>NC_087475.1:104447825-105072825 GCF_036417665.1 Passer domesticus | reverse complement strand
CAGCGCTGTAGGATTTCCCTGCTCTCCCCTTCTTTTCCTGTTATACAAAGAGAAGAAGGCCTGTGGTACTCCACATCCACATCTTATCGCGATTTAATCACATGGCCTGAACACAAAGGAAGGTCTGTCTCATCAGAAATGTCACCCCTGTTCCTTGACTTAGCCCAAGAACTGACTCATCAAAACTGCCTCGGAAAAAAAACAATGCAGCTTCTTTTTTTTCCATGCAAGATTTATTTTTTTTCCACTGGCTTAAGCACAACATTTGTACACACCAGCGTAAGAAGTTTTATACATCCCCCAGAAAATCCTATTGTCTTTCAGCTACAGCTGATGATTTTCCGCTCTGGACTAATTGAGCCATTCATGGCTGATGTTCTCAATACAAGCCATGATTGACCAGGAAACAGGAGGGGTACAAATCAGCAGACACGCTCAGAAGTACCGTGTTCTAAGATCACCTAATCCAACAAGAAATGTCAAGTAAGAGCCAAAACAAATTATGCAGTCTCTGGAGGCCTGGTCTGTTTTACTGCTTATGTCATTATAATCAATTGTACAGAGAAAACAGAAAAGTTACTGTCCTCCTGCCTTATGAGACTAAATATATTAACCAGATGAGTCATAAAACTAACTCCGCCTATTGCAAACTGCTCCATGACCCTATGTAATCCTAGCAAGAGATGGAATGGCTTCTTTGGATCCTTCTTATTCCCTCCCAAGAGCTGTATTCAATCTCCTATCCCGAATCAAAAATTTAAACTGCATCAATCGATCAGACTCTCAGCATCTAGGACAGTACAAGGCAGTTTTTACTCAACAGCTAGTAATTGCTAATTGTGCACTGTCTGCTGCTTCCCAAATTATGAAAGCACAAGCTCTTCTCCCATAAGAAGAGATGTAAACCTAATCAGGTTTTTAATTATCAGAATAAAACAAGGACCACCCACACACCTTAAGCCCTGTCAGGGTATTAGGACAAACAACTCTACTGCTCTGGAATTGTAGAAGAAGACCCAAGAGCAGAGAGGGCTTTCCAAATGTCATCACTGCACAGCTGAGCAGCCCATCCTGGGTTTTTGGAAGCTCTGCCAACTACAAAGAATCACCTTCCTCATTTCTTCACCTGTAATAAATAGTCACCATAACTCCAGACATCTCTAGTAGTTGACAAACATATCAAGATGAGTGGACTGGACCCAGTTCTCCCCTACACAAGCTGGTGAGGGCTACCCCTTGGAAAGGCCTGGGTGAAGGATGAGCTGCAGCTTTCAGCAAGTCAGGACTGGAGTAGGTTGTACAGCTCACCTCACATGCCAGAGGCCCCTGTCCCTGCTCCCCTGCTTTTCCAGAAACACATGCTGACTAGGCCCAGGGTTTTCTTTGGAAAAAGGACAATCCTCTAGTCACAGTAATAGAAAGTGAACTGTCATAAAATAGCCATAGTAATAAAGGAATCAAGAAGATGGGGGAAGGGAAAGGTAATAAATTAAGATTTTTTTTAATTGCACCAGATAAGGACTGCTTTGATTTGCATTATTTCCCCTCAGTTGGTTCCATTATGCAATAAACCTTCCTAGTTTCTGACAGGGAAAAAACCCTTAACTGGGGTTCAAGGAAATCTGAGATAGCTAAGAGGCGTTTCTCCTCCACACATGGGTGCTTGATCACAGCATCCAGCTTCAAAAAGTCTTCACTACTGTTTCGAACAGTCTTCACACACACTTTAGTTAGAAGATACGATCTGAATTAAGGACATTTACCCCTCATGGCCTTTAAGGCAAAGCTGACCTCCAAAAGTGACCCAAAGCACACACCAACTCCACGCAATGCCTGTGCAGCAAGGGAGATCGAGTGAAACATGCTGCTACCTACCAAACAGCTTCCAGTCAGCTCTGAACAGGAATGAAATCCAGAGTGCTTTCCTCTGCTACACATCACCCCCCCCCCTTTGGATAATCTGCTTTTTGGGCTATGTAGCAGCAGCTGGCCCTCCCCTTGCCCCATTACCATTTAAAGTAAAACACACACAGCTTCTCCTCACAGCCACGGAGAGAAGAAAATTGTTTTCTCACACTTAGGCTCTTTTTTTTTTTCTCTTCCATCCCATGCAACCATGGGAAAGTAGTTTCCTTTTTGGGCACCCTAAGTCAGGGCAGGCACGTGCTGTTCAGTGTTGCATCCACACCCCATCTTTCTCACTGCCTCGCTCTCTCACATGCCCGTTTTCCAGGGGGTCCCCAGTCACACACACACATTCTCAGCACTGAACAAGCAAATCTTGTGACTCGCTACCAGAAGGCGTGAGGCAGCCGTATTATCCCTGCTGAATTATCCCTTGTGGCGGCGCTTCAGTTTCAGGCTAATTGCTTTATTATCCGTGCAACCTCCGAAATGTGAAGTGGAGCAAGACAGCTTTGTACACTGGAAGGCGTTCGTACCTTCTATTAGCCCCACCAAGGCAGGCTAAGCCTCTGAAGCCTTTTGTGCTGCAGTCCTACATACACACACAACTCAAAGGCTGCTCTGAGGATTTAAACGAGATTCAGAATACTGCCTACACTGCCAGACCTCTCCTCAGTGTTTCATCTCCTAGATGAACTTTTGCTGTCCATACCGCCTGTTGCCTACTGGATTAAATGCAACAGGCTGGGCTGCCAAGCAACAGAAGGACTTCCTTAGGAAACATACACAGAACAAATGCTGAAAGCCCACCCCACACACTCCTCAACCCCGTTTTCCCAGCAACTCTCCATTCAGCCATGTTCTTGCAGCGCTCCCTACCACTCATGCAGTTATGTCAACACTGCTGCTGCTGCACTGCACCGATGAGGACAATACAAAGTCAAGCCAATGTTTGAACAGCGCTTGGAAGCACAGAACACCTGTTGGCAGGGAACAGGCTACCACCGCTGCCATGGCCCTGCACAGTCACCCTCTCCTCGGGAAACAGAGAAACCTAGGAATTTTACAGGAATGTGTCTAAACCAAAAGTAAACACGAATCTACGCACCTCCAACTACACAAGATATACAGGGAAGCATTCAAAGGAGAAAAAACAAACATCCAAGCAACAAACCCCAGAAACTGGTCTCTAGTTTAACATAAAATGAAAACGGAGCAAGCCAAGAGGTGTTTCTGTCTCCACACACGGGTGCTTGAGCACAACATCCCCCAACAGCGCTCATATACACTTTTCTTTAGTTAAAAGATACGACCCGAACTCACGACTTCTCCTTCCTATAGCCCTATAATGGGCTGTAAACAGAAACAAGGCTGATCCAGAGCAGGAACCGCTGCAGGAATCGCCGCACAGCCTGTTGCTGTGCCAAGTTATCGCCCCGGCGAACAGGAGACCTCAAGCGTGTCCGCCTCCCTTCTGCCACCATCTCCCATCACACCGTCACTGCTACCAACAGGCAAATTAGCCCCAATAACGCTGAGGGCTCCCCTGCTCTCGGCCCCCGCCACGCCGGGCCCTCGTGTCTCAAGGAAAGTCTAAAGTACTCTCAGGAGCCCGGGGAGCAGCCGCGCTCCCTCCCCGGCTCCGCAAGGCCACCAGATAAACCAGCCCCGCGGGCTGCGGGCGGCCTCGTCGGGAGACACGGCCTCCAGGAGGAGCCGGGGGCTTTGGGACGCCGGCTCCTCGCCCCGGGCTCAGCCACGCCCTCGGCCCGGCTCTTCCTTCCCGCGGCCCGCGGCGGCCGCCCTCGCACGTTGCTGGGGCTGGCGGCACCGGCGCCGCTCGCCAACGGCCCCGGCCGCCCTCGCACCCGACCCGACGTGGCCGCCCCGGCCCGGCACACACAAAGCGCAGCCTCGTCGAAGGGAAAGCGGCACCGGCCGCCGTCCGGTTCCTTGAATTTCCCACTTCCCGCCCCGGCCCGGCCCCGCCGCTCACCCCCTTGCCCATGGTGCCGGGCGACTGCGTGCGAGCCAAGTGACGGGGGGCGAGGAGCGGGGCTCAGCGGCGCCACGTGTCCCGGCCGGCACAGGTGCGGAACAATAGGAGCACCGCGGCCGGCGCGCTCCTTCCTCTTCTTTCTCTTTCTCTTTCTCCTCCTCCTCGGCTCCTCGCCTTCGCCTCGCCCCCCTCTGCCCCCGCCCGGGTCGTTCCTCTCCCGCGCCGCAGCCGCGCGCAGCTCCGGCCGCCGGCTTCCCGCCGCATAAAGAGCCTCGCTCCGCCACGCCCAGCCCGTTGTGGCTGAGGGGGCGTGAACGGGGGGCGGCGCTGGGGGAGGCGGCGGCCGGGGCTGGCGGGGAGCAGCGCCCGCGGGCCCTTCCGCCGTCCCGGGTGCATCTTGGGACGGGGGCTCACCTTGAGGCTCGCCCCGGCCGCGCCTCGCCGCAGCCAGCGCCCCTTCCCGGCACCGCTGCCAGGCCGGGGCTCCCCGGAGCCCCCAGGGGCCGGTTATGGCCTTTCCCGGAGCCCCCAGGGGCCGGTTCCCCGCGGGTTTTGCCGCCGCTCGCTGAGAGGCTCGGGAGCCCCGGGGCTCCCGTTCCCTTTCTGCTGGGCATGGTCCCTGCCGCGCTGCCAGCCCGCGGAGCCCCAGCGCGCTCCGTGCCCGTTCCGTGGGAGATGCTCTTGCTGGAAACTCCTTCTGGTGATTCGGGACTCGGTGACGAGTTAGGGGGCAGCTTTCTGTGCCCTCTGCTGCTCAGGGAGCCTGGCTAGGGGACCAAGTTTGGCTATGGTCATCCTTCCTTTCTGCTTCAAATTCTGGGAGAGACAGATGCAGAAATTATGACTTTGTGTTTGTTCGCTTTGTTTGGTTTTGGGGTTTTCTTCCAGAAGTTTGTTGACTTTGTTTTTACTTCTGTCTAGATTTTCTAGCAAAGAAAATGAGCTGATGTTCTTTTTTATTCTCGACGGCTTAGTAGAAGCCCTGGAATCCTGTATAAACTTGGAAATGAGAAAGTGTTTCAGGAGGCTTCACCTGCTGAGGGTTCCAAAAATAGCTGCAAACATTCTTGGGAAGGCGGAACATAGTTAGAGCACTTCCCTGCTTAGCATGGCTTGAAACCCTTGCACAGGAACTGAATTCAAGCCTTAAACATCCTGCACAAAGAACTTGCTCATCAAACTGCCCACGGAAACACGGTCTGTTAGGGGGATATCTGCCACTGCAATCATCGTGTTTATTTAAACAATCGTGTAGAGGAGCACCACAGGTGGTGGAGCTTGGCCCTGTCACTGCTCCCTAGACCAGCTTTGGAGCTTCTGATGGATTGGCTATTTGCAGATGTGGGGGATGCTCCATCATTGTGTATTTCAATCTACTGGCTGGATGCTCCCACTGGGACTTAGAAACATCTTGATCTCTCAGTTCTGTGGTGCTTCTGCAACAGAACATATTGAACATGAAAGCAAAAACCAGCAGTGAGATCAGATGCAATTTTAGACAGCAGGCCAGCATTTCAAAGACACTGTTTAGTTGTATGCATAATCTCCATATTGGAGCCTCTCATGGTCATTATTAGATCTGGCACTGAGTTGACAGAGTGGGAGGCTGAGGCTTTTGGTTTACCTAGAAAATATCTGGACAGCTGTCTACCTACCAGGCTGCACCAACCCAGCCCTGAGGCAACACTCAGATAGCTTTCATTACTTACCCTTGAGATTTTCTTCTGAAATTTCCCAGGAAATGCTTGGCTCTTGCCTGTGGGTGGGGAGAAGGGGATAAGCATTAGAAACTGGGTCAAAATTCCAGTGCCTGCAATCGCCTATTAGTTTCATTTTCACTCCTTAACAGCATTTTACTCCTGAACAGCAGTGCACTGTACCAACCTTGACTTTCTTTCTATGTGGCAGAGAAGAAGCATCATCAGTGGGACACTAAAAGAGGACCTCCAGACCACTTCTGCATTATATTGCCCCTTGAAGTGCTACCTAACCAGTGTAGTTGATTTGGCACACTGTCACACACTTTTCCGTGGGGTAGTTGATGCATCGTCATTTCTTCATCATAGGAAACTGTCGCATGCAGCTGTGGTGCTGTAAACCTGGATTAATGTCTCAGTGTCACTGTCAGTGTTTTAAACGGAGAACAAATCCATACAGATCAAAAGAAATTTTATTACATCAAATCAGGCAGGGATTGTAATGTTCTGTATTGGAAATGCTTGTGTTCTCTTTCCGTAATAGGTATCAGTGAGATTAGCTTAAGAAAAATCAGGAGAGCTCTGTTTTCAGTATCTACAAGCAATTACAATCTCTTTGAGACCTTGGCAGGGTGACTGAGTGAAGCAGAGATAACATACAGGGAACTTCACTCCTGCCAGCAGGTGAAATCCTGGTCAGGCTTTGATACCTGAAAATTCCTGCTCTTTGGCTGGTGTGTCCCACTCCAGATCATCCCAGCAGTAATCCTGAATGGTTACTTTGCAGATCTGCAACCATACATCCTTTCCCCTCAGACAGCAGCTGTGGTCTGGCTGTGGGCTGCTGCACAGCAGTCGAATTCCGTGGGTAGGTAGCAATGGGATGCATTGAAAGGAGAAGGATGAGCCTTAGCTAAGCAGTGCAGGGCATTGCCTGCTGCTGTGGACATCACATGGCCCTCGTGCCACATTTTTTACTTTGAGAAGCAGGGATTGTTTTACAGCAGGGAGTTTTGTTATGGCCATTTTCAGAACAGGAGAACAGTCACACTGAGGGAAGGCAGGCATGCAGAAAAGCTTTAGCAGGTTCCAGTTAAGAGTCCAAGGGCCTGAAAGCCCTTTGCTCCTCCTGCTAGATGTGACAGCTTGCTCTCAAATATATTCCTCTTCCAGTAACAGACCCTGTGTAGCTTGACACAGAGAATCAAATCTTCTTTATCCCTTCACACCTGCCGCAGCCTAGGGCTGCATTTGCTGGGAAAACTAGGATCCCAGCAGTGGACAGTCCCCAGAATAGGAAAGAATAGTATCTCTCATCTGTTTTTTCTTTGTGTGACATCTCCATCATGAGTCCTCTGTCAGTGTGGTTCAGAGAAGTGGTCAAAAGGAGTTCATGCTTTTTTGAAGACCACCCCCCTTGAGAGATGATAAGGTGTATGAAGTGGTACTTTTATCAACCTTCCATCTGTAATTACAGGCCTCCTACCGTCTGCTGTCTTGTCCCCTGCTTTTAATGAGATCATTTTAAGAGATAAGGCAGTGACTCCATTAAAAGGGGGGGCAGGGGGAACAATATCTAACTATTGGGTGAGCAAAGATCAAGATCCACAATACCCTGTCAGGCTTGGCTAAGCTTCCGGCATGTTTTTTCCCTCCCCCTGGCTGAGGGATACAAACATTTTGTATTTTTGACAGTATTCACTATTTTTCTGAAGCCTTCCAAGTCATTCAAATACTGTTGTGTCACAAAAACATGACAAAGGCTCCTCAAAGGCCCAGTGAAAATGAGGGCTCCAGCCTCTAGCAGTGCATATAAATAGATTCACCTTCCTTTAGAGCGATGGTGTCATGAGTGCAGAGGCAAAGGGCACAAATACACAGCATTCCCGTCATTTCAAGTGCCTCAGTGCTATGCCTGTACAGAATTCCTGTGCACTTGGCACTTCCGTAAGTGGGAACTCTGGCTGCTCAGCCTTTCTCCGTACAAAGCTCAAAGTCCTTCAGCCCAGGAACTTCAAAACTGTGGATCTTTTGTGTTTTCCCAGAGAGGAGGTGGACGGAGGCTTACAAGAGTCATGCAGTGAATCAGATCAGTGTGTGGGATTTAGGGGAATGTGGTTCCTGTCTGACTGCTAGGAGGTGGGGTTTTACTTCTGGTTCACAGATCCCCAAAGACTACTTGGAGCGGGGCGATGCTGTGAGAGCACAGGGAAAAAAGCCATTGCCAGTAGACTGAAGTACACAATTCAAGGATTTGTGCTTCTCCAAGAAAAATGCTTAGGAATCCACAAATTAAAAAAAGAAAATAAACTATTAATATCTTCCTCTGAACAAATCTGTAACATGCATTTAACTGACACTTCTTTTTAAAGCCCATACTCATAATCTATCATTACAATTTTAGTCACCAACACTGTTATTAATTCACCCTTCTTTGCCAGTGAGTTATCTGGGAGATAAAGCACCTTTGAAATCCCTAGACTCCCTGGAACCACAGTGTATATCTGTATGTGCACTTTGCCATTCCAAAGCAGATAAACTGAGTGCCATGTAACTTATGCCTGCTCTGGAAATCATTTGAGCGCTAGTAGCTGTATGGGAATAAATCAAAGAGAGCATAAGGTTTATCCAAAAATGTCTGCATGTATGGTTTTTTAATTTTTTTTTTCATTTTCTTCCCATTTGCATGTGCCTGTATTCCATGGCAGGGAGGTGGTTGCAACTAAGTATAGACAAGGTGGTGAAAAATGCCAGATTTTCTTTTCAATACATACTTTGACTGTTTTCTGCCTAACTGTGAGGACAAGTGGGTGTGTTGATAAGTAAAAAGGAGTTGAAGATTCTTGCTGTAGGGTGGACAAGGAGAAGAAAATAAAGTATGTGTTGCTATACTAGAAACAGCTCTCTTTGGCATTTTGCTATCTATGGAAATATTTTCAAATATACAAAAGGCATAGATAATGTTCTACTGAACATTTTCATTAGAAAAAGATTATGTTTCTAAGGAGAAACACCCTGAAGTCAGGATGTGCCCAAGTCCAAGCTCTGCTCTCTCCACCTGCCTGTGATGCAGCCTTCAGCCACAGCATGCTGCTGCATCCAGCATTTCAGGTGAAGCACTACTCAGCGAAATCTTTCATAGGCTGAGGTTTGTGTTCACCTGCTGTAATGCTTCATTTTCCAAGGCTGGTGTTCTCTGGGTTGGAGAGGCCCTTTCAGCAGGACAGCCCAAGTTGTTGGAGTGAGGAGAGCAGCCTGAGAGGGATGCTTGCTGGCTGCAGCCTCAGGGGCTGAGGTCAGCACAGAGCTCTCTGCCTTGTCTGGGGAGTAAGGGTGATGGCACAATAATTAAGACCCTTCTAATACCTGATCTGGCCTACTGGAGGCTGTGCCTTTCTTGCCCACACCTTATGCAGCCAATAAGGGTACTAAAGTTTGGTGTTCCTGGTAGGAAAACAGGATACTGGCTGGAACTTGTTGAAATAGCCTGAATGTGACAAGTTTCTAAGCAAGCTACATAAGCCATCAAATTGACAGGGTGCTGGGGGAGAACTGAGAATATTCTTCCCAGCATGACAGGGATGGATTTTCTGGAGGTGGCTGCTTCTTTTCCCGTACAAATGATTACTTTAAGATAATAAAAAATGAACAATATGAGTTTGGGCACCTAAGGCCTTAAATAGCCATGTCTTTAATTTTCATTTAAGTCTGCATCCATGAATAAAATATTTGATATTGTTCACTAGACAATTGAGTTCTGCACAAGATGTTCAGTTTGGCCCCAGTTCATCAAAACACTTAAGTGGTTTGCTGAATCAGGGACCTGTCTCTCATTAGAGCAGGCACTTTTTATTCAAGGAAGGAGACAGAGTATGGTGCAACCTTACCTCACTGTGTGGGCTCCCTGGAAAAGTGTTGCACACAGTAATTTGTTATGGATTAGGACCCTGCTTTTAAGGCCCAGACTCCCACTCTGGATCTTCCACCAGACACATTTTTCAGCTGGTTATCAAACTGTCATTGCAGTGCTTGAGCTTTGGGAAGGCACTGGTTGTTGAACACTGATTTGTTGCGGGTTTTCTTTCCCTGAACCAGGGAAATTCTTCCGTACAACCTCAGGATAAGAGAGAAAATTTTGAGAGTATTGGGCTCTGAAATGGAGTTACTCATTATGCAGGTTCACTTGTATAAGAATCTAGCCCCCATTAAGATTTTTGAAGAAGTAACAAAGTCAAGTATTGTGATAAAGCAAATATTGCAGAGCAGATATTTTAGTAGTGCCTGAAGTGTAATTGTCTAAAAAGCACCGTGTGGTAAGAAGAAATCAAAGTGATCAAAGTTGTATCCCCCCAGGTACATGCCTCAATAAGAAAGAGGGAGGGTAATCTCATCATTCAGGAGCTGAGACTGCCTGGATGTCCCCAAAAGATCCATCAACACTCAGAGGGCAAAAGGTTTGTCTCACCACCACAATCCCCTGGCCTTTCCTTTTGCTGCCCCGGCACTTCCCATCTCCCCCCAGCAGCTACGTGCACTCAAGTGCTATGGACAAACACTGAAACAGGTTGGAGAACCAGTCCCACTTGAAACAAACATGCAGAAAACATCCCCCTCATTTTTTTCCCCATGGAGGCTTTTATTTGGAAATCTGCTTTTACACCAGACCCACACAAACAGCACTGGCAGCACAAGGCTGTATTGTCATAGACTGGTATTGCCACCACAGTGTGGGAGACAGGAGCCCCCAGGTTTGCTGGTAATCAGCTGTAGTTCCTATAGCTTATAGTGGCCAAGTCTTTCACTGTTAGGAAAAGCATCCTGTCCACCTGGAATTACTAAGGAAATGCTCTTGTCTTCCTGAGGAACAGAGGCAGGGCCTCAAGTAGGATCCCTCTGGGGTCCTGCAGAAGTGACAGAGTTGGGGAAGAGGCTGTGAAACACACAAATCTCATCCCACACTGGGTTTGGGACATTCTGAGTATGGTCCTAATTCCTGACACTCAGAAGTACTCCTTACTCCTGGAATTTATGTGCAGATAAATTGGTTGTCATCTTAGCTGAGATGCACAAGAATCTAGGAAAGAGCAAGAATGTCACCTACAGCAGCCAGAGCCAGCCAAGCTGGTGGTTAGAAGGTGCAGGCTCGCAGTAGTTCTCCTACACTGTGCTTGCAGAGGGAGTTTTTTGCCCTGGGAAACACAAAGCCCATTTGCATGATTGATGTTTAAATACAGGGCTACTTCAGGACAATGCAAATTGGGGAAAAGGATGGTTTAAAAAAAGGCTTTGAAATGGACAAGATAGCTCCATAAAATCTTCCACTGCATGAGATGGAAAGCCAGCAAAAATAAGCTTCACCAAAAAATACATTTCACTCCAGCTCTTGTGGTGGGAAAATAAAACAAGAGAGCTGCCAGACCAGTAGGTTGCCGTCCATGGCATGAGTGCACTGGTATCATTATAGTCTTGACATGAGCAGTTACCCTTATTAGGAAGTGCATATTCAGCAGAAAAATTGTTCTGTAAAGATGGGCTGTAGCCCAAGGATGTGTTATATTCCCAGTACTTATGGCTCAGAGCAACTCAAATAGGCATGAGCAAGCAAAACACTGACCAGCTATAGATTTTTTTTCTTCAAGTCTTCCTCAGAATTTTAATTCTGCAACAATTTAATTCTGTAATAAGTCCTGTTTGCAGAAAATCTTTCTCCTCAAGGTTTTTTAAATCTCCCTGTTTGCACTCATCACTGTTCTGGGGCAAAAGAAAAGAGCTGCTTATCAACACAATGTAATATTACCCCGTGGAAAAAAAGTAAGAAAATTAATTAGAAGAAGAGAATTGCTGAGTGAGAGAGAAAACTCAGATGACAGGCATAGTTGACAAGGTCACTGGCTTTAACAACAGTGTCATTTTAAAAATGTTGTGCCTTCATGTTCAAAATCCAAACAAGATACCTTAAAAAGTAGCCTCAGCTAGAAGTAATTGAGAAAGAACCTGCATAAAGCTGGGGTTTTACCTATGCTGTGGATGAAGTTCACTAGACCTGTAAAAATTAGAGCAAAGTCCTAGCAAGTGCTGTCTCTAGTGCTGCTTACTCTGCATAAAGACCAGAGGACACAGAGGCTCTCACACTTTAATCAGCTCCAGCATGTGTTGCAAAGAGAGGGTTTGAATGGGCCATGGGCACTGGTGTATGACACACGCCCAGGAGCACGGCTGGGCACTGCCAGCCCAGCACCCCTTCGTGGCCATGGCTGAGCACGGCCATCGCCCGACTGCAGAGCAGAGCAGTGCAGTAGGGACCTCACTGCCTTGCCAAAAATTCCTGCAGAGCAGTGATGGCTCAGGCTAAAACCAGAGAAGAACCTGCATTATCTCCTCTGGGCATGCAGGTCACATAGTCCTGTGTTAGGAGGGCAGAGCCAGATGCCAAGGGCAAGCTCTGGGGATGATGCTGCTCCATTGCTTCCTCCACCTTCTCTGGCCCTGGGGGCTTTGCAGGCCAAGGGGATTTACAGCCCTGTGCTGAGATGGCTACAAGGCTACTCCAAGTGACATATCCTGATATGCTGGTGAGCTAGAACTTTCAGGCTGCTCCAGGCACTCCCCTGCACCACCAAGGCACCTCAGAGGTCCCTCTGTGCATCTGAGGGGAACAGGGTGGCAAGTCCTTTCTTGTGGGGCTGCCCATTGTGCCAGGCAGACTATCATGCAGCTGTCACACTCCTCTGGCTGCCCCAGATAAAAGTTGCACATAGACCAGAGGCAGTGATAGCTCTGTCTGAGGGATTACACCCAGATTAGGAGAAATTGGTCCTGTGTTTGATGAAATTAGCAAAAGTACAAGCTGGCAGCTGATAGAGGCACATAGCACGCACATGGGAACAAATTATTGCCAGGGAAGAGCACGTGGGTTATAATGCATCCGTTCCTGTGGCTGCCCAAGGCTGAGGACAGGATGCTGCCCATTTGCCATGAGTCAGAAGAAGTGCACATGGTACACCCTTCTGAGAGCTCGCTTGTGCTCTCCCAGCTGCTCTGATGCACTGCATTAGCCACTCGTGGATTTACCCAGCTGGCAAACTGACTCTCCAGTTGTAGTTCCATACTAAAAGCCCCATCATGTCATTGTCTACAGAGTACAGGAGGGAGAGAGAAACACAGCACAAAGGGGACAGAGTTGAATGTGTGCTATTTCCAAACTCACTTGAAAGCACCTCTCCAAGAGCAACTCATTCTATTGATATCCACCACTGATCCTGGAGGTGTCACTCTGGAAGACCTCATGTTTCACCACTAACTTGGGCCCTGTTAAAAGACTTAAACTTTTAAATAAGCTAAAATTAGGGGCAGTGAATTGCACAAAAACTTGTCTTGGCTCAGCTCTTCGGAAAGTTCACGGGGAAGATCTGCCCATGTTCTGATTAGGATCACACGGTTCCAGGCAAACCTGAAAGCCCAGCCTCTGTTTAGCGGGATATCATCAGCTCTTCACCAGAATGATGCTTCTTTTCGAGGTCCTCCTGGCACTGGCTGCTTTTGGGCAAGTGCAGATTTTCTTTCATACATACACATATGTGTAGCAGGACCTTAACTGCTATGTTAACAGCACCTGAAATTGTGGTAAATCTGCTGACTTGGAGCTTGGGTTTTCCCCTGATGAAGTGCGAGATGTCTACCCCTGTGCTTTGCTCCAGGCGCTCTCTTGTTGTCCGCTTTGTTCTTTCCCACAGGCTGCTGGAAAAGCAGCATTCCCTGGGGCCACAGCGTTAACATCTAGCACTCCAAGAGGCAATTACAGTGGAGACGGCAGAGCGGGGGAGCAGCTCTGAGGAAGAGCATGTCCCAGAGGATGTGCCTTGCTCCCCCCATGACACTGCTCCCCACAGTGCACAGGTATCTGCCAAGTACAGGCAGTACAGCAGCCCAGTTCCCCGTCCCCCGTGTGGGTTTTTTTAATTATTATGTGGTATTTAGATACATTTAGACCGTGGCTTGCCAGCACATAGCTATTGTCTGCATGGGCATGTCCTCAAGAAACGATGCAAAAAGCCCATTATGGTTAGTGATAGACCTGGGCCGAATAATTGAGATCTGCCCTTAAGCCTCAAGATCTTCTGATCTAATGCTCAAATCCAGCAGATTCCTCTCTTGCAGATAAAAGGAAGGAAAAAAGAAAAAAGAAAAAAAAAACAAAAAACCCAGCCCCCAAAAAACCAAACAACCCAAAACCCCAACCAAACCAAACATTTTCAAAG
The DNA here is from genome assembly GCF_036417665.1 of Passer domesticus. Taxonomy (NCBI): domain Eukaryota; kingdom Metazoa; phylum Chordata; class Aves; order Passeriformes; family Passeridae; genus Passer; species Passer domesticus. The sequence goes on along the minus strand of NC_087475.1, from coordinate 105,058,966 downwards.
CTGAATTTTCTCACTTCTAAAAAGCCCGAGGAATTTATTTTGGTTTGAGGGCTGTGTCAGAGTTCAGCTCTTGTTCTCATATATATATGAATGTTCAGATGGACTGCTGGATGTATTATCTTGTTTCAAGCCTGGTCTCTACTTAAATTGGAAATATTTAGTGGGAGAGGATAATCATGAGTTCAGTGAATATCTGGGAAAATTAATTTTAAGGCATGTCTGTGACAGGCTTTTTTGTGCCAGAATAACAATATTGTTAAGGAACAGCTCCTTTTTTACTTCATCTTTTTTTTTCCTTTGGCAGAGAAGTTGAAATTTCCATAATGACAAGAAACTTAGTGCAATGCAGTTGAATCCACTTAAAAGTCTTTTTGCCAATATGTAATAATTTTTGTTTCACTTATTGAAATCAGCTAAACCAAGAGAACTCTCTTGTGACAGCAAAAGCAGTACTCGCACAAGGAAGGTTTGCTTGGATAACTATTCTAGAATACCTACACCTGGAAATTTTAAGCCTAAGACATCACTGGAGTAAATACATAGAAATATAGCTATATTGCAAAGACGTGATGAAGAAAACAACCTGAGTAATCTCCAGTCTATCCCAATGGACAGATGAGAAAGCTTCCAGTTCCTACATAAAGAGAGGCAGCTTCCTGTCTCTTATTTATGCCCCAATGAGTAGGAAGACAACAGTAACAAACACTGCCAGCCTTGCCTTCATTCTTTGAAGCTTATTTCCTTACAGTGTGCACACAAACCTCTCCAAGGGTATTGCCTAACTCACCAGACAGCCTCCCCGAGGTATGTTCTTAAGAACTAATGCATGTCACACCCATACAATCCTCTTTTCCTGCATCTCCAGGCAAGGGCTCAGCATGGCCCATAAAAATATACAAATCATGCGCTGAGTGTTGTAACCAACGCATAAAAGAAAGTATTTCCTTGCCCTGAGGAAGCCAACAGCAATAAAGAGATGGAAAAGACTGGGGAAGATCTAGAGGAGGTCAGCTCTTCTCTAGCTGAAATAAGAGGGGTCTGACCTGGAATATTGTGTGTGGTTTTGGTCACTGCAATAAAGGAACACTGATCTTTTCTCTGTGATGGGAGTGACTGGGCCAGAGGGAATGGCCTGAAGCTGAGTCAAGGGAGATTTAGGTTGGATATTTGGAAAAGGTTCTTCACCCTGAAGGTGACTGAGCACCAGAACAGGCTCCCCAAGGAAATGGTTATAGCACCAAACCTGACGGAGTTCAAGAAGTGTGTGGACAATGCTCTTGGGTATTTGGTGTGACTCTTGGGGATGGTCCTGTGCAGGGCCAGCAGCTGGGCTCCATGATCCTTGTGGGTCCCTTCCAACTCAGCATATCATGTGATTCCATGAAGCTGGGTGATGGAGAAGCCAAACCTCCACGCTGGCCAGCAGCATTGGGCAATGGGGCAGAGGGTTCCCCTCGTGGCTCAGTCCACCCCAAGCAGCTGAGGTGGCCCTTGGAGGAGCTCGGGCTGCTGCTGACTGGCAGGACTGGGATGGCTCAGGCACTGCACCTGCCCAGCATCTATCCCTCAGCTTGAGCTTGTCTGGCTCCCCTGGACATCGGGGAGGGAGCTTAGAGAAATCTGTGGCTTCTGGCAGCTGGTGTAGTGCCCTGGACACTGCAGAAAAACATTATTTCTGCTGACAGATCGAAGGAGCTGTGATGGGCATGCAGGGGACGGCTTGCAAGTGGTTGGTGCTCTGCTGCTGGTCTTTATAGGCTGGACCTATCACAGAAAGGGCCTTTCAAATGTTACAGATACTTTAAAAATCTTTTCTTAGCAGCTTGAAGTATTAGCCTTTATCCTCTTCCTAATTTTTGGGGCAATATTTTCCAGGTATACTTACAAACTCAAAACATAGGCTTCCTGACGTAGGCTGAACGTATAGAGGAAGAAGCTGGCATAAAAAAAAAATTGAAGCAATACCACCTCCCAGAGAACCACACTGGAGAAGTTTTTGCAAACCTAATCACCTACTCCTAAAAGAAGTCACTCAACCAGCTCCTCTCAAGCCAAAGCACTGAACGCTTAACAACAAATTGAGATGTTGGCTGAAATAGGAAAAGCCTTTTAAATCTATATTGACCAATGCAGTTCAAAAGGGAGGTTTATTGTTGCAAGTGTATATACTATAAATAAGGGGGTTATTTGGTGTTCTGAGAGTTGCGTAACAGATTGTTTTATGTGATCTTTCAAGCAATGATTTTAGCATGAGTGAGGTGGGTGGTTCTCTGAAGTATAGGATTTCACCAGTGTGCTAAGGCTTTTGGGAGTGCTTCCACCTTAAGAAAGACGCATTTCTCATGCTGGGGTTTTTAGCTCTCCCAGGAGACAGAGAACAGGCGTGGTGATAAAAGGGCATAACCCCCTGAGAAGTAAGCAGAGGGGAGCGAAGAAAAGAAAAAACTGTGAGGGTAAAAGAGGAGTGAGATTTTTTTTTTATTGCTCTTCCAATCAGGGAGTTGTCTCTTCACTTCAGTTTTGGAAATAACTTCTTGTTAATATTGCCAACACAGGCAGCACTGGGGGAGCGGGGGCGGGGGGGGAGTCAGCTAGATTCTAGCAGCATTTCCAGAGTCCTTGACAGCAAAACACAGGTGCCTTTGTGCTCTGTGGACATCCAGCAATCCTCAAATCACCCTATAATACGGCAAGGAAGAAAAAAAGGTCACAGGACAAGGAAGGGTGTGTGATCAGATATGGGGAGGGTGCCACCAGGCAGGGTGCCATGAGGCAGGTGTGGCAAGCTAGAATACAGTTAAAAGATGGCAGCTCCCTGTCTTCACCTGGAGGTCCTCAGGACTGCAGAGGGATCTGACCATGACTGGTATTCAATCTTGTGGTGTTAACTCTTTAAATTTCCACACTCCTGTTATGCTGTGTGGAGCCTCATTTCTCTGCTCAGAAACAGGGCAGTAGATTGCAAAATGTCTCTTGCAGATGCAATGCCATTAGGAAATGTAATGGTCAGGGAAGGCTGGGATGGAAAACAACCATGGAAGTAGATGCAGGTTACACCTCTGGTTCCTGTTGGCACGCAGTCTTGTGTCTCTGTTGATGCAGGATTATTTTTTGTTTGTCTGATGTGGTTGGGACAGGAAAGCCAAGCTCCTTGCCATCAGTCCATCTGAGTTAATGAGTATGGACTGGGTTTGCTCTATAAAAGGGAATGCCTTGAAGGAACACTGCAGTGTAATAAAAAAAGGTAATCCAAGTACTGCACCTAATTTTGTGCTTAGCACTGTGTAGCTGCAATGTTATTCACCCTTACTAGACCTTTACACCAGTTGGATTGCAAGACTAGATTTCTACCCAACATCTGAAAGAGAAAGAAAAGTTTGATCCAAAGGGTAGGGTTTAGGCCTGAACTGTGAAGTAGATCAAGCTGTAAACTTCACAGGCATTGCCCTGCTTCTAGCCATACATAAGTCTCAAATACCATGATTGATGGGGATTCATCACAGAGCCTAGGAAACTCCAGGTATATCCTAAGTGGAAAACTGTAGTTCCCCACTGCACCATGCACTCCTATGCAAGGTGCCGTCCACATTTTCTCCTGCAGTTTAGCTGTGAGATCTCTGGCTGCTGTCACCCAGCCCCACCCAGCTGAATGAAGGGGATTCTGCTTGAATGCATTCCTAAAAGCCTTCTTCCAAAAAGGCCAAGGGCCATGCCCAATTGCCTCACCGATTAGCTCATGGTGATCTAAGCCTCTGAGACAGGATCCAGGATGCCTCACCCTCCCCCGACTGTGGAGACAGGTTTTTAAAGACCGATGGGTGGTGGTAGCCCAGCAGCACTGTCTGTGGGTACTTACTGAAAGACTAGCAATCCTTAAAAACTTGAAAATATTGTCCCAGTGCCTACCATAAATCACCTTTACTGTAAATCAACTCAGGCCTGCCTTGCATCCATGGACATGGAGAATAATGCATCACGACTTTTACAGTTGTGCCTAGAGGAAAAATGTGATGGAGTCTACCACAGCTTCCTCGGAGGTCATGTTTTCTGAGCCCTCTGCCCAGCTTGCTCATTTCTCTTAAAATTTTTGCTCACCTCTCCAACCCTTTATTGTAATATAGTGCAAACATAAGTCTGTATCCTGGCCCCTACATAAGACTCACTGTGGCCCTACGTGAACAATTTCCCTGTTGAGAGAATAGAAACCAAATCAAAGAGGATACTTGTCACTGGGTCATTACTTCATAGACTCTTTTTCTAAAAAAGACTGAGCCAAAATCCTGCCTTTATCCATCTCTGAACTCTGGATAAACTTACACTTGAAATGCACACATGGGCCCATAAGCAGGGCCTGACCCACATTAATTCCTGAGCAAGACATTAATAATGCACAAGAATTAGAAACTTGGGACACTCAGCTTGACATACCAAAAGGTCATGTCCACAGATTGAGTTGCAGGTCTCAGCACCAAGGCCTGCGTGACTTCTCTATGACAGCAGAGGTGGAGGAGCCTTTCCAGGTGGCATTCCTTCTCCCTGTCCCACCAGCAAGGACAGCAGAAGGCATGGTGTGCATTACTGCTCTGGGTTTCAGCACATCTACCTGTGGTAACCGGAGAAGCCGTGGCAGAGCATGAAGAAGGCAAGCTGGAATTGATCCAATAAACGTGCAGTCCACCAGCCTATCCTGTTGCAAATCCCACTGAGAGGATGTCAGTACTGCTGTGTCAGAGATTATGGAAGAATGGGCCTTTCACGTTGTATAATTATAAATACAAAAATAAATGCAAATGAAATGATGTTTCCTGTCATAGTAACTGAGAACCATGTGTTAGAAAGTGACAGCAAGAGCTGAATCTCACAGGTAGCAGCTTGACCTCTGAAGTTTAGCAACCAGGAGGAAGACTCACACATCTGGAGTGCCAGGTAATACACAGAGGAGTCACTCTGTCAAGCAGCCAGTGTGGATCTCAGCTGCCAGGAGACTTTGCCTGGCTCAGTGCATCTGTGCCTTTATCTCCTGGGACAGGGAGGAGGGAGTTAACAGTTTGTAGCTTCCTACCCCTGCCTGAAGGCACAGGATGTGCCCAGGCAGAGAGGAGGGGTGGATTGATGGGCCCTCAGGCTGCATACAGAAAGGGAGGCTTACAGGGTGTCTGGGGTGACCTGTGGAAGCAAAGGGCTCTCAGGCTGCACACAGCAGCACTGGTGCAGCTGCATTTTGTACCACAGAGGTAAAAGCCCCCCGAGGTGTGCAGAGAAAGCACCAGACTGGGCTGGTGATGTTTGGAGAAAGTAATATCTGCAAGGCATCCTGCTTGTCTGAGCTCTGTGTCCTTCCACCCCTGGCTGAGCTGCCAAAGGGCATGGAGCCAGCAGAAACATGTGATACCTTGCCACTGTGCACCTGCTTCAGGAGCTGGGCACTGGGTACTTCACTCAGTGTGCAGGTGTCTGCATCAACACCTTCCTCAGAGGGCTTCTGGCCAGCCTGCCACATCCCCAGGTGCTCAGGGATCCTCCAGAGCTGGATGTGCCTCAGGCCTTGCACAGGGCTTGTGAAATCCACATCTCTCCACTGCTCTGTCTCTCCAGCTGTGCTATGGGGCTGTCAGAAGTGCTCCCAGTGCTGGAGCTTATCTCGAATTCCCAGTGCCTCTTAGCTCTGTGTCCCTTAATCAGAAAAAGCCACAGGTGCTCAGAAGGCGTCTGCTGCCAGGGCTGACCTGGGGCCCATCCCACAGTGAACTTGCTGGAGGAGAGGAAAGGATGGGTGGACCCTGAACAGTGACCTGACACAGGGGGATGGAGTGAGGGGCTGCTCCTCATGCTGCTCTGTTTGTATAATCCATCACTGGCAGAGCTGCTCTGGGAGCTGTGGTTCTCCAACTGCCCATCACATGGGCTGCATGCTCTCAAAATGTGCCTCCTGGCCCCTTCACAACACACCAAAGCAATGAGGGAAGAAACAGATAAGGCTGAGAGTCCTAAAGTCCCTCATCTGGGGTGCCTGGAAAGCAGGACCTGGATGGCAATTCCTACTGCTGAGATGGGAGTTTTCTGTCTGACTTTTGTATTTGCTCCTGTTCTCCTCTGCTTTACCTGCTCTCTGCCTCTTCAAATGACAAGGGTCAGTCTCCTTATTCTCCCTAAATCGGGCAAATGTGCAGCTGAACATGGAGAGGGAGAAAGGAAAAGAGATTGTTAGCAGCCTTGGAATAGCATATAAATCAGGGGCTGTATCCATTGCTCTGCTCCACCACCACGGGGATTTGGAATGGATTGACACTGTTTTCCCACTCGTAAAAGGGAGATAATCAGTCTTCCTAAAACTGTTGCTGGGAGAAAGTTTGGCTTTGCTCATTACACTCTTAGAGGTTGTTAAAGAGCAGGCTAGCTGGTCTATCACCCGGCTGGAAGGCACTCTGTGACTTGAAAGACAACAGCTCCTTGCAGGGGGGAGGATCATAAATTCCACAGGGCACCAGATAAACTGGAGGAGGTGAAAACACAAAGGGGCAGTTGAAGTTTCAAATCCCTTCCCCCCCATCCTCTGCCTCCTTCCTCCCACCTTTGCCATGCCAACACAACAATAACGTTGGCAGCCCTCTCCATCACTGCTGGGGCTAAAGGAGCTCTGCTGCACCAGGTCCTGCTGCCCACGGCCGTGTAGCTCCTTAATCCCTGTTCCTCGCCCTTGGTCAGCAGGTGGATAGCTTGAGCAGCCTCTCACCTGGGAAAAACAGAAGAGGAATGGTGATAGAGGGAAGCACAAGGCTGGAGGGAGGCAGGGGGAACGGAGGGTTGCAGCAGGGGGGTGGGATAGAAAATCTGGAGCTGAACAGAAGGAAAAAATGGAGGTCCTGAGGTAAAAGCTGGAAGGGGAGAAAGGAGCACATAGACATGCTTGCAAAAGAAAGGCAGCAGGTGGAAGCATGGAGGAGGGTCTGTCAATTGGAGCTGGTGTTGCACACATTTCCTGGCAAGTGCGAAAAGATGAGAGGTCACACAGAGGCTCTTTCGCAGCACACACAGCTCCAGGCAGGTGCCTGGTAGCACTGATGCACTCAGTTAGCAGCCAGCTTCACCTGGCACTGCTGGAACAGTTTTGGAACCAGGCCAGAGATCCACAGAATAACATCCCCTTCACTTGGTGCAAACAGTGCCCACTTTGCCCAGCTCCAGCCCTGACTGTTTGTCTTCTCCATGGCAGGGTGGTGATCAGTCACACAGGGGTCACCCAACTTGTTCTGCTGCTTTGGTTGGACAATGCGGAATAATTACAGGAGAGTTCCCATGAGGATGAAGACAAGGAAAACAAGGCGGTATTTAAAAGTGTTACCAGTGTAATAATTTTGGAAGGGGGTTGGGAAGGGGAGGGAAGACAGCACTCAGAGCAGCAACAACCCAAGCATGCGCACAGTTACACTGCAAAGGAGTACTTTTAATAGGAAGGGTTATTTCACTTTTTCAAGGAAAGCCTATTTCACTTGGAAATTCCTGTAAACAACACCAACAAGGTGTGTTTCGTGTGGAGAAGCATGTATACAAGAGCCTAGAAATGCACCCAGGTCGCTGTGGTATGGCAAACTCCTGCTCATCTGCTGCTTGCTGCCTGGGGAGTTCACAACACATGCGGGGTCATTGCAGATGCAATGACAAGCAGCTACAATCATTATTTATTGGTAATTTGTTACCACACCTAGACAGTGTCTCTAAGCCCTAAAATGTGTGCTGTGCAAGGAAAATGAGGGGGGAGGCTAAATGCAGCTTTGGGAATAGCATGCAACTGACAAACCTCTTTGGGGAAGACAGACTCTTCGCTGGTTGTTTTTCATTGCACAGAGGAATAACTGCAGTAGCTATGCAGCAAAAGACATGTCCACGTCTTCCCACTGCTGGGAGACTGCTCTGCTAGAGATTCCCAGGGCAGGTACAGCCACAGAAAGGGGACAAAGCCGGAGAGGCTACAACAGCAAGATTGACGGACTTCAGCCTGGCTCCTTATGCTCTTGGACTCACCTCCAAATTCTCCTTTATCCAGAAACATTAACCCCAAGCCCTCACTGACTGCATCTATTTTGCAGCAGCGATGCACGCTCAGGCTTGGAAAAACACCGGTCATTAATGGATCCTGCACAGAAAGTGATGGCAGGCTACTTGCAGCCCTTGGGCTGAAAAACACATTCCCCCAAATGAAGGGTAAAAGAATTTGCCTCTTTGTTTTAAGGATTGTTCTCCCCAACCCTAAGCACAAGCTGAATATTCATGAACCTCCTATATGAATTGGTTATCTTCTAAAAGCAAATACAAAGTCCCCATTCTGCATGAGGTGCCCAGGCACCGGACAAAGCCAAGTGTCTGCTCTAGCCGTGGGTTTCCCAGGGACTCTGTGTGCTGCTTTAAACCAGTTATTCTCGCCTATTAAAACAGGATCAAAATGAACAAAGAGGAAAAGATCCTTCCAGAGCTGTTTGAGGCAGCTGCAGCTAGTTCAGACTTCCACATCTCTTGACCTAACATGACTCCCAGGCTGCCACATTGTCTGCATGGGAAGCCAGAAGGGAAGGTAACGTGATTTTTATTGTAAGAGCTGCTCACCAGTGCAGTCAGCCTAATTTATGTTGAGAGTTCATGTTGCTAAGTAGCTTGCCAGCACAGAGGTCCAGCTTCATGGCCGAGCTGTATTTGTGGCAGGAACAAATGGGTGTGTATGAGCACAGACCTGTGTAATGGCTCATTTGCAGGTGTTTGTGGTAACATGCACAGGGGAAATGGGCATTTGTGGGCAGGAGCACTCCTGAAGTTGTTGAGGACATCTGAGGATGGTTCATTCCTTGTATAGATGGATCTGACATGATGACATTTAAGAACTGGGTATCACTTGGGAGACAGGCCTGGGTCCCAGTGAGATAGCAGGAATGCGAAAAAAAAAATTTAAAAAAAAAAAAAAGGTGAGCACTCGCAAGTGTGTACACAAAACACACAAGACATGTCTACTGTCTGTGCTGGGTCTGTCGGGAATGGAGTTAGGACAGTCACTTTTTTCACAGCAGCCTGTGCAGTGCATCTGCCTCCCAAAGGGAAGTGGTGAATGAATTTCTTGTTTTGTTTTGCTTCCACGTGCAGCTTTTGCTTTTCTTGTTAAACTGCAATGATCTTGACCACAAGGGGATTTTTTTCTCCCCCTGACCTATTGAGGTGGGGGGAATGAGAGTGGCTGAGTGGGCAGCTGGTCATGGTCAGTGCACCATTGCCTTGTCATTCAGGTGGCCTGCCCCCATCCCAAGACCCCGTGTGCAGACAGTGGAGATTCTTAGGGACTTGTTAGGGATTTTTTAAATTCTTTGGCGGTTGGTAAGCAATTCAGAGGGCCTGTGTGGGGAACTGCCTGGGGCTGGGCAATAGGAAGGAGTATCAGGGTCAGACTGACCTTGTCTGAATGCCTGGAAACACAGCTGTCATTGCCCCTGAAAATATCACCCAGTACTGGTGCTATATCCCAGTACAGCAAGTGCCTCTGGGCTGGCCTTGCAGACTGGGATTTCTCAATTGCCAGGGACCAACCAGTGCCTGTCTGTGCAGCGAGGGGAGCGGGCTGCTGAGAGGGGGGATGGGAGGTGCAGCTCCCAGCATGTGCTGAAGAGCAGAGCTGGGGCATGTGGAGACCTCCACGGCAGCCTCCCTTGCCCACATCAGTGCAGCTCAGAGCTCCAGCCACGTGTGTCCCTTTGCCTATGCTCTGTGCTATCCCAGGACACCGGGGTGCCCAGGACTGTCTCTGCTACTGATTTCTTTCCAGCTCAGAGCAGCCAGGTCTCCTGCAACCACCGAGGGGCAGAGGGGAAATGCCCTTGATCAGTCCCATTGTATATCTTCCGCATCTGTGCAAGTGGCAGAGAGACCCAAGTTCTCCAGAGAACAGCCCTGGTAGGTGGCACCAAAAATTGCACTTTCTGAGCTACAAGTGCTTAGTCCCCACTCGCTTCCTTTTCCCAACACCCTCAGAAGATGCTGAAGCATACCAGTGGGACTGATAGTTCCATGGGCCAACTCTACACCCTGCCGAAGCAGCAGGCACTGGCACGGTCACAGCATGGTTTATGGGATTCCTGGACACAAATCCCTTCTGCAGCATGGGACAGAACCTGGCACACGTGCACCTGGCAGGCCCCAGTGCCCCTCCCATCTTCCCCAAGGGCTGTGTGTTTTTCTCACTGCCTTTGTGCCAGCACCTTCTCCACCTCCAGGCCCACTATGCCGCAAGACCTTGGCAGCCTCCTCTTTGCCCTGGTGAGACTGCCCAGGAGAAGGAGGATGAAGAGAGGAGACCACAGTTTTGTTAGACCACAGACCATTTCTCTCCCTGCACTTTGTGTGCCTGTAGGGAGAGGTGGGCAGAAATGGTGGTGTTCTGCTCCATGTCCCCTCCTGGCTCCCTATTCTTGCCCTTTTAACCTCTGACCTTCATCCTCCTTCTCGCGTGAATTGTTTCCATTTCTGTTGTTTTCCTTTATGCCCTCTTCCCCCTCCAAGAGCCATATGTTTTAGTTAGGATCAGCTGACACCCAAACTGAGGGGTAGGGTTTTCCCCAGCAGTCCTTGGCTGGTGGCCACATAATTAAAAGCAGCAGGGGAGCGGCGGCAGGAACCCAATCTGGCATTAATGAGAGCGAGAGGTTGTTGTGTGACCGGCTGAGCTGCAGGAGCCTAGCCGAACAGCAGCTCAACAAATGGCACCGTGTGCAGGGCTCTGTGTTAGCATCACATGCATCTCCATTACACCTGGGCTGCTCAGCCTCCCAGCTTTGCCCTGTCCTCATCACCCCTCTTGCATAAGCAAATGGTAAAGACTGGATTCTGCTTGTTTGCTGCAGAAAAAGAAAAAGAGATGTCTGACATTTCTACTTGGGTAGAATGTTAGGGTTTCTGTCTTGCCCATCTCCAGAGCTATTGGGATCCTGATGGGGCTGGTGATGTGGGACTGGGCAGGGTGGAAGAGGACTATCTCCATTCGCTTTGCTGGGAGCCTGCTTCCCCCAGCAGGTAGTGAAGCCAGCAAGGTGTCCATAGGCAGGGAGGACCAGGCAGGGCACAAAGAGTTGTCAGGCTTTGCTGTCATCATGCAGGGATCTGACCACTGCTTGGATTTGTGGGATGCAGTTGCTTTGGGCCTTATTGCCCTTCAGACCCCCAAACCCTTGTGCTTTCTTTATGCAGACTGATTACTGGCTGCCAGCTTCAAAAGTCTCTTGGCTGGCCACTCTCTTGCAAAGTCTGCATTAAGAAACTCCTTCTCAATGTAGCTCACTGCTACGTTGTACAGCAAAACATGAGGGGCTTTACAGCAGCTACCAGTTGCAGTTTATTTCAGCTCCTCCATGCAGAGCACAGCAGGGGCTTGCTGACACAGCTCTGTGAGACGAAGATTGGCTTTTGCACAGCCCTAACTGGTAGCAGATGTGGCGAAGGTCCTGAAGTCCCTCATGTGAATGCCAGCAGATGTAATTATATAGTTTAGCTATTACTATACCCCTGCACACAGCAGTGGTCTCACACTGGAAGTTTGGAGGCAGTCCATAACCTTTGTGCAATCTTGGGAATTGATTGCAGTCTTGAGGAAGCTACAGCTGACACAGGCCAGAGACATCAAAACAGAGTATTGCCCACAACAAGCAATCTTCGCACGGTATTAGCTAAGGAGTGACATGTCATAGGTGGTCATATCTATTATCTGTTTAGCTACACCACATAATTCACACAGTCACAGAAGTCACGTCCCTAAAATTTCCCAAGTGGACAATCCTCATCATGGTTTTCTGACATCCACATAATTCAACATTTTCATGCTGCTCAAAGCAGCTAAGCAAGCACCAAACTTTCAGTGTAACAAACCCTTTGAACAAAAGCAGCACCTTAAAGGCTAGGTCAACATCCAAGAGTTTCTCAGCCTTTTCTGGAATAAGGGAATGCATGAGCAGTTTCTGCTCTTTTAGAATATGAATACAGAATAAATTCTGCCAGGAGCTTCAAAATTCATCATTTGGAGCTGGGAACCTAAAAGACAGGCAGTGTTTGGTCAGTGTACATCAGGAGAGTTTGTAGCAGCATCTGCATTGCTGCAATAGAGGTGTGACTCATAAGAGTCACAAAAAGACTTACATTTTTTGCACCCTGTGTAGAAAGCAAACCCATCACAGGTGTTTCCACAGACCCTTTGCACAGATCACTACTGGAAAACTCCCTTATCAGGTCAGGAATTCTGAGTTGTGCCCTCAACAGAAGGGATATATGAGATATTTATGATTTTGAGGTTGTTTCCTTTGTATGCAGCCTGAGTGGGGTCCTGTGAGGTTGAATTGACCAGATGTCCAAGGTCAGAGACATGGAGGTGAAGCCATTCAGTGCTGAGCTGCCAGAGGCACTGCTGTGCTGGTTGGTGAGGACTGAGTGTGGCCCCTGCATCAGTGAACAACCAAAAACTTCCACTGGGAAATGGCACCCAGCCACCAGCGTGAAGTGAGTGCACCCTGGTCTGCACACACGCTTGCTGTGCTGTGCACCTGCTCTCAAAAGCCTCTGTGAGCCCATTCACTGGGGTGAATCACAAAGATCTCCTGTGCAATGACAACTGCATCCCAGCAAAAGCCCCAGTGCAGGGGCCTCATACTGGCTTTGCAGAGCCTTCCACAGGCAGAACCTTCTCAGCACCTAAAAATGCCCCAGGCTTCAGCTCTAAGGAGAGCTGTTGAAATGTTACCTGCAAACATGATTTTGTCTTGCTGAATACAGCAAGACAATTTTGCACTCCACTGCAATATTGTTGGGGTGACCTGGGTGTAAGAGGGTTAGACAATAACACTAAAGATAGGAAGTGTGCCTGTGCAATAGGTTAGCTACAGAACAATGTCCTGTCATAAACAGAGTTTGGCCTCATCTACACAGAAGGAATCAGCCTAAGTTTACCATATCACAGCCTTGCAGAAATCCTGGACCAAATCCTGACATTTCACTAGCTTCAAGACTGGTGCTAACTCAGAAAATAGTTAAATGCAGTTCTAGTTCTCTGTGGATGAAAAGGATTGATTTTCCAGTTCTGCGAGAGGAATACTGTACCTGGCTGCTTCAGGGCTGTGGTAATTGCAACAGGGATGGGACTTTGGCAGGCCAAGGAGTAGGAGGCAAGAACAAGCCATGAACCGTATATGTGAGGCCACAACAACAGATGGGGCTGGAGGAAAACCATCCAAATTAAAATTGTCCACGGGTGAAGCAAAGACCGGCTTGCAAAAACCTGTCTCTGAACGTGCCCACACAGAATGGGTGTTTGGGTCTCAGTCCAAGCCTTCCTGGAAGCTCAGTGGTGTAAGAGGTTAAGAGTGAGAGCAGAAGAGATCCCAGGGTTCATATCAGCAGAGGGTTCAAACCGGGTTACAGAGTCCAAATCCAACAGCTCCTTTGTCCAGTGACTCATGATGATGAGGGCAGTTTTGCAGAATCACAGCTCCAGGCCTTTGGATGTTTTGAAGAAGGCACCTCAGTGCTGATGCATGTGAACTGCTCTCTGCTGAGCTCTGTGAGTAGAGAGCATGGATGGCATCTGACCAGTTCTGGCTTTACCCACTCCCTCTGTATCACCACCATCACAGACAGTGAAAGAATTGCACAAAGGTTTGTTCAGCTGCCTCCCCCACTCTGACTGTGGTGGGAGGCAAGAAAGCATGGGCTGTGTTTTCATCCAGCCTGGAGGAGACTCTGAGGAGCCACTGCAACCGGCTTCAGTCAGGTGAAAGGTCACTGCAAAAGGCAAAGGGAAAAAAAAGAACCAGTTTTCTTTTCCCACTGGGGAAAAACCAAACTCATGTGCCTTAAACACACTAAGAAGAACAACATCAATATCATTAACACATTAATTACTTCCGGAGTAGGCTGGAGGGTTGTAGGGCTGTAAAATACACGTCAAAAAGCATCTGTCAGGCATGGACTAGGTTTAGTTAATCCTGCCTTGGAGAGGAGGATGAGTTAGCTGGTCCCAAGGTCTTACTCTGTGTTCAGTGATTTCCCCATTCCTCATGGTACTGAGGAACCAAATACAGCTATTAAAAGCTTTGTAAGTTCCCTATTGGTTTGTGTTTCTTCCATTAAAAAACCCAACAACAACAACAAAACAAAAACTCAAAAAAACCAAACAGACTCACCCATGGTTTATTTAGGAAGGAAATAGATATTCAGGGAAGGAAAACATCCTCTATTTATTCCGTAGTCAATGCTTAAGGGAGGACTGTGAGAGTAACCAGGTCCTGCAGTGCTTTCTAAATGGAGGCAAAACTTGTCCTGTGGGAACAAAAAGATAAACCACAGCCAGCACTGCAATCTCTCCTGTAAGTGCCTCCAGTTTCTTGGACTGGTAGCTTTCAACTTCTCTGATTATAGATCTTCCCATGATTTTCTCCCTTTGAAGATGCAGTCCCCATACAGTGAATTTAAAGTGGCCAGCAAAAGGCTTGCTCTCCTTAATTACCTTTCAGAATAGAGGGTCTGCAGGCCACAGGTCAAAGGGCACTTTGTTGAAGAGAATTCAGAGTTAGGCTCTTCAAAACCAAGTGCAAGGGATCGGACATCTGAACATGGTATTGCCCGGGGCTCTGCCTTGGATTGGGCTCCCATTTCGGAGCCCTTCTTTGGGACAGACCTAAAAACAAGCAGTTCAGTGTAAAGGGGGCTGTGCACAGGCAGAGGGGAAAAAAAAAGAAGTATTTTTGATTAACAGTGACAGACTGGTCTACAACCCCCCTGGGGCTTGTCAGCAACCTCATCGCAGGCCGCGCTGCCATGTCTCACGCACTGCTCGGGGAAGTAGCCGGGCCTTTGCTCAGACACGGGACACGGCGTCCTCCTGGGCCCTCTGCAGCCCTCACAAAGCTCCCTGACACACACACACACCGCGGGACAGTGACACTGCACAGCTCTTGTGGCAGGGCAGGAGCCTTGTGGAAGTTACATGAGTTCCTCACTTCTGCAGCTCCTGGGGGCTGCCAGGAGTTTCTCTTTCAGTTCATGCCCCGGAGGGATGGAACACACCACGCTGCAGCACGGAGCATTGTCAGCAGAGACTGAAATGGGTTGTGCTTGGCAAGCACAGTGGAAAGGAAAAAAAGGGTGACCTGGGAGGATTGCTGTTGTCACTTCATTTTTCCATTGCATCTGCTGGCTTGTTGGTTTTTATTTTTTTCTATCAAGCCTGAAGAAAGAACAGAAACAAAATATAAATGAGCTCTCTCACTGTAAGTGCTACAGCAGGGGAGCATTTTTGAAAAGACGAAAGCAAGGTCTGGGTTATAGTCTCCATCCTTACATTCACCTCCTTCTCTGTCTCTTCCCTCCCTGTCTCACTTTCTCTCCAGCATCCCACCACCACTGCCTCTCAGGGCGCTGAGCTGATGCTTGTGCTGGTGCTTTGACAGGTTACCAAGGAATTATATCACTCACAGGCTGGCCCTGAAGAGACATTTTTGAAAGCAGCTCAGCTCTCCCCACAGTGAATTACCAACAGATGCAATGGCTCAAATATGACAGCAATTGAAGGTGATAAGAATGTCATTGTCATCTGAGCTGCTGGGAGCAGCTCAGGCTGCTCAGAGGGGCCAAGTGAAGTATTGACCTCAAAGCTCAAACTGCACAGACAGTACTGGCCTCCAGCAGCACCACCTCCAAACCACCTCTGGCAGAAGATGAATCTCATTGGCATCTCCCTCCCCTAGAGAAACCCAGCCCTTGCCACCCAGTCCAACACAGCCCCTCTCCTGCTGGCTCGGCTGAAGGTCCAAGGAGTGAGTGGTCCAGGCAGGTCCTGTCCTGCAAAGGACCTGGCATGGGGAGGGGTTGTTCTGCCACCCTCTGGGCTGTACCCTACCTCCCCAAGGCAAAGCATGCAGTATTGGGCTCAGGCACACCATGTGTCCCTCAGGAAATCTGCTTCACCCTTCCCTACTGGCATGTCCCCCGCACCACCTGCCTCTATCCATCCCCGGGCAGCAGCAGAGCCAGAGGACAGGGGTTATCCGTGCTCCACACCAACACTCTGGCAGCTTCAATTGCCCATTTCCATGACAGCGTCACGGGCTGCAGAGAAAGGTTTACAGAGGGCACAATGCCAGGAAAGTCCCTGGAGATCTACGTAGCGAAAATTCCCTTTCAAACCACAATCTCACCCACAGCGCCCATGACAATTGACCTGTCCTAGAACTGAATACAGGGAAAAGGTCTTTATTTTTATGCATTTGACTGGCAATGAGTACAAGGTGGACCGCTGGACTTGGGTCTCCATTTACTGGTAGAACTGCAGTGGCTGAGGGAATCACAGCTCCCAAAGCCTCAGAGCAATCATGTGCTTGCTTGTAAGAACAGTTTTGAAGCTGGAGGACCCTTTACCCAGACCTGGAAACAAAAAAGCCAACATTTCTTCATTCCATAGCATGTCTCAGAGAACCACAGGTACCATGAAATGCCTTGAAACCAGGTAGCAGCCAAAAGCAGGCTCCTAAAGTTAGGACATTCTTCTGAATGCCAGGGAGAAGGCTGTGTGTACACCCTGCCTCTGAGTGTAGCCTCAGGCAAGCCACTGACTTGGTAGCCTGCACCTCAAACCTGCTAAAAGGAACCTTTCCTGGTCTTGCTTTAGCCCTCCAAGAACATGAATTCCTCTGCAAGCCCAGCACATATCACTCCACATTTAGCTGGCCAAGTAGACCCTCTGGAGCTGCAGCCCTGGGCCCTTTAATTGCTGCTCCTGTATTTCAGATGGCTCTTGCAAACCTCCTGTAACCTGAGCAGACAAAATTGGTGCTGGCACTGGAAAGCAGTTATGCAATATGCAGGAGGTAAAACCCTCCTTGCAGGGGCACGTGAAAAGAGATACAAGTGGGAGGCTCCAGTTGCTGAGGTGAACACCATGTCCCACGAGGAGACTGGGAGAGGAGAGATATGCATGTCATAGAATCACAGAATGGTTTGGATTGGAAGGGACCTTGAAGATCATCTAGTTCCAACCCCCACTCCAGTGACTGTCTCCCTCCTTGCTGTCGTTCTCCCAGCCCATCTCTGCCACGAAGAGTGGACAGATCTAGAGACGGTGAAGACACTGCTGGAAAAATCAGCAGTCTGAATCTGAAAAGCCAAGACAGGAGGCCTGTGCAGATGCTGTTCACCCTTGTGAACATGTTTCAAGTATCACCTTTTTGTGTTTAAAGCTATCAAGTCAGCCACATGTTCACTGAGTTGTATCTTGTCTTCTGTCTCTCAGTGCTACCCTGGAGCATGCAAACACAGGAGGCTCCTGAAGCATAGCTGGGAAGGTGCTGGGCACCCCCACAGGGTGCAGCCTGCCACTTGTTGCCCTGGTAAGTGTGATGTGCCATGCCATGCCATGCCATGCCATGCCTGGCTCCTCCACCAGCCGGGCCCTGCTGCTCCCAAGGGCAGGTTTTGGCTGAGGCAGACTGGCTCTGGCACGTGTGAGCATCAGGGCATGGATCTTGTTTCCTTGCACTGGCATGTGCTGCGCTGTGTGGTGGGGCTGTACAGGCTTGAGCTGTCCTGTCTCCTCAGGTGAAGTCTGAGGCTGATCCCACCCCTGCTGCCGGGGCAGCTGCTCCAACCTGTAAAGGCAGGATTTTGCCCACAGCATGTTTTTCTCCAGCCATGCAAATTAATGTGGAGTTAACCAAGAAGTGGGATCTCACCAGTGCTCTGCACCACCTGCCTGTGTTGGAATTGCTAGTACTCCTCTCCTCCTTTTCTTCCTGCTGAAAGCCCCCAAGTTGCCAGCTCCATGGAGCTGCCCTGCCACCCTCAGCCAGAGAGACCTGGCTTCTTCCAGTGCTGCCAGTTCAGCTGGGAACAAATGTCCACCAGTTTCTTGCTGCATTCTCTTGCAGGAGCCATGCAAAATATTTGGATTTTGGCTGCAGAAGGTCTTGCCTCCTGCTCCTATCTAACCCTTGTGAGAAGCTGCCTTGCTTTTCCCTGTCTGATTAAGCACATTCCTTCCTCTCTCCCTTCTTTGCTCTGCCCTGCGGCAATTTCCAAAGCATTTTTGTGGCATCCGAGACCCGTAGACAAATTCATGAGCTGTGGAGATGTGGTTTCTGTCATGTGCTTTCAACTCTGAGTCCTGGCTAGTGCAGGAGCGGTGGGTCCACAAGCATGAGGGCACTGTGCTCCTTTCCTGAGGGTCAAAGGGTACTTACCATTCCACAGCTGTGTCTTTCTAAGGGAAATCAAATTGCTCACTGTGAGCTTATTGGGAAAATAAGCACTCTCTCCCAGGTTCCTGACTCTCAAAATAATAATAATTATGTGGCCTGGAAAAAATTATTGTTAACCATAAGCCTGGGAACTGCTTCTATTATGCAGCTTTATGGGAATCCATACAGCTCCCATGGCAGGGGATTATTTACCTAGGCCCTGAGAAAAAGTGGAGGAGCCTGCATGCTCCTTCTGGCTATTGTACTGCCAAATCCCACGGCAACGCGTGTGGAGAGCGGTTTCCTCTAGCTGTCATTAATCCTTGTGGGCTTGGCGGCCTCAGCGCACGGCATCCTTTGGGTCACCGGCTGCTGGGAAGCCAGACTATTGTTTGAGGGCTTTTGTCCCAGACAGAGGAGCTGAGGAGCCGGGCTTTTCAGGTGTCCCCACCACAAAGTGACTGGCTTGCAGCCTGGAACTTGCTCGGGCCTTTCCTGGCTGTGCTGCTGGGACACCAGCTGGATTTGGACCCATTTTGATGAGGCCGAAGGAATGAGTGGCTCTGGGATGTCCCAGTATGAGCTGTGCTCACCCTGCATGAGGGAGCTTCCCCACATACCTGTGGCTGCAAGGGGATGGCTCCACTACAGCCCCCATGGATAGGATGGAACACCCAGGACCCCCAACTTCCTCCTGGTCCCTGACTCCCAGCCTGATCTTCTAATCCCTGCAGGACAGAAGCAGGAAGGCTCAGTTTCAATTCAGTGCATGAGCTGGAGCAAAGCTCTTTCTCTAAGAACTAAAAGAAGTCCTGCAGGGATGCTTTCTAATTGGGATGTTGCCCATGGCATGTATGCGCACAAATGTGCATGGAAGGAATTGTGGCATGGAGGGAAATCCAAAGAGGCCCTTCATTCATGCCATGGGTGCACAGAGCCCTTTCTGGTTCTTTTTATGGTGACAACCTTAGAGGAAGAAACACAAATATGCGTTTTCCAAGCCAGGGTTCAAAGGGGGTTTATAGCTCTGATGGGAAAGTCTCTGTTCAAGGTTGCATCTGTCTCAGCACAAACTACACTTTAGAGACAGCTCAGAAGGAAGTAAGCTATGATTTCTTCCCCACTGATGCTGGCAGGCAGTGCACTGGTAAGCTTGGAAAGAGCTGCCTTTTCTTTCTCTGGGTGAGGCATACAGCAATGCCTTCATGTGGGCATTTCTCTCCACTCCTGTCCCACTCAGGGCTTCAGGAAGGCCCCAGAGCAAAGCAGCCAGCCCCTGCTGCCACCACATTGTGACTGGAAGCTTTCCTCTCTGGCTTGCAGCTGGAGCTCCCTCTTCCTGCTCTCTTCAGGGGTGTTGTGTACCACCACAGCTTTGCCAGTGTTAGCAATATTATTTTGATGCTGCAGGAACTCCTTTTGGTAACTCATTTCTTTGAGAGGTGGTGCTGATGGACAGGAATGAGAAAGTCACTTTTTACAGCAGCCCAGCAGTGATGCCAGAAGTGCTTTCAGGATCTGAAGAAGGTCTGTCTGATGGCCCCCATAAGCAGAGCTGTGCTACTGTCCCCCCCAGTGCCACCTGGGCAAGGGACACAGGGAGAGTCTGTGGGTTTTCCAAACCCACACAGCACAGGGCTGCTTCAGACACCCCTGAGCTGGTGCATCCCATGGCCCTGTGTGCAGTGCTGGTCTGGGGCTGGGGGCACACTGATGTGGCTCCATACCTGGGCTCCCAGCCCACACCTCCAGTGTGGAGGTGCAGGGACAGCTGTGCAGCTGGCCCAGGAAGCCTCCATGGCTTGCAGAGATCACAAAGCACCAGCGTGGCCCAAGGGACTTGCCCAAGGTTCCCCTGGGAGTCTGCAGCAGAGCAAAGATCCAAGCTCTGTGTGACCCAGCCAGTGCCTGGTGGAAGCAGAGCCACCCTAGTCCCTGCATGAGCCTTCACAGTGGGTGGGGGAGCGGGATGATGCTGCTCTCAGGCATCTTCTCCCTGATTTTGCCCAGTGAGGGGCATGCCGGGGCACGGAGGGACACCCTTCCCCTGCCCTGTGCTCAGAGGATGCGGACTGCAGTGGCAGCCAGACAGAGCTGCTTTCTCCAGCACAGTGCTGCCATTGTCCAGCTGGGCTCTGGGTCCTCTCCTCCCCACGAGGATGCAGGCACAGCCAGGACCTCTGCAGCCCATCACACAGACAAGGTGAAGAGGATGGATGGAAGCCTCTGGAGCAGGCAGCCCACCTTTGTGTCTCCATAGGGCAGCCCCACTGTTTTTTGGACTTCTAAGCAGAAGATGATACAAGGGAGCATTATAAAGTGGTGGCATAAAAAAGGAAAATCTAAATGAATAGGAGGGGGAAGGGAGAGCAGATGACGCTGAGATGTGAGGGGCAAGACAGAGCCAGTGAGACAGAGCTGGGCTGCGAGCCGGAGAGGAAAAGCCGTGAGCCCCGTGGGAGCTGGGCTGTGGGAAGAGACAATGCAATGGAGGGGAAGGAGCCAGCTCTCACTCCGGGACAGGCACAAGGCTGCAATTAGAGAGAGGAGACAGCGTGTCTGCTCAGGCTGGGAAGTCTCCTGCCATGGACGCGGGGTCGTGCAGGGGCTGGGGCAGAAAGCCCCTGCCTGCTCTGTGCCCCTGCACACAGCTCCCCAAGCTGGGCAGAAGCCCCAAGGGCAGACACTGGCAGTACCTGTGGCTCCAAGGTGCTGGGGCTTTGCTCCCCAGCGCAGGCACAAGATGTCTGGGGTGCTTTGTGCTTGCACTGCAGTGGCATGGTCATACCAGGCCCCCTTCCCTGGGTCAGCCCTCCTCCCCTGGCTGCCCTGGGCAGCCCCCTCCTGCCTCCTAAACCAGCTGATCAAATACCAACCTCCTCCAGGCAAGCAGGTTGCTTGACCGCTCAGCTCTCACAGCTAGCACCCTTCAGTAGGCTTTTGGAATTTTCCTGGATGAAGGATGCTATGGAAATATGCAACTCCAGAGCACAGGCTCTGGTTTTAGTGTCCTCCTCTGCACTGTGATTATCTAGCTCCCAATGGAAAATTTAAGTTTGTTTGGAAACAGTCTCTGGGTTTGGCTTGAAAAGGCTCAGAAAATACCATGCAAGGGTCACAAACTTTTAGTGCAAGCCATGTTTGGCTGGGGCTGTAAAAGAGGAGGGAGGTGGAGGAGGAATAGGAGGAATATGAGTACACACCATTTTTGCTACCGCAAACTTGGCCAGGAAACTCTTTGCGCTCTGGACATAAAGGTCCAAGAAAAGAGTTGGGTGCTTTTAAAAGAAAAAAAACGAGTTATACAGCCAGAGGAACTGATTTCCAAATTTGCTTTTTACGGCTCATTTTCACCCCCCAGCCAAAAGACAGATGAAGCAGAGTTCCTGCAGACTTCTGCTGAAATGACAGCAAAGGGAGATGCTTGAACAAAGCCTGGCAGGGACAGAAGAAAGAGGAGAGCCCTGGTGAACCAACAGTGGTTTTTTTAAAATATAAAATAATATACTTAGGACTTGCAGTGGTTTTTGCTTCCTGATCAACAGTTTTAAGCCAACCCAACTGCTTTCCTCTTTTTCTGGTCATTTTAAGATCTTTTCACCGAGGTGAAATTAAATACGAGGCGCGGGAGGGAGGAGACCTGCTGTTTTTCCTGCCATTCTCACCTGCGTGGGAGTGGCAGGAGCTGGGAGTTAAGGCAGCACCGTGTATTCACTGACCAGGCAGGCACAGAGAAGCGTGGAAGATCACCGCAGTGTATTTAAAGCTGTGCAGCAATAACAGCTAATTTGTTTTTGCCTAAAGAGCAGTTAGGGTTGGTTTTGTTTCATTTTAAATAAAGACATTTGGACTCCAAAGGTCATTTCCGTGGAATAACAATGCTCCTTTGAGAAAGGGGCACCGGCAGGGTCTCCGTTACTCCCAGTGCTCCCAGTCTGGTTTGAAAGCCCAGCTGCAGCTCAGCCGGGCGAGCATCCCCTGCTCTGCCCTCTCTACACGGCACAGCAGCAGCTGCTGTCCCAGTGCCCCCGCCACGGGAAGCGCCGGAGCTCGGGAAGAAGTGTTGGTTCCTCTGCTGGGGTGTTCATATAGGCACCATTCTCTCCCGGTGCCTATTTGACAGTAAAATGAGGACGGTGTTCAGTCCATTTCACCCCTTACCCCAACCCCAGCAGCACCCCTGTGCCTTCTGGGAGCGCTGGCAGAGGATGGTGCATCCCCAGCAGGCAACATACAGCTGGCCGTAGGTTCTCCTCGTCCTCAACAGGTATGGCATGAGGAGCAGATATAATGAAAAATTCTGATTTTAAAGTAGGTCATTTGCAGTGTGGGGAGGTTTTCATGAGCTAATGCCTTTAAATGGCAGGTGAACGTGCTTCACTGATTTCAGTGAAATTGGTACCATGATCTGCATCCACACATAGACGCTAGGCAATAGAGGAAGCATTCAGCAGAGCTGGGTGAAAAAGCAGGCAACTTGGTTCCCAGATCCAGTTACATACTTATTTTCCTACATGCTTCCTAAACAGCTACTCTCTCAGGCTTTAAGCAGGCAGAAAACATTGGAGCTGTGAAAAAGTAAACCTGAAGCTCAGACTATTCTCTGTCTTGCAGGCATGTATTTGCCAAAAACTTTCTCTCTTCTTCAGTGCAGCCCCCAGCATCACCTCCTATCACTCAGTCTTCAAGTTACAGGGCATTTTTCTTGAAAAGTACCTTATCTTCTATTCTATGTGGGGAAAGGATCTTCAGAAAGAAAAAGCCTTTGAGCTAAAAAGAGCTCCCCTCCTTAGTGAGCACTGCTGTTTGTCACCATCTCGGAAATTTGTAAACCCTTTTCTCTGTATTTATCTAACTCTGCTATTTTGGGATTTGCCGTAACTGTCTGCACCAATGAGGTGTGTGTGGAAGGGAGAGAGTCTGTGCTGCTTGGCTGATATTTTTGGCCAGTGCAAAGCTCATTTCTGGGAACCTTGGTACTTCGGGAAGATGCAGTTCTGATCCCCTCCTCATCTCTCTGCCTCCTCTTCCTCTTCTGAGAGCATTGATGCCCACAGTGGCTCAGCAATCTCCAGCACAGATGCCTCTGGGTGTGCGGAGGGATGGAAGAGAAGGGAGAAGGAGACTGGGATGGATGGCACAACTGGCTGCAGTGGGATCTCTTCTCCCATGCCAGCACTCTTCTAGCTCCAGGAAAATTCATCATGACATGAAGGAAGTCTGCACAATTTTGCCTCCCTGGGCCATGGTGGGACTGTGATGCTCCATAAGGAAAGGCAGTTTACTTCCTCTGCTTTTCCCAAAACTGCCCTGGCAACTCCCAGACAGCCAGCTCCTGTGTGGGAAAGAGCAGCATGGGCCAAACATGGCCAGCCAGGAACAGAAAGGAAAGGACTTCATCAGCCCAGGGAGGTGTGAGTGCATGTATATTGTATGCATACATGTGTGTATGTACCTTAATACCCTACAGCTTACAAGACACTCATAATTTTAATTTTCTTGTCCAGCAAGGGTCTTTCCAAACCAGCTCCAGACACAGGTAACCCTGTCTGCCCTATTCGTCTCTCTTGTGCTGTCAACAGAGAGACCTGTCCTCACATAACCAAAGTTGTGTTCAGAGCCATTGTACATCTACTGATCACACACAAAGGGCTTCCAGATTTCTTGGAAGCTTGCAGGAAAAAAAATTTTCAGTTCCAGAGTTTTGATTAGGGCTTGTCTTCCAGTAGCCAGGAGGTCACAGTGTCTGCACAGATCACAACCTGAACATCTGCATCCTATTACACAGCATGGTGATTATTTTTCAACATTCCCCACGTCTTCTAGCAGTGACAGTGGTGATTAAAGCCTGGAGTGGATTCCTGAGTAGCATTTCAGCTTCCTTTACTTTCGCATCCTGACCGTAAACAGAAGAAGAGGGTTTTCCTTGGGCACTAGGTCAGGAAGCCTGTGTGCCTTAGGGTGATGCTGACGCACTGATGAAAGCCCGGAGATGTCAACTGGTACAAAGCAGCTGAACAAACCTGCCAAGAGGTGCCAACAATAGCAGGATGTCACTGCAGCTCGCAGGGAGGAGATTTCCATTCACTGATTTGGCTCCCGCGCCAAAAGCCGTCCAGTGGTCCAAGGAATAAAGCCATTGTCTCCAGGAAGTGACCTGCAGCAGACTCTGGTGGCTCAGAGAGAGTGACGGGGGTTTGGTTTCCCATCTGCAGTGCCAGATCCACAAGAAGAGGAGGAGGAAGAGGTGTGTGAGGCAGGCTCTGGGCAGTGCACCTCTGGGCAGCTCCCCTTGCACTTCTCATGTGGTCTGGAGCCTCTTCTACAAGGGGGCTCAATAAACAGTCTTGTTGAAGACTGGGACTTTATTGTTCTCCTTGGTGGAGGGAGGGGAGACAGCTCAGGGAGATCAAGGAGCCAAGAGGAAAAGGATTATTCATGTCAAGTCTATAGCAAGAGGCTGTAGCTGCCAAGTAAGTCTTCCAGCCAGGAGCAGACTCAAAATTTCCTGACTGAGAAAGGATTTTACTTTCTCTGCTCATTATGCACGGTGGCATTAATGAGCCCACATTTCTGGACTGTTGGGTTTGGCCTTGTGCAGGTCAGCATTCAACATTCAAGAAACTTCCTTTACTGTATTTTTTCCTACAAGTCTGTGAGGCAGCCAAGAGCAGGAAACTGTCTATAAATGAGGGCAACTGCTCTGGGTGGGGTCCCAGCACTGAAAGCAGCTGATATCTACGGTCTAGATCCAGCCAGAGGGGAGACTGGAGAGAGAAGGCCAACTCATCCAGCTGCTGACCCCTTCTCCTGGGAAGAGGGGCTGTGGCACACACCAGGGCACGTGTCCTGCACAGCAGCTCCTGCTGCTTCTCCTCACCACAGGTCTCTGCAGCTTCTCCTCTCCTGGTCCCTCATTACCTGCCTGGTATTTCTCTGCTTGTCTGCTCATCTGCCTCCCCCTGGGTGTGTGCCAGTGTCCTGTCCCCAGTGCCTGCCTGCACGTGCAGCCCTGTCTGCGTGTCTTGCTCTCAGTAAAGGCTCAGGTTGCCCGGGGCTGCCTGCACATCCAAGTCCATCTGTGTTTTTCTGCTCAGTTATGCTTGTGTGCCTCTCCCTGCGTCCTCCTTCCAGCTCCTGCCTGTGTCTCTGCTTCCATCTCCCTCCACTGGCCCTTTTTATCCTGGTAAACAGGACAGGCACGTGCATCCAAGCCCCGTGCGCCCAAGTTGGCTGGAATTGCACTGGCTCAGAGCCAAGACAAAGGACACGGAAGAGGAGGAGGGATGGGGGGAACTGAAGGGGAGTGAAAGGGCTATTGGAAAAGGCCTAGGGGACAACCCAGCTTCTTGTTGCCTTTGCATTGCTCTCATGGAAAAGATCCTCAGATAAGCTTGCTGACTATGATAATGACCTAGTGCCTGCAAGCCACCAAGTTGGAGGTGAAGAGAAGCTTCCTTCATCATCCAAGACAAGAAAGGACGAGTATGAACCAAGGCAGCTGCCTCTTGGGCTAATGGGGGTCAAGGGTGGGGGGCACAGATGCACATCAGAGCTCAGGCAAAAGGGGAGGGCTGCAAGGCATTTCGAAAAGGCAGACTCAAGGCAAAAATCCTCCAATTTCAGAAAAATGCAGGTTGTGCAATTAAGGCTGTTAAGGAGTAACAATGCACCCCTCCCTCAGAGAAAGGGCAGCTGGCCCTGCATGACATAGCTTGGAAATACTTGCTCAGAGCCTTGCTTAAAAATTTGTTCCCTACACACTGGCAACCACATCACACACCAGATGAACTGCCACTTGCATGAGGAGCTTCTGTGCTATGCCCACAGGTGTGGTGGTGCAGGGGGAGGATGCTGCAGCAAGGGCATGTTGAGACTTTCCAAAAGAGTTTGCAAAGAGCAGGGGAACTGTGGCTGCTGTGGGCTTTGGAGAGTGCAGAGGACCCTGATGGGCCAAATTACAAGAAGCATAGAGGTCAGGTGAGAAACTCTGGAAGAGGAAGGTCTGGCAAGGTTTCTGGAGACATAGCTGGGAGGATGGATGGAGCAAGTTGGCTCTTGCTTCTTGCATGGCACGTGCCACACAAGTGGTCAGAGCCACCCTGGAGCACCGGCAATGCCAGCAGTGTACACATGTGCAGGGAGAGAGATGCAGGGGTGGGGAGACAGGAAGAGGCACAGAGGCAGGCACAAGATGAGTCAGCTGTACCAGCTGATGACTCGGGGGGGTCCTGGAAGCTGTCAACATTTCTGTCTCACTTTCTGGAAAATACCCAGCCTCAATGGAAAACTACTGCAGCAGAAGTTACCAGCACAAGTCCTGCTTTGAATACCGGGCCAAAACCAACACAGCAATGCTTGCTTTCCCAAATTTTAATGTGACTCCCTTAGTTCTAGATGGAACCAAAGAAACATTAATGAAGCAGTTGACACGATGGAAGCAAGGGATGTCATCCAGACAACCTGGACAAACTTAAGATCTGGGCGCATCCAAGGTCAAGTTGTTGCGCCTGGTGCGATTGTGGTCATAAACACTTAATCCAATTTCAATCTCAGCAATGTCTTCCGGGAGATCAGGACAGAAGACTCTAATTGATTGAGGAGACGCCTGACGCTTCCTTTTTCGCCTGACCAGCCAGCAGATGACAGCAAGCAGGACCAGGGCAATTACAGCAGTCCAAAACAGCCACCCAGAAAAGAACCAGCCTTCCTCTGCAATCTTGCTATTCTCAATCTCTTGCAGCAAATTAATCAACTCCTGGTGCAGATACACCTCACGCTCCAGCATCTGTTTGGCCGTGGCTCTGCTGATGTGGTGACACTTCTTCTGGCCAGGCTGGATGATCTCTCTGGCCACCGAAGCTAGGAGGAGAGCATTTGCTGCAGCCATGGCCTGGAGGAGGTGGGAGGAAAGGGGGCTTATCAGGTCTGTGTGGGAGAGAGTAGGGTGCTGGGGGCACCCAGCACATTCCCAAAGCCTCCCTAGGCACCTGCCATCTCTGGGAGCCCCAAGCCTCAGACCTAGGGGTGGCAGTGCCCTGTCCTGAGGGGCTCGGCTCTCTCTCTGTTTCAGAACCCCTGGCATCTGCCCTATGCTCCATCCAGCCCAGCCTTCTCCCTGCACGAGCACTCACCAACACCTAAGTCCTACATGAGTGCTGCTGTGGTGGAGCTGGGTCTGCCCACTGATGCCCCTGGTGACTTCTCCCACTGTGAGACATCCTCCATGATGTCACAGTCACCAGAGTCACATCACCCAGCCAGCAAGCCCAGGCTCCCTCCCCACCACCCAGCTCAGCAAGGCCTGGCCACCACACCAAGAGCAAACCCCCCCTGCAGGAGCAAGCTCCCAGGAATACTCTTGACAAAGAGACTCCCCTCCAAAACCATAACTGAAATGAAAATGGGGACTGCAGGTGGATGTCCCTGACATAAGGGTGTGATGTTTTCTGGGCCAGGTGGTCTGACCCCAAGTTACTTTGCAAAGAAAGCTATGAGCCCTGGGCAGAGATAACTCTACTCCCTCTCTTCATCTTGGCTTCCTTCTGCTGGGGCAGGGCATGTGGATAACAGTTAATTTAAGAGAAATTTTTAAAAAATCAATGCAGCCACAGCTAAATGTCTAGAGAGGAATGCCTGCAGCTGCCAGTGCTCTCAGGTACAGCAGCAGGAGGGGACATCTTCACTGCCCACGGCAGAGAGCAAAAAAAAAAAAAATAAATCTCATTACTTTTGTTTCCTTCAACTACCCATTTAACTCCCCATGCCTTCCGCTTGTTCCTTGCTATCTAATTAGATTTCCTCAGAAGACCATGTTTCAGAGCAGAAGGCTGGTGGGGGTGTGCAGGTCTCCCAGTCCTTGGTCAGCTGCAGGGAAGCAGTGGGTGGGTGTGTGCATCCTCATTCTCCCTGTGTCCAGGCTCTGTGCCTGGCTGCTTTGTAATGGAGATGTAACAAAGGGAACACTGCAATCGCCACAGCAGGTTAGGAGATAAGCAGCCCTCCTTTAATGAGGACATGATATACCTGGCAAGATTGTACCCCTTGTGGGGAACAACAGGCTCTTTCACTGCAGGCCCTGGCACAGCCAGGAGCAGCTGTGGGACAGAGGGAACAACAGCTGATAAATCAGCTCAGCACCACCAGCCATAGCAAGCCCTACATCAGCTGTTGTTGGGAAACCCTGGGATGTCCCACATTGGATTCCACCAACAATCACAGCAGGACAGAAATTTGGAGGACTACAGCTTTTCTAAAATTGGCTTTTCCAGGAAGGCAGATGGGCATGGCAGCTCTCCAGCACCAAGGGAAAGCTGCATTTCTGCCGCCCGTATCTGCTGAGGGAAGCCAAGCCTGGAGGGAAAAGGGCAGCATTACCACACTGAGAGACCTCTGCTTGCTGCATGGGAGGTCCACTGAAAGGAGCCAAATTGTTACTGTGTGTATCTAAACACACTGAATTATTAAGGAGATCTCTTAAGGCTGCAGGTGAAGCAGAGAGCTTTATGGATGGATGATATTAAACGTAATGGACCTCTAATGGGACACCACCTGATTGCCACAGAATGGTTTCTCAGCTGTGGAGCAAACGCCAGCAGCTGGAGTGAGTGTGGTACAGCCCATTATTGCCCCAGGGAATTACTGGATTCAGTAGTCCTTTGCAGCATTTTGGAGTATTACAGTGAGCCTATGATGGAGAGGTATTACATCCCACCCCATCCTCTGAGAATATTCACAATCCAGCCTTTGCTTTTTCTGGATGAGCCCAAAACAGCCTTTCCCTCTCTCACCAGCACACACTTACACGTGATTAAGGTCATATAAGAGCTGGCTGTTGTTTCCAAGCATCTCAAATTTGCCAAAATTAGGCTGAATTTGTGGAAACTGGGTTCCCGAGACCTCGGGCACTCCCTGCTTTGAGTAGCAGGCCAAACACAACAAAGCAACGCTTGCTGTCCCAAATTCAAATAGGACTCTCTTAAAAAGTCTCACATGGAGCCACAAATTACAAAATCCATTTATCGGAGTGTCAGAGAGGAACCATGAAACACCAATACTTTAGGAAGCAGCAGGGAAATAGCTGTCAGTCATCCCAAAGGAGTTAGACAGGGTTCTTCCCAAAAGGTAAAGAGGGTGATAGCCCAGCTGAAGTGTCTCTACACCAATGCACACAGCACGGAAACAAGCAAGAGGAGCTGGGAACCATGGTGCAATTAGAAAACCATTACCCAATTGCTATCCCAGAAACATGGTGGGATGAGTAGCACAACTGGAACACTACAGTTGAGGGATACAAGTTTTCCAGAAGAGACAGGCTGGGAAGGAGGGAGGGTTGTTGTGCTCTAGGTTAAGGAATGGACAGGTTGTGGAAAAGTGCCCCTGAGAAACAGCCACAGACAGGTTGAGAATTTGTGGATGAAAATCGAGGATAGGACCACCAAAGAACAGCTTGTGGGTGGGGTCTGCTCCCAGTACCTCACTAGTTGATAAGGCTTCTTTCTTCAGCTGTAGAAGCCTCACACCCCCATGTTTTCATCCAGATGGAGGCTTTCAAGCATCTAGACATCCGCTGGGAAAGCAGTACAGCTGGCTGAGAGCAATCCAGGAGACTCCTGGAGTGCCTAAAGGACAACCTACTGGTCCAGGTACTGGACAAACCTGCCAGAGAAGTGTTGCTGGGCCTGGTGCTCACATGTGCCAATAAGCTCATCAGAGAAGTTTAGTGAAGGCTGTCTGGACTGTAGCAGCCAGGCCCTGGATGAGTCCGTGATCTTGAGGAAGATGGGTCTCGTGGGGAGCAGAGTAAACTTCTGTTTAAAAAATTAGTGGATGAGATCCCCTGGGAAGACACCCTTAGGGACAGAGGAGCTGACCAGAGCTTTCAGAACACTGTTCATAGTTCTCCATCCATGTGAGTCAGAAATCAAGCCCTGAGTAATTCTTTAGGTGACTTGAGGAATAGAAAAGGCCATTACAGCTGACTACTCTGCCTTGCTCCAAGACCTCATAATCAAATATAAGACAAACAAGAAAGGTGGAATAACCAGGGTGGAGAGGAAGTCAAGGGCTAGAGGAAAGTGTGATGTGTACCAGAGCTGCAGGGACTGAGGCTTTCTATTCCTAATTAACAGACTCACTTGTCTTGTTTTCTGCTCTGACCACCATATGAGCCTTTTAAATATAGAAGGCTCCTCCCTGGCTATGTACACAGCCAGCCAGGCACCACCATCCATCTCAGCTACATGGCCACAGGTCCCATTTTCAGAACCACTTGATGGGTGGATTAATGGCTGCCTTTTTATTGCCAGCTCCCCAGCTTTCAGGGCGGGGCAGAGGTGGGAAGGAGAAAAATAACTAATAAAAAAAACCCATATGTGAAGTTTTGAGGTGTCATGAAGGTGGATTAAAAAAAAAAAAAAGCTGAGATTTCATTTTAAAATTAATCTGTAGGGAATTTATTTGCTGCTTAGTATGAAAAATGTGAGGCTTGTAGGCTCATTTTTCACACTTCCCCCCACACACAGCCCAGGCCTGGAAAGTTACTTTATTATTTTTAAATGAAAATATGGAGCTTTACTGGAATAACTAGTAACTGTGGGTGTTCTTCAGTGCTGCCCAGTGCAGCCACCTGCACAGAAAAATCAAGGTTTCTATTACATTTAAGATGAAAAGCAGGATCTCTCATTCTCTCTTTCAGGATTTGAGAGGTAATATTTATTATGAAAACCCTGGAAGTGATTTACAACAAACTGATGGTTGATACCGGTTTGATGTACTAAACAGCTGAAATTGAAGAGTTTAGGGTTGTTTTGTCTTTTTTAACTATTACTGTCAAGAGCGAAACTACCCAGATTTAAACGCTGCCCTGTTTGCAATGCAAATAAAACCCCAGCAGGATGCAGAAGGAGGCCTGGGTGCAGAGTAAGAGGAAGTCAGCAAATGGCATGCACAGAGCCTGGGCTCAGAAGGGGGGCTAGGGAATAAATCACCGTGCCTCGCTGTCTCCATCGCTATGGAACTGCGGCAAAGCGGCGCTTCAGTCAGAAATCTCCTGTCCAAGCCGACGTTTCTCACAGTGGAAATCCAACCCCCCCGAAGGACAGGGAGGGATTGTTTTAACCTCTCGGGCAGAGCCAAGTCTCCAGCTGCGCTGCAACAGGCAGCACGCTGCTCCGATGGTGTTCCTGCTGCGGCACAGCTCCAGCCCCTGCTCCTGCTCCCAGCCAGCCCACGGCCGGCCAGAGGGATTTCACTGCAGCCGCGCTCCTGCTGCCATGGGACCCGAGGTGGCCTGCTGCACTTTGCATGCTCTGCCCACAATGATTCAGCCTCACCCTGGCTGCCCAATGCTGCCTGTTATTCCTCAGAAAACCAGGGTGACATGAGTCATCTTGTCAGGACAAGGCCAAGCTTCGGGCTCAGCTGCAGGACCATCCTCAGCCCACTGGCTGCAATGGGCCATGCTTATCCTCTGTAGTCCTCAGGGCTGCAGCTGAAAGCACCTGTCCATGACATGGGGACACATAGAATCATAGAATGGCTCGGGCTGGAAGGCACCCTGAAGGTCATCTTGTTCCAAGCCCCCTGCCATGGCCAGGGACACCTTCCACTAGACCAGTTTGCCCAAAACCCTGTCCAGCCTTGAACATTTCCAGGGATGGGGCATCCACAATTTTTCTGGGCAACCTGTGCCATGCCCCACCACCATCAGACTAAAGAATTTCTTCTAATATCTAATCTCAACCTACCCTGTTTCAGTTTGAAGCCGTTCCCCCTTGTCCTATCAGTATGTGCCCTTGAAAATAGTTCTCTTCCTCTTTCCTGTAGGCCCCCTTTAGGTACTGGAAATCTGCCTCATGGGACAGAAGATGTGTACCAGGGGCATGCTGTCAAGCTCACAAGAGGTCCTCTCCAAAGCAGGGGAGCATGATTTTTACTGTGACTCTTGTCTGGGAGGAACATGGAGGGGCCAGGCTCCCTTGGCATCCTATTTCCCACACCCATCTCCTTACACACTGGGCAGGGCTGGCTGCTGAGCTGCAACTGGGGATGCTGCAGGTTTGGGGACGGTGGCAGGGAGGGGGAGAGATGACAGGGCACAGGTGCTGTCCCCAGAGCAAAGCCAAGCTGTGCTGAGTGCCAGCAGGGAGTCACACCAGCAGCCCAATGCTCTTTGTGCCCTGGCTGCCTGTCCCAGGAAGCGCTGCTTGAAAAATCACATAACCCGGGGTAGGGCTGACTTGCTGACACAGGGCATGCCCTTGCCCAGCAATTCATTTGGATGCAAGTAGTATTTGCACGATAACTAGAAAAAGAAAAAGGCAGGGTGGGGAAGTGTCTGCTGTCCCTGTCCTGGGAGGTTCAGGCTCTGATCCTACATCACATGCAGAATTTCAGGAGGAGCTGGGTATTGGGAGAGTCAGGACTGCTCCCTTCATTTCCAGTTAGCAGACTGTTACAGTTAGCAGACTGTAGTTACTTACTCTGCCTAAGTAACACCATGTGTGGTATGAAGTCTGAGTGCTTTTCCTCTACTGTGAAATAACTTAATCTGGAAACAAGCTTTTTGAGATGCATGAAGCTCAAAGCAGATCCAAGGTACTGCCCACAGTTTCCACAGAGCATCATCCTGACTTTCTTGGGCTGCTGCGTGTGACCATGGGAGCCATGAGATGCCCAAATCAGAGTGGGAGGGTAGAAGCATCATGCTAAGCAATTAAAGGACACCCCCACCCCCCCACACCAGCTACCCACGTGCCTGGACTTTCCTTCAGGCTGGCACAGCACCCACTGCCTTCCTGAGCTGGTATCTCAGCAGGTGGGAAGGAATTTGGACCCAGTGGATGTGATTGCCAGCACTGTTAAGGAGGCACATGCAGTCTTCACAGGCTGAAAGTCTGGTTTAGGACTAGCGACTGCATCCCAAGTGCCTGGCTACATCTGGACCCCATGCTGCCCGAGGGCACCTTGATCCCAGCAAGGGGGGCTGCTGTGCTCAGCAGCCTGGAGTCTGCACCGTGGTCTGGTGCAGCAGGGGGCAGTGAGTGGTCTCAGCTCATCCGTGGGTTTAAAAGCCCTTCCAGAGAGAAGGAACATGAGGGAGCTGTGTAAAGGGCTGATGAGAAATATTTAAATATTTCAGTTCCCAGTGTAACTTGAGTCATTTGGAATGGAAAGTTTCCTTTACTCAATAAATCTAGTGCATTCATTTAAAAGGAAAAAAAAAAAGAAATGAAAATGGCCAGCTTTTGGTGTTGGCTTGAGGAACATAACAGTGCAGCAGAGTCACAGACAAGCACCACCCACCAGCAGGTACATAATGTTCTTGGCCCAGGCTAAGGCCAAGGAAGGACACGGGGCAGGCATGGAGCAATGGGCACATTTGCTGCCCAGGGAAGGCCTGCTCAGTCATGCTGGCATTGATAATGCAGAGAAAAATTTAGGCTTGGGTCAGAGCAGGTGAGAACAAAAACCCCAAACCTGTGCACTTTCAGATGAAATTAAATTGCACGAGAAACTTTTTAGGAAAATTTAAAAGGAGGTGCCCATGTCTGAAGCAATGCTCTGCACTACCTGACTGTGAGAACAAACTCTGCCCAGGGGTGCAGACATGATCACCCCTGGCTTCTGCCTAGGAAGGGCAGGTACCTACTGCCACGCCAGGGATGGCTCTGGTGCTGGACTGTCCCAAATCCAGGAGCCCCCTACTTAAAAGAGCTGGGAGGGTTAGCTCTACCTGCCCCAGCTCCTTCTGCCACTCCCCACCAGTGGGGCTCGTTCCTAAGGCATGCTCCACAGAGGACCACGCTCCCCACATCAGGTTCTGGGGGGAAGGGAGGAGGCTTATTTGTTCCCGGACTGCTATTCTCAAGCAGCCCTCGGCGGCCTCGATGGCTTCAGAGTGGGGACCCGAGCCGGGACCGAGGGGGGACCCAGGCGGGTGCCGGATGGCGGGGCTGCACTGCACTCCAGCGGCCGCCGGGCTCCCGCAAGGAGAATGCCCGGTGGGGAAAAGCATCCCTCGGGCTCCCTCTACATCCCTCACACCATCCTCAGCCTTCCCACTGCGACAGCTCCTGGCCCTCCCCAGCGCTCTCTGTCTCAAAGACGATTTTAGTATTACAACCACTCTGCTCCCTCCTGTTATCCTGCTTCCCCTCGGTCCCAGTGTTCCTCCAGCAACTCTGCTGCCAGAGGAGAAGCTTGCACAAGGACTGCGGCACAGGGTTTGGGGAGCTGGGGGCTGCTTGCAGCAGATACAGGAACACACGAGTAAAATGAGTAAACAGAGTAGGACCCTCGGCAGCACCTTCTTCCCTAACACACCAAAGGGACATGGAGCACAAGGGGAAATATAACCAAGGCAACCTGGAGCCTCCCAGCCCAATGCTCGCAGCTCTTTCAGGGGAAGAAGCAGGGGGATGGCACTGTGACACTCTTGCTGGCATACACTTGATGTAGGGCGTGAGCTGTGCCCTCGCCACCTCACACACACCAGACCCTACAAGCTCAGGAGCAGGGGAGGAGAGCAAGAAGGGCTCTCCCTGGAAGGCTGTGAACAGAGCTAGCAGCTGAGCTCCCACTGTCACCCCGATGGGCACCAGAGCACGCAGCTGCCAGCAGCAGGGCTGGAGCGATGCCCTGCCCCTGTGGGGGGTGAAGTAAATGCCCCCTTCACCTGGAGGTGCAGCTGCAGTGCAGAAAGTGTTCCCAAATACAGCTGGAGTTTTTGTGCAGCTGAGGCACAGACAACCCGTGGCAGGGCTCTCACCTGAGCTGGCTAGATCAGGCAGCAGAAGGGAGGACAAAGTGTTGCCTCCCTGCAGCAGGATAGTGCAAGAGCATCCACTCACCCCGCCCCTGTGTTTCTGGGCAGACGCTGACAGTAGTCCAGATACTCGTACAGCTTCCTGCCCCAGCCAGAGGAACAGAATTACTGCAAATACTGCTATTTCTGGGCAGTCTGAGGAATATGACCTTGCCAGTCAGTCCTGCCCTGTTGCAGGGACCATTTTTGAAACAGAGGCCAAGGCAGTGGCATAAAAACATGCTCTCCTCATAACAAATCCTGCATTTACAGCCAGAAACTATTCTAAATAATATTTACATCCAAGGCACAAAAAATATGCAGACAGAGCACTGCAATTTGCAAGAGATGGCTCTATGATCACCAAGAAGGATTTAAACAAACAAACAAACAGAAATGAAACCATACCATTAATGATATGAAATATCAACAGAGGGAAAAACAACAAAGCCTCAATAGCAACAGCAGCAGTTTTTTCACCTACAGAGCAGCCAGGTAGCCACAGATGACTTTCACAGCTCAGTACAAGTTAAGGAGTCAGGCCAGAAGGCTGGGAGAGCTGGGTCCAGGTCTGTGTACCAGCCTCTGCTGCATCACCTTGGACAAGCCATCCTTTTGCCCTATGCACTGATACAAGTAAGGAGAAGCCTGGAATATGCAGCACCACAATCACACCTCCCTCCATCTGCCCAAAATGGTGCACTGTCCTACCTGTGCCAAATGTCGTACTTGGAGGGAAAAACTTCAGATCCCTCACTTTAAAAATCCTGCTAAATCCAGCTCAAGTTTTACCCAGTTCTTCCAGGTTCTCAGGATGTTCTGATGCAGGTTCATGTCTTGCCTAGGCCAGGGAGAGGGTCTGAAGATACTTTTGAGGGTGTTAGAGGGATAAATTGAAGGAAGAAAAAGAGGGAGTCCTGTTGATTTTAATGGTCCTCTTTCAAAGCACTACCTTGTGTCTGCTTTACAAGTGTATCAAATGAGACCCCAGCACCTGCACTTCATTTGACCAGGCTTTTCCAGCTTGTAAGAACAGACCACTGGAAAAAAAATCAATAAAAGCTAAGCTTGAATTGCAACCTCTAATGAGGTTTAGATTGAGCTGTTGTCCAGTGTACATCGGTAAGGACCATTGTATTGTTCCCACACAGCCCTGCTGTCAGCATTACAAGAAGCTTGCTGGGCTGACATTAGTGCTTCTCCCTGCTAAGCCCTAGACTTGGGCACATATTGCATTTTCCCTTTATTATTGGTCACAGATTAGATCAGTCTCTGTGTGAACTAAGGGATGCCCCTCTTCACACCCATGAGTTTTGTGTGAAATTTCAGCGAAGGTTTAGCACAGCAAATTTGTGGGTATCTGACCAGCCTCCCAAGGAGCTATGCCTGAAGTGCCCTGGGTAAAACAGAAATGAGTATTAGGGCTCTCCCAGACTGCCTTAGGCTATGTTTCAACAACTACTGAATATTGCCAAGACTTCTATTAGTTTTCTAATATGTTTCCTGTTTAGAAAAACACCCAAGCCCCCAGTGCAGTCCTATTCACTAACCAGGTGCTACACAGAGCTCGGAAAACAAGCACTGGGTTTGGATGCTAGCATGTTTTTAATAAATTACATATATTTTGGATGTAAACAGTGACTATTTGTTGAAACGTCGTTTTCTCTTTTCTTGTTTTGACTGTAGGTTGAAGGTTCAAAGAGATTAAATTTTAGAACACTCAAAGTAGCCTTTGCTGTGGTTTCGTAACCAAAAGGGGAATGTTAAGTACTGGAACACAAATAGGGAAATGGTCCTCCACCTTGGACAGAAGAACTTTCCTCTGAAATCCTAGCAAATGAAAGCAATCAGTTGCTACAGCCTCTCTGTGCTGGGATGACATTAAGGGGCTTTGCCCAGTGCCTGCATGATGAAGCTGCTGCCACTTCCAAATCCCAGCCATCCCCACATCCTGACCTCTGTCACATCCCAACCTCCATCAATTCAGTTTGCCATGTGGTGTTTCACATGCAGTGGGAAGAACAGTGATCATCTTAGGTCTTTGATCATGTTTTGAGGTTTCTTTAACAGCTCTTGAAGTATTTTATTTTGCCAGAGGGTTGGTACCCATGTTTTAAGGTGTTCCCTTGCTAGAGGTCCCAAATCCATGTGTATCATATGGTTTGACTTTGTCAGCTCTGATGTCTCACCATCATGCTTCAGATTCCCCTCTCTCAGTGCCTGGAGAAACCTAATTGAAAACACTTCCAAACCAGTTCTTATGTTACAGCAGCTCCAAGAGGCACAGTAAGGACCAGGGCCTTCCTGCATCGGGGCTCGAGCAGGATCGCTGCATTTAGGAGCCTTTAGCACAAGGACAGCGCCTGAGCACAGGCTACCTTAGTTGGCAGAGTCACCAGGGGGAGAGGAGGACAACACTTGACCAGTCTGCTCCTCTGGGCAGCTCATTTTGCACTGTACTTACAGAGGCAGCTGCCTTCGGCTCCAGCTGGAGGCATAGAGCTTGGGCTCTGCCCCAAATTGATGGTGCCCATGTACCTCTAGAGAGTGATGAAGGAAAATACAGCCCAGGTCTGGCTAGATTGGTGCATACATTATGGAATATCTGTTGTATGCATATTGCAAATGATCATCACCACTTATTAAAATCTTCATCAAGACTCGAGGTGCCATTGCTGGAAGCAGCTTCTGTCATCATCAGGGATGCTTTTGGGAGTGTGTGGAGCCAGAGAGGGAGCAGCTTCTGGGGGCACACAGCTGCTGACATCCTGTGCAACACTGTCTCAAGCTGCCACTACACCCAAGGTGGGCTTGGCCAGCCAGGGTAGGATTTCTGCCCCTGCCCCACCCCACCGTGGCTGTAGGCTGAGCAGAAATCCTCCAATTGTCGTCAAAAGGCTCTGCCTCCTGAGCAGCTTCCCTGGCTCATGGGTCAAAGCACTTGTCCAAAGTCACCGTGCTGTGCAGAAGTCCTGGGAACAGCCCAGGACTATGTCTGGCTCGGAAGAAGCAGAGAGAGTCACTCCACCCTGCTGCAAGGCTGAGGAGTGTCACAGCTAGGTGTGTGCTTTCCCTCTGTGCAAGGGCCCTTCTGCAGTCTCTGTCAGGCACCAGGAGGGAAAGACAGTCTGCTGCCATCTTTTTTTGGTTGTTAATATCAGGTGTGGGTTCCCTGAAGCCATACACCGAGCATCTGGCACTGCCATCCCCTGAATGCTGCCACTTCATCATCCTAAACCAGGGGATGTCATTAGCGCTCTGCATGGCTGTGGCACTGCAAGGAGCACTCATCCATCTGCTCCTCCCCAAGTACCTTCTTATCACTCCAGGAGTTATCTTGGGTGGCTGGAAAGGCTCTGTTGTCTTTCCAGCTGTTCAGATCAGCATCTCCTTTGTTACTCTGAGGTTTTGCTAAGGGTTTGTATTGTGTTAAGTTTCAGAAAGCACAAAGAAACCGAAGATCTTCGTATGCCAGGCTCCTGCCCTAAAGTACTTAAGTCTCCAGGGACTAGAGGGCAGACAAAAGAGAAGAAAGAGGGTACAATATCAGAGCAAAAGATCAAGCCAGTGAGAGAATATATTATTCATTAAGTATATCTCCAGAACAAGTAACAGAGGGAGTGCGGGAACAGAACTTACAATGGTCTTAGGTACAGCTGTAAAAAATTTATATACCCATTTTTATCTTCTCTTTTTTTTGACATCTGTTTATTTCATTTGGGATAGGACTAGGCCTAGCCACCATTTTTGAAAATTAGTGTATTTATATGTTCCCACTGTTTTCACTCTTCATGATGGGATGTGCATGTGATCATGTGAGTAGATAATGTCCATGGAGAGAGATGGTGGTAGCTGGGGTCTTTCCTGAGACTTGTCTGTTAAATGGGTTCACAACAGAGACCGAGCTGCTCTGACCTACAGTCATTTCTCTCTGGTGGCACAGACGCCAGAAATCCATCTGTATGCTGCCTTTGTCAACATGCCAACTTTTCTCTTACTGCTACTTCTAATAGTAGCCAAACCAGCTCAGAGGTGATGACAAGAAGATCTCCTAGATGTATATTCTCACTGTGGGGCTTCTGCTGACTTTTGGAGGGTGCCTCCTGTCCCCAGATTGCTGGAGGACTCCTAGGATGCTGTGCTAAATGCACTGGAACAGAAGGACTCAGGGAACAGCAGTTCAAGTCAAGGACCTGGGCCTCCAGCACAGAGACAGTGATCACTAAGTGGCTACTGCCAAGGGCAACCCCCTCCCAGAAGTACCACGGCTCAGTGCACATACAGCTTTGGCTTCTGGCGCCATTTACACCTGCTGAGCTTTCTTTCCCCATGCAAGCCTCCTCTTCGGGCCCTCATTTGGGAAAGGAAAGCAGTGAGGGGCTGGTGGCTGCAGAGCTACTCCCAATTTCAAAGTGGGTACTAAAACCCTTCTGCTCAAAACTGAGCAGTGACATGTCAAAAGAAATCCCCTTAGACTGGAGCCCCCACAACCCTCCTTACCACCTCAAGCAGAGGCAACTCTGCACTGTCACACAAAATTAAACTTTCTCTTCATTCTCCAGTCTAATCTCTGTCTCCACAATAAGATCCTGAGGTTTAATCTGATTATGATCCTTCATATCACACTCTAACAAATGGCCCCAGCTGCCAGGCTGAGCGGTTTAATGAGATACTGTGTCGGTTATCAAACGAAAGGCAGAAGAGATACTGCAGAAAAAGGCATTGCTTGCTCAGCCCCATCCCCAGGATGCTGGGCATGGACTACAAGGAAGCACTCATGCAACTAATGTTGTGTCTCTTTTGTAAGAGGAGAAGACCTGTTCTCCTGCAAGAGTTTTGATGGGGAACCGTGCTCTATCAGGCAGGGTGGCAGATGCTCCGTGTCTGGCAGCTGTGATGTATGTGACTGGTCACTGGAGATGTGACCACAATGTTGTCTGGCCACGAGTGTCTGAATACAAGATAAGAAAATACAGTTTGTCTTTAAGTCAGATGTTATTACATCTGATCCAAACATAAAAGCCCAAGATGTATCACATGGCAAATCAATATAGTTTTTTGTTAATCCAAATGCAATCACACACTTTTTTTTTCTTCCTGCCTAGATAAGACCCACTCTTTCCCCTCAGAACTGCAGCCAAAACACAATTCCCTCTCAGTGGCTAATGGCATTCATAAATTACGCTCAAGATCCATTGTTCATTTAATCCTTTTTGCTGCTATTAGCTCTGGTCACTGATTTGTTACCTCTCCAGTCTATGGCATTTTAATGACACAGCTAGAAAACAGCCAAACTCTTCAGCTTAGTGGTAAAAGCTGGATATGTGCTACAAAGAGGAATGGTGTCTACCACTAACTGAAGGGGAAGAAGTGTGGGAGAACTACAGGCCAGAGCTGCTTGTTGCCTGGGGAAGGCAGAGAGGAACAGGCTGGAACACTCATTGATTCTGGCCTGAGCTCAGGTCTTATGGAGATGATGAAGCTGTTGGCCTGTGGCCTCGGGAACATGGTTCACTTCCAAGACAACCAGACCACTGCGAGCCTTTCAACCAGCCTAACCTGGTTTGGCAAGGAAATCATTGATGATAGTCGCTCTTCCTTTGAAGTTGCAGTTGTTTTCTAAGTTGTTTAACTTGACCTCTGTGTGTTTTTTCCTCTTCAGCACAGGGGTTATACTGCATGGATTAGTATTATCAATGTGACGTGCCATTACAGGAGATACTGATGTGACTCCATCTGGAAGGCTGCAAACCAGCCTGGTTATCTGTGCAGAGATGAATTACACTCAATGTAGAGCAAAACTGGAACAGAGGTTTGATCAGAGAGAAAAAGACCACAGAGTCTGGCACATCTAGTCATGCTCAGCTGAAGGCAAGGGAGCTTATGATTACCCTTGTGATGGTTGCACAGACAGCAAGCCCCATGGAGGGTGAGTAGCAGCTTGATCTGTACTGGTACAAACCAGACTGCACTGGCTGTGAACACATCTCGGCTGAAAGTTCAAAGAAACCTACTAATGATCTGTGTGGGTCTGAAATAATCTGCTTGCCTTGGGAGCCAGGGGCAAAGTATCTACCTACCTTTGAAACTGCTCTTGTTAATCTGGGGGAAAGGACCAGGAAGAGCAGATGGATTTGGTGGCTGATGACATTCCTCTCAGTCCTCACCCTTTTAAAATGGGATCCCAGGAATGCAACATTGATGTTCATTTCCTTAGTAATTTTTACTATGGATTTTTAAAAGTTTCCTCTGAGCTACATTTTTGTTTTGGTTCACCACTGGCTTGAAACCGGACTTTCTTAAGCTCTCCTGAATTAATCAAACTTCTGCCCTGGAATGCATTAGCTAGCCTCCTGGAGTTGAAGTGCATTCAGCCTTGCCCTTTGGATCCCCCAGCTGTGTTGGTGACAATACTGTCACCAGAAGGAGCTATGGCCTGCCCTCTGCTGCTGGGATGTTCTACAAGAGCAGATGGGTGTAAGGCTGCCTGCAGTTGTGGCAGAAGAGGTTTGGCTGTTCAAGGTGCTGGAAAACAAATGGTACCCATCTCCTCCAAGGCAACAGGAAAAACGTGCTGGGCCAGATGCAACTGAGCCATGGCTTGGGATCAGGCTCTGGACCACTCTGCCTGTAAAGAGGTGCCCTCCCAGGCTGAAGCAGGCTCAGTTCATGCTTCTCACAGCTAATGGCATGTGTTGCTGCCTGATTCCAAGAGTGGCTTTTCTAAGAATGGAAACATGAAGATATTAAGATTTTTAGTCCAGAGATCTTTAAGTGGCATAAGCCACAGTTGTGCAGCTGGTAATTACCACCACCCAGGGGAGCCTAGGAAGACGCCTTTTTTTTTTTTCTAATTGCTACAAAGCCTTTCAATTTGATTAATTCTTTACTTAATGCATTTCCTTGTAATTTGTATTTGTGAAGATGCTAATGGTAAATTAGACAATCTTTCCTGTGAAAAATACATTCTGTACTCTCTATAAGCTTAGTCTCTGGTGGCATCTGTGCATTCT
Source organism: Passer domesticus (assembly GCF_036417665.1). Taxonomy (NCBI): domain Eukaryota; kingdom Metazoa; phylum Chordata; class Aves; order Passeriformes; family Passeridae; genus Passer; species Passer domesticus. The sequence continues at coordinate 105,016,901 of NC_087475.1, read as the reverse complement.
TCATCACCCATCCAGGAGATGCTTTCAAAGCCAGGTGCTGACCTGTCCTTTCTTTCAGTTCAAAGATGTTGCTTGAAGCAGAACTGACAAGTACCTGTAACACAGGTACAATGGACAAAATTGTCGTCCTTTTCTCTGTGCTGCAATGGTTTGGGTCAGAACAGACTAAAACACATTTGCTACCTGGAGCTGTTTCATTTCCTTTGAATTGTGCATATTATTCCAGCCAGAGAAGTCAGATGCCAAGGATGTCAAGGGCTCCACAGCCTCCTACAGTAATGGCACAAGTTGGCCTGATAGGGGGAGTGGGATCTGTTACCATGATTTGAGCACTGGCTGCTGTGTCACTATCTCATGCGACATTGCAAGGCCCTCAGATGAGTGTTGGGGTGGGGTATAATAATAAAAAATATGTTTCTCCTCAAAACCAGAAATCCTAGCATTGTTAAGCAGAAAAATATTTACTGTGAAGGCAGAATTATCCTGCCTATCACTGTCCATGTCCCAGCTTTGCTCAGAGAGGCCAGGCTGCTCTCCCTGGGAACATATAGTTTGCAAGGTGATCTAACTTCATTGCTGGGCACCATTTCAAACTAAAGATGGAGTGTGAGGGTGAGTAGATGGTCTGTAATGCTGTAATGGCCTCTGTGTACACCTGGGTCCCATGAACTAAAAGAGCTTTGATGCACACTGAAAAATAACCATTCCCAATAGAGTCAAAGGGATGGCATCAGAAAACTTGTTCCAAGAATTTTTTTTTATTTTTTCTTTTTTTCTGGAGGAGGGAGAAAAGAAGAGGGAGGCAGAGGAGTCTAAGGGGTAGGCACACATGGGAGTCACGGCCTTGCCCCATGGAGAGAGGGCAGGGCCCTAATGGAGCAGGGCAGTGGCTACTCCTGCAAGTTCCCTCCTTCCCAGAACTCTGCCTGCACTTTGCTTGTTGGTGCTTTCCCATTCGAAGGCTGTTGGGAATTACTGCAAGATCATCAGAAACAATAAATCCATATTCTGGCTCTTAGAGTAGCTTCCAGAATTTAGAGACTTTTTACCCAAGTCTTGCTATTTATTAGAAAGCTCCCCCATAGTCTCTTCTCTCCTTTTTGGCAAGAGAACGGAGCATTAAATCAATCGAGATCATTTGTCTCAGCTCGATAACAAGATGCTGATTTCAAGAGCAAGACCCTGGATCGGTGTTTGTGCTTCAGAGAGACATTGCCCTCTAGTGACTAGAAGGCAGGCTGTGTAAAAAGACAAAACATCATGAGTTTTGTACAGTTTTATATGTCAGAGCAACACATTCAATTGAAATTTCTGACAGACAGAGCAATGCTGACTGTGGCGAGGGCTGAGAATACAGCAAATACTCACGAAAGCAAGGAAAAAGAGAGGGAGAGAAAATGGTCATCACATTCCTTCCAGACATTCTGAACAAAGAACTTTTGATTAAACTTACTTCAAGAAAGTCTGTATTTGTCCAAATGCTCACTTTTTAAAAAGAAAAATTATAAATATGAAACATAAAACTTATTCTGTAGCCAAAACACAATGTGGTATCTCTTTTTGGAGGAAAATCTTGGGATGAGGCCATGGTGTATAAGTGAAAAGTTATTTGCAGAAAGTTTACTGTGGTAAGAAATGTGACAAATATATCTGGAAAGTTTGTTTTTTTTAATAAGAGGCCTCCTGCACAACTCTCCCACAATCACAAAAAACTGCCTCACAACAAAACCCCACGCACCCAAGCAGACCTGCACGAGATGATGTAAGATAGTATCTCAAAGATGTCTCTGAAAGGAATTAATTCTTGTATTCAACTGCTCCCATGAAGACATTAGTCCTTTCCTCAAAGCCTTTTCCCTTTGCCAGTGTCCAGCTGTATCACATCTTGCTGTTCTGGAGCAAAAGCTGCAGGACTGTTCCTGTGTCTTTGTGGTCAGTAGTAATGTACCTTCCATGTTTCAGTGGTGACAAGGATACTTTCTGCAGCAGCATATGCTAGCTGACGCATTTGCTTGTGTAAACAAGAAGAAAATAGAGTAAAAACTGATCAGACTTGGCTCAAAGCAGGGGTTCACCGTTCTGTAGTTATTTTCTGGCTTTGCTGAGTCATTCCTGGCTGTAAGAGGCTGCCACTCTGGCAGAGCAGCAGAACATTCCATGTCACGGCCGTGGTACATGCCCATGGCTTTGCTACACAGCAGGCTGTAAACCTCAGGAGCTGAGGACTCTGATACACAGCTGCATCCAAGTTAAGATGTCACCACCGAAACTTTTTTTTCACCCAGCTATAAAGAGATAAATTCTTCAACAGCCACAACTAAATCCCAAAAGGACCATACATCAGAGCAGTAAAATATCAAATATCAAATTTGAGATTAACAGCTCTGAATGTTTTGCACTGTCCTTGAACAGTTTGAATTGTTTTTGCTCTCCTCTAACTTCAGAAGCCAGCCCTTCAACCATAAGACAAAATCAAGATGAAACAGGAGACATTACTTCATTGCCACAGCTGTCTGACTCTGCCTGGCAGATTGGCATCTCCCTGCGCTTTACTGGAACAGCTCAGCTCACAGGAAAGCCACACTTGAACAGGAGGTGTCATCATGAAACTGACACTTGTGTCCCATTTAGGGAGCCTGGAGAACAAAGGTTTAGCAAGAGCAGTTAACTGTTTGAAACAGTTCCACACAAGGCAGTTACCCATATGGAAAGGCGATCTGGAGGGTATTCCGAGGATCGGAGCAATGCCTGCCAGTTTACATGGTGGGATCAGGTCTGTACATGGTGAGATCTAATGCAGGAGACACAGGACCACGACCAGACCAGGACCACACAGCTGGGATCTTTCCTGACCCAAATCTGCTCTGCTCAAAAAACTGTAGAAGACAGCCTGCTCCAGAGGCAGAGGCTGTGCTGGAGACCCGTGGCTGTACCACAATCTGCCACGATGGGGAGATGCCGCGCCACGGATGCGCCTCATGCAGCTCCCTGGAGCGTGGGATGCAAATCCCATCTCTGCCAGCCCCCTTGGCAAAGAACTTGTTTACTTTCCTGCACAGATGTGACCAAAAAACCCCACCAAACCAAACCCAAAATCCTCCCTATCTTGGTTTAGTTTCAGAGATTTAATAACATTAAACCCAGCATTCTTTATATTAATTCTAAAGCTCTGTTGTTTTGAAATACTAAAATCCATTTTGTTTTGAAATATCCACAAAACTAAAAGCACTGGGGGGGTCTTGGAGCTAAGAGCCTTTGAAAAATACTCTCCTTCTGCACTGCAACCAACAATATGTTGGTGTAAACAACTAGGGAAAGACCTGCTCCTCGTCCAGTCTGCTGGATAGAGCCTGGGACGGGAGGGAAATCTGCTCTGTCAAAGCCCCCTGATTGTATGGCACTAACACAACTGGCAAAGGCAAACATGAAAAAGACATATTTGAAGCAATTGGAAGACAAATGTAAGTGGAGGAGAGAAAAACGAAGAGGCAAAAGCCACTGTTCCTCTTCTTGCTTCCACTGAGCTCTTTAACACTAGCAGCATGGTTAAATTCCTACTGGATTCCTATTCCTACTGGAGTAAGATCTCACTGAATTGAATTTCCTCTGAGAAAGCTTCCAGCTTCCAGAACACCTTGTAAATGTTCCTCTGCCCCTCTGCAAGGCTGGCCTGTGAGGTAAGCAGGCAATTAAACCCTCTGTCCTTGTGAGAAAGGCGACTGCAGCAACAATACATGTGCTAGGTTACAGAGGCAGCAGAGCGAGACTCCTTTCAGCCTTTCAGCTTAGGTGCCACAAGACTGGAGACACAGAACAAGGCAGTTGCCTGCTCTGACTGACACACAAAGTTGGGTTTCACTGGCTGTAGCTTCCAGGCAGGCTGTCACTGTTGAAAGCAAATTAGATCAGCTGGGCATCAAGTGATACCTCCCATCAGTTTTCACCGCCCACCGCTGCCAGCTCCACACTTCTCTTTAGCGCTGCATGTGCCAACTGTCTCACAGAGCCAGCTGCAACATCTACTGGAAGGACATGGGGAGCAACCACAGGTGGGGAGAGGAGCTGGGGCATCCACTCAGGATTGGGGCAAGACCTTTGCCTGTCTCAGTCCAGGCAGAAAACAGGGTTCTCCAAGAAGACTGCCAGCTTGCTGGCCATCAGGTCCAGGTCACTGGTGTTGGCATATTTGAGCAGATTGGTGTTCTTGAGAAAGTAATGCTTGAGGAAGTGCTGGCTTACACACTTGTGCAGCTTCTGTACCAGCCTCAGAAAGGCTTCAGGGAAGCAGCGCCAATCCTTGGTGCGTGGGTATTTTTCACACGTCCAGAATAGCACTGTCTGCAAGAAGCAGATGGGAGAGAAGATGTGTTAGAGGTTCTGTTGAGGGCTCACACAGCTTACTAAGGCACTTTTAGTGCTGGTAAGTGGCTGACAGCCTTGGAAATCACAGAGACTCACACTGCTACCTCCCTGTGTTAACGTTTCTGCAATGGAGGGATCCCAACTGACCAGGAAGAACAGCTTGGAGGTGCCTGGTTAGGATCTCTCCCAGAAGTGCACTCTCCACTGACTGAGCCAGGAGCCCAAGGAAAATGATCTCACTAAAATAATCTTGGCCTATTTGCCATCCTCCAGCAGGAGGCTCTGTAGAAACGCCAGGCATTTTTTAAGCTGTAGAAAATGACCTACTGTGCAAGGGTAGAAGCCAGTAGATGCAAGGAGGGACAGAGCATAATGAGATCAACATAATTATTTGTTAGCTTCAGCTGTATTTGTGCTGTAGATACACAGAGATCTGCATCCTAAACAGACTGAGAGTCCAAGAAGCTATTGCAGGTGCAAGGCTTGCCTTCTGGTCAAATGCTGCCTGTTTTTTTCTGATATGTGATACTTCATGTCTTATGTTCTATTCCTCTGAAATTATTTTATGCAGTTTAACATTCGAGAAATACATAATTAAAATAACAAAATGCATATGATTGTAGCTCTTGTAGTATTATTTTTACACTGCCTATGTTGCATAGGTTGTGTATGTTGTCAGACTTTCCCATAACTGAGAAGAATTTTCTCAAGGAACTTAGACTTATTCTGCCAAAAAAGCCATAGTGACTGCCTCAGTCAGCCTCAAATAACTTTTTAAAAATACAAAATCACCTATTTGGTGTTCAATAATTCTGCTAAGTCCCTGAACTGTCCTGTGAATCCCATTTTTTTTTTTTGCAAATTCAGCTACCCAAAAAGAGACTCAGAGACATTTTGAGAGTGGCAGAACTACAGACTTCAACTTGTCTGTTTCTACAGAGGTAGATTTCATCTATAGTTGTACTGCTGACAAATTTCTTCGCAAACAGTTTTTCAAATGTGAAAATTTTTTTGTTCACAGCTGCAAAAACCACGGAGCCTTTTCTTGAATGTCACCAGGGAACAAAGACATAGTAAGGAATTCAAGCTATAACTCCTCTGAGAGCTGTTCCTTGAAGACTTGCAGAGCAGTTACCTTCTGACACACTAAAACTACTTCAGCAGGCAGCAGTTACAATGAAGTTTCTGGAGGCATGGAAAACAGTGCTGCTTTTTGTCAGGTGCCCAAACAAGTGATTTATCCCCAGCACTTATGTCCCTAACTGCCAGCTCTCTACCAACAGCACAGAGTCAGCTTTCAGAATGTACCTAGATCTTTTTGAAATTCCAGATCTCAAACTTCATTCTATGCAGGTAAGCAAATGAAGGGCAGTTACATGGTCCTCTCGGCTTTCAGAGCTTATGGGATACAGATTTCCTCTGCTATAGAGGATCTTGTTTAATCCTAATTGTTGGATACCTCTGACAGGGGGAACCTGAGAATGTGAAGAAACCTAACATTAAGCCTCTGTTCAACTGCTGGTTTAACCACTGACTGTTTCTCTCATTTTTCTTTTCTTTTTTTTCCTATTTTTCTTTTTAATGTGAGTAATTTTGAAAGAATTTTATGTCTGGTAAACCAATCCTCTCTTGCCATAAAAGTCAGAACTGAAGTAAAGAACTGAAGAGCTTCTGAATAGTTTTTTACTTTAATCAAGAGCCCATGCAACAGCATGTCTGGCACATCTGCTCCTTCAGCCAGGGAAAAACATTGCTCCTAATGGTTAAATGGTTTTCCATTTTGTCTTACATATGACAGTTTTCCCACCAGGTTGTTCTTACAGGCACTGAGAAGTTTTGCATTCAGCTAAGCTATAATCAGCCTCATCATTTTTTTTTTTTACTCCATCTTGACTTAGAGTAGTGCCATGACTGTAACAGCATTTGATGGTCACCAGCTTTTTCTTTAGGAGAAATCTTAGCATTGCATCTGGTTTTAGACACCAAAAGATCAGTAACTACTGTAGGAACCTAATAGCTTTAGGCTTCAAGGTGGGAAAAGTACAGCCTCTCCCTGGCAACTCCAGGGGGATGAAGTCTAACAAATGGTGCTGCCTGTGGCCCACTGGTGTCTGCAGCTGCCAGATGTGGGGACACAGTCATAGCAGAGTCTTCTCTCTGTTCTTCACAAATCTTGCTTGAAGCCATCTTGAACCCTGAAATAGGTGCAGGGAGGATGCCACCACCCCTTTAACTCTTTCTTTCCTTCCTACCCCAAATGAAACACCACCAGAACTGTAGTTTGCACATAATTCATTAATAATGCTCAACTAAGACAGTTTTGTTTGGTGCATATCCACAAAGAAAAAAATCACTATCTTCCACCATAGACAGAGATGGATCTAGATGGCTGGGATAGTCAAGAAGCAGGAAGTAAGTGTGCAATTACAGACAACAGTACAATGGGAAGTCAAAACAGAGCAGGGGCCTCAACTCTATTTATGTTGTTGCAATCATAATGTTCCTAAAGGCCCTGGTTTCTTATTGAAGTTTGGAACATATATTTAGTGAACTCCTTGCCACCACAAAGCAATGAAAAGGTACAGCAGTTTTGAGAGTTACCTTAAGAAATTACACAGATGCTACACTGACTTACACCACAACATTCTGACATTACTGGATGGAAGCCACTTCAACAGATCCCGTGACTCTATGTAGGTATCAGGGTGATGCCTACCTGAAGGTGATAAGCTGTGATGACAGGCTTATTCCCAGCACACCAGACATCCTCCTTCATCTGCCTCATGACCCTGAAGCACTTCCTGCGACAACCACCATCTTCATCAAGTCCCTCCATGAGGATGTGTTCAGCACGGGAGAAGCACAGCTGCCAGTGATAATTAGAGCGGGCTAGGAGGTCGAAACCCAGCGACTGTGGAACAACAGGGGAAGTGTGACAGCAGATCAGAGGCAAACTTCTCCCAGCAATGCAGACTGAGGTTAACAAAAGCATGTGTGACACCTCTCAAAGCCTACTCTAAACAGGGTTAGCAGAGGCAGCAAACATGAGGTGTGCTCCCTTCTTAGTTGAATAAATATGCATTTTGCATTGTTTCCTTGTGTGCTGGTATTGGTTAGTGCAGGGAGATCCTGTTCTAGAGCCATCAGGCACAGTACCAGCAGTGCCACTAAAGCAGAGGTGCATAAGAGGGGAGCAGGACTGGAAGGTGGAATGGGAGGGACCTGTAGGAACTTGGCAGCTGGGCTGAGCTGAAGTGCCAGAATCCAGCCATGAGTGTTGTAGGGTAAGATGGGATTGAGCTGGAGAGAAAACTGCAAGGCAGCAGCCCATTCGCTGAAGTTTTACACAAGGCAGAGCAAGAATGATGCACATCAGAGCTGTGTGATGCAGCAGAATTGTTTGCTAGAGACTCATGCAATAAAAAGTTAAGTCAGATTTTTTCTATAGAATTCACCACTGTAGTGGTGGGGGGAAACAAAATTCAAATAAATTCCAATAGAATATTTTGAGACATTGCTTCTCTCTTTAGAGAATATATCTTCTAACCCTATTGCCATCACCATGCAGTTCTTCCTTTGGTAAAACACTCAGACACCTGAGAGGTAGATTCCATCCCAGAGTTAAGGGTATTTTTTACACTGTTTACCTTGATGCATTGCACTTTTTCCTGAGAAGGCCAACGCTTAAGGCAACGAGGCCACCGGGCTTTCTCGGGCCAGCACGTTGGAATCTCCACAGCAGGGACCAGCTCCACCTCAACCTGGGATTCTGATGTCTCCACAGCCACCCGGACCACTGAGCTGAAGCTCTCCAGTACTGTCACTTTACCTGTGAAAGAACAACAAGAGAAGAAAATATAGATAAAAAGGTCCTTTTCCAGAAGCCAAGCAAGAGGCTGTCTAGGACCTTGCAGCTCTATTGGTCTGTCTTAACACTTTCTCTTCAATAACACATGAAGAATGTAAGAAAGACCTAAATCTATATAACTCTACTCTGGGGAATAAGAACAGGAAGATGAAAGAATAAGGTTATTAACTTTACACTCATTTATCATGCTTTTTTTTTTCCTTTGTGGGTCCTCTTAAACCCTAGGATTAGGTTCTTAAAGCTAGACAAGTGGTGCAACCTAACATTTCTAATGGTACACTACAAGGAGATCACTGCAGATTGGAGAGGACCAGATGAACACTTCCTATCTAAAGATGTTATTCTTCCTTCAGAGAACCTGAGATCAGACCTTTGCCAGATCACACTTACCACTGCCAGTCATTCAGAATGTTTTGTGGGGTATCTGTAAAGTTTGTTTCTGGAGATGCACTTGCACAGAATACCAGAATTTATGGTCTGTTGTGCAGAGCAGTCACACAGAAAAGGCTAACTGCTACATCACTGCGAGTGCTGAGTGTTAAGAAGAGTTAGTTCCAAGGTGATTTGGAGGAAAGAAGTTTCCTCAGTGTGAAAGAAGAGTGGCTCATCTCCAGGAACAACATGATCTAAGAGTACAGAAAGGAAAGCAAGCTGCAGCTAATGGACTTTGTGGGATGTTTCCTGTTGGTCCAGTTGAGTTCATGGGAAAAGTTTCTGTCCCAGTCACTGTGGCAGGATCATTGTCCCTTCAGCTCTGCCATCTGAGCCAATTGCATGTTCATCCTCCAACTCAGAGAAGTGAAAGCCTGAGCAGATGAACATAAGCAGTTTAAAGAGCAGTGTGTTATCCCACCTCATTTTGACTGGCATGGGCTAAGGAGCAATTAATGAGGTGAATGACCTTGCAAAGAGTAGAACCCATCCCAACCAGAACTTCATAAACTTCAGAAAATCTATGTGCTATTTCCCTGCTGGGCCAAGCCTGGCATCAAAACAGGAACTGTTCTATTTCCAAGCTCCTGAAAAGGGTCTCTAGCAGCTGAAAAGTGTTAGAGCAACCACTGTGTCAGCACGTAAATATGTTCATGGCATTTCCAAAAGCATTGCAATGCTTATACCTATTTTTCCACTAATGAAAAGTGAGACACCTCAAAAAATGATTTTGCTGGTGCTGAAAGAATGAGAAAACAGGGAAACGAAGAAATCAGTGAAGTTTTTCCTGTAACTTTAGCCATACTGTGGGATGAAGGAAGTCCATTCTTCACAGAAACAAACAAAAAATGGTAATTGCTTCTCCTGACTTCATCTTAGCTTATCTCCTCCCAGCAGACCTTACAAAAAAGGCATCAGAATCATCAACCTAAACACCACCCTCTGGGGTCCCTGCAAGTACCTTTCCTGCAACACTCAACTTTCACTCAAGAACTTGATATGACTGCTGCCCAACACAAAAACTTTCACAAAAGTAAAGCCTCAGAAGCAAGCCTGTTCCAGCTGCTCTTTCCAGTCTCAATGGTGAAATATCATTCCTATCCACCTTTCCATTCCTATGATAACAAGTATTTCCTGAAAAAAAATGCCATTATCTAGTGGAGCTTGACTTTTTTTTTTCCCTGTGACTACAATTAAGAGCGCAATCAGATGAGTGGAAATACCTTCTATTGCTCTGAAATACAGAAGACACATTAGGCTACTGATGAATAAAGTCATTCCTGGAAACATGCTATGGGAAGAGGCACCACAGGAGTACCTTGGACACTGGGGAAAAGAGCACTTGTCCAACATACTTGGCTTCAGTAGAAGTCCTTCTACTTAGTTCCCACCATCCCATGCTGGAAAGCTGTGGGCAGCTAAGGTTTCCCCAGAGCATTATCCACTCTATAAATATCTTCAAACATGTTCTTCTCAGATGTACACTCAGATATAGCTTTCCAGTACCCAATTTTCCTATACTACCTTCCTTAATAATTTAAATATATTGCAGGTGCTATAGTAGAGAAGGATTGTTTTTCCCAAACAAACTCCTAAATGTTCTAAAAATCTGGGCTGCCTCTTAATTGAACTGCAAGGGAGATGTTGCTGGAGACCCTAACCAAATTCCTAAGAAAGAAGTAACATCTTGGGTACAAAGAGCCCAAGAACTAATGAATACTATCTTCAATGCAGGTCTGTGTCTGGCACTGCAATCAGTTGGAAGGCTTCCTGGTTTGGGAGAGTTTTGCTCGGCTTCTGACCACGCAAGCCAAACACTCTGTGTGTGTGATGGTCTCCCTCACACCTGTCCCCACCAAACTCACTGGAGAGGTTACAGGAGACAATCGACTTCTCCACCAGCTCCCGGAAGACGATAAGGACTTTAGCTGGAACCAGATCACCTTCGATGTTCACATCCTCTTCATGCCACTGCTGAAGGCTTTTTGAGAACTGCTCCACCTCCAGCCACTGATGCAATTCCTCAGGGTCCCGCACGGAGGAGAGGAGCTTGGCTCCATGCACGGTGTAATAGCGCCAGTGCCGCACCTGGCATTCCCTGTAACCGGTCAGGCCACGCAGAGGAACTGTGATGAGGAACTGGCTGGGTGCTAAGACCTGGGAGAGTTCAGAGAGATTGAGAGAGGAGACAAGGGCAGATCCATGAGCTAAAGTAAGGAAAACAGGGTTGAGGAAGTACTAGGTAAAAGTGGGGGCTTGGAAAAGAAGGACAAACCATGGTATGATGGGACTAACTGAACACAGCCAGGGTTATCTTGGAGGCATGCAGACTAAAAGGAAATTGTCTCAGAAGGCGTCTGATGTGAAGCTCTTAGAAGATAAGAGCTCACTGGCTGACTTGCCACCACACCTGCCATGCTTTCCCCCTTTTCTTGTTACTTCTAGTCTGCAATACCATGAGATGTAATAACCAGCAGCTTCCAAGGAGCAGGAAGGCATGAGAGAAGATGCTTTGATATCCTGCCAAGGGAAACCCAAATAGTGCTAGCTATTATCTCAGAATTGTTACTTGAGATAAGCCCAGAGTCCAATACTAGTAATAACTATGGCAAAAAGTGCACCTTTCTGATCTCTTTCAAATTCCACTACAGACAGTAGCAAAATAAGGCGATGGCCTGTTAATTTTACAAGTGTTTCACTCGTTTTGACTAACATTTAAAGGGACAGTAAGAGACATAAGGCAAGTAACATGCCTGAGCCTGCTGAGGCAGTGTCACTCCCAGAAACAAGTCCAGGTCTTGGCCAGCTGTAATGTATGGAACTGCATCTCCTGATGAGCATGACAGAAACAGTGTAAGGATGGAGGCAGCAATCAATAGACAAGGAAGCCTTAAACAGGCTTGTTTGCAAGCCAGTTCATTTGCCTCACTTGGGGAACAACCATTTTCCATTAAAAAACAGTTCTGAGACAGTATTTGCAAGGAAAGAATGAGGTAATTCAAATACCACAAAATATCATCTGTCTGGCCCAGGGCATAGACAGACATGTCCAAGTGCTACTTTGGAAGCATCTGGCACTTGTGGTTCCAGAAGGGGTGTTAAAAGTCCTTCAGATTTTTACCATGTTGGCTTAGGAGCTTTTCAAGTCCTCTTGCTACCAAGTCTAACTTACAGTGGCATAAGTAAGGTGAAGGTGCTGCATGAGCAGGATGTGAAGTGACAGCCACTGCTGTGAGGTGGTCACACCCATGGTGAATGAAACACGCTTGTCACTCTCCTGTAATAATCCAAAACACTCTCATAGCCTTCCTCAGTTCAGCTGATTTAAAGTATTAGCACAGAGGTGCCAGGGCCCTGAGGGCACTAACAAGCTTTATTGTCCCTAAGCAGCCTTTCTGGGACTTCTATCTACACCTTCTGCCCATGGGTCTGGGACCCCCAGTTCAGGTTAGCCCTGGGCTCCAGTGAGTGGGGGAGTGGCTTGACCTCAGACCTGACTTACCAGCAGACTTCCCTGATGATCCAGACTCTTGGCTGACCCAGCTGCCCTCCTTGTGTCTGTCTCACTCAGGGACCATAGGGCAGGGGCTGCCTGGCTACATTCCCCTCCTGCCTGTCTCTCTCTCTCTCTCTCACAGGGAGCAGCTGGTCTTCTCTGCTCCCTGGCAAGAGATTTAGAAAATAAAAGATGGCCAGCCAGAAGCACAGAAATAGCAAGGAAAACACCAGGATGCTGCGCTTTTGTCAAATATAAACCATAAAGGCAGGAGGATGCTGAAAGGATGACAGTGAAGATCAAGCTAACCTGCACACATCAGGTTTGGTGGAGCTGAGAAATGCTGTGGGAAGCTCAGAAACAGAGTAGTAGGCTCCATAAGGAAAAAATACAACAGCTGTCATGCAGTTACTGCTCCTCTCACAGCCTCAGCCACATTTACAGGTAAATAACCATTCCCCCAAACCCAAAATCCCCCCAATAGATTTCAAAGGGAAGAGCTGCACATGTTATGTGAGTGCCTACAAATGTTACAAGTCCTCTCTCTGGGGCTTAGCAGAAAACAACAGAATGCACAAGGCTGGGATTAGCACTGTAAAACTGAGCAGTTGGTATCTTCTTGGCCTAAACAAATCCCAGTCCCACACCTATGCTCTGTCACACAATGGTCTCACACACTATGTGCAGGCCACGGGCCCCAGAAAGTCACAGACTCAAGCAAGTCTCCAATACTGGAGAACGTAACTTGTGGCCAGTTCTGCTGTAGTAAAATCCTGTCTAGAGTGTGCTGGACAAATTCAATACAACCTCATTCTTGTGAACCTGGCCAGGCTGTTCCAGGGAGACAGAAACATTAGGTTAGAAAGAAAATAATTATGCTTTGAGGAAAAAAAGAAAATCAAGAAATCAAGTCTCTTGTGCAGAGGACAAAACAGTCATGGAAGGATCAGTTTGGTGGGTGAAGTCTGGAGAAGGGGGTGTGTGAGGAGGAAGCAAGCACAGGGATTGTCAGGCATCAGGAAGGCTTTGTACCTGGATGGATGGGTGGAATGGGCGCTTCCTCCGAAGCATAGCTGACCACTTGGCCAGTAAAGCTGGCTGATCCTGAGAGAAGCAGAAAGGAAGACAAGTACACAGAACAGAGAGAAAGCATGTGCTAGGTCATCCATTCACAGAGCAAAGCTGCAAGCTTCCCTGGATTCCTGGAGTTTGTTAAAGGAAAATCTCCCCACTGCCCCCATCTTGATTAAACACTTGGCAATGCCACTGGGCAGTGCAGTACCAGTGATTAGTCTGGACCTCTTTATTATAACTTTACTGAAGCCTCCACAGCTTTTGCATCAGCCCTGCACAGTTGACAGCTCCAAAAATGGTGTGCCACAACAAAAACAAACACTTAGAACATTTAAAAATGAAATAATCTGTTTTGTTATTCTGAATTTTAATTCAGGTTTTGCATTAAAGCATGACTTTTTGTTACGTGGGTCACAGGAAAACACTGAATACCTAAAGATTTTTCTTAACTATTCTCCACTCAGCCCTTCATATTTAGAAGGGAGCTTGAAGCTTCTCAACAAATCTAGATCTCTCACCATGTTAAATTGATTCCTTTTAGCCAGAAGCTGAAAGTTCTGAAAAATCCTGTAGATATAGCCAACAGAAAAAACCATGTGAAATTAGTCATGGAATAATGAACACGTTGCCTTTCTCAGGACACAAGTCTTCTCTATGTTGAAGTATGTCAGCAACAGTATTAAAGTTTCCAATTTTTGGAAGTAGACAGTCCAAACCAAAATAATTTCTCATCAACCCATTCTTTGGTGCCCCACACATACAGGACAGTTAGGTCCTCCTAATATTACTGCCACAGATTTGTAACACTGGGTTCAGTTAAAGCATGAACAACAGATCTGCCACTTTTAAGGAAATAGATTTTGAGGATTTCTTTCAAGCAGAATTTGTTCAGATCTGCATACTATATCTACACTCATAATAGATTGCCTTGGTGGTTTTGTTCTGCTTTGCTTCCCAGAGCAACAATTTTACCCTGACCCTGGTCCTGTCAGACCTCATTAGCCAGGCAGGTTTGTTCCAGCACAAGAGGTAGCTGGCAGAGTCTGGAACTAAGGAACTTGTGGACCAGGATGTGGCACTGTTTTACGCCACTGTGGCCATACTTATTGACAACACCACATACTCTGGGATACGTGAAATCCTAGAAAAGCTATGAATCTGAATGTCTTTGTCCCAGGAGAACAGCCACATTTCAGACTGGGTGATTATATTTTGCCTCCACCTCCATACCCTTCCAGCAGCTTCATACAAAGACTCCTTCCCTTTCAGTCCCAGGGAGCTGCAAAAGTTGCCTCGTGCTTTTATGTATTTGCTGTGTTTTGATCTGTAAATGGCTGCAGTTCAGTATAATGGCTGACATTAGTATTTCAACTAGTTCAGATAAAAAAAATTGTTTTCATCTGAAGTTGCCATTGCTGTGATTGTTTCTTGTGTATTTACTAGTTACTTTTGTGTAATGGAGTCATAAGAAATAAGCAGCCTTCTTCTGTCACAGCTGGGACAGGGCATTATTATTTTCATGTCTGAAGGTCTAATACAGGGAGGCATTTCACTTCTCCCACTAATAATTTTTTTTTCCCAATAAAAAAGAAATTCTGATCCATGACAAGGAAAAACTATATTTTTCAGAAGGAGCTTTCTAATTTTTATAGCAGAAGAAGGACTTTTAATTTTTCTTTCATTTTTTTTTAGTGAGTTGACAGCTTTTCCACCTGTGAAAAATATGGGTCATAGCTCATGAAGGCATGAGCATGTTTTCTTATGTTACTGCTGCATAAGTTTTTTCTTTCTGTCTCCCAAAGAGCTTTGGCTTCTGTTTGTGGATTGACAGCTCTGGCAATAGATGCTGTTGTAAACACAGCAGCTGTAAGAAGAGGCTCTGCCTGATTTACCCATCTCTGTTCAATGCTCCTCTGGCTGTGAGAAGTCCATGAGTGAGTGCCAATGACCCATCACTAGAACTCCACAGTGAAGTGTGAGTACATCATCTGTGGCGTTTTGGGTGAGGTACCTGCCCATACAAACACTTACATAATGGAGAGATCACTTTCTGGTTGCCTACAGGCTGCCAGAGAGTGCGTTGGAGCTCTTGTTCATACCTTAATGTTCTCATTGTGAATGCCAGAGTTGGAGATAGCCTGGAATCGCACGGCCTTGTAGCTGATTTCTGCGGTCAGCTGCTGGATGATTTTCTGCACCTCCTCCACTGCTTTGGAAACCAGGTAATGCCGCCTTTCCACCTGTAAGTTCCAGGAAAGACACTTCATGTTACAGGTAATTGCAATCTTTGTCTCCAGTGGGAAGCAGACAAATCAGCTTAAAGCATTCTGAAACATTTGTGCTTGTGCTGCACTGGGAATAAAAACTGTCCCCATGTGTATTGGAACCAATTTACCATGAGACAGAGCTGTGAACACCAAAGGGTCAATATTCAAGACTATTAAGCATTAATTGATATTTCCATGCCAACACCACTGGATGGAAGGAAAGGAGTTCATTACACAGACAAATTTGTTATCAACTACAGCTACAGTCTCAATTCTTCATCCATTTGATACAGAATACCTTTTACTCCCCTGAATATGGTAGCCATTCTCAAAGTCAGGTATGTTCTATTCCAAGAGCTGACAGGACATCAAGAGTTACAGATCTGTCCATAGCCAGGTGGTAGATATATGTGGTATCATTTAGATGCCTACCTTATACACTGAAAGTATCCACACTGTCTTTACGGCTGAAGTTCAGATGAGACTCTACTCCTAGACAGTGTGAAAGCATCTTTCCAAAGCTGGTCCCATTTAACACATTGTTTGTGTTAAAAGGTGTTCTTCAATTGTTCTAGGTGTTAAAGGGTAGTTCTTCAATTCAGGAAGCAGTAGCATAATGAATTATTGAAAATTATTTCAGTTAAATGTCTGAGTCTTGGGAGAACTGAGGTGAAGAGTGGACAACTCAGAAAAATATAAGATGAACCTGAACCTTCACTTATGACTAAAAATGAAGGGAGCATAGGGGGACTGTCACAATTTGAACAAGGAGATTCAATAAGAGGAACATGAAGGAAACATGTTAGTAAAGGACATTTAATATTTCCCAAATATCCTTACACATTCACCAAAGTGAGGAGATTCAGCTACTGTTAATGAAGTTCATGAACATATTTGTCATTACTTATGCAACCAGAATTACTTATGCAGAGTGAAATATTAAGACTGTTTACTGTTCTTTTTTGGATCCTATGCTTAATCTCATTTGGTTGCAGCTTTTGCTTTCTTCTTAATTCTTCTTTTTCCTCACCATATTCTACTGAACCTTATTGTTTGCAGACAAGAAAAAAAAATCAGAAACAGAATTAATCACTTGGCTAAAGTGAATGATAAAGCATAAAGCAATGAGAATGATAATAAATTATAATTAATGATAATAATTAATAATTATAATAATTAATAATGATAAAGAATTTCCCAGTCAAACATAATTGTTACAGTCTTTTGTTATTATCAAAGACCAAAAGGAAGCAAAAGCCTATTAAAAATTCTGTACTGTGAGGGTGGTGAGGCCCTGGCACGGGTTGCCCAGAGAAGCTGTGGATACCCCATCCCTGGAAGTGTTCAAGGCCAGGCTGGACAGGGGTTTGAGCCCTGGTCCAGTGGAAGGTGTCACAGTCCACAGCATGGAAATTGCACTATATGATCTTTAAAGGTGCCTTCCAAACCAAACCAGCCTATGGCTTTCTAAAATTCCTGTGTCCTGTTCACTCAGCATTTTCTTCAGCACTTGAACAACTCTCTTTTCTCTTTTAAAAAATATCATTCACAAGTATTTCTTTTGGACATCTTTATGTCAAATGTTGAACTAACAGCCAAAAACACTCAAGTGTGTTGAAATGTATCCACAGAGCCTGGAAGGGGATAAATAGATTCACTTCTTCACACAAAGGGACTATTCAATGGACTAAAGTGGACTAGTGCTTGCCTTACATCCATTCACCCACAAACAGCAACTGACTAATACTGAACTTGAAGATGAGCAGAGTTTGAATACCTTCCTCCCTCAGACAACAAAGTTAACAGTACTTTTACTAAGCCTGAATACGTCAGACAACAGCAGCATACTCCCTTGACTCCTCCACCCTTGACATCATGTTTCTTTGCTATCTTAACACCATGTAGTCCTTTACTTTTATATAATGCCCTTTAATTTCCCTAGTAATTCACCATCCTCCTCATTCCAATTCATCCTTTTCTCTAAGAGCAGTTTTAGCTACTTACATGTACTTAAAAAAAACCCACTGAAAAATTTTAGCCCATGTTCATTTTCACCTCCTCATCTCAGCTTTCATTTATGGCACTTCTCCATCTGTATCTGTACTGTATCTATTTTCTCCACCTTATTTTTGTTCATCCAGAACAACTCCTTAGAACAGTCCAATAAGCTTGACAGGATACCTAATGGTTTCTTCAGCCAGTGAATGGTGAGTGCCAGAGAAAGTTGTCCATGTGTAAGACCTTTTAGACAAAAAAATAGACTTTTTTTTAAATGGAAAAGTATAAAAAGATACAGTCTCACAGTGGGTCAGACTAGAGTGCCCACTGTATGCATGCTCATGGTCTGTTCCCTCCAAGGGGCACCTGCTGGAAACATTTCTTGCCACCTCCAGTATCCAAGGAGAATCCATTCAACCCAGCCTGGCCTCATTCAATTCTGCCTTCATCACCTACTGGCTAGGCTACAGCAGTTGTCACAAATTCTTTATAAGAGTATACACTCAGAAAAACAGTTGAGGGAGTACGACTAAACTCCACTTTCCATGTGTACTCCCCATGACTGGAACAGGGATTAAAGAACAATGGGCATGTGACTGACAGAGGGTGCTCTCTATAATTAGCTAACCATAATTAGCTCCGTAATCATCCTGTTGGAAAATATAACCTTCCTACAGAAGGGAGGGCAAAAAATCAGAAAACAGAACGTGAGTCTGAAGAGCCAAGGCATTTATCTTAGGTACTTCTAGTACCAGCACAGACACACTGGGAGAAAAGTAAGGTCTTTGCTGGACAGTCACTTCTGTGACTCACTGGCATTCCCCTTACCAGGTCTTAGGGAATTGTGCTAAAACAAATGCACAAAATCTGAATAACAAAGTCAATTAAGGTTTTATTAAGGAGAAAGGAAGCAGGATTGGGATTCATTAGGAACTGTTAAGAACATTTGGGTTTTCTCTTATTTACCCAGCCACATCCACTCCATATGCATTCGAATTTTTCCTTTGATTAGTGGCTTAAGGATGAAATCTCTGGTATTATAGAGATTCATTGCACCAGGTGATTGACCTGTTTCCAAAAACAGGCAGCATTTGACAAGCTGAACTGCCTGAAGTTGGACAAAAGACTCAGGAGCAGGCAGAAACTAAGAATCCATCAGAGCTGGAGGGCTGCTAGAAAACAGACTTCCAGTATAACCTAAAATATTGGCAACTATGAGCCTCACTTAACTACAGTCTGCTTCTGTTCCTTGTACTTATGGCTGTCATATGAGCATTTTCCTGTGCATGGCTTCCCTCTGTTCCCTCCTTTGTAGCTCTTCTTTTTAAATCTTCAGAGAAGCATTCACTGTTATAGCTCACTGAACAGATTTGCATGGAATGATTTTCCTGTGCACAACACTGCATGCCTGAAGAAAGTGTATTTCTGGGAGCACTTTTATACTTGCCACCAAAACATTTCCACAGAGAAAACAAACCTTTCTTAGAGCCCCTTCATTGTACTAGAATATGAGATCCTTTACAGAAAATAAAGCCTCACACTTTCTCATTTTGAAATTATTTGTCACTTTGGTATCTTGCATTTTGTTGGGGAAAGCAGACTATAAAACAGGATCTAGCTAAGTACTGCCATGAAACATGTCAGCTTTAAAAAATGTTATGGCTCACTTAGAGCTTTTATTAAACAGTATTGTTTCACAGAAGATTTTATTCTGTTTTATTTCATTTCATAATGGGGGAAAAATTGAGTGTTGGAATATCTTAGAAAATGAGATTCCAGTCTGCATGTGCTAATGAGACATGTTATTTTAATCATGATATATAGAGAAGTATCCTAAGCTGAGGTGACAGACTGATGACTGAATTCTAACAATATTGGTCTGTCTCTGCAGTTCCTACATGAATCTTTCTTAGAGGCAATGCCTGGTGTTGGTCTTGTTTTGGTCAAGCCAAGACCACCAGACAGGGAGAGAGGCAAGGACACTTCCTTAGATTTAAATGCTGGAAATTACAGCTAGTCTCACATTTGGAATTCCAGACCAGGAACAAAAATTCAGGATACCTAGGAGAAGAGGATGGGCACCTTGAAAAATTAGGCTACCAGGAGATTAAATTCTGCAACAGAAACCTAGAAATCTCATTAGAAATACAGTTCTCATGAAACATCACCCAATCTTGTCTCTGAAATGAAGACAGGAGGCGAGCAACTAACTGTTAAATTTGGCACCCTTCAGAACCAACACCTAGTGTGGGAGACAGAAAATCTGGTCAGATAAAGTCTTACCTTGCTCTGGATGTAGATTTCTACATCTTCATCTGTGAATGGTTTCATGGCAAGATGGTCTTCGCTGCTCTTTAAAGTGTGAATTCACTCTTCACTTGTTCACCTGCCTCTGGAAGTAGAGGAACACTCAGAGAGAGCTGCTCAGAGCCTTCTTGCCCTGTGAAGCTCAGATCACCTAATATCTCTGTGCTGTGGATGAGTAAGAGAAGATAGAAGCAAGGAAGCATGCCTATTTTTAATAATTTTCTTTTTGTGGTCTGAGCTACAATGGTGACATCCAGATCATTCAGAAAACTATGTCCAAATATTATTCTCTAAGTTCAATTGTTATTATTCATCTTACTACTTTTAAATGGTGGATCTTGCATGCAGGCATACACAAAAATATCCCAGCAACTGCTCTGTGTCAGGGCAGATCTGGAAGTGCTTTTCAGATTGCAGTGCAGCTCCAGTACATTCATGCACAGCATTATTACTCTGCATGCCAGTTGCACGTCCCTGCCTCACTAGACCTCCGTTACACCCTTTCTTAAATGCTCTCAGTTATTCCTTGTTGACTAATCCACTCTCTTTCCATCTGAAAACGCTTGGGTATTTTTACACTCAGATCATTCACTGGGGTTGCAGTCTGCAACCCCTGTTCCCCTCTCCTCCCCTCTCCTTATATCTCCCCTCTCTCTCTGGCTGTATTGACAGTAAATATTATACAGCCTGTCCCCTCCTGCAGCTTGCTTTGCTTTCTTTACAGTAAACAGACAGAAAGCTGCCTCTCGTTTTCTGCCAGCAGCTCAGCTAACAACCCCATATGGATGATTCAGAGGCAAAAACAATTGATCAGGCCTCATTGATCCAGTGAAGCTTGGTGGCTTTTAGAAAGAAGGGTACATCAGCACATGGAAGGGAGTGACAGAATATAGAGATGAGATCCCATGCTGCTAAGCATTCCTTATTAAGGAAGGCACACTCCACTTTTGGGTAAAATCACTATTTCCCCCTGGAAAATGAACTTTGACATCCCTTGACCAATTTACTGCCTTTGCAGCAGCTGGCAAAAGGCAGCACACAGGTGAGCACTGGGTGTTACTTCAGGAGAGGCACTGTTGTTGGTAGTTATCCTTCATTATGTCCTTCATTAAGTCAAATATGAAATACATTAATTTAAGTAAGTAATTGGAGCACAAATACCTGCAGGACATCTGCTTCCCCAGCACCTACAGGGCAAACCTTTCTCTGTGAGACAGCTGTCATTGTCTTTTTACTGAGGGCCTTGAGGACTCCTTCACAAAGACATGTAGGCATTTACTTCCCAAACCAGGTTCCACTAGATTGGGCACTGAAAAAGATTTTCTTGGTTCCCTAAAGTTTAGGGACTCATACCACGTTTTTGCTGACTTCAAGACTTACTGGATATCTTTCCTCTGAGGGGCCAGCAGTTTATGTGAGCTCTGCTAGGGAAACCAGATAAAACGCAAGGTCTCAAAGAAGGTTAGTGGAATAATAGGTTGGAACAGAACTTGTAGGGGCTGGTTGGATGAGATTATATCCAAGTAGAGTGTACAAGAGAGGAGAATTAGCCTTTTAAATGGTCAGATTCCATTATCAGCATGCCCCTAAAACATTAAGTCCCTTGTGTCCCCTCAGATAGTCAGCTGCACATACAGCAGACAACTTCCTTAACACTCTTGACACCACCACACCTTAAGACTCAGAACCTCAGATGTGTATTATGAAGCAAGAAGAGATTCAAGGGTCTCTCTCTCCTGTAAGGTCTCTCCTCGTGACAGCTGTCCAGAGACATGGTGCTGGCAGAGAGATGAACTAGTTTTGGTGATTTTTCTTTTATATAATATCTTATGTTCATAATCCTTATTATTATAATCCATCCATTATTTCCATCCTATAAGTAGCAAATATTATGCTACTATTGGCTGACAGTAAATACTACAACTGATAAAGGCCTTTACACCACCAGCAAACAGCAAAATACAGGTCAGAGTGGTATGGGAGGCAGCAGCCAATCTTGACCTCACAAGAACTTGTGTTGGTCACATGAGGACCAAATAGCACAGAATGCAGCAGAAAAGTAGAGGAGATGGCCACATGTGAAGAGGGAATGTTACTGTGGGAAAAGCCTGCATCAGAAGAAAAGAGTAAAGAGAAAGGACAGAGCAGAAATCAGAACATCTGCATAGATAAAAGAGGATGTAGACACAAAGTGGGAAGAATCCAAGCTTCTCCAGTGAGGTCTACTGAGCTGATATAGTGGCACTGCAGGGAAACCTCCATCCGATGGGTCCTTCTCAGGAACCTCCTACCATGACAGTGCTTGTATAGAGTAAGACTAAGGTGGAGAAAATCTGAGATGGATCCAAGCTCCAAAGGCTGATAAACATAATCTCCTGAGAAAATATTTCCTCTGAGCCTACAACTTAATTCCCCAGGCACACCAGCAAGAGGGAGTGAAGAATGACTATTTCTTTTTCCTCGCTCTTCAAGAAGCACAGAAGGAAAGAAGGAGAGCATCAAGAGGATGAAGCCAGGCTCTTTTCAGTGGTTTCAAGCATCAGGATAAGAGACAATGGGCAGAAACTGATGCACAGGAAGTTCCACCTGAATATGAGAAAGAACTTCTTGAATGTGGGGCTGACCAAGCAGTGGAACAGGTTGCCTGGAGAGGTTGTGGAGTCTTCCTCACTGGAGATATTCCAGAACTGTCTGTATGCAGTCCTGTGCCATGTGCTTTGGGATGACCTTGCTTGAGCAGGGAGGTTGGACCAGATGACCCATTCTTTTGTGAAAAGCTCACAATGGCTTCATGGAGATAAAAAGCACTCTGCTGAAGCCAGGCAACCATGTGAAGACAAAACCACAAAAGGTCTCTCCAGTTCCAGTTACCTCACGATCCATCAGATATCATGGACATGAGCACTACTGAGAGCTTTTGGACTTGATTAATTTGGCAAACTGAACTCCCAAGTATACTTGCTCTAAGGAGATTCTCATCCACACTAAGAATGGCTATCTTTTTGACACCTCTGAATCCCTTTCTTTTCTAGTGATTGTTAGAAATGCCTTAAGCCCCTGCTAGGGTCTCGGCATATTTTTGAGAGACAGTTTCTCCAGACAGTTCTTGCTGAAGCACTGCAATTTTCCTTCCCTCTTTGGTGGTGTTTCTGAGGAGGTTTTCAGCATCTCACATCTAATTAGCCATACACATACACCCAAATTCTGCTTGAGGAGCATCCATTGATTTATAAACTTTCAAATATTTTCAAGCCATACATCAATACTTTGCTTTTCTCAAGTCCCAGTTCCCTGCCTGCTGATCTGCGTAAGATCATATGGAATGACTCAGCTATATTACATCACCCCATTTATATTATTTCAGTTCCCATTTCATTGTACCTCGTAAAGGAGATCAGATGGTGGCTAATTTCCTTTGTACCTGCATCTTCATTTACTTAGCAGTACTCTTTTAAGAGGACTTAGAAATTTCCTAGTATCTGCAAAAACACTGAATCTGTGGTATATAATTTTCATTCATGCTGTTGGCAATGTGCAGGACTGAATATGAATTTGGATCTGTGAAACCCTTGTGAAAGTATTCTGTGAATATATGCCTTGAATGGTATTAGATTGGCTCTTGTATGCTCAGAAGATGCCAATTACTGATGCTTTCCATGCTTGCTTGGCTCCTCTTTCTTCACTCTTCACTTTCACAGATATGACAAAGACATTTCAAACCTACAATTAAAAGTAATATGAACTGTGAACTGCACAACAATAAAGAAATCACCAACATCTTGTAAATAAGAGCAGCAGTATTAGCTGCACAGGGTTGTCCAATATTGTGCCTTTTTCTGTTAGGCAACTATTTAGAAAAACTATCCATACGGAACAGTGAGCATGTATTAAAAAGCCTCTGCTAAATCACACAAATGAGTCAGACCAATGTACCACTTGTGACTCACAGATGATCTGCAGTGGCAACAAATATGCCCTGTTGAAGATGCTGCCCTCCAGATGAAATATAACCCTGAATTTCTAGTTGCTAATGATGACCCATCTCTTCTTGCTCTAATTACCGGAGGCATTAAGTCTGTTGCATTAGCTGAAGCATGTACTTGGGTCAACACAGACTACTAAAGCAAATGATCCCAACAGATTTAATAATCTCTGACAGTTCTCTTGCCTTCTTAAACTGCTGTCCCATTTCTCCCCATTAGTGGATTAAGTGACTGTGCAAAATGAGTAATTGTAGCTTGAATCCCCTATAACATTTATGCTGTGACAGTCGTTAGAACTGTTCAGCCTCCATTCAGAGGATAGCAGCATAACATAATCAGGCTTTTTGGGTGCAAAAGTTCTGGGAATTTATTTGGGTTTTTTTCCACTTTGTCTTTTAACAAGTTGATATGAGCAAAGGGGATACTTCAATGACAAATGCCTGGGATGGACTAGAGGGAAAAGAAAGTCCTGCTAATTCACTGTGACAGCACCAGAATCACACATGGGTGCCAAATTGAAAAGCTTCTCCACTCATTCCCTCCCATTACCAATCAATACTTGGCAGGCTCAAAAATGCTCCAAATGCTTATGCTGTTTGTTCTCACTGCCACACGTTCTCACATTAGCCTTGGGCCTGCACTTCATATCATGCAAGTTAAAGGTTTATATCCTTTCCAAACTAAGCACAGGATTGGATCAAGTCCAGTCATTTATAAAACCTGGTATCTTTTTTCCATTTGTGGTCTTACCAGACACATCAGAAAAAGGCAGACAGCCTTTGCTAGAAATGAGTTCTCTTAATCTGGGAAATTATTTCCAAATTATTTACAATCTGAATGTTTTCAGGCTGCAGTGTAGTATTTCCAAAGAACGTGATCACTGCAGGATCACCAGCTGAGGATGTGGGAAATTCTGAAAAATGCTGAGATTATAATGTTGCTACTCACCACTGACCAGCCTCAACTAGGAAATTAATCAGAATCCAGTCCATTTTGCAGCTGCTGTTAAGCATCAAGCCACTGGGCAACAAATGTAAATCAAACAGCAGTGTTTCTAGTATTGCCAGCATCACTGGGACCATGTGTGCAGATGTGTCCAGGGCCTGGAAATTTCCAAGTTTAAAATGGTCAGCTCAGAAGATGGCAGGAGAGGCAGAAAGCTGGGAGTCCTGGCTTCATCAGCTCTGAGGCTTCCAGGAGAGTTTACTGAGATGTGGGACAGGAAAACTGGCATTTTGAGTTCTGAATGCATGTACTGTCCTCTGAAAGTTCACTGAAATAATGTAAGTTCAGTGCATCATAATTTAAACATGAAATATTCCACTAGACCATTTCTATGGATATTTTTCCTCTATGTTTTATCCATCACTAAGCTACAACTACTGTTCTGCTGTTTCAATCAGGATGTCCCACCATCTTGAAAACCTACCTGCAGCCAACATCCACAAAAATGAGAGCCTTCCAGCACTTTTGTTTATATGCCTCGGTAAATAGTCTGCATGCCAAAAAGGAAATACTTGATACCACTGATGGTACCACACTCTTGGGATTTCCTCTGGTCTGGTCGGGAAGATCCCGAGGTGTGTCTCATTTAAAAGTCTCTTTTCCCCAACCCAGCAGCCGAAGAAGGAGACGAGAAGTCTTCAGTTCACGTTCTCAAGGTTGTTTATTATATTTTATCTCAAACATTTTCTGTCTGGCTGCCAAGGTCTGTTCTGCAGGTCGGTCCGAGGCACACACTCCGCCTCTCGGGCTGGTGCTATCTTTTATACTAAAAACTACGTATACTATGTTTACAATAATGTTCCAATACCTATCACCTATATTAGACAGTGACTTTCTACTCTAAACCAGTCTGTGAATGCCAACATCATCCTGAACATGGATGCCAGGGAGAAGAAAGAAGAAGGACAGGGCATGCCCAAATCCCTCCATCTTAGAACCCCTGACCCCCATGTACAGAATTCCAAACCCCCCTGTACAAGGTTTAAAACCCCCCTGTACAGTGCTCCAAAATTTTTCCTTTCACCCTGTGATTGCTACTACTATGCTACTTAAACTTTTGTGGCCTGTAATTCTTCATATACGGTTGGCAATTTGCTCCATGAGTTAAGATTGAATTTCCAGGTGTCTTTGGCTTCCTGCCAGGGTCTCTGAGCCCCTGCCAGGGCTTTGAGACATCCAGGGCATCCAGAGAGATGTCCTGGGTTCCGACACCACACATGGTTAGAAAAACAGCATCTGGAAAAAACATGTTTGGCAGAGCACAGTGCAACTGGAAAAACCTTTAGCAGTGGAAGTCTTTCCAGGTGGGAAAAAGCTGCTTCACTTTTGATGTCAGCATAGGTTTGCTGGTTATTTTCAGGTATCAAAAAGGGATTTTAAATTTAGAGGCACAGTAACTCGGGACAGAGAGACCAAGTCCAAGATTTAAAAGAGCCAAACCAAGAAGCATCCTTGCAATGATGCTCTGTCAACAAGAGGGGCTGAATGAGGCTGGACCACTGCATTTCCAGGAGCTGGTATTTCTTTTTCATGACTGCTCTCAGAGTGCAATGCTAGCTTGTATTATTTTTACATTTTGCTGTTGTGTCCAAATTGACCCGATTCAGAACTTATTGCTTGAGTCCACAGCAGTTTGAAGTAAATTGAGTAAATTATCAGTGCTAAGTGAGAACAGTCACTCCAACACAAACTCACTTGGGAGAGAGAAGACTCAGACTGGCATCCCTGTTTATGTGCTTCATCCAGTCACTGACTAATAAAAAATGTACAAGAGTTCACTGGAGCCAGAGCTAGAAACTAGGTCTCATATATCACAGGCCAATAACAGCTACACACCCGTAAGATCTATTGCCTTCTCTTGATCAAAATACAATTACTGCAGAACAAACAGTTCAGCTTGAGCAAGGAAACCGAGAAGGGTCTCCAGGCCAAAAAAGCCGGGTCCCCGGAAGCTATTTTAGAGTGCTGGAAGAAATACTTGTGTGGGAGGAAAGTGAGATTAAAAAAAAAAAAAAGGCAATACCAACCAAACAAAACAACAAAAAACCCCCCAACAACAACAAAGCAAAAAACCCCCATTCCCTCCCACCCAAAACAAAAACCCGCAAAAAGCCCCCAACAGAATGAAGACAGCTGACAACCACATTCTGTCTGAACCACATGAAAAGCAGATGTGTTTGTATGACCTTGGTTAGCAGTATTGCCAATCTACTATAAAATGTGTCTGATGAAAGTCTTCAGCTTGCCACCCTATACACAAGGTCAAAGATAGCAAACTTCCCAGGTGATCCTTAGGATATGTCAACTTGGACACTGTGTTGTGTCCCAGAACTAATGTGGCACTGTGGAGAGGAGGGAAAGGAGAAGCTGAAGAAGCAGTCAGGATTAAAGGAAGATTTTGCCAATATATCTGTAGAAGTGTCTCAAGAAAAGCACAGGAAGCCCAGACAACTACATACTTTGTGTGGGAAGAAAGCAGGGGAGGAGAGTCACTGGGACTGCAATTCCTGGGCCCAGAGGGAAACAATTGCCACGAGGGAACAATTACTGTGCAATGAGAGCACCAGTAGAAGTGAGAAATAATTTGCTTTTTATTAGAAGTGTGATGTATGTACCACAAAGCAGACCAAGATAATCAGCAAACTAGTGAGAACAAGACTTGTCAGAATCTCTACAGAGGCTTCAGTCAAGTCTTTTCAGAGAATTCCAGACAGATCAGATAACGACCTGCATAGCTGCACACTCCAGCTTCAGTCACTGGAAGATGAGCAAACAGCCTCCAGTCAAAGCTATGGCTGGCTAACACATGTGCTATTCTTTCAGTTTATAACTTCTGAAAATCTGTCACCTGAAGAGCAGGTAGCAGAAGAAAGAGAGCAAGCAATTTAATTCTCAAGCAAACATTTCCTCCTTTATCTCAGACCTATAAAACTGTAGAGCGTCAAGCTAATTCCCATAATCAGCTGCCCAGCCCTTTCCCCTTTATTGGCTGTTTGTGCAGTCAAAGCCAAACTGCCAAAGGGAGAGGGTCAATCATTTGTGCTGTATCTGCTCCAGGCAGTGACAAGCCACGGGACATATATTCAGGGCTAGAACTAGTTAAATGCAGATTAAGGGCACTGAAAATGAGAGTGGGGGAGGAAAAACAATAGTGGAATAAAACTACTGGGAATATGCAGAGCAAGCTGCTTGTCCAGGCTTGTGCATGAAGGAGCAAGCCATCTCTCTGCTCCTTGGGTTTTCATGGAGGGAGGGAAATGAGCAGATGTGCTTCAAATGGAAAATGAGGTGAATAATGCTACCAGTCGTCTGGTGGGAGAGGGACAGTTTGGGGCAGGAGGGAAGAACAGCATTCACAGGAGCACAGGGCTACTCAGGTTCTGCTACCAGGGACTCCAAGAACTGCTCTTTAACAAAGCAAAGTCTGGCAGAGAAAACAATCAACTGGCAGTTTAGAACACAGCACTGATCCCTATTCCCCACAGTCACTTTTTCCAGAGTCTGACAATATTTTTTTTGCCACTGGACAGGGGACAGGAAATGCAGTCAAGCTATTTACCACCTCACTGCCAGGTAATGAAGACAAATGTTCATATTTTGCCATTCTCTGATGAGATGTTCTGGCAGGAGTACTAAGGACAGGGACTATGGCCTTGTGCATTTGCATCCACTTTAAGAAGGGGTGTTTAAGAGACCACTAGAGCTCATGGGAACTCCCCCAGTACATGTTAGTAACACCACCACAGACGTTTTGCTATGCTAAACCCCCCAAAGTGTTTCCAGTCTTTCAACATCAATCAGCACAACTGAAGCCAGTAGTAAATTGATTCTCACATTCCACTGGTGCCAGTTTTTGTTAGAAATGATTTGTGATAGATATGGTGGAATATATTGATTAGTACTGACAGTCCCAGTTTCCCAGGCGCTTTGTAGCACTGCCTTTCCAAAATGACCTGCTTTCCACCTTGTCAATTTTCTTCTGCAGAGTCCATTAGAAATATCTATTCTATTCTGAAAGCTTCACGTCCCTCCAGAAAACAAAACAAAAGGGTCAGGCAAGTAAAAAAATCAGTACAATAAAATAGGTTGTGGTGTTGCAAAAGAACTTGTTTTTATTGTAACATTTTGTGTCAGGGGAAGAAAAGGCACAAAATAAGTTACAAAGACATTGGATGAACTGTACGAGTCAGAGGCAGTATCAGAGCTGTTACAAATCATCTAAAAGTTGGTTTACTAACATAAGTTAGTCTCTACAAAATTCTTAAAAGAAAAGATGTATTTAAAATTATTGAAATAATTCAGAAATTAAAAGAGAAAGTAAAGACAACCAATATTAACTTTCTGATTAAATTCACCTGGGCTTACCCATCATCACCCTCTCTTAATAGACAGAGATCACTGGAAAATATTTAGTATTACAGAATTATTTTAAAAACTTATTAGTACATAATAAATTAAGAACCCAATATTGACTTTTTGTACTTCCAGTGAAGTACAATACATACAGGTAAGGCAGTATGCATAGGAAATACATTAAAAAAACAGAATAGATAAGTGCAATTATTCTGAATATTTCAACATTTGTTATGGCCCCTCACCTATGGCAAAAAACATCTTAAAAAGATGGATCCAACAGCTGTTCACAGAACATATGAATATATCACCATAAAAGGTCTACTGTGGCAAAGCTTATGCTGTCTTCAGTTGTGACTTCTCAGATGAAGTATTCTACAAACAGACTTTCCAGCAGTACAGCTCTAAGTTAACAACAGCACACTAATACAGTTAAAGAAGAGAAAGTACTTCTGAAATATATCAGTCCTCATTTTAATATGGGATGGCTTGGAACACTCAGTATTCCATTAATTCAAATTAAATATTTAACAGTACACACATCAACTATATACAACTTCATTTTTGAACTGGATCTGCTCCCCCGGCCCGTTACCAATTTCCCATTACTCAGCTCTCAACTGGCAAAGACTTCTGATTGTTAGTTCAAATTAAACAGGAATGAGAAAACAATGCAGAAGTCTACAGCATATAGAGAATACACAAAGATTTGTTTTCATGATGATGAAAGGTGGAGCAGAAAAAAAGTAGTTTACCCCTCTGGTCAAGAGGAGGTCTAACTTCTGTTTTCAGAAATCAGCAAAGATGTAAATGCACACAGACAGAGCTTGGCTATAAATGTCTGTTTATGTCCTTAGGAGTTTCAGTTACTTGACCTAAGACAACAGCAACACAGAAAGGCAACAGAGTACCAGCCACCTGTCAGCCCAGGCCAAGGATTTGATGTGCAAGAAAACCCTGTGGAGTGGTGCATGAGCATGGCTGTCAGGGCTTGGCAGCGAGAGGATGCAGGGTGTCCTGTGAGGGAAGATGCCTGTGCTGGTCCCAGACAGCTCAGCAACAGCCAGCACAGGAATCACAGAATGGCTGAGGATGGAAGGCACCTCCTCTGGAGGTCACCTGGCCCAACCTCCCTGCTCAAGCAGAGCCAAATACTAAAGCAGAGTGCCTAGGACCATGTCCCCATGACTCCTGAGTGGCTGCACACAGGGAGACTCCACAACCTCTCCAGGCAACCTGTGCCAGTGCTCCATCTCCCTGACATTAAAAAGGTGTTTCCCTATGTTCAGATGGATCCTCCTGTGTTTCAGGTAGTGGCCACTGCCTCTCAGGCCCAGTGAGCACTGACCCACTGCACTCCAACACTGCCAGAGGAGCTGATGGCACTTGGACAAAAGCTTGTTTAAGACAGGGCTGTAAACGCCAAGAAAAAGAGATTACAGTGCTACAACTGGACAAGGAAAAAGAATAAGCCCACACCAGCACAAGAGAAACTCAAAACCAGCTGAGCAGAAACACCAAAGGAAAATCAGCCTGAGCAGAGGCTTAGAGTAAACTGAAAAGGAGCTGCAACTCTAAAAGGCTTGTGGCTGGTGATGGAACCCACAAGAGAGCAGCCAACAAGAAACAAAGAGCAGTGAATAAACAGAAGCACAACAGACTGATCCCAGTCTCCTGCGCTGCCTGTTGCCTTGCTGAAGGGACTGAGCATGACAAGCAGCCAAGGAATTGGTGGATGGCATAGGTAGAGAGAAGAAAGACCAGTGTCTGGAGAAAAGCAGCAGTATTTTCCTTAAGTGTTTTCATTATTTTTAATTCCAATACCAAAGCAGTAACAAAACCCTCTAATTGGCAATAAGTTAAATTGATTAAAGGCCTCAGACTCAAAACTTACTGCCCCTGGAAAGTCATGCCTTCAGCTGACACTAGTATAAATTTAAGGGCTTTCTGTCCCTTTTAAAGGCAAATAATATATACAGAAAAGCCATGTTCTAACTGTGTAATTATGATGCTCCTTGGAAATTTTAAGTCTTTTAACTAAATTTAAAAGGCCTTTGACAAAACCTTTAAAAGGGAAGGATGACTTGAGGACTAAATCATGGATTCCCACACAAATAAAAAAAGGAAATATTTTGTAGTTTCCCAAATCAATGAAATACAAAAAGCTCAACATAAAAGACATAGCTTAAAAAAATCAAAATACTAAATTCAGGAAGCAAAGGTAGTGCATTAAAAGTATCCATATGAAAAATATACTTCCCATTTCCACATTACTCAAATTTTAAAAAGAACAAAATAAAATCTGGGTTGGATTTTGAGGAATGAAAGGGATCAAATACTAGAAACCAGTATTTTAGAGGCACACTTAAAATCCAAGCATACACAACTCTCACCATAAATCACCTAGCAGTTGTTTGCCCTGTAACAGTTTTCATCAGTATCTGCAAAACTGATTTTTCCTACAGACTAACATCAGAAATGCCTGTCTCCCAATCAGGCTTCCATAATTTAAAAACATTTGGTTTGAAAACAGATGTACCAGATACCTCTCCCAGGATATTTTAAAGTAAATATAACTTCCAATACTGGCAAAGGTTTTCTTACCATCCTACTTTTTGCCTGGCTCCTGACAAAGTAGGTATAAAATGAGCACCTCATGTTGGTGGGAAGCAGAAACATGCTTGATAAAGACAGATTTCCTCTAGAAATCTTTAGTGAATAAGGGCAGGTAAGTATTTAAACACACTCCATCCTACAATCTTACTGTATATACCCCATGGTCCCCCTTTATTCTGTACACATAGCAGGGAATGGCTTGAAAGAGATAATCTTCTTCTGGGCCTAATCAGCCCTTGCTGCAGAAAGTTTTATCCACCTGCTTTTTTGCTGACAAACATGCAGCTATGACAAGGCTGACTTGCAGTGAATATTAGTTGTAGTAGGGATTTAAAATACATACATTATTATTTAGCAATGCCTCAAACAGAGTGTGCATTTTATAAAAGCCTGCTAGATCCCATGAAGCTCCAGGCAAACTGTATACTAGCAATGCTAATTTGTAATATTGTTGAATGCACAAACAAACTCCAGTGTGCAGTTTTTAACCAGGTTTTATCAGTCTTAGAGAGTAAACTTTGACACTTGCAACTCAGAATCAAAACAGGTTCTGCAGATTTCTCTGTAATGGCTACATGGTATAAACTCTGAATGTTCTACAAAAAACACTTCAATCCTTCATTTAATTTCTTTGGTTTCTCAGAAACAAAAGCTACTTAAGTGTACTAAACAATGAAAGACAAGCAAACAAAGGTAACTCTCTTTCCCTATAGTTGCAGGGATGCTTGTAAATACCAGTTCTGCGGACCAGTTCTGCATGGATAAAGTCTAAATAAAGGCAGCTAGAACTAGTTTTGGACTATTGCTTTCCAGCAAAAACTGTCTTTGGCACTCATATAATCCAATTCTATGATGCTACTTTACACACAGTCCCATATAAAATTGACGGAGGAAATTAACAACTACTTTCACAAAACAGGCACTTCAAATTAGAACAAAAAATCTGTTCCCTATTAGGCAATACAGAAGCATTTTTCAGAATGACAGAAACAGAGAACAGTACCAAAATTAGGATGAGAAAATTCAGTAAATTCAGATTACCTGGGTAAAAGCTTTACCCAGCTCTAGTAGCCTTAAATAACTGTAGCACGTGGAAAATTTGAAGGCTACAACAGACTAGACAAAATTAAAATACATTAAAATACACAGCATGGAAAAATTATGTATAAATTTTTTCTCCTCCAATTCCACATTTAGATCTGCCACAGAGGTTTTCTTACACAGGTGCCTTCTACCACATATCTTACAGTAAGATACAACAAATGAGACTCAAGGTACAGCTATACCCTAAGTCTCCTGTTTGGTAAACAGCTGAATATAAACATTTCTGATACAAGCATTGCGTCAGGCCAGACTAACTTCCACCATCAAATGACAGCACTGCTCTTGGGCTTTTCTGACATCTTTACTGTAAGGCTCACAGTTTGCAGTCACAAATTCAGCTGTGCCAAAGAGCATGACCAGAGAAGCGCTCAGGGTGGGAAAAGGGATAAATAGCACACAACCTTCAGCTAAAACAAAATACTGCTCACCTAATCTGCATTCAGAAGATTCAAGAACAAGAGCTTTAGCTCCAATGTTCCCTTTAACACACTCCAGAAAAAAAACTTCCTCACTTTCCCCTTTTCCTGAGTACAAGAAAAACATTCTCTTGCAAACTGCTTTTATATGCTTAGGTGAAATACACGGTAAAATGTATGAATCAACTCCATTCCCCATGATTCTGTAAATGATATCCTACTAACCTCATAGCATCCACACAGTTTGGAAAAGCTGGCATAGATGCACACTTTGAGCTGATGAGCATGTGGCTCACATCCTTAAAGCATGGACAAACAAGCTGTAACCTGCTCAGTTAGGTGTCTCTGGAAAGGTTCTTCACTCAGCATCCTGACCTGAACGGAGTCATCTCTGGCTCTCCTTTAACCCAGAGCTAAGTGTCTGGTATGTCAGGGGCCTCTGAACAGCACTTTTCCAATTGCTAAATAGAGAGCACTAGCTTTGTTTTCAGGAGAAATTTAAAATTGTATTGTGTTAAAGGCTATTTCCACCCAACAGCTGCTATTTTGTGTTTTCACTTACCCTTGCTCTAAAGTGTGGAATCCTCAATTGTTCAGTGGAATCCTCAATTTTTTTCCCACTTCTAGCTCATTCTCCTCCATGCTGCCTCACATGACCTGTCACTCTCCTTCACTCTTAGGTGTATTCACTTATCACTTGTGAGCTCCCCAGGTAGGTGAGGTACATTTGGGATTCTGCTGAGACCTGACTAATCAGCACCATGGGAAAAGCCCTCTTCTCTCTAGCATAATCCCACTAAGTGAGCTACCTGGAAAAAAAAACAAAAAGGAAAGAAAGAAAAAAAAATCACAGCCAAAGGAATCCAGAGAAGAAATTCCACCTTGGGAAAAGTGGTATCTTAGTGCCTGCACAACATGAAAACAGCTAACAGTGCTGGCTACTCTAGCAAGAAATACGGCAGAAGATTATCATACTGCAGTAAACTACAGAACCTTGGTCTCAGACTCCTAGCACTACAACTGATGTACCCAGTGTTCTACTTTCCAGTAGCTCCTCATGGCAAACTTACTACCCAGACACTGAGATACAACTATCTCAATACTGTAAAGCATTACACATCATGGATAAGAAGAAAAGTGATCCTACAGGTTTCTGTACCAGAAGGCCAGCTCATACTAAAAATTAACAGCCTCAGAAAAGAAACTTAATGCACCTAATGGATTTGAACTTCAGAACACAAAGCTGGACAGCAAAGTCTGATGCTACATTGCTGAGCTCCTCCTGCAGGAATTCTCTCCTCTAAACCTTCTGAATTAACTGATATGGGAAAGTAACAATAGAAGATTCAGAATTCCTTTTTAAATATTCCCTTTAAAATTCCCTTTAAATCATGGGACAGATTTAAGGTTAAAAAAGAGCAGCAATTCCTGTGCAAAAAAATTGCTAATTTTGTCTTCACTCTTGTTTTGGCAATTTTACATATGTATACCAGTGATATAAAAGTGCATGAGTGGAGAAGTAAATTTCATTTTTATTTGAAGACTCACAAAATCTAGCTCAGGTCCTGCAAAAGTAATCTTCTCCATCTGAACCATTACACCATCCTATTGCTAATGAAAATTCTATTGATGGTCTTGTGGCATTACACAGGGTTGCCAGGAGCAGATAATGACAGTTCCTGACTTATTCCACCCAACACCCAAAGAGGGACAGAGGCAACAGACACCTAAAAACAACTGTTAGTTCTTGGCAACATGTTATTACTGCCAGGCTTACTGCTGCTTGCCATCAGCAATAAAAAGTCATTTTTCCCAGCTGTCCATAAATTAAAGTGTGAGTAAAAAAATTTAAAACTATTTTAATAGCTCCAACTTTTCCACTTATTTCCAAGTACCCTATTTGGTGAAATTTTCTTATACACAGAAGAACCAAATAAGGCAGAAAGACTACCCATGTGGGTTAAAAAGTGCCACATCTACAACAGCTACTCAACAGTCTGGGGAGAAAAAAAAAGTCAAGACCACGAGTGAGAATTCTTCCAGTGAAGAATAATACAGGCAAAAATCACACCAATACTGATAGACTGTTCATAAGGACTGAAGTTCCCAACTTTGCTCACAGTCAACGCCTGGATCAAGTTCAGAGCCAACTGGAATGCTTCCTATGTCAAACTGCAGATTCTGGGCTGCTCTCTGCACCAACCAGGGCAGTTGCACTTTGCTCCGCATCACAGTTGCCAGCGAACAAAGTTCAAGCAGCCAGCTGCAAACTTTACATGCTGGTTACTTTCACTTCCTTGCAGAGTAAAGGAACTTCCCACTGTAACCAGGAAATATTCAGCAGACAACTTTTTAATATTTTTAGACCCACCTTTTTTAATTTTAAGATCTGCAAAAATGACTCATGAGCCTGAAAATGTACTTGCTGTCATTGTGTGCCACTTTGCTAGGAACTCAAAGTAGGAAGATCAACATTTTATGGAAACCAATCTTAACAAAGAGAAAGCCACAGGTTAGAGGATGAAGATGACATTGTCATCAAGAAAACTGAATCTTTGTAAGGCCTCATTTTTGTAACTGGAACATTCCACATGTTCGTGTTTCGCATTTCAGGATTCCATATCCCTCTATTGAAGCACTTACAGAAAGTTCAGTGAAACTGGAAACTGAAGTTGTTTTCCCTAACAAGGTCAAGTAACCAAGAGCTTGAGTGAGCACTGGTTAAAAAACATCAAGTAACCAAATAGTTCCAAAGAGATTTGCCGTCTTTTTAAATGAAAACCTTAGCTACACACAAGATTTTAAAATAAACACTAGCAGCTTCCTGATAATAGCACCCAAAATACAACAGCACCCCACAGTTCCTCTTACCACTTCAGAGTCAAGCCTTTTCCAGAAATAAAGACCCAGATAGGCCCACAAAAGTGAGCTATATAGTCTATCACACCACACACACGGTATGTGATAAATACCTCACCTCTGTCACACCCAGGAAACTATATCAATCACAGCAAGATTTCACTCCACAGAGAAGTTCAACAGTTATGGCAAAGTGAGGACAAGGTAAAAATTGGCAAAGCTATAAACAGCCATGCTGAGATGTGGAGAACATGTGGCAAACATATGCAGAAGACCAAGAAAAAGCTTTGTGTATGAAAAGAAGAAAAAAAGTCAGTAACGTTCCTTATGTTCACAGGCTTTGTTGCTGCTCTTTTGTGTAGTCCTTCCTCCCAGCCTTCCATTATCACTAAGTGAAAGCCCAGCTCATGACTAACCACCTGCACCTGTAACTCTGCACCAGTGTGCACACAGAGAAACCTTTTGTTTGCAGCTGCCTCTCCTCTACTGAATATGCAAAAGCCATTTTAACATACAATTTCAGCAATTTTTCCCATTGGAGTAGCACACAGCACATTCACTGACCACTTTCACCCTTACGGAAAATACAGTGGTTGTTTCCAAGTTTACCAATTTGTATTAAAATAAAATCCACCACCTTGAAAATAAAATACTAACACATGCACTGACAATCTGTCCAAATCTCTCTAAGCCTAGGTTATTCCCTGGGCTTCTGACATACATCATCTCACTCCTGCTGTCTCACCTGGCTTCAAATGCAGTCCATGCACTGTACTCTGAATCACAAGAATTGGAATGGCTGCCTCATATGGAGAGCATCAGTGATGTCATCAGTCTGAACAGCACTCAAATCCCTCTCCAAGTAAGGAAAAACACAGGCGCTTGCCCAACTGCATTGCCTGGCAAGCAAGGTCCCCAGTGCTTCTCATACAGCTGGACTGACTGGGCAAGAAAAGGCATAAAATAGGCCAGTGTTTCTTCTTTTCATTACTTGATCATGTGAGTCTCTTCATCAGCATCATAGAACTCCTCATCTTCACTTCCACTCCCTGCAGAGCTGTCTTTGTCTCCAGACTAGAAGGAAAAATGAAGTCGTCAGTTAGACTGAAGCCACTAGATCAGTCTCAATATAAAGAGCATGAACCATTACACTTCTGTGGAATGCTGGTACAGAAAAAGTAAAAAAACATAGGTCAAACCACTGTATTAAAACTTTATAAAAGACATTATGTGAATTCAGATTCAAATCCTTGGTTCTTCAAAGTATCTTTAAAAGACATGGGGTTGTAGTGGATGGACTTTCTCTGCTCCACCAGTACGCTAGAGAATATATGCAGGAGAGACTGGCTAGAGGGAAATCTGCTAAGCTTTCTTAAATTTAGTCTAAGGTGCCTGCTCTGTGGAGAGCTACTGGAAATATAGTAGCTTACCACAGATCAGAACACATATATTACTGCTTTAGGTAAAGCTTCTCCATCCACAATTCATACATTTCCTTGGATAGCACTGGGCAAGCTGAATTAAAAAGATCCCCCTGCAATACTAAATGAAAGTGTTATGGAAAAGGGAAAATCATTACCATGCTGTATGTTCAAAAAGTAAAATCCCTATTATAGGCATACATACTCCAGTCAGAGTCCTTTTCACAATATAATTTACACCACATACCCAAAATAAAGTCAGCTATTACAGCTAATTGATTTTTATTTGGCCAGTGAAGCATTTTTCCATGAACTGACACAAACGATCCCAGTTAAAAAGGTTCTCCTGCCAGTATAAACTCCATCTAATTTGATTATTTAGGATTCTTTTCCCCAATATGCTTGTACCCATCCGAAGACCTCTGCCTGTTTAGTCATATGCTAAGAAGGGTGAGAGAGAGTATGAAAAATGGAGAAATGGAAATAGTGCAATTATGACTGACAGTACCATGCAAGCAAAATCTGTAGCTTTAGATCTCTCTTCAGAGGAGCTTTGCTACAGCAATGTGCGTTAACTGCAAAGGAATTTCAAACAGTTTGAGCACTACGACCTGTCAGAAGATGTAAAGGGAATCATGTTAGGCTTTTTTTTTTTTCTAGACTTCTAAAACTATTTGAGGAAAGTCAGGTTATCACTGGATGCTGTCCAACTTGAATATCACATTCATGTATGTTAACAGGAACAAAACCTCCATTCTGGGCAATCAGAACACATGTTATCTTGAAAATGGTACAAAAGGACAATGGATTCCACAGGGGGAATTCAGGGTATGTCACATAAATTCTAAATCTTTCTCACAACAGCTTCATAAGACCTCTCATGGCCTTGTCAAATAGGGTTAATCTTTAACAGCTTTCCATTTTATCAGCACTTTCTTTGTAAGCTTTAAAATAAATCCCTAATGCATTCCAGATATAACTTCACTGAAGTTACAGGATTAGTAAAGGCCTGAACCAATGACTTTTTCATTCAGATTCAGTAATTTTAATCCATCTGGGCAAAATGCTCCTGAAAACCATTCAGAACAACACCCCCTTTGTGGGTTGTTCAGATTGGGATTTTTAAGCCTACAGAAGGACAAGCAAAGAAGATTTAAACCTGAGAGGACTGACTGACATAAGCTAACCAATTTGTTGGAATACTATCAGACAGTATTTGTCACCTCAAAGGGTAATACTGACTGTAGTTGGTTAAAGAAGAAATGAAAAATGTGACTTTCCACCTGTAAGCTGGAACACCTGCACTGCTTACAAAAATTGCTTTCGTTGGTGAACCATCTGCACAATTAAGACGTAATAAGCAGGTAATTACCAAAACAACAGCTGATGTAAATGTATATGATGGATTTGTGTAGTCAGCAAGAATGTGGTGCCATAACACATTATTCAGTATGGTTGAAAATATTTATAAAATAAGCACGTAAAGTAGCTAAAGTATAAAATTAATGATTACAGGGCCGCCTTTTTCAGCCTTTCTTCAAGGGTGCTTTTGTGAATAGACTGTGCTGTCCTATCAAGAACTATTACAGCTAAACTTGGTAAACAAGGCAATGTATTGAAGCTTCTGATAGGAAGCCAATGTCCCAACTCTAGAAGTATGTGATTTCTCTGAAAATAAGTATGACTACCTGTGAATGCCAGAGTGCTTGACCAACAACTATTCAAATGAAAGTAAAGGTGTTAAAAGGATCCTGTCTCATCTCAGCCTAATGGGGCAACTAACAGTTTGTTACGAGTTTCCATTCAAGTCTTCTGATCACTTATTCTATTTCTGAAAGTCCCTCCATACCTAAAGTTTTGGGACCAGGATTTGAGCTTTAAAACTTTACCCAGATTCAAACACCCACTCCCAGCTCTCTAGCTACTTCTTTCCAATCCCACTTCATTCACAGAGAATTAACCATGTCAAAAAACCTCCAGGTGAGTGGAAGATACAGACACCCAGAGAGGTGTCCAGAAGTTTAACAAAATAAAGTGATCTGAAAATCACAATCCAAGGAAACCTCATTGAAAAACATCCTGCTGCCACATTTATTTATGCTTATACCGGGGAGTTTTGTAGTTCCAGTGTTTTCAATAAATCTCATTTCACAGAGTCAATAGTGGGAGAGATCTCAGAGGTTAGTCTGGCTTTAACCCATTCAGAGCCTGTCTAGGACAGACCTGGTAAACAGCACTGCAAAACAGCTGGGGCAGGTCAGAAGTAGTGTGCTGCCTTTGAGAGCAACCTTTCATAAACAGGCTTCTGGTCTTGTTAACATCTAAGGCTTCTCAAGCTTCAGTGTCCAGCTTTGGCTGAAGCACACTGTAGAGACGCACAGACATCACTTCAATCCCAAAGGGAAATGTTGTAAACTTGTGGCCTTGAAGGGATGAATTAATCCAGCTATATTTCAGGCTGCATTTCCAGAAAACATTTCAGACATGATGGTAGGGCTGCTACACTATCTTCTCCTTGGGGTCTATCCTCCACAAGCCAAGAATCACTACCCTAATCTATTTAGAGTGGCGGATTCAAGCTGACAGCTGAAATAAACATAACAGGAAAGTACTAGGAAGAAAAATTAGTATACCTGTGAGCCATCTAGGGCCTGCAGTGACATGGCTTCATCACCCAGCCTCCAGTAGGAGCACACCTGCAGGTCTGAAATAGTTTCTAGCAAAGGGCTGTTTAAGGTCTCTGGCAACAACAAGCTTAAGAGCCCAGACAACAGACCAGTTGCTCCAAACACAATGTAAGGCAGAGACCACTGTACAGATTTCTGGAAAAAATAACAGAGTTAGGTTGAGATTGGTTCCTTGCAGTTCACGTTGCATATTAAAAGACCTAGCCTTTACAACCATTCCCTTTAGCAGTGTTTGCGCCCCTATTTAGAACAAAAGTCACCAGTCCTTCTGCTGTGGTTTTTTTTGTTTGTTTGGTTGGGTTTTTTACCAGTATTGTCAATTGTATCTTGTCAATACTATTGGAACCCGACGGATTTGGTCATGAACTTTAAAAGAAACACCTGCTGAATTTGAACTCAATTCTTGCCTCTAACATATGTACTTTTTAACACATGCAATGTCCATTTGTAGAAGGGAATAGATACCTCAGAAACAAAGACATGCTCCTTGGAGATCTCTTGAGGTCATCTAGGCCAACCACCTACTCTAAGCACAATTATAGCGTCAATTAGATAAGCTCAATCACGGCTTCACATTATCAAATAGTGAAAAATCTCCAAGGATGGAGATTTCCTCTCCAAGAAGATTGTTCCACGCTGCATTAAGCCTCTCAAAAACATTATTTTCCAAATTTCTTATCTAATCCCCAAGCCAAAACTTGTGATAAACATGCTAACAGTGTGGGGTAGTGTCAAAAGCCTTCCCTGCTCTCCTCCCTTTCCTCATCCATATTGCCTTCTGTGATAAAATGGCTGACTATCAAATCAAGCTGGCTGAGAAGGAATTGTCTTTAGTAAATCCATGTTCACTGATCCAGATTACCTTCCTTGCCTTGACATGCTTATAAACAGATTCCGAGAGGTCATGTCTCAATCCTCTCACAGAGTCTGAGGTGCTCAGCCTGTAATACCTGGGTTCCACTTTCTGATATTGAAGACACACACAGGATGAGCCTTCTTCCTCCCAGCTACCAGTGATCCTTCACCACAGTAGTGGTTTATCACAGACGATGAACACTCACTCCATCTATCACAATCACTCTTATGAAATCTCACCCCATGGAATGGAAAGCTTTCAGCTGTAAGTGTTCTTGAACCTATTGCTCCTCCTACTGTTTGCTGGCCTTCTGCTTCCTCAACTGCGCTGACAGGCAGAGTACTGGAGAGAAGCTTTGTCTCTCAAGACTGAAGCACAAGTATTTCAGCTTATTCCATGTCACCCACCAACAGGATGCCCCTCCCATTCATCAACAAGTGTATTTCCTTTAGCTGACAGAATCCCTATTTATGGCCCTTGCTAGTTTTAGCTTCAACTGGGCTTTGGCATTCCTGGCATCACCTGTGGCAGCCCAAGCAATGTTTACTCCTCTTCTGATGCCTGTCTCTGTTTTCACAGTAAAGAAGGCTTGTTTTAAAACAGAGAAAAAGTTTAGCTGTTTGTTTCAAAAACTCACATTGTAGAGAGCAATTCTAAATTGATGAAAATAACAGGCTGTGATCAAATAAAAGACCAACATTTCATCTCTTATCTCAGCAGTTAACTTATCCTATTTTTACTATAATGAGATCTCCAAACAAAAGACATTGAAAATTCTTTAAAATACTGGAATAAATTAAAAACCACAAAAATTATTGATTATTTTCTGAAATTAGGGTTCATTTGTTATTTAACCAGAAATACTTTCATTTTCATGGAACCCCCTCAAACATTATGATCCAAGATTTGTGTCTCATGCAGTATCAAATCTCTGGCAGACACATTATAATGAATGCCCCAACTGCTACATAAAAGCTGCCTATTAAATCCACCTGCCAGACTGGCAGCAGTCTTGGCTTTGCCTGTTGCTCCCCAGAGGTGCTCACGCTCCCACCTGCCCAGTGCTTCGTTCCACAGATTAAAAGGCTCCCTGTGCTCACCTGCCCTTTTGCTAACCTTCTGCCTCACATGTAAAATAGCAAATGGCAGAGAGGAAAATTACCTGAGATGAAATCTGTCACATTAAAGGAATTGTAACTGGGCCTCAGCAAACAGCTGGGAAAAACTGGCACACTTTTTACCTGCATACACATAACACACTAAGCACAGGAAAGTAATGGTATCAACCCCATGTTTTGTTCTTTAGAATCTTTCTTTGCCTTGAGGGTATATGAGATCTCCACATCACCTTCATTTATTAAAAGACAAACTGCTTTGCTGATATTTATAACCCACGGATATTTAATGAAGTGCACTGACAGTAAAATTAATTTTTTCTCAAAAATATGAGTTATTGAGCTCATATGCTCGATTTTAATGCAGTAGTTTTTAGCCACATGGGTCTTTTGCTATTGCTTGTGCAGGGTTTAAAATTTGGTATCACCATCTTGGTGATTTGAAATTATTATAATTTAAGGTCCACTAGATGGGCCCCAAAATCCCTACAGAGCTAAAATACCTTTTAAATTAAATAATGCTGAGGTTTTGTCTAATCACACAGAAGATACTACAATGCCTTTGGCCTACCATGATACTGTTAAGATAGGCAATTTATGCATCTTAATTTATAAATGAAATTTATCCCAAACATTCCCATCTCTGTAAGCCTCTGATACACCAGAACCACAAAACAAAAATATATGGAATAGAAGTTCAGACAAACCAATGAAGGGACAAAAGGCGCAATGATTCCACCAACACGGGAAAACATGGAGCAGGCACCCATTCCAACATTCCTATGAAAAAAACCAAAAATAATTAATCTTTTGCAAAGTGTTATTGAGCAAGGAAAAAGACTTATCAGTCATGACCCTGAGCACATTAACTGGCAAAGCAAAGTCAAATGTAACTGAAAGCATCCCAAGACAGGAATGAAACATGTTTTTTGCGATTAAAACAAAGCAAAAATCCCCTTTACATTCAGAATTTTTACATACACAATATGCAAAACACGTGTGATTTCAGTTAATGCATCTTGCCTCCATCTGAAACTCTGGCTGAATTCATTTATTCAAATCCTACTTACCAGCAGATTTACCCACTCATGAAAAACACCACAGTATAGTTTCACTGGGGGCTGAACACCATATGCACCCCTATAGCACAAGTTTCTGCCTTCTCTGCCAGCACAAGCAGGGGGTGCTTTTGCCCCTACTGTTGCTCACACACTGCCTGTGAAGCAACATGTTACTTTTACCAAGTTTATTGACCAGCCATCTTCAATGTTCCTGGTTAAGCATGTATGATGATAGAGTTCTCTGGTTTTACAAAGCACTCATTAAAAGAAATATCTGCAGTGCTACAGTTATCCTCATGAGTAGAAGGGGAGTTGTAAGCAGGACAAGCAGCTAAGGGTCTATTTTACTGTTACATAAAAATACAGTTAATTTGAAGAGAACACTGGAAACCTGATGGAAGAGGGAGTGAGAAGATGGTAAGGGAAGAAATTTCAGATGTAAAACGACATCTAACCATTATATGTAACTGAAAATACAATTTTTAATTTGATTTTAATAGAAAAAAATTAAGAGAAATAAAGGATGATCATGTAAGAGAACCAGAAAAATGAAGACTTAAAATTAACTTGTGTTACCTTATGACCGTGGGATAAAGTTCTGATGTGTAGATGTAGACAATATTAAAAGCAGCACTGATTGTCAGTTTTCCCAGCAAAGACAGAGAGCGACTATTCACCACTGCAAACACTCCAGTATCTGAGAGAGAAAATGTAAGGCTTTTGAGCACTCCAACACATCTCTAATAATTTCAATCACACAACAGTATGGTGTGAAAAGGAATCTAGTGAAGAATCTAAAAGCTGAAGCTACAAGTCAGTATTTTCGGTCTACCACTAATTAAATGCCAAATTAGTTCTATCAGAAAGTTGAAGAAGAGTGTAACAGATACATTTTCCAAAAGTGAGCACTTTTTTTTTAACAAGAGTCCTATTCATTGTCATTTCTACAGTATGATAATATTCTTCTAACAATATTACTTCAAAAGGAAGATCCTGTGAAGAATCACACT
Organism: Passer domesticus; assembly: GCF_036417665.1. Lineage (NCBI taxonomy): Eukaryota > Metazoa > Chordata > Aves > Passeriformes > Passeridae > Passer > Passer domesticus. The sequence continues at coordinate 104,972,611 of NC_087475.1, read as the reverse complement.
AAACTTCCCATCCATCTTAGTCTGTCAGAACAGCCAGTGCTTATTTGCTTATAACAGGCAAATGAGAGCTTATGCTCAGTGAAGACAGGTTCTTGCTTCTGGCCAGAGAGCCCCTTTCACTTCCCAAGGCATGTCACCCTTGCCTGACTTGGGCAGTTCAGTACACAGCTGATTTCCTGGGGTCTCACAGTTCTGTCCTCTCTTTTCACATCTTGTGTTTGGAATGACATGAAAAAAATACTTGGTTACTGATACCAGTCAAACCAGAATATTTCCAAGTGTCCATGCTCAATCACCTGGAATAATTCTGAAAACTTGAGTTGCATCCCTTTAAAAAAGCTTTACCTATTAGACCCATTGGCATCTAGAGCAAATTCTGTACTTCGTCATAGAGGTTTGATTTCTTGAATCACTCGTCAAGTGTTTGAAACATTCTGTTGCTTTATGAAAGGAAATATACATCCATAGATCTTACGAGCAAGGTGAATTTACCTATCTGGTTTTAAAAAGAAAAATTGCTATGTAATCTCAAAATTAACATTAGTGCATCTTCACAGAAAAGATGTTTAATTTCACATTTCTTAAAGACTTCCCAATTCAGAAGCTTATCAGGATGCTCTCCTGAGCTGTAAGTTATGTGGCCACATTATTATTACCACAAGTACACTACTTTTGAATATTACTGAGCAGTGTGGCAAAGATGGAAACTTGCTCCATCACTCAGTTCTTCAGATCTTCTGACACTGATCTTCCACTTGGAGAGATATATCCAAGTTGCATGGGTACTACTTACACTAACCTATCATCTAGCTATTGGAGATACCACAAGAAATATCATTCATTGGTATTATGTCAAAAACACAGGAAAGGAGCAACTGATGTGAACAGAGGTAAAGGGCAGAATCCAAAGGCAAAAATTCAAATCTAAACCTTACTAAGAAGTTTTTTCTAGGGTCTTAGGAAGATTAACACTTATTCTTTTGTCTAATGAATTGGCTTCTCCAGCTTCAAAAACTGAGACTCACATGTGGTATGAGCCTAATCTTCCAGCAGCTATCAAATTGTTGTGATGTGGGATGCTGCTTTTACCAGTTCATATCACATAGCTCAGAAACAAAAACTACTTACCTCTCTTCTTAGGCAGAAACATGACAATAAGACAAGCCAATCCTCCCAGGAACAGAAATGCACTCAACGTTCGTTTCCGACCAAACCTGATACACAAAGATAACAAAGGTTTATATTCTGCCTTAGGTTTGTGTGTTGCAGAGTAATGAATCCTCTGAATTCACACTGACTCTTTCTTTGAAGTTGGGAATTCTGACTACCATCTTTCACCAACACTTCCTCTCACACCGTTTTTAAACAAGCTTCTGCTGCACACTTAACAAAATGAGAGCCAACTTTATACTGCGACTGACAATTTCTAGGATTTGGGCTGCTTCCTGCTGTATGTGACATTTGTAAACCTCCTCAGGAGACACAGAGCAGAGACTGGGAGGAAATTCTACAAAAACTGAGAGACGTTGTCCAGAGTGGTTCAGGAAAAGGCAGAATATCTGCTCTGCTCTCACAGTAGCTCACAGAGGTACTGCTATTGCACGAGACCACAGGACAGCCCGAGCAGAGTGGAGGTGGGATAGCTCTGTCCCAGCAGCGAGGATGGGCTCACGGGGCAGCGGTGGGAAGGACGCTATCTAGTGTTAGCCGGCAGGCAGCGCAGGTTCCTCCGAGCTACATCAACCCCACCCAAGCCACAGGGATGGCTCACCGTGAGGTGAGCGACTGAAAACAAGTTAAACTGCTGCTTGAAACAGACATAAATCAATGACACTTTCACATCGAAGCAGGAAGCCCCACACAACGGATACAAGCTAGGAGGTGTGATACACAGAAAACCTATCTTTGAGAAAGGTTGGGTTTAGGAAATGCTGAATGGGTCAATAAATTCCATGCTTACCATTTTTGGTTAATCAAGTAAATACAGATTGGGTACGCTGGGATTTCTATCAAGCCTGACAGGGCTAAATTGGCATAAATACTTCCGCCTAAGTCACCCACATTAAGGGTAAGACCATAGTAAACCAAGCTGCACACAAACCTGCAAAAGACAGGAGGAAAAAAAAAAGTGAAATCAGAGCTGACACTTTGCCTGCCAAATCGAAGCACTGGTCTGGCATAATACACTATAAACTATATCTAGTGTTTCAGCAGATAGGTCTAAAATGTTTCTCTGTAAGTGCAGGATGGAAGTAAACCATTCTGTCCCAGCAAAGACCCAATTCCTGACTTACTACTGGGTAAAACTTAAGACTACACTTACAAAGTGCATAAACCAGTATAAAGTTAAAAACAATCATGACTGTATTATTTAACTTCAGAAATGTCTTTGTCCCTTTTGTTTTTATCAGGTTACACGTTCATCTACACTTTTTCCAATTGTGTGTAAACCAAATTTCTCAAGCAGTTCAAACAACACTTCAACCTTCTTTTAATTTCTACACCCTGGTCCAGTTTTACTCATTTATTCTTCAACTCTGTTTAACTTTTCTTTTGTAACCCTACTGTCATGTTAACTCCTGTAAAGAGAATTGTCTTTACAGAGAGGAAAGACACTGGTCACAAATTCATTCTGCAGCAAATCAGTAATTCTCATTTAAAAAAATGAATAATCAACTATTTATTCTGCAGTAAGCACTTGGAAAAAGCAACACGAAAATGGCTCAGTGCTGTATGCTGACAAACCCATTTGTGTTATTCTTAATTGATACATCTTTCCCAAATATGTGCAGTATAAAAGCAGCTATATGAGCAGTCATGCCCAAGGACCTGCATACTATGTCAAACATAAGGTTATTTTAAAGAAGCAGCAAAAGACTTCAGGGCTAGTGAGAGATCTGAAAAAAAAAAAGGCAGTTAAATTTTGGAGTTAAATTTCTGCTAGTAACTGGAGGGAGCATCACGGGCTCCTGCACCTCACTGCAGCAACAGCAAGCACTTTCTCTTAAGAACTGTTGCCTATGATGTCTACTCATTAGACAAGGTAGGCCAACCCTGCTAATGGGCTCCTTACACATAAAACAAGGAATAATGCATGTGAAGAGATACTGACAGCTCTGGGCCTAAGAGGAGGACACTCTGACTAATCTCAGCATCCTTGTGGGTCAGAACAGAAGGGGTAGTTCTCAAATATTTTGAGACCCAAAACACAAGACAGAAATGCAGAGATAAAACACCTCAGAACTGGACTATAAAAGTGGCTTTGTGCTAGAAATGCACTAAGGAAATACTGCAATAGATACTTAAATACCATAAAGGATCCTTTTTAGGTACAGCGTCCCTAACAATCTGTAGGATGAGGCAATTCTCAGCACCACATTCTCTCAAAGACCTAAAGAGGTCGCAGTAGGACAGCTGGGCCTACAAAGTATTTCCAGTAGTACCAGGTGAACATCATGATCAAGGTGCGTCCCAGGAGAATCCTGTATCGGAACAGGTCCAGAAAGCTGCCAGCCTCTCTGGAGCTCCTCTCTGCTGGGAGTTTTAATGAAAAAGTGCATTTCTGCTTGCGGTTCCTCTTTGCAATGAGGTAGAGGGCATCTTCTGCCTCGTTCAGTCGGCCCTGGGAATAGAGCCAGCGGGGGGACTCGGGAATGAATCTGAAACACACACACACACACACACAGAGACACCTTTAGGGGTTTTCTTCTCTATGAGGCTGAATTTGTCTAAAGGAATAAGGCTGAAATGCACTTCAGTATAATAAAGAGTTTTTAAACAACCCTTCAGGTATAAAATTCATGTAGTGAAACAGAAACAAAGCATGCTGAAAGGAAACATAAGTCATACATAATTTAGATACCAAGAAATTACATGGCGTGTGTACATATATACATGCACAGAAAGAACAACATTACATGTTACAGTATGACTAGGATCCTGTTTTTGGAGAATTCAGAATTAAGGAGGCATGCATTACTACAAGTAACACAGGATGCTTCTGTAAGACCCACTAACTGCATTTCTCATTTTCAATAAGACTAATTCCACTTCCCAGTTTTCAGCTTTTTGCCAAATTCTGTCCCGCAGACAAGGCAGCAGAAACTGTACAAAGGTCATGCCCCTCATGTGCACTCTTCACTTGACAGGTCTGTAACTCCAACAATGTCTACTACACACATCTTCTATTATTTTCAGGCTTCCAGAACTAATTTAAACTCTAGCCTTTGGCCAGAAGCCTTTTAAGATTTTTGCCTCAGACCAAAAATTGTATTTTTCCTCCAAGTTTAAAAGAATGTGATTCTGTGTTTTCACCAAAAAAAAAAAAAGCTTAGAAAGAACATATTTTCTTCTCCAGGATAAAAATCTGATAGTATTTTCTACACTGAGTAACTTTTAAGCAATGTGGCAGGAGGCAGTGTGAAATCTGGAATTTATAAAAAAAACCTTTTCTTACAGGAAAGATAGGCTTCTGAGCACAGCTCTGAAGTCACAAGCATAACTCACTTCAAAAAGTTGTATCTATCAATCTGAAAGTTAATTTTTTTTCCCAAGGGTGCCTATCACCACAAGGTTTTGAAATATCCAAAGGGTCATCTCTGCCTTTCACTTCATGAACAGCCTCAAGGACCTTCCCCGAGTTCTGATGCTTCCTTTGAAAGGGTTGTGTGGATTTTTTGAGGAGCAAAAGCTTTATTCAAAGAGTTACTGAAGTGAAATAGATGTTGGAAAGAAAAAGACCTCTAGTTTAAACAGCAGCTAAAGTAATTTCACTCTTCTAGTTACTGAGATTTAGATGTCAGAAAGCATGTAAGAAAAGAAGGCCACACTGTATCACAGAGCTTTCGGTGCTGCAATTCACAAAGCCCCTACTATTTCCAGAAAGATCACATTTGAAAAATTAAAGGGAGCTGCCCATTTTTTCTTTTGCATGTCACTTTTAAGACTGGACAGGCAAGCAATTTTGATGCTGCTCCCCCTAAACACAGGAGAAGCATCATGTTATCACATAAATATGAAACCATTTCTGTATCTTTTAACATGTATTTATAGTGCCTCGTAGCACACCAGTTTAGGTCACCTACATGCACCAGCTAAAGAACAGGATGTGCTTCTCTTCCACCCTGGACACTGTTCCCAGGTACAGTAATACTGCACACACAGTACAGTGTAGACTTACAGGCTCAGATATTGCAGCACTACTATTTGAAGAAACCACAGACCATGCTGGGGGAAGGGGGTGTGTACAAGTTGAGAGAAATACCTTATTTACACCATTTCATGCCATCCTAGAAAGGCAGCTTGACTTAATAGTATGGGTACTCTGTTTGATTGTTTGTTTTGTTTTTGGTTTTTTTTTTTTTGAAACCTTTCTTTATGAAACTCAGTTTGAACAACTTACAGAGAGAGAAGAAAGACGACTGTTCCTTCCAGATTAACCACAACAGCCAGAGTCCTCCAGGAACGAATGAAATACCCTAATAAAGCATACTGGGCAATTCCAACAGCAAAGAACAAGCCACCAATAGAACCTAACACACAATTAAAAATAAAACAAAACATTATCACTTTTGTAAGAAACATTAGTAAATCTCAACAAATGGGATCAGACAAGAACTACCTCTTCACTAGCAAAAATTCATTCAGCAAGTCAGGCAGAACCACAGCTCTTTGACCAAAGAACACCCTGTCCTTCATTCATGCAGAGCAGAAGTATTACATCTAATTGCAAAGATCAATAAAAGCCCCTTCTACATCCCCCACACCCAACAAAGCCCTGTGAACAATGAAGTCTTATAATTCCAAATATGTGTATGTATGCAGCGTAAGTATGTACCTTTCTATGTGCAAAAATAAATACTACAAAACATTGAAAAACTGGTAGTTTAGTATTCATTTATAGCTTTCATGATTTATAAGACACCCTGTTTTAAAACAGGCTTAGCATAGCACTTCTTGGGTTTTGTAAGTCAGGCCCTGGAGCTCTAGTGATGCCTTAGGTTTTAGCTTTCCTATTTTTCAGATTCTGTACTGCTTTAGTGTGTAGTTCTGAACTTCATATAAAGGGATGGTAAGCTCTCTTCACAGAATAGCTAGACAAAACAATTCCTTTTCTAGTTTGGGACTGAGGACCACCGATCCAAATTTCAGGCCCAAGAGCATAAACAACGGTGGACTGAAGAGAGAAGGAAGGATGGGACTTATAACCTAAAGCTATAGTTGGACAATTAACTCCAATATGCAAATGAACCAGAACTTGTAAAAGTGTGAGATCCTCTGACCAGCTGTCCATTTTTGTGACCATTTTGGTTCATCTTGGGTGTAGCCCTGGCTGGGTTCTTGTACTACCCAAGGTGGATCCATTGAGGCCTTTTAATAAATACCTACTTTATTCTTTAACTCCAGCTAGCCTCTGTTCTAGGTCAGCTTTCACAAGGCATCAGTAGCAGTACAGGTTACACACATATCTGAAGGACAGGTCCAACACTAGCAATGAAGACAGTTAAGGGTGTCTTATGTTCTAAATTCCAAGGATAATTACTACATGGTACAACTTTTTTTAATAACATAGAATCAACAGTTTTCTCATCCTCCTATGACATAAAAACCCTTTTGATTTCATTTTAAGAACTGACAGGAAGGAAAGAATTTATATTTAGCATACAAACACTTGGCTCTGTTTAGCAGAGTCCAACATTCTGATTAGTAGAGCTCATTTGTGACAAACCTTGGATGAGTATTTAGCTGGTAACATTCATGGGAGATGTTTCAGCTGGGTCTTTGTCAATTAGAGTGATCCAGAGATCTGAATGGCCCCAAGTCATCTACCCTGCTTGTCCAAGGTTCATAGTAAACAAGCAGAGTTCAAAGGCTGTGATCGCAGATATGCTCAAGTGGAGCTAAATTTGCAACTGCTTTGTGTGCCTCAAGTGGTGTGTGAGATTGAAATCTATGAATTCTGACAATAAAGGCAGTTTACCTGCTAATGCCCAGTAGGCTGTACCCACACACTCATTCAGTAGAACAAAGGCTACCAGTGACATCCCACCATTCATCATCCCTACCAAGAATCGGGAAACGGCAAAGAATTCATATGAGGGTGAGAATCCGTTTGCAATGGCAAACAAGATGTCAAGGGCAAAACCTGGAAAATAAAGCAAAAAGTATCATTTTAGAAGGGCTCCTAAAGAAACAGAAGCACTTACTGGTATCTTTACTTGATGCCCACTGGCATCTGTCTTAAGCCATCATAGTAAACATCACCACCACAGGTTTGGAAAGAAATTTAAATACCTAGAGACAATATCAAAAAGGAGGGGACACAGGAGTGGTTTTCTGATACACAGTTTGCAGTTTGAACCTTTAAATTCAGTTCATAGCAGTCAGTTTTTTTATACAGTCAGAACCATTGTCTGACTACTGTTAAAGATGGCTTTATATTTATCCATGATATAGAAGCCACAGGTTAAATATATGACCAAATATCTCTCCTCATTTTTAGAGAGGAGTGTATAGAAACCAGAAAAGAGAAACATCGCCAGGGGACAATACATGATGGGTTTGCATGCAGAGCAGGCCCACCTTTTTGTGCTTAAAATGAGTGCTGCTCCTTCAAGGAAAAACAAAAAGCATAAAACATTTCTTTTAAACTCTACATGCTCATGCATCGACACACAATTTTATACATACACAAAACACGCAGTTTCAAATGTTGATTGATCCAGGGACGGTTAGAAAGCTTATGAGCTTCAAAACAGTACAAGGATCACAAATACATAAAAATTAAATCATGCAGACGGGATAAAACATGCAACAAATTCCTAACGGGTTATACAGGTAAGAATGCTGTTACAAAACTACTAAAAATACCAACTGCAACTTGCAGAGATCCCACGAGCACAACATTGCATGAATGAAAGCATTTTATGGTGTGACTCACAAACCCAGAGCACCTTGTAGAAATTCAAATGGTGACTTAACAGTGAAATATTGATTTGTCATCTGAACTTCTATGGCACAAGCATATTGGAATGCCAAAACAAACAAAATTACAGCACACAATTTACAGCTGCATATCAAGCTCTCAGCAGAAAATGGGCTGCTGCCACTGATCTTCAGGGACACGACACCTTCATGTCATTCATTTTGTCTAGGGGTTACCTGTGAGATAGACTTTCTTCCTCCCGAAGCGATCGGACAGCTGCCCAAAGGAGATGGCTCCAACAAACACACCACTGAAGTAGAAAGAACTGGCAGCACTGACTTTGTAGGATGTATTGCCAATTAAAAACCACTGGATGGAGGGGGAAGGAAAAAACAGAAACAACAAACCAGCAAAAAGGCAAATTAATCAGAATCCAAACAGTTCACCAACAGCTAATAGCTGGAGGGGATGTTACAAACTTTAAAGAAGATCAAACTCTTCATAAATCTCCTAAGCATCATATTCAGTAAATCACCAGTCCCCACTGCTGTCTCCCAAGCTTCTCGTAGGAGACTAACAATCACAGTTCTCCCAAATCAAATGCAGTCTTTGGTTCTGACATCAAGAACAGATTCCTCACAACATTCTAATTTTTGCAGCTTTCTCCCACTTTCCCTTCTTTTACATAAAGTGGTTTACCTAAATTGATTCAGCTCTACCTACTGACATGTGTCATTGCAGTGTGTAGAACACACATTGTGAAAAAGTAGTTGTGGTTTATGTCCTAAGATACTCCTGCACATGCTCCTCTTTATGAACTCTCTTGTCCCTGAGCAATAGTTTGGTAGCATTAGACAGGCTAGTCCGGTTTTCTGTACACACCCATCTTGTTTACAGTGCACTTCATAGTTTCCAGTTCTTCAAATCCCGTACAAATACATCCTGAAATGTTTGATTCTTACAGACTTAATGTCTCAAGTTGAACCTGACAAAATTCTTTGCCCCACAGGAGTGCAGAACGAAAATACGCCAAGCTCTCAATGTTCACAAGTTATTTCCTTTTGTATTCAAAACACTCCACATCTTCTGTTCTTTTCTTTTACTATTCCTCTTGCACCTTGAGATAATGTTTCCTTTTAGTGACAACCAACTCTTCTTCCTGTGCTGGTAAGCTGGTGATTATGTCATTATCCCTGCAATAACTCTCTAATCTTCTCCTCATAATCTCCTCTTCCTCTACCAAAATCTCATTAAATATCCTCTCTAGCAAAGCTTATATTATTTCAAAGCTCAGTTATAAACCACCTCATCATGAGAACAGAGCCATGCAATTAAACCTCACAAAGATTAGGATGCTAACAAAACATCATTCATAAGCTCCAAGAAAATAACTTGCTTACTTTCTATATCTGCTTCATTTTGAGTTGTTACTTTAACAAGAAGGTAGTTACGGATAATAGTAGGAAATGCATCCATAAAGTAACAAGACTGACAAAATTCAACTGAAACCAAACAAGACTGACAAAATTCAACTGAAACCATAAATCACCTTTTGAAGCTTCTGCACACTTCAAAAACAATTGCCAGAAAAATGCATTTGTAAAACGATTGCATATGAGATTAATTTTATCCTGGAATAACATGGTCAGTTTGTTTTATAACAATTGCAAGAATCACGCCCTAACTTTTGGTATAAAAATTAAAAAAGCTGGCAACATGAAAATTGTTGCATGAGATGCTTTCTGAATCATTCAGGGATTAAGGGATAATTTGGTTGCAAAGCAAATTTTCCTTTTTTTAAAAAAAATATTTATCTCAATGTCTAAGCCCTTTAGAGAGCAGAATGCTTTTCTCTTCTAAATAAAAACATGCTACATATATGCTTATTCATAATTCAAGCTTTTTACTTCAGATTATTTTTCAGAGTAAATTTGTAATGGTCATGTTATCAGTGATGCCACAAGGTTAAGCATTGACACACCCTCGTTAAATGTAGGAAAAAACTTCTTTACAATCAATCATGAAATTAGATTAATAATGAATTAGTGGTGAAATATTTTCCAGATATGTATGTTCTCCCTCAAAATGTTTGTGCTTAGCACATAACCTCCAAATATACCAAATATTCAGCTAACTAATTAATAAAAACTGGACTTTAATCGAGGGAAAGAGAAGAGTTACAAATATTTTATTCAAATGGGCCTCTGCTGAAACATACGCTAAAGAATTAGAAAGCAGACTACACAAGCTGCCTTGGGTTTGGGATTTTTTGTGTTTGTTTTGGTTGGGGAGTTTTTTTAGGATTTTTATTGCTCAAATGGGCTTTGTTCTTTACCTGTATTTCTTATATATATTCTTATGTATATTCTTATTTATACAACCAAAATGTATAAAGATCTGTAAAACATCTGTGTCATGCTCTACAAGCATGTCTGACTTGTGACGTTTAAGACAGTAAAAGATTCTTGGGCAAGTTAAAAAAAAATAAAAAAGAAAAACCCCAGAGAAAATTCAAAAGCTTTACTGAGTTTTAAATAATGCTTAAGAAATCCACCATCCATTAAAATTTTAATTTAAATGGTATCATAAGTACTCATATCCTCTTTACTGCAAGAATAAGAAGCAATGCCTTTTGTACACAAAGGCTTGGTACTATTCCAAAGCTGGCCATTTTTATTAATATGCTCCTAACCAATAAACTGCTTTACAGGAGCAATTTGGATAGCATTAATACCTCAGGACAATAGCCACAAACTATCAAATGGTACTACACTTGACTCCACAGCTCAGGTCTACATTCAAGCCTTGCAACCAATGCACTCAGGGCTCTTGTGAAGAGAGATTTGACATTAACAGATACTGACAGACCCAGGAAGGGCAGGTGTTGCACACATCAATGCAGAGTCTGGAATCATTCCTGTAGGGATTGTGGCTAGACCATGAAAGTGATCACTTAAAAAACACAGAGGTTGTGCCAACAAAGCCAAAGCTTGTTTTGGAATAGAATGTGAGGGAGCTCTTTGTCCACCTGACTCCCCACTGCCATTGTTCTTGCATGTGGAGCCACAAAAACTGCAGGAGCCACTTCCTCTCCAGTTCCTCCAGTGCTTGCTAACTGTATGATGGATGCACTACATGCACTGGAGCTCAGCAAGGGGATGGCCAGAAAGAGCTCAGAGTCCACAAAGGATTTTGGGCAAATTAGTAAAATGAATATCATGATTCCACCTCAAATGTGGAACCAGGCTGCAGGATGCAATATGTAACCTCCACACAGAAAAGGTGGGAAGTTTTGGAGCAGAACATAGCTGCATAGCAACATAAAGCTAGCTTGTGTTGCCAGTAAAGACACGAACACATTACCTGGGCTCTAACTAGAAGTAGCACGTTTCATTTGCTAATCAAAACATGCATAAGTATGGAAGAAAAAAGCAGTACAAGGAGACCCCCCAAAACCATCTCAGTAAGATTTACTACACACACACGGGGCTGCAAAACACATCTCAGACTTACCTCAGAGACTATGGATGTGAAGCTGCTGCCGAAGTGTACGTGCTTACGCACCTCGCTGCCGTTGGCAGTCAGAAGCCATTCCCCAAAAGCTCCCTGCTCGCTCACTGAATGGTTGCCATGGCTCTGATTAGCTGAGAGCCCTTGGAGATCCCAGTGGTAGGGAGGAGTTGCACCCACCAATGCGATGAGGATGGCTTCAGTGGCCACATAGAGCTGGCATGAAAGACAAAAAACATCAGAGATGCTCAGCATGAATCCAAGCAATGTCTCCTCCACAGCCAGATCAAATCAGTATTAAAAATATTCCTATTTTTGAATTTGCCTTCTGCCACTATGAGATGTCGTGTATAGCCCCTGTCTACCAAACAGCACACACTGAAGAACCAAAGCTTTAACAAAGTGGTTCTTGCACTTTTTATGTGTGGGATATTTGAGAGACGTTTCCCTCCTGACACCTTTCCCTCAGTCAGACAGCCCCAAACTTCCACCCTCAGCAGGTACATGAATGGAGGAAAAGCTATTAGATGTGCTGAGGAGGAGAAAACTCCTATTCTTTAATGTAAATATATTACTCTTGTATCCTCTCTTTCTACCTGTGTTGTTCACTCCTATTATTTGGTATTTGGACTAGATCTCCTCCTCATGGTTTCATATTTAATCTTCCCCAGTTTTGACAAGATTAATTCTTTGCTGGCTTTCTACCTTCTGTGGACCTGTTTTACCTTTAGAAGAGACAGAAACAACACACATGCATTTTTAATATACCTACATATATACAGACACACACAAGGTATAATTAGTGATGAACAGTCACTTTTGTTTAGGAAAGAATAAATAAAACTGCTGGAAACCCAGACATTTCAAGTCTGGTCTAGAGCTGGGCTGCTGCTGCTTGCTGAGAAGAACATTCATAGGTCACATTACAACTACAGCTTAAACCCCCATGGTTTGAGACCTGTTTGAACACAGAAGTGGCACAAATTCTGCAACAGAAGATGGATCATGAACTCTTCAGAGAAGCCAAAAGGCATTGCTAGTAACAGTCCCACACACTCTCCAAATAAAACTGCTTCATCTCAAGCCTTCATTGAGGAACTGTACTCAGCACAGTGGTTCCTGACAAAACAAACAAACCCCTTCCTCCATAAAACGCCCTCATTCATGTCTCTCCTTTCTTAAAACTCTACTTAGGTACCTCCTGAACAGTCCTTGCTCTGCTCCCAGCATCTCCTCCCCATGCTCTTGGGAAGAACGTACCCACAGGAAGTGTGTTTTCTCAGAAGACTGCTTCACAAATAACTTGCAAAACTGGAGAACCATAGGTACAAAAAAGCAGTCTGAGGACCTCTGAATTCTGATGCAAGCACCATCAGATAATACTGCTCTGCTCTGTACAACAGCTGAGCAGCTGGAGTCACACCCAGATCTAAGTGAAAATTATTACTCAACTAAAACAAAGCCCCAAGTTATTCCCTGAAAGCAATTCTTTCCATCAGCTCTTCTTTGTATTCTACATGACAAACAGCAGGAGGTAGATAAATATTTTTTTTACATAATTCTCTTTCAATCTTCCATTAAAATTATTAAATATCAGAAGAAATTTGGAAAAAAAAACAAACCCCAGTTAACTGTTATTATTTAAGAACAACTTCTAGATCAACAACAATGAAAAGCAAAATAACTCATCTGGGAAAGAAGGCAATGACTAAGATCACATGGGAAAAGAGGTTTTAAAAAGCTGAGTGACCACGTTGCTAGGGATGTGTGGATACAGTACTCTCAAGAACAGCTTGAAATTACTGAGAAATGAGAGTTACAGGTCATGATGTGTGGTGTATCCCCCTACACAGACTCACTCAGACAATTATGTGCCAGGACTAAGTGATAACATCCTTGCTTTTGTCTTGTGAAATAATAAGCATATTTTTGAAGTAGATCAAGAAATTAAATTCTCAAGGCATTTGGTTTCAAGAAGGAAAACATAACACTTTTCATTTTTGCACGAGGTGAAACCAGCTACAGAAAACTGAATAGAAAAATAAGTGATTGCAGGCACATGCAGAAACACTACAGGGTTTTTTCAATAAAAAACCCCTAACAATCAGCCTTTGACATCCTAGTGGGTGCAGCAACTAAGGCTATCACAAAGATAGAAACACTTTCAATTGATTTGTGCAATCAGCAAATCATACGAAGATGGAGATGTGTTTTGATATTATCAGATAGTATTGTTCTATACTCAAGTTCACTGAGTCACTGCTGACACAAAACTCTCCTTCCTAGTGGGCGCCTGCCTTGTATTCTGGGTAAGAGGTACAATAAATCTTATTAATTTCATTGTGGAAACAAAACGAAGCCCACAAAACACCCCCCAAAATTCAGACAATTCTGAAGGTCAGAAGTATTTTCTAGAAGTGATTTTAAAAACATGTTGAAGGAAACTCTAGACTTTATTTTGTAATTAAGTTTTCTTTTAAGTAAGAGTTGTGTTAATGAATCTGAAGATTTCTTCCTTAAGAATTCTAAATGCTTGCACTTAACAGTAACATACTTGTGCAGACTGGCGAACAACACAAAACAGTAACAAATCAAATAGAAATGTTATATAACAACTGTATAAAAGAGAAAATGACTACATTATATGCACTGTGGCAGACAAAACCCTTCATTTCTCATTTGTTTTATAACCCAAATCAAGTCAAATACGTGTCATTTAGTGTACAGTTCCTGTTCATAAAACATTTTAATTTGCTTTATATAGATATTAACAGTTCCCTATCAAATTCCCTGCACTGATCTGTATTAACCAAGATGAATACCAAGTACAGGGAGACAAGGCACCAGCTCCCAGTCACTGGTGATGAGATACTCAGAGTTTTGCTACATGAGGTTTCTCCTATTTGTTAAAATTTTATAGTCTGCTGAAATTAGAAAACTGTGGTATAAGGAAATTTATTAAAAGGCAATACCCTAATAACCTGTAAACTTTCACGTTCCCTGCTATGTAGAAGGGATTTGAGTCAGCCAGTTAAAGTTATTTCACTAAAAGATTTTGAAATTAACTTGAAGTTAATATTAACAGAAGTGCTGCCATGTCTTGACCAGTTTTTGAGATGCTTGTTTTCATAGTAAATTACATCCAAGAAGGATGCAGAATCTCTAGTAAGACTAGCAAGGAAGGGGGAGATGAATTTAAAGTTTAATTTGTGAATAGTGAAAATGAACACAAAAATAATTTAAGAAACTCTTTTAGACCTCATAATTTACCCATTATGAAGGTACAAATGAAAAAAGAAAAGCAATACTTCAATTCTAGGAAGAGGAGCTTTCAACATTTTTAGTCAGCTCATCAGCAATTCTCAACTAGCCTGATCATTCTAGACAAGTATCAGCTGAAGCATTCATTGCTGAACAAAATAATGAGTAAGACAGTAATTTCTGACCTTTCGAATACAGAAACATTAAAACTGTGCCCAGAGGAAAGACAGAAATTAAAGAAGAACAATGAATGACCTTGCTCTGGCAGAAGCTTTTGATAAAGAGATGGTTACAGTTCAAGATTAGAGTAATTTCGTCTGAACCCATGACAAGCAGCTGAAAAGCTGGAGGGCAACCTAATTTTTGAAAATCTGATGATCTCATCTGCTCCAAGTCATCTCCAAAGGGTGATGTGGCTTTAAATCCACATTACTTTTTCTCCTCAACAATTCCTATGTAGAAAAGCCCTACAATGTCTTCTTGCTGCAAAATTATTCTTTGCTGCTGGCAACACATTCCTCCATGAAAGTATCCCTCCCTTCGTGGTGGCACAGTAAGAGGGAGAACACCACATGACAGAAGGAAAAGCTCTGGTAGTTAAAGTGAAGAATCACCATGTGCAGAAGAACATGACATCTCAGTTCCTCACTAAGGCCAGACCCACTCTGACAGGAAATACTTCCCATGCAGAACGGAACCATTGCTGGTTATTACCTGTGACTTACCAACACAGAGCGGACACATATTTTGAAAGAACTTAGGGTTTCTGCAGACAAACAGAGAAAACCCACACAGTGTAGAGTTTTTAAGCCTGAAACTGCTGGCCTTCAGAATCCACAGCAAGAAGTCCAAAGTCTGTCCAAAACCTTACATAACTTCATCCTAAAAATTCTTTAACATCCACGATGGAGACAAACACTGCACCGCAGACCACAACACTTAGAGCCTCGCCTCCTACAGGTTTGTGGAAAATGCCCCTCTAGCTTCTCCCTCCTGTTCCAAATTATCCAAACACAGCCCTCTCAGCTCTGTTTCATTCTCAGTGTTACTTGGGTGGGCACTGGCAGCAGCAGGGGTTTGTTGCTCCTGCTCAGCCTGGATGCCCATGAGCCAGGTGACTGCTGCCATACACAGACAAGGGCTGCTTTACTTTTCATGGTGTCTGAGGAGCAAACACCTTCATTGTACAAGCCTTCTGCAACATTTCCTGTGTACACACCCCTGTCTGACAGGGCCACGGGAACACAGCACCCCACTCACATCACAGGTTGACACGTCTCTGAACAGAATAATGAAGTTCCAAGTGCTATTTTTCTCCCTTTAGAAACACAAGGCAAAAAGAAAGCTCACGGACTGGTAAGTAACCAAGGCAAATATACATGAACCAAAATTACAAAAAGCACTATCAGTACTACCTCTGCTTCAATAAGAATATTCAAGGTAGGCAAACTACATTAATGTGCAATCAAGTGCCACAACTCCTCAGTCAAGTACCAGCTACACGGTTTCACCATTATCACATCAAAAGTGCCACTCCACTCGTCTTACGAGGAAAAGGACTTAGAAATGAATAAAGCAAAGAAGTGATGTAAGTTCCCATTCCAGTTTATGAATATAGTGCAAAGCAGCCCAGGAGTGGACCATCCCAATGGTATTATTATAGAGTAACATGAAAAAAAGTCAGCAACTGCTGGCAAAAAAAAAAAAAGCAGGAACTGTGGGCTAACAAGTATCAGGCAGGGTTTAGTCCTGCTTCCACATGAATGATTATTCTTTTGTCTGCCTTTCATGTTTGCCCCTGTTTCTCTCCGTACTTTCTAGCCTGTGTTGGCTATAAACTTATCTGAGTCACAGGCAGTATTTTAAGTGATCAAAGTCCTCACCTTTGCATGACATTTTGCCAAGGAATACTGGATGAGCATCCTGGTCTCAGAGAGGCAGCTCTGCTAAGACTATAAGAGAAGCATACTATTGGCTAAAGCATTTAATTTGGTAATTTAGTGATTACTTCCAAAGTTTTTGTTTAAGTATCCAGACTAAAAGACAATGCTGACATTTGTATAAGCTACTTTCATTTATTTATTCATTTTAAGGACCTGTCTGAGGATAAGCAATTAGATCCACTTGTGTTTTGTTTATGGGTTTTTTAAACTGAAAAATGTCTTCTGTTTACTACTATTTCAGAGCAGTAAGATGCTCCAGAACTGAAAAAATATGTTTTTCCAGTTTTTTTGTGAAACTTGTTAAACCACTGATTTTCAGCTTACAGCCTACAGGCCTCAGAATTCCCTGAATTACTTCTTAAAAGTATTCAGAAAAAAAAATAATTAAGAATTACAAAACTGTTTCAGCACTCTTACATTTACTGTAAAAGGGCATAACCTCTTCAGGAAGAAGTCAGCCAAAGGGTCTACAAATTCAAAGATATTACACGACTTAATTAAAGGTATATATTTATTCTTAAGACACCAGTAACTAAACATCACACCACAAAGTTTTATAAGCTATACACACAACTCGCTCCATCTTTCCTTATATGAGGATCTCAAAACCTTCATCGAGCCTTCCAAGGCAAATTTCTAACACCCTTTCACCCTGAGCCCTCCACGACTGGGAAAATGACCAGGAAAACACAACATTTAACCAGGTTAAACTGCAAACTTAGTCAGAGATCACACTGTAAACAGACAAGCCCTAGAAAACAGATGTTATTGCTCCAGAGGGACTCCAGTCCCACTGGGCTAACACTTGGAAAAAGCAAACAGGTTTTGCTTAATGTAAACAATACACAAGAAGCACTGTCTTAAAGAAGTGGTTCTATTAACTACTTCAGTTAACACAACAAAGACATTTGAGAATACAAAACTTTATCAGAAATAAAGAGCAGGTATCTCCTGAAATCAGGAAACAACTATTCTGAATTAAATTACTACTAACACCTACTAATTCACCCAAGAGGAAAGGAATTAAGAGCCTGTAAAATGGAGACGTGTCAGCGAGGAGTGCCTTGATATTGCTAGTGGAAAAACACAGGTAATTTATTGCCTACAAAACATGGAGAGTTAGAGACTGTGTGTACACAGGGGCAGAAAAGAAGGAAGGGGAGATAATGTGTCATAATACAAATATTTTTAACCATAGTGTTTGCTACCCAGTAGAATTATGCCTGTTAACTCCCAGGCTGCCCTTCCAAGGGTGCTTAGAGGACAGATTGGCTAGATGGATTGTAGTTTATCAGACTAAAAGATAAATAGCAGAAGATGGGATTGCTTCAGCTCCCACTGAGTCCAAACATGATCCCATTGCTCCAAACATTCTATGTAATAACAACTTTATTATTAATAATCTGAAAACATCTCAAATATTTTACCCATAGCCCATACAAAGATGACAATCACTACTGACACTGTGCCTGCAGGCACCTTCCATTCCCTGTTGTTAAAAAAGGCTTTGCAAAAATCAAGGCATTCAGCCACAACTCCAGTGCAAGCTCCTTCTGACAACTTCACTCTACACACACCATGCAGCCACCTTTCTTCTTTTTTAAATAAAAGGGTTAGGATTTTGGTTTGCTTTTAGGGTTTTGATTTTTTTGGTTTTTTGGTTTGTTTTTCTTTTTTTGGGGGGTGTTTGTTTTTTTTTTTTTGTTTGTTTGTTTGTTTGTTTTGTTGGCGTTTTTCTTGGACTGAACTGCACAGAAGCTGAAGTCAGCCTTGCAAGTTAAATTGCAGAAGCTGAGTAGAGGTGTTTGTACTGGCATTAAAAACTGGTATTAAAAGGTGTTTATTAACTGGTATTTAAAAACACCTAAATATGAGCTCAATTGCATGTGCTTTGCAGTTCAGATACAGCTAAAGAAGGGAAGGTCTTAAGGTCTTAAAGTTATATCTCACATTTCTTCTCACCTCCAGCTTGCTCTGACCATATTCTTGCAGATAAATGTATGTGAATGATGCACTGGTTTGATTAAGACACAACATAACTTTAAGGGAAGATGAAGGCATAGGCAGCTGATTACATATTCCTAAGTTCCCTCCACCAGGGATTCTTTTTTAAAAAAACAAACAGAAGCAAGTTAGCTTTTTAAAATTAATCAGCATCCAAACTTCTGCACTCTAGCTGAGAGTTAAGGACCCCACTGCTAATAAGGCATGTCACAGCCCAGCACTGTTATTTCAGGTTTTCTGCAGAAAATACTGCAATGTCTGCATCAGCTGCATTCATATTTTTAAAGTCATAAATGTAATAACATTAAAGGCAGGTGATTGTCTCTCTTAAGGAAGTTAGTTATGGATCTCAAAGAAGGACAAAGAGACCAAGGATTGTTGGTTAGCACCACTGAAATCAAATGTCACATGTGAACCAAGAACTAACTCTTTTTCTTGAAAGATTTCCCCCACCCAATTGAAGTAAATGGTAGGATTTCTCTTCACTTAGCAGTTCCATCAACTTTCAGATGGAAATATTCTTAGCTAAATGAGTGGCAGCACATCTTTATGCATCAATAGCTTACACACTCACACCACCTCATTTACTTGTCCTCCCAAACAGGAGGAGTTTCTGCTATACCAGAATAAGGATTTATATTGATGCAAGTACTCTAAAAGCCTTCATGTTTACATGGAAAGCAACACCATCCTTCAGCATGTTCTGAGTAGGATACAATACACAAAAAGATGTGGGAATACAAAGCTTTTCTCAAGAAAAAACATTTGTGTCCCTAGATTTTACGGTTGTATTCATGCCACATTTGAAATCTGTCCTCCATGGAAGTGACATGTCTGACACGCATTCTACAACTGCTTTATTGAGAACCAGAGAGACTTAAAACTCATACTTCTCCCACATACAGAAAACAAAACAAACACTGAAGAAATCAAGCTCAAAAAAGACTACACAGAAATTCTGAAAATCCTTTTTATATCTGCAACCTCGCTCACTTACCTTACAGACACTTGTACTGGAACTGTGTCTAAGTTACAGTGCAAGCAACTTTGGGTAAACACCGTACCTGTCGTGATGCCCCTGGAACAACTGCAGCACACTATACCAGAGTTGTAATGCAATTTGTAAAATATCCCTCTCCTTTCTTAATTTTAAATTGTTCATTACATTTCCAATTTGTTTTGCTCTTCCCATTTAGATGAAGTCAAAATAGCATACATCATCAAGGACTGGGAATAAGTTGTTCAATGCACAATCAATTCTGGCTGGTTCAAAGAAAAGTTTAAAAGATTCAAGCAAATGTAAGTATTAAAAGAAGATTCACTGACCAAGTATTTCATTACTGTCATTGTAACTACAGAGTGATGTCTCATGCCATTAAAAGAGGTAGAGTACGTACAGGGCAGAGAGAAGAAATGCCAAGAAACAGTTAAGCAAGGCTACATAGGGGATCACATGTGCATCCAGTCTGAAGACAGACACTATTTCTTCTGAATTATTTGTAGATATTTGGAATGTACTTAAGCCACATGCCCCAGAATGCGCTTTCCCTCAAAACATTTGTGCAGATGGGATGATTAAAGACCATCTTTCTGTACTGGGATATGGTAATGACATAAGTCATACACGATATCGCTGTCAACAGTAAAGTGACATTAGCAACACCACTCATTACAGGTGCACTGCATCACAAACAGTTTAAGGCAAAGGTATAATTCAAGCAAATTGATGTCACTATCTTACCTGTTTTTACATCCTCCCTTCAGTTAGTAAGGAGTTCCCAAGATGGATAGGAACAACCACCCTTGGTAATGATCCATATTACTGTGCAAAGCCCTTTTCAGCTGTGCAAACAACAACTCCCTTCTGAATTTTAACATGTTTTTTAAAGCCTTTTAGAAGAGATACAGTAAGAGCACATTTCCATTCTGTTTGGGCTTGGGCAATCCTGTAGCTCCAATTCACTGGCACAGGCCAGACTCATTCAACCAGATGAGACAAAGAAACTTTTTATTTTTAAGTACGCTTGTGTGCTCTGAAGCATCTGATCATGGTGTGGGATTTTGTCTCACATTGCTACACACACTAAACAAACACCAAAAGACTGTTCTTTAATAATACTTCAGTATAATTTCTTCAAAATGTTGTGACAACCTTTCCAGTAATCAACAGGTATCAAGTACTTACTTTAAGCTCAAAATAAAGTCCTAAGTATTTTAAGAGTTATCAGCTCCCTTTGTTTCTTCCTCACTTTCTTAAAGATATACTAGAAATGCAAGACTAATCCAGCCTTAATTTCACATCATTAGTCAATTTTCACATTCTTCAGCTAAGTCTGGTCTTTCTGTAATTCCAAATCATTTGGAAAAACATTTCTCTATTGTCAGTCAGCTGTTGTCAGTCCATTATAAAGTCAGTAACTATTGCCACAGAACACGGCTAAAAATCTTCCAAATTCCTATTAACTTGGTAGTGATTAAGCCAGGCATACCCTGATACAGTAAAAGCTCAGCAGGTTAATGAATAACAGCAGCAGGTAGCAGAGGAATAATAGAAATCAGGGAAGATGAAAGAAGGAGCACACAAGACTCACACTTAATCTAGTTTTACACTGATAACATAGAAAAACATTTTTCTAATTAGAAGCAACCTGGAGGTTTTTGCCAGAATGTCAGTAAGCTCATTCCACATATCAAGCACCAGTTCACTCAAGCTCACCTGAAAATTGACTCATATGGAAAGTCTCACCCCGACAGACAGAAGTGTTTGGTAGAGCTCGACTCAAAGTTCTGTGAACTAAACTATGTCTGAGACCAGATACACTGGCTATCACTAAGGCTACCTGGTGGAAGTAGCTTACTGTAGAAATTTATATTTAAATAAAACCACTAAAATGAAGGAATCTACTTATAAACTATGAAACTCAAATATATTAATAACATGCAGAGATGAAAAAGCATAAAAGCCTACAAGGAAAGCAAGTGTACCTGCTGGGAATCTTACTGGGAAGGGAAAGCACAGAGTCTAAGCTCTGGATACTGGCTACAAAGATGAAGGGACTGGACACAGCAGACAGTATTTTCACACATTGGGTATTCTTACCTTTAAGAATGTAGAAATATTTTTTATACCAACAGGCCAACATAAAAATATAGGCCAGCTGAGGGAGCACATGGAAAGGAACAGGGAAACTAGCAACAAAATGGAATAATCAGGGCACAGCCAGTGATACAGACTACCAGGAATTCTCATTCTGCTGCCATATGCTAATCCACTACAGGAGCCCACGATTACCTACATCTAATTCTACACCACACTCACAAGATACATTACTTACCTGTGGGTCCATGCTCCAGAGGCTGATGATAAACCAGACAAAAGATTAACACCAGTCGTGGAACCTGCCTTCAGTCTTGCTCTCGCACTTCCCCGTGACACACTATGTAACTTGGCACCAGTAAAGGAACACAAAGAGCAATCAACCACCCAAGCAGGAACCAGATGAATAAGTCCAAATCTACTCTTGAACTGAAAGACAACAAGCTTCACATCTAACCTCCTTACAGACTCTGTGCCTGCATGATCTGAAGTAAAGAAAGCCTACGAGTCAGGGGATGATAATCATTGGTACAGTTCAAGAATTAAAGATAACATGAGGAGAAAAAAAGCAGACCTGCAAACCTGCTATCCTTCTTTATTTATTCTGAATTAGTTCCAGGATTTACAAAGATTCTTCTGTTTCTCCCATGAGACATGCAAGTTAATCCATTAAAAACCAAACAAACACAAACATTATGGAACAGGTGACCCATACTAAAAATTCTGGAAACACAGAGCACTAGTCATGGTTTGCAGTTCATTCCAGAACATGATCAGCACTGGAAGAAATAGTAACTATTGCTTCCTTAATTCTTAATCTTCAGTGAACATATACATTTTCTAGCCAGGTGGCCAGCAAAATAAGCAAAATAATTTTAAGGAATTAATCAGCTAAATCACTATAAATGAAAGAAAGAAAAAAAAACAGTAGAAGGAAATAGAAACCTACAAAGCTTTTGCTGTTTATCATCATAACTTTGCAACCAAATGAAGAGCTTCCATCCAATAGGACTGGGCATCTTAATCTTCTTTGGTCATCTCATCAAGCATCTTAATATTTTGGTCAGTTTAGGAGAAGTAGAGGTTGCCACGAAAAGTCATCTTCAGTCTCACAGCTCATGACTGAAGTTCTTGATTAGTACAAAATACAGGTCAGCAGAGGAGGGAGGACATTTATGTTCCCCTCTTCCTTCCTGCAACTATTAAATTTCCACAGTGGAAGTTCCCCTCTTCCTTCCTGCAACTATTAAATTTCCACAGCGGAAGTAACCCAGCACTTGTCAGCCTAGCTGAATTCATGACAATGAAGTTTTTGATGCTAACCTGGGCTAAACCAGACTTCTGTCAGATCCAAACCATACTTCAGTCCTACGCCTGACTGTGACAGTACACGTATTATCCTTGTCTTCCTTCCCTGTCCTCACAGGAATATGAACAAAGATGAAGCGAAATTGAAAGGCAACAAACATGGCTGCAGAGCACACATCACTTGTACACAGGGTCTCTGAAACTCTCTCCAGGGAGCCTGTCTCTTCTAGAGCACTAGCAGAGTGTTCTCTTCTAGCACTCTACTGTTATTTTGGACTCCACTTTTATCAGGAAACATAAGAGAGTTCCAGCTTTGTATGTCACAAAGCTGACTACCCAAAATGCAGGGCCTCATCCAATACCTAATGAAGAGACACTGCCTCTGTACTCTAAGAGTTAAGCCGGGGCAAATCAAAGCACCATAAGCAATCATCACCTGTCAGCTGGTTACAGGAGAGCTTCTGCACACAGAGATATCAGTGGCCACCTGTCACTTTATCAGTGACAATCAAGCCACACGCAACCTAGAAATTGCCATCTAGCCCATTAACTCCAGGTTGTGCAGGATTCCCAGGAGAGCCTCTCACAGAAGTCCACATCTTCCAGTCCAGGTCACGGAAACCTCCGTTTAACCTCAGCCATCCCTTCACCTGACCAGCTCCTAATGTCTCCACGAGTGGCACAAGGTGTAACCGCGGCACAGAGAGCATCAGCTGCCTGCCCCAAATTCCCTCTGCAGGACTGAGCGCGGCCTTTGGGAAGAGGTCACCTGTGTCCCAGGAGCGCAGCACGCTGCTGCAGGACAGACCCAGAGGGGAGGACGTGTCAGTGCCACCAGCAGCCCTCAGCAGAAGCCCTGCCACAGCAGCCTCCGTACCGGGCAGCACTCCCGGCAGGGACACACACCCAGCACTTTGGGAACAGCTGTCCACCGCACCCAGAGCATCCCCCTCCCGGCACTGCTTCCCTCTCGGGACCAGAGCGGGCGGGAAGGGCGGCCTCTCACCTGCAGGAGCACGGCCAGCAGGACGCACAGGTACACCTGGTAGGGGCCCATCTGCCCCACCAGCGGGAACGCCTCCTCCACCTCCATCCCGCTCCGCGGCCGCCGAGCAGCGCATTCCCGGGGCCGGGCGGGGCGCGGAGCGGCGGCCGGGCCCTCGCGGAGCTGGAGCAGAAGAACGGGGAGGAGGAGGGAAAGGAGGGAAGGGCGGGAGGCGCGATGCGGTGCTCATGCGCAGGCTCCGGGGAGAGCAGCCGGGATGCGGCCGCCTCCCTCCTTCCCGGGCGCCCGGCGGGGAAGCGGAAACGCGCGCGGGATCAGCGCAGGCGCGCGGGCCGGGATTGCGTGGCTGGGGCCGGGGCGTGAGGGGCGGCGGGAGCGCCGTGAGGGGCCTCGGGCCGGGGCTCTCACCGTACTGGGGGGATGTGCCTCCTGCAGTCACACCTGGGCTCTTGGGAACGGGAAAGGGCACAGAGGTGTTGCCTCTGCACCCTTGGTTAGACCAGGGCAGTACGCTGGTCCTGCGGGCTGGGCGAGAAGGCTGCACTGGTTCCGTGCTGGCGAGGTGTTCCCGGTTTTGTGGCATTGTCCATGCTGGGCTCCCGCCGTCCAGTGTCATCCAGCAAGGCACAGCGGAGTCACAGTGTGCGCTCAGCGGGTTTGCCCCGTGGGAAGCTGTACCCACAGAGCACCCTCAGAGCTGCTTAGCTTCTGTCAGTTCACAGCGCACCCCAACATGCTGCCACATCTCAGCTGTGGAATATTCTGTAATGATACTTCATAGCCTACCTGCTGATAGTTGAAAAAAAAAAAAACCAAAAAAACCCCCCCAAAAAACCAGATCGAACATAGGGCTATTGTGTAGGTGCCACTAGAGGTCAGTTCTGCACCCACACAAGTCTTACTGTTCTTGATTTAATGCCTGGCAAGGACATTCCTCTCTCCATTACACCACTTTCCACAAAACTGTAGTTGCAATGTATTTTCTGAAAATAGTTTTGAGAGCCTTCATTGTGAACATGGGGTAGAACTTTACGCTTAGAAGTAAAGGGACTGGTTTGGGAAGGAGCATGAACTCTACTGTGTAGAGAAGGGAAGAGATAAATGCAAGTGAAATAGGCATCTTGCAAAATGGCCATGATCTTTTCATGGTCCATTTTCATTACACCTTTACAATAAAGCACCAGGAACACGAAACAACTTACATTGTTGAGACGTTTTTTATCTAGTGGTACTGAGAAGCAGCAGCAACATCTTTATGCTTGTAGCTTTTATTGTACGAACAATGGAAAGGAAGAGAGTTGTCATGAGCTGTGACCTTTAGGACCATGCCAGGAGCCTGGGAAATAATACCATTTGTGTGCTGAAAAAATCTTGGCAAATCGACAATCATCAAAGCAATTTACTCTTAAAATGAAATTCACCTTTGCCCTAAGCACTTCTTTTCATATTTGAGGCTTAGTACAGATTGATTAAAGGCAAAACAGCAAAGGATTTCTGAAATGTCAGGACCTTTCTGCTGTTCACCCAACTGCACTTGTCTCATTTTATTGCTCAGCTAAGATGTGGAGGACATGTCCTTGTGTTTGGGAGCTCTGCACTCATGTCCCCTGCACCCTTCCCACTCTCGCCAGCTCAGCCACACTTTGTGGCAACCACAGCTTTCTTCCAGCTTGCCCAGTAACAGGGAGCTTTAGCATCAACACCCAGCTCCTCCCTGACTCTTGAGCCAAGGTGAACAGACCCTAGGGAAGGAGATGGTACGTGTCTCCCTGTGAGGATTGTATTGTCCCCCGAATTGTTATGTGCGCCCTGCATTCCCCAGGCACTTCTCACTCTGTCTCACTTGGGACCTCCAGCGCTCCTGCCTGGGTGTTTTCCTCCCTATGCTCCCTGCTTGCTTACAGCCACCCAAGCTCCAGGCTCTGTCTGCTATAGGGGCAGCAACTAAGAACTGTCAGCTTTCTCTGTTCACCTCCATGGCGTGCTGCCTTCCAGATGATGCTTCTGCTCTGCTCCTTCCACACCTCTGCTGAGATAACATCTCTGACTCCCACAGCCTCCAGTCCTGACCATAGTGAAGTTTCAGCCTTGGCCTTACAGGTATCAACACCATGCAACAATGCCCCGTGCCTGGGAAAAACAGCTGTCAGGAAGCTGTCTCCTCTTGTGCTGCTGCTTCCCAAACTGAGTCCAACAAAGAGCCATGAGGGTGATTAAGGGACTGGAGCATCTGTCATGAGAGGAAAAGCTAAGAGCTGGGACTGTCTAGCCTGAAGCCAAGAAGGCTCAGGGAAGAACTTCACAATGTGTGTGAATTACCTGATGGAAAGGAATGAAGAGAAGGAGCCCAGGCTCTTCTCAGTGCTGGCTTCCAACAGGACAAGAGGCAATGAGGACGAGTTAAAAAAAACTCACTGGCAATGAAAGGCCACTGTCCCATGAGGCCAGTGGTTTTGGAGAGGATTGGATGCAATGTTTAGAGGTTTCAGCCAAAAATAGTACTGCACTCCACTTAGCCAATGATCTGTTCTTGCTGGAGCCCTCAGATCTTACCAGAGAATTATTGTCTGTGAAGTTCATTAATGTATAATTTGCTCCTTCCTCCTCCTCATTAATAACCATGTCAAATAAGAATACTCTTAATAATCCTGTCTGAGGGGAATTTTTCTTTTAATGAGAGCAAATCAGGCTTCTTACTCAGCCATAAATGTGGTGCCCTGTAGGTTTTTCCACATTGCTCCCAACCCTCTCTCTGTTACTGCTGCTTCGTGGGATTGTTGCCATTAGAGGCTTACACATCAAATTCGCCTGGGCAACCCAAAACTGAGACAGCTGCATGGCTTCTTTTTCAGCCTTTCTGAAATAATTGTTCCAGATACATTCTGCCCTTTTCTGTCTCTGTGTAATGATGACCCAGAGCATTCAAAGTACTAGATATATGTAAATGCAAAGGGATAACCCTAAGCTAATGTTCCCCTCTGGGAAACAAACAAAAATTAAGAAAAAAAAAAGTGAAATTTGATATCTTGAAGTTTTAGAGCTAAAACCCCATTCTGATTCACTGATATTGTGTTTCCAGATTTGCTATATTCATTTGTAATAGATTATGATAATGACCAGTAATTTTTCTTTGGAAACACAAGCAATAGTAGTTTTAAAAAAGACCTTAAGAGAACTTCTGATGTTCCTACCTTCTGGCTGGGGATTGCTTACCCATTCAAAGGTGTCCACACAAATTGTTCATTCAGCAGTTGGCACAAATGAGATCAAAAGAAGTTATTTGCCTGATGGAGGAAGTTTCACATCATCCATGAGTGGATAGTGTGAGTTAGATATGAAACTCTGTAGTCAAGCTGCTGTAGATGACAGAAGATAAATGGGTTTGAGTGAAGGATCAACAAGTACTAAACAGGACAAAATTCCTCTGAGGTTTATCTAAAAACAGAAACACCTCTGACTCTGAAAAGTCCCCAGGAGACAAATTGTTCAAAGCTGGTATCTGAAGGAAATATTTACCTTCTCTTGTGATACTCCTGTGCAGCATTAGCTTTTGCCCACAGCAGGAGATGGCATTTGGGCCAGAAAGGACATTTGCAGTCCTGTTGCCACTTTTGTGATCTTGCACTTCATCAGGTTCCCATCTCCTCATGGCCTCCACCCCCCCACCTCACAGGAGGTTTCCACCCCATCAGCTGTGCTGAATGGTGGACACTGAATGGCAAAAGACTGAGGTCTGACTGCGACAGTGAGAATGGCAGCTGTGGGAATAGTGGTGGAAATCTCTTCCACAAGAATATAAAAGGGTTATGCTTCATAAAACCTGTTACTATTAAACAAGTCCAGGGCTAAGAGGGGGTCCCTCCTCTAGAGTGAAAATAAAGCAGAGGTTCTCCTGATCTCTTAACTTCATCTGGTCCACAGCACAATGACAGGAGCAGTCAGAGGGCTGACAGTATCTGCCAGAATGCTTGCCTTTGCTGGCCCCTTGTTACAGAAAATGAAGATTTTTTTCCAACCAGACTAATCAGCTGCTCGTTGCAGCTGGCTTACCCCATAATACTATGCAAAACTAGCATATGGCTCATTACAATATACCCTGACTAAGTGTGCAGCCAAACAATCCACCAAGGCATTTTTGCTTCTCTGATGTGTTGTTTGCACTTTTTGCAAACAAAGCAACAAACAATTCCTTTGGAGGCACTTTTCAATTTTAGATGAGGCTTGGGGATACTGAATTTCTTCCTGAACTGTGAATGATGTTAAAAGCTGATTCCCTGTCCCTTCCTAGATGG
Organism: Passer domesticus; assembly: GCF_036417665.1. Lineage (NCBI taxonomy): Eukaryota > Metazoa > Chordata > Aves > Passeriformes > Passeridae > Passer > Passer domesticus. The sequence goes on along the minus strand of NC_087475.1, from coordinate 104,944,266 downwards.
ACAGTTGTCTGTTGCAAAACGGATCCAGTTCAGGTTCCTGAGAAATCTGAGCTCGCTCACATATCATGTATCTCTTGCAGTGGATAGTTGTTCTCAGGATGTCTCCCCTGGTCACACCTCAAAGTGCACATCTGTGACCAACACCTTCTTGGCCAGCAGCCTCTGTAACCCTCTCACTCCTGCTCAGTTTCCCATCACTTAGACATTGCCCACAGTGTCCATCCTGGGGTGAGAGCTCTGCTTTCATCACAAAAGGGATTTCAGGTTTGGCAGGGGTTTCAGGTTGAGCAAAGGAGTTTATAAAGCACACCTCTGTGCTTAAACATAGTAAAATCTTAGACATTAAAAAAATTTTAAAAATAAATACCCGGTAGTCTTAAGGAGCAGGATTTGCCTCTGTGGCCTCCCAGCACTGACTGGGACAGAGATAACAATGTTGAACATAAAGGTGAATGCTTGTACCGCTAAATGGCTCTCTTGAACAGTTGAGCCACACTGCCTTTGAGAGAACCCTTGTGTTCTCTGTAGGTTCTTTTCTTTCCAAGCAGTCATCATTTGGCTGCAGTACTGCTCATAATCTTGACATTTACGCCATTCATCCTCTGCCATATCACCAGCATGCAAAAGACTTGTTTGGACCATGCCTCGCTCTGGAGACTGATGAAGATCCCACAGAAGTAAGCAGAAGCACTTACAGGTGGTTTGTCTGGCAGAGGCAGCAGCACTCTGGATTTGGAGGCAGAGAGGGCATTCGGCAAGTGATAGCTTTTTCACAATTCCCTCAAAATGCAAAAAGTAAGGATAACCTCATAGATTCCAGCAGCTATTTCTATCCCAGGTGTGCCGTGTAGTGCAGTACTGGTATTCTGCTCTGTATGTTTGAGCCCCCCATTAAATTTCTTAATCATCTCTGCTGCAGGTTATCACAGGAGTGACTTATCTTTCAACAGCAACTCCAAGCTGAAAAAATAAGGCTTTTGTTCCTGTCCCGCTCTTACAAAAGTGTGATAATCTAGGAACACCCCTCAAAAAGGAGGGGTAAAGACAGCCGGACACCAGGCAAGAGTTGCTGAGTATAAGGAGAAGCTCATAGTCAAAATGATCAGAAGTTTTGAGATCTAGGAGCACTGTGGCAGCACCATGGAAAGTCTGATGAGGACCTGCTCGTTGGACCTGATGGGCAGGCACAGAGTGTGTTATATGGACTGCCAGGCTCTGGCTGGCACTAGCTCAGGGCTATCCAAAGTATGATCTAAGGAACCATGTAGATGTACCTTGGGCTTCTGCATGAAACAAAGGAAGCATCCATAGATGATGGGATTCTGTATATTTAGTTCTAGACATGGGAGGTGGGGGATACTCATGTGAATAAACAGAATTCCACAAAGAGGTTTTTTATAGGTAGTAGTAGGGCATTTCTCCAGCAAAAAGATTTGCACCTTGGGAGAGTTCCAAAGACACAAAGGTCTTGTGGACTTTGTTTCTCCGAAGAACTGTAGTTCTCAAAGTGATCTTGTAGAGCATCTACAAAAGATGTCGGCAAGACCTTCACTCAATAATACCAGAAGGGACACTAACACAATCTGGGTTTTGCAGCAAAGAACTCTTTTGAAACTCATGCAGCAAGGCAGTGGAAAAAGGTAATCCCAGGTGCTTCCCTTGCTACCCAAGGAAAAAGAAGGTTTCAAGTCATCCTTGTGTTCCGACATTGCAGTTCATTTATGGGTTAAAAAAAGACACACAGGGCACACTGTCATAGCATCATAGAATTGTTAAGGTTGGAAAAGACCTTTAAGATTATTGAGTCCAACCAGTAGCCCAGCACCACAAGGCCACGTCCCCAAGTGCCACTTCCAGATGGTTTTGAACACTTCCAGGTCCCTGCGCAGCCAGTTGCAATGCCTGACCATCCTTCCAGTGAAGAAATTTTTCCTAATATCCAATCTAAACCTACCCTGGTGCCACGTTTCTCATGTTTCTGCTTGGCACCCTCAGCAACTGGCACTTAGGGTAAAAGAGCAGGGCGGGAAGGAGGGTTAAAAACGAGCCCCTCTGTGGTCAGAGGCTCCCTCCCGGCCCCCAACTCTGGCCCGACGCGGGTGCAACAAAGAGGGGGGCGGAACCCTTCCACCCAACAGAAGGCAGGAGCCGAGGAAGATGCCTAAATCTCTTTTGAGGACGGGACAAAACCCGTCAATAAACGACCAGCTGGCGGAGGCTCCCTGCGCGCCGCGAACAAAGGGCGGCTGCGGCGCCGGCGGGGGCCTGCAGGGGGCGGCCGAGCGCTGCCGCGCCGCGCGGTTCGCGTCGCCGCTCGTCGGCTCCCGCCGGCCGCTTCTGCGGGGCGGCACTGGAGCGTCAGCCCCCTCTTGGCGTGCCTCCTGAATCGCAGGGCACGGCAGCAACTTGCGCATCTTGCTGCTTAAATGTGCTATTTAAATAAGGCACGGCTGAAATCTGGGGTTGGATGCTGGTAGCCTGGATTAATCTTTGACGGAATATGGAAGCGGTCTCGTCGGATGTTGCTGGCGAAAGATATGCAAATTTGCCATTCAGACTTGTAAAGATCTAGTTCTTAATTGCTATGACTATTAGTCACTGTGCCCATCACTACCTCACACTATTCGAGCATGGAGCTGTGATCTACAGCAAAAGCCAAAGAATATTTTTCTACCAGAGTTGGGAGCAGCAGCTGCTCTACAAAGGGTTGACTTCCACAACACGGCAATGATAAGTACCAGTTTTACCAGTATATTGTCTCTTGGCCATGATGGTCATGTTCTCCAGACTTCTGGGGTGCTTTTAATTGCCATAACAGGTACAGAGTAGTTGCAAAATTTGTTTATGTTGGCAAAACTGAGGAGAAGAGCAGAATGAGACCCTTCCCAACTCTAAATCACAAAGCTGAATCCCTGAAGATAAATGCATGTGGCAGTTTTATACATTTTTAAGTCTCTGGGCTACTGCACAGCAGTAATTTTGTCTTGAGTTAGTGTAGGCTGAATGGAAGAAATCCTTTTAGAAAACTGAAATGGTAGAATCCAAGTCTTATGAAGCAAACTCAAAGACTTTTTAGAAAATCTGGATGATGCTAAAGTCTGAGAGTCATCCTTGTACTCCAAATAGAGAAGGATTTCTCCACATTAAAAATACATGTGAATGTTCTGAATCAACACATTCTAGAGGAATTCAGGATACATTCAGCAAGAGGCAACCACATTTCTGGTCTTTCTGGATATGTATGATAAAGGAAAGAGAGATCTTTTTTCCACTAGTATTTCTATTATGTAAAATTGTGGGTGATTTCCTGGACAAACTTGGTGACTCTGCTGCATTCATTCCAGGCCAGTTTCTGTACTCTGTAGGTCTGCTGGAAATGTGGATGCCTCTCCAAAACGTCATGTTGCTGTTCTGGGTGGATTTCAATTGTTACATAGCTCTGTGGGGATGGGTTTGGATGTCTTCCTCAGTCCAGAGTCAAAGGCCATGAATGCCTGCACTTCAGTTCCTGTGTCTTATGGCCACAGGGAAAACCTGTGCTGGCCAGGGTGGGCTGTCTGACTTGGAAATGAGCTTGTTCTAAGATCTGACTGATCCTATTCACCCTTGCCAGTGTCATTAGTATGCACCTCATACAGAAGTACCTGTAGTGTGTCTCAACAAAGATCAGTCCTGTCTCTACCACTGACCAGTTGCACGTATCAAGGGAAGACTACAGGGAAGGTGGAAAGTATATCCCAAGATTTCCCACGCCCCTTTCCCAGTCTTCTTGCAATGTGTGGCTGGTTCAGCTGATGCCTTCATGCCTAGTAGGTCTGGATAGGTTCTCTTCCATTGTCCAGTCCCCTTTGAAAGTCCTGCCCACTCTTTTGTTCACTGTGTCTTGTAGCAAAGATTTCCACCATGTAACTGCATGTTCTTTGAAAGAGGGCCTCTTGTTGTTTTACTGACACCCACCACCTGCCAATGCCTTGTTCTTCATTTGGTGAAATTGGAGGAGATTTTGCATCTTCCATGTCACTTGTAGTTCTGTAAACTTTCACAGAATCATAGAATAGTTTGGGTTGAAAAGGACCTTAGAGAGCACCTAGTTCCAAACCCCCACACCATGGTCTTCCACTAGACCAGGGTGCTCAGAGCTTCACCCAGCCTGACCTTGAAAACTTCCAGGGATGGGGCATCCACAACTTCTCTGGGCAACCTGTTCCTGTGCCTCACCATCCTGAGAGTAAAGAATTTCTTCCTAATATCCAATCTAAATCTCTTTTCTTTCAGTCTAAAGCCATTCTTCCTTGGCTTTTCACCACATGCCCTTGTGAAAAGTTCCTCTCCAGCTCTCTCTTAGGCCCCCTTCATCAGCTACTGGAAGGTGCTCTAAGGTCTCCCCAAAGCGTTTTCCTCTCCAGGCTGAACAGCCTCAACTCTCTGAGATTGTCTACTTTGTTACATCTGCTATTCTTCTGGGAAGGTGCACAGAGGAAGGATTACCTGGAAAAACTCCTCAGCTGGAAATGCAGGGAGAAATTGCATAGAAGGTTCCCAGATGTGTGATTTTCTGTAACCAGCTCCCAAAGTACTTCTTTCAGTCCAGAGCTGGCCGTTTGGAACAATCTGATTTAGGACTGTTGGCATAAATGAAGTAAAAGCTGGAGAGCACTTTTGCTGTCATAGGTGATGGTGGTGCTGAATTCAAACTATGCAGAGCTTTCGTATCTACAGATTTCTCAGAAGAGGTTGCAGACAATGTTCCTGCTCTGTTTCCTCCTTCTGTGGGAGGTCTGGACTGTGAGAACAATCCATCCAGCTGAGTTTGATCTCCCAGTCTAATTCTTTCTGGTAGTAGCAAGCAGGCAGATAGCGTAGGATACACGTCTTCTCCCCAAAATGTGGTTATCCACAAGCTGTACTCGTCCGTTGGCCTCAGACCCTGCAATTCTTGATGGGATTGCTGTGCTGATCCATCTCCAGACTGATCTCTAGGAGACCTGTGTGGAGCCAAGGAAAGAAGTTTCCTGAACAGGGGACAGTTCATACAAGCAACTGTATTAGATTCTGGTGACAAACAGCATCAGTAGGAACTGACATCAACTCCAAGCCCCAGCAGAGAGCAGCAATAGAGAACTTCCCTTCTTCAGTTTCCACTACTGGCATTCAGGGCCTGAGGCCTCCTCTTGGAGACTGGGTTCATTCTCCATCACTTAGCTTCTCATTGACTCAAACTGCCAAGGAGGACATCTGGTAGCAAAGGGAGGTGGTGCTTTTTCTGAGGTGGAAACACAGTGTCTTTATTAGCTGCTGCATTTAGACTTCTAACTAATTTCATCTAGGCCACTGAACAGTTGGAGAATGACAGCAACTCCACTGAGTTTTGAGGGTACAAGTGTACCTAAAGGCTTCAGCTGTATTAACATGTTTGGCTACTGTGTGACAGATCTGCCGTGGGGTATGAATTCAGGGATGGCATTCTAAGAGGAGCTGGCATTTTTGATCGGTTCGTTGGTCATGACACCTGAGGCAGGAGTTTGCCTAAGTCTCAAACCCTATTTCCAACGCCTTTAATGATTGCAGTCACTGAAGTGCATTGTGTCGAGAGGGCAAAGGCTCCGTTTGGAGGGATAAAGGAAGCACAAGTGTGAACTGCTGCGTTACTCTTCAGTGAGGCTGGGATATCCATCCTAACCCCAGGGTGGGCAAGAGAAAGGGCTCTGAGCTTCTCAGCAGAGATAAACTTCCTCACTGCCTTCCAGTTTATTTTTCAAATCCTCATGTGTGAGTATGGGGAACTGAATCCCACCCTAAATAACCAGATGTCCTAGGGGCTAGAGTAAAGCAAGAATTCAAAAGTCAGTTTTAGGAGTCTTAGGGAAATGGAGGCCATGAGCAAAGCTGATTTTTGTAAGCTCCTGTGAGGTGCACAGGAGTCAGCAGCAGTGCTGGAAGATGTTACGAGATCTTTATCCAGATAGCTGTGAAGTGAACTGTCACTATCCCAGGTCCTTTTGCAAAGACCGGGCTGGCAATCTTCCTGCAAGAAGGGAACCAAAGGTAAAAAACTCACAGTAAGGGTAGACACTTTAGGACAGCAGGTATCTAGCAGGATAAAATAAAGTCCCTACAGTGATTTTGAGTTTAAATAATTTGTGAGATGCACAGGGAGCCAGATGGGTTTTAAACAAAGATTGTAGGGACAAGCTCATTTCTCAATCAAAGAGTATCCTGATCCTGTTCATGCTTCAGATGTATGCCACATTTTTATACCAAAGAAAAAGAAACCCAACTTCTTGGACTTGACTTCCTTTGCTTTCTGTGAATGTGTTTCTAAGGATAAGTTTGTGGAGCTGAAAGAGATGCATGGGACATGAATGGAACATGGTGCAGTGAAGCTAACACACCGTAACATATCCAGTACTCTGAATCGAGTATCTCTGCATGGCACAGTGTGGACCTGGCAGCTCATTCAAAGCCACCTTACAACTCTTAGACTTGATATGCACTTGCATACCAGACTCAGCCATTCTGGCCTTGCTAAGCAGGACTTTGATTGTTGTTTCTTCACTGAACATTTTTTTCTCAGTCAAAAACTTCATGTCAGTTCAGCCCTGTTCCGTTCAAGTTACAGTGCTAGGAGAGGGAAAGCTACCAATGTTTGCTTTCTGTACCAAGAACAATAATGTTCAAAGCACTAATGAGGAGAAGGAAGGGTGTTTTCATAGAAAACATGTTGCCTACGTTCCATCTGAAAATGCGAAAAAACTGTGGTTGCCAGCTCTAAACTTGACAGGTTGCTGCCAAAACAGAAGCATTGCCAATAAAAGCAAGGAGAGATTTGCTAAGAATACAGGCAGAGCTGCTTTTGCTCTTCGTGAGTGGAAAACAGTTGGGAAGTGATTAGTCCACAGTGCCACTTGAAACAACTTTATCGTATGTACCATATGGACTTCAATACAAACTTCTCCATAGTTTAATACTTGCTAATAAAGAAATCAACAGAAAGAAGCTAAGTGAGAAAAGTTACATCTATGTCTATGTAGACTGAAAAAGAAAAAGTGAAAATAGAAATTGAGAGGGTTTTTTTTTTTTTTGGCAGAGATACACTGCTAAACCTACAAGCAAATAGTCAAGAGGTGAGAACCACAGATCTGCCCATGGGGAGGACAGGAAAACTAGCAATCAGCCAGCATAGATGAAACACCTTCCAGGAAAGGGAATGCAACACTTGAGGTAAAATGCAACACCCCCTTCTTCAAAACATGCTGTAACTTTAGTCATCTGACCAGAGTCCTATGTTCTCCTCTGTCATTTTCTGGCCCATCATGACCACTTAAATTACATGACCAGTTACATTATATATTATGAGTTAAGTTATATTTCTGATACCAAAAGAAGGAACCACCCTCCATAATTTAGACAAGGATCTATATTTTCAGCCATTTGAAAGTCAATAAAGACTTGTCAATTGAATCAATTGAGAGCTGTGGTCAGAGGCAGGTCAATCTTCTACAAAACACTTGAGGAAGTCAGTTCCTAGATTTTAGGTCTGGGGACTTAGTTTTTCTCCAAACCAAGAAAATCTGGGGCCAGATCTAGATAATCTAAGGTATTTTCACCCCATGTGTCAGAATGTACCTTTTGCCACCCCATCCATCCATCCATCCATCCATCCATCCATCCATCCATCCATCCATCCTTAATGCCTCTAAGCAAGGCTATCATAAATTGCCATATCAAAAATGATCCAGTTAGGATAATTTATGTTCCATTTCTAGTTATCTGTAAATAAAACGTTACAGCTACAAAGGACACCAAAGGTGGGGAAAGGCAGAAATGGAAGAAAGAATAGTCAAGAGAGCTTTTTAGGTACAATTAAAAGAAGTTTTTCCTTAATTCATGCTATACCAAATCCATATGAGACTTTGGGATTTTTTTAGATTGAAAAGTTTCTTGAAGTAATTTGAATTTTCATTTTGAAGTTTATCCCATTTCACATCAACTGAACATCCTCATGCTATGCTCAGTACTTATAAGATCTATGCATTTACCTAGTGTCAGTCTCAGTTTATCCAAGCAGCACCAGACAAGCCATTTCACCTCTGTATCTCCATTCCTCCCCATACCCTTCAAGAGGAACCAGAGTATACTTCTGAGTACATGCTAGGATTTTCCAGAGCCCACATATTTCCTTATTTTGTCTCTGATCCAAAAGCTGCTTAAGGTCAATGCAAAGATTTCAACTGATTTCCCTGAGCTTTACCTTAGTTTATAAATTTACTCAGTCTGAAGCCTTTGGACAAACAGCACTGTAAAAATGCACTGTTGGTACCACTGCATCTGACACTGTCTTCCATCCCTTCTTTAGCTGGCAATAGTCCCACAGAAGACAGACTGAGTGAAAGCCAAGTGTCAAGCTCCAGATTTCACCCATTGTCTTCTAAAACAACTGAGTTGTAATGCAAATTGTTCTGCTTTGTTAGGAATGAAGTGTAGCAACTCAACAGAAGTGTTTATTCTCAGGGATATTTCTTTATAGACAAGCTGCATTGCACCCAGGCGGGGAGATTTAGCTTTTTGTTACACCCTAGACAGTGCAAGCAGAAAGGGAGATTCCCTAGTGAGCAAAAGTATCCATATTTCCTAAGCAGGGAAGAAAATTACAGTGTAAAGCCAAACTCCTGTCAGACAACAGGAAACCTCCCGTTAGCCTCAGAAGTGCCCAGATTTATCTAATGAATCAGCAGCACAGGCAGGGAACTGACCCAAAGCTCACATGAGCAAGAATGGCTCTGCAGATTGGCCCCATGACTCTGCTCCTTCTTTTAGCATTGTCTAAACTCCTTGCATTCATTTAGCCATGTTGATGAATGGTTGTCGACTTTCGCCATTCATCAGTGCTGAGGCTGGGAAACGGCATGGAGGCGCTTCTGGCCTTTTCAGTCCCATTTGGTTTAACACTGATCTGCTGAGGTCTCTGTTTAGTGCTTAAGGCCCTGACAGGAATCTTTCTGTGGTGGAGATCCAGCACTAGTTAATACTGGAAAGGAATCCCGCCAGACAGAGAAACCCTGCAATGCTTCCTCGGTGTCTCCCAGGCTATAAGGGTTTACCTCCTTAACAAGATCGCCGAGATGAACAGATGTGCCCTGACCCGAAAATTCTCAGCGTTTTGATCAGTGTATTAACACACAACACTTGAATTGTCAAAATCATTTACACCTCCAAACACATTCCTTTTGCCAGGCAGTTGGAAGAAGTGTGTTGAATGTTTAAACAAAGGCACTGACCTGTGTGTGAGACTCAGCAAGCTCTTTGGATCGTACAACCCTGTAATATTGCTTGTCAAAGCAAGACAGAGGTAGGAGTTCCCAAGTCTGAATTGCCACTCTGGAGTCACACAATGCACAACAGACATTTCTTTCTGGCCTAGAAGTGGTGTCACGTGCAGAGAATCCTCTGTAAACTCATGCAAGTGCACCGTGTCAGGTGGATAAGCAGGGAAGGTCAATCATGCTGGTCCTCAAGGTGTTTCCCAGGGCTGGGCAAGAGGGGCAGCATTTACAGTCAGATAAAGGTCAGAAATCAATAGGGTTTAGGGCACATTTCTGTGATCTGTTAATAAGCAAGATCATCTTCACATCCTTTTACAATAGTGTGTTGCATCATTCTTCCTTGAGGGTTGAAGGGCAGGGGTTGAAGATTTCAGTTTCTGTAGCCTGGAATATTTTATAGAAGCTGCCAATGTCTTATTTCTGTCTATGAAGTGATCTACCAAAGCCATCAGTTCATCTTGGAGAGGATCCAGGGAATAAGAAAGAGATGGATAACAATAACTCATTATTAAACCTGGGTTGTTGACTCCTTCCCCCAGTAAGTAGTTTAGATATCAAGGATCAAAGGCATTGCTTCCAGCAGGAGGCATTTGCACACACATCTGTTTGGCACTAATAAAATAGCTGCTAGACAAAGTGGAGACTCCAGCCTTTGAAACCTATCCATCTGTTGTTTGGGGCTGAGGGCTCACAGTTCCTTGGGCAGCATTTGGAGTGATTTTGAGGATCCAGCAAATGACTTCTTTTCTGATGTTGCAGTCTGCGTTGAAGTGGGAAGGAAATACTGGAGGAGCTGCTAAGTCAGTTTGCACGTGTATTTTAATGCTGTTTGTAAAAAGACGTCTTCATCCCTAAGGAGACTTCTCTTTTATAGCTGGAACCTTTCTGGTTCTTACCCAGTGAGCATGTGGCAATATAGAAGAGGATGACTGCCTGCAATCCTGTGATATCTACAGCAAGAATAAGACTACGTGGAAAGAAGCAGTGTGTAGAAATGGTGCAGGGGTAGTCTGCTTCAAGTCTGAAAATTATGTGACCTAGCCTGCAAGGAAGTGTTCCTGCTTTGATTTTTTTATTATCATTGGTTGCATGGAGCACATGGACACAGAAATCAAAGCTATGCCTTTTACATTGCACCAAAGTAAAGGTTAAGTAGTGAGTGAGATACACTTGTTGTGGGTAAACACACCCATACCCCCATGATATAGGGAAGCCTGCAATATATTTGGTGAGTACAGTAGCCCCAGTGCAATCAGAACTGAGAGAGCTGCTTTTGGGGAAGTTACAATGTATTGGTGTTTATACAAACACACCATGCAGAATAAACACAGGCAGAGGAAGAAACATCAACAACAAAACTCTCAGTGAGCCTCACTAAAGTTCCTGTAAGTGATCCTACCTGTGAACTGAGAGAACTCCAGCTTGCCCAAAGACACAAACCCAGAGAAAACTCAGGGAAAGAGTAACATGGGCTGCTGAACTGAACAAAAAGCAGCATCAAAACAATGGCTGATGTAGAAGAACAAATGTATTTTCCAGAGCTAACAGTTTTCATTGAGCAAGAAAGCCAAATAATAAATCATAATCCAGGACACATCCCACGGAAACAAATCAAGAGACAAGGTGGATAACATACAGGTCATGAGCAGGTGTGGAAAATGCTAGAGAAACACACCATTTCACTTCCCATTGGGATCTCTTCTGCAGAAGGAAAGCACAGCTGTATAATGGATGGTAAGGTACATGACACAGACTTCCAGTGCAAAGGATTTCTGTAGTGTGACAACAGAGCCAGGGAGATGCACATATGCAAGGCACATCTCTGAAGGCTGCCATTCAGCTACCATTGTAGTAACTCTGCTCCAAGATCAATGACCAGTGTGATTTCTGCTGGACTGCTGACCCAGCTGCCATGCAATGCTAAGAAAAATGATAAGCAGGAAAATGAGCTGGGAGAAATAAATCCATGTGGTAATTATGCATTGGCTAGTGGAAGGTAAATGCAATTCGTAGTAGAAAATGCATTATTCTTTGCAAGAAACAGCAACCTATTATGTGCCTGAAACAGCTAAACATCCTGATCTCAGGAAAGATTCAAAGAAAGCAACATGCTTTAGAAGAGTCAAGAGCAGACCCACAACAGCAGGCAGAATTTCAGTATTGATGTGTGCAGTGTACTAAAACAAGGTTACCTGGGTGCCAACATTTCCCTGAAGGTTATAGATGTGATGATTTAATTGTCTCTCTAGATCTACCACAACAACATTGGGCCATTTCTCCTGATAAGTTGGCTCCTTCCATTCTCCTGGAAAGCTGGCTGCTTTTTATTGCCATAGAGTTGACCAAACAGAATGTGCCTGACAGCACCAACACAATACCTGTCCAGGAGCAGCATGATAAGGGCTGCTCTGCTAAGGAGGGCAGGCAGGAAGCTGGGGGTGACCTCAGCATAGGCAGAACAGCACCTTCACACACATGGTCTCACAGTTCTGGAGCAGGGCAGAGCAATGACAGTCCACTGACTGTCCTAGACAGTCAGATGAAGTGAGGTCAGAGAGCTCAATCAGAAGCTGTAGGAGATGGGGTCAGAGCTAGGATAAAGCTGGTTACAACACAGGTCTGAAAACCAGCCAGTAAGGCAGGATAAGGCAGAGGTACAACTCAGTCTAGAGCTGGGCATCTGTGCCCTGAGCTTACCTTGGGTCTGTGGCAGACAGCCTAACCAAGGCTGTGTGAGATGCTGATACTCAGTTTATTGTATGGGGTAATAGTGGAATGCCAGAACATCCTTGTCATATGTGAAGATGAAGAGGTTATTGTAGATCTTATCCAGTTCTGTACCAAAATACGTCAAGAAGGTGAAACCTTCAGGACTAAGATAAAGATAGTAACCTTAAGATAGGTTAGATAGTAACCCCTTTGTGCCATCTCTGAGACTAATGAAGCTGAGAGTTTTGCTGGCCTTGACTATAAAGCCAGAAAACGATGAAGAGCATCTATAGATGTTTTATAACAACATGAAGAGAAAAAGACAGTGGCAAGAAGATCCCCTGGCTGTATAACAAAATGAAGTGTGCAGTCTGTTACAATTCATGATCATACACAGCATTAAAATGATAATTTCTGCAAATGGCTGGACTCTTAGAAACTGAGATATATTAAGGACGAGATGGAAATCAAGAACCTTATGAGTAGATGCAAGAATCAGGCCTCACACTATGTGCAAATCTGGGTATATAACTAAACCAAACCTACTTCATGTCATCAGTACAGACCTAAGTCTGCCTTCACTGGGGGCAATGGGAGACACACAGTTACCAGCCTGAGGCTGCCACCATGATTCACGTGTACCATCACAGTGACACTCCATGAACAGTGTTGGGCAGAAAAGACCTCTATTTGGTCCTCACAGTGCCACACACCACAAGGGTCCCTGGTAAATGGTTAGATAAATCAGAGGATAGTGATGGATATGGAGCAGGGTGAAAGGAATGCACCACTTTGCAAAAACGTTCAGTTTTTGCTCATTTCCCAAAACAGGAAACACCATCAAAGGTAATGCAAGAGAACCAGCAGACAGCACACCCAAAGAGACAAGAGCCATGTCTAGAAATGGGTGCACTTGTAAGTAGCCTCTGCCATCAGCTTACTTGATGGGGAGTTAGGAAGAAAAGGCTGTGGGAATAGCAAGAAGGATCAGCTAAATGGATGCAGCAAGAGGAAGGAAAGCATCCATCTGAGAACAGGAACAGTGCAAACAATGAGTGGGAGAGGGATCCAAAGTCTGGCAGCTTTGAAAGGCAGCAATAAATGTTATTCTAGATGGGTCTGTGTGTTGGTAACTGCAGGGTTTGGCAAGACAGCAAACATTCAAACAAACAGACCAACAAAAGCAGCTAAAAAGCAAGAAACAGCAAGTTGTGTGGGCCATGGAGCTGTGAGTGCAAGCTTCGAGCAGGCTGGGCTTTGGAGAATGCACTAGGAAGTTTGTCCAGCCACATGCAGACACAATGACTGCTGTTGCTGCAATGCCTCTAAAACAGCTGGTGTTGGTGAAGCACAGGTTTAGTCTTAGAGACATTGCACTTTTCTTTGCTGTGGGTCCTACTAAGCAGTGCATGAAGCCATATCTAAAGCTATAGTCCAAGATGAACACACTGCCAGTGCCCCCAGAGACATTAAAGGCTCTTTTCCTGCCTTATACTCCATCAGCTCCAGAACAGCACATGTATCTAGAAGAACTCCAGGTCCAAACCATACCAATATCCCTGATTTTCCAATTGTTTTGGTGTTTAGGCTGCTGAGGGCGAGCAAAATGTGTGATAAGACACACTGGAACATCTGACATGAAGCCCGTCTCCAATTCTTTCAAAACAAATAGCATTCAAAAAAGGAGCAGGTTTTAACCAGCCTTGGTTTGCAGCCAACATGGGCACATGGTTAGCTTTAGCAGGACTGGACAGCATATGGCACAGCGACCTGGCTTGTTGTGAATAATGGAGTATAATAAAACCTGTCAAACTGCTATTGGCAGCTAGGGTGAGGAAAAGTCTCAGTGCACAGACAGTTTGAGAAAACCTACTTGTCACTGCCATGCAAAATATTTTATGGCAGTAAATATACATCATAAAGCACCTCTCAGCCCTGGGTGTTTTATCCTCAGTCCCTGAAGTTCTATAGGAGTCCAGCACAGCTGTGGGGATAGCAAAGTGGGGAATGCTAACAGCTGGGAGGAACAAAAAGCAGGTGCACAAGAGGTGAAGAAGACAAAGAGCCAAGGTCCAGAAGCAAGAACAGCAGGAGGAGTTAGAAGGGGTGGTAGGAAGACAGAGGAGTGTCATGGCCACCAGCAGGTGTGTTGGCTGAGAAACACGAGGGGGCTGCCTGTTGGCCCGGATGGCAGAGGAGGAAATGGTGTGTACTCAAGGCAGACACAGGGAGGAGGAGGCAGGATCCTGTTGGAGAGGGCAGCACTGTCTGTCTCTGGGTTGGAGGAAGACTTTGTGGCTGATGGGAGGGCTGCATTTTGTGTGCTAAAGCTTGAAGGCAAGGAATCACCAGGGGAATTTCTTTGTTGTTCCATCCACACATCCAGCAGGAAAATGTGGGATGGGGAAAATGCAGCTCTTTACCTATAAAAGTTCAACCAGTGCCTGGCCTCCTCAGCATCTCTGCAGAGCACATGGGGCCATGAACTAGGCTTGCAAGGACAAATCCAGCTGACATGCAAGGATTCCAAGCCCCAGTCCCATCCCCCGGCCTTGGAGGACTGAACAGAATTCTGCCAGAGCAACGCAGGTCAGAATTAACCTCGAATTTTCATGTCTTGAGTCATCAGCCTGAGCTTAATTTTAGGCTGCATCTCTGAAGAAAAGTGAGTATTGCAAGGCCTAAAGGCAGCTCAGCGTGGGCTTCTTTGTGCCCTGCAGTGCTGTTCTCCCTCTGGCCTTGGATTTGTCTGGTTTCTGGAATTGTCCGGCTCTGTGAGAGCATAATGGGGAAGTAGAAGCACTGCTTAGTCATTATATCCTGCCATTTCAATCATCAGTCTTATTTTGGGTTTATTTTTTAAAGAAAACACTGAAAGTACTTCCCTTATAGACTTAAATGCCTTAAAATATTGCGACTACTGCTTGGGGTGCCTTGTTTGTAGTATCAATGGCCTGCCTTAGCTGCACTAAATGCACTTACATGGGAGCAATAGCAACAATCTGGAATTCAGAAAGTCTACAAACAGGCAGGCCTGTTTTAATTAGTTGAGTACAGAGACTAATTAATATGCAAATGAGGAGCTTACCAATATTAATCATCTGTTTTACTAGGCTCCTTAACTAAAGAGTTTCTAACGAATTTGCAGATGAAGTTTCCATGACATTAAAAATCAGCTAAACACCTACCTGAGAAATAGTCTCCCACAATAAAGGGGAAAGAGGGAAGGGGAGAGTGATGCTTTGGTTTTTGGAAGGAAAACATCAATGACTGAAACTAATTTTGTCTTTGGCAAGTGTCACATAGGCTGACTGAGTCAACCGCTTCCAAAGCCTAATTGAAAGCATTTCAGCAAGCGAGACACCAAAAGGCGCTTGGACAGTAGCAGCACACACATGTCCATGTGTGCATATTTCTTTCTGAGAATTCACTAAAAAGTTGCATGATTGACTAAAAAATTGCATGAGTGACTGAGAAATTACTGTCTGCCTTTGACATCTCTCAACAGCTGTCAACACTGTGGAGCATAACCCCCAAGTAAGATCACACTGGGTTGTACTTTCTGTGTATTTTCCTATCTCCGTTCCTGTTACCTATGCCTTAGAACACGGTAACCAAAATCCTGCCCCTGAGCTACTCCACTCTTTCCTCTGTTAGCTCTACATTTTGCACTTCACTGAGCTTCTGGGTGGGTTTGGTGGAGCTTCTTGTCAAATTCGCTCTCTGATTTTCATAGTTTAGTTCAATGCAATTGCATATGGGTTCCCCTCACTGCCCCGGGGAATGCAGAAATCAAATAAAAATGTTTTCATCTCTAACAAATCTGTCAAAGCATTTCTGTACCTCACAGTTTTCTTTTCATATACCTTTACCCCTGTGTTTCCTCTATTGAAAGCAGAACCTAAATTCTTGGTGTGATGTGCCCCTTTAAATAGCTGAAAATGTGAGAATGAGATTTGCAAATCTCTTCTTGAGTCACTGGTGAGACCAAAAATCCACCAGAAAGATACTTCAAAAAAATTAAAGACAGCCTTAAAAATGAATCCAAATCCACTGGCTGATCTTCAGGGCCAGTGAATGGAGCTTGGCGGGTGGTTTGGATTAAAGAGGTTCCTGAGGTTGCAGAGCTGGAAAATGGAAATAGCTCAGCAGCACCTGCCATCACTCCTGAGATATAGGCTTCCCCCTCCCAGCTGAAAACGTGGAAGATACACATTTCATTTATTCAGAAACAAGGCTTGGGTTTGCACTCCATTTACCTGCACTGAAGTTACAGCAAGGGGTGTGTTTCCTTCCTGAGCTGGGGGTACTGAGATGAGAAGAATAGCTGAGCCCCATCCTGACTCCCAGCACCTCCTGAAAATTCCTGCTGCTGCTAACTGGTAACCAGTTTTCCTGTAGCTGTCTGTAACACAGAAAATTCCTTTAATTTCAGGTTTTGCATTTAATGTGGGAGCATTGCTCATTCTTCATCCTAGCACCAACTCTTTCTCGCTCCTTCCATTATGCTTTTAGCACATGACCTCAGGAGCTCTTGATGCAGTGCAGTAGGTGCCAGGAGAGCACTGCAAATGGAGGTTCCATGGAGGTGTTGGCAGGACCTTGTAGGGGACAGGACAGGGGCAAAGGAGAAAGGATGGGCTATGAGTCTATTTCTGAGAGATTTTGTTGTGTCTGGGAGTAAAGAAGGGAAGCAAAGAGGGGGAAGTGAGGAGTGGGAGATGTCATGTTAGTGTGGGAGGGTCTACAGGCTTTAAATCCACCTCAGAATTAGGATTTAATACCAACTACCCCACCACTGAGTGCTTGAGCTACAGGAGTGCTCATTGTCCTAACAACCCCAAATCTGGCTTTCATGGAAAGAACTGTGCACACCATGAAAAGAGGTATGCTTTTGAAACAAGGACACTTCCCTGGATGGTTCAGATCCTTTAAAGGGTCTGGGGTATTAGCCAGGTGCATAACCCCATCCTGGACCCCATCCCCATGCTCCCACACACCTCCCACATGCATGAAGGTCGGAGCTTCATTCCTCCAGGTGTTTGTGGCATATCCCATCTCATCAACCTGGATGTGCTCCCTAATTCTCTCTGCCTTCTGCCCTCCAGAGCTGGAAACACCAGTCCTGGCACTCACAAGTCCTGAGTCTCAGCTGGGAATGGAGTAAACATAGAGACACAGGGCTGGCAACCTCCCTGTGTTGGTTCAGGCTCCTCTTCTCCATGCATGGTGCCTCTCCCTGCAGGCACCTCAGCCTCAGTACTGAGGTGATAAAAGTTTTTCCTTCTACAGAACTGCTGAATGGCTTGGACTCATCTTTTCTAGAGATATCCACCTTTCAGTGGTCATGAGAAAGTGGCAGACTGCAGCCTCCAGAACAAACAGTTTAGAAAGTTATGAGTGACTGAAGATTAGTGAACAGAACAAACTGTTTAGCTGACTTTAGGTATAGCTGTCACTAGCACAACACCCACATCAGCAGGTGGAAAGGAGGTAAGTGAGAAGTTGGAGAGGTGTGATAAATACAGCTAAGTAGTTGAAAAAACAAGGGCTATCATTTTGCTGATACAAGCAATTTAAGCCTCAGAATTTAGGATCTGTGAAATGAGCTCTTTCCATGTTAAAGGCTAATAGTTTTTCACCCTATTCTCATGGGGGGAAAAAGACCCCAATGACTGGAGAGAATTCTAACAGGAAATGTTTTTTTCTCAGTAGTAGCAATGCAAATAAGAACACAGTGCTAGAGTTTGGTAATGGAAGGATTAAATCATGTAGAAACTGACTGAGGAAAAATCAGAAAGCATGACTTTTTTTTCTGTTTTCCATGGAAAATTAAGCAGAATTAAATGAGATTAAAAACTCAGGTAGGATGTTTCAGGCCAATTTATACACAAAATTTCCATTGTGCCATTGGCCAAACTTCTGAGGTCATTTTGTTTTGGGGAATTTTTAGAAAAAATGTACAGGTTTTAGTATGATGTCATTATTTTTACAGCATATTAAAAGTTTCAGGGTAAAATGAGCAGTCTTTCTGTTCTTTGAAGGGAGCATAAGGATAAGAGAAAAGACAGAAAGAAAAGAACAAATTTGGATAAATGGAAGCAGTGGAGTGTTTCATCTCTGATACAGAATCCCATAGAAAAGACCACTGAAATGGTCTTTCCAAGCCCTGATGCTCTATCTGTGTATAATCCCTTCAAAGTAGTGTAAATCTCAATGATTATTAATATATTTTTGGTTGTTTATATGAACCTTGAGGGGGAAAGGAAGCTTCTGCCATTTTAATTCCTTTGTTAATGTCTTTATGAATGCAATTAGCACTTCATTCACGCTTCTTTGTTTCTGGATCCCATTACGATATGGCTTATGCCAACTTCCCTCTCCCAGGAGAGGTGAGGCATCATGCAGCACTCCACTCAGCTGCGTGGCTGAGCACTGACAAACTCAATTTGCTGGAGGAGAGCATGAGATGACACGGTGCAGTCACTGCTGCTGTGATATGGACAAATGGCCTCTTTTGTTCCAAGCAAGACGTCACCTGTCCTGAGGAAATGCATCTGTGCATAGGTAAGTGAAAGAAAAACAAGGTTGATTTACCTGACAAGAAATTAACCTACTGCAGCTGGTTGTAAAATGGAAGTATCTAATTATTTAGTCCCCTTTTTACAGTTACACCATGCCTATTCAAGTACCCGTTCAGTTGTTTTTAAATTCTAAATATGATGCTAAGGTCATCCCTTTTGTAACACCATCAGTCTCTACAGTCCTAAACCAGGGGTGGATTTGACCCCTCAGTTTTTTTCCTGACTGCTCCAAATGGAGCTCAATGCCCCAAGCTGCAGGGCAGCTGAGGTTGCACAGCTGGACTTGTAGAATATAGAATCATATGAATCAATCATGAGTTGGAAGGATCCCACAAGCATCCCACTGAGTCTAACTTAAGAAAGGTGGACCTTTACATTACCAGAAGCTTGGGTTCATTTGGGGCTGATTCTGTTCCCAGCACACATCAGAGGAGGTTAAGAGGAAGCCCAATGAGATGAGTGGGCTTGCAGTGGTGTAAAGATGAAGCCAGAAGGAACTGAACCCTGTCATTGTGTGAGGGCAGCTCTCCAGTGCTACACGGGCATTTACAGATGCAGAAACTGTGAGCATCAGGGGCTTGGGCATCACCTCTGGGCCGTGAGGAGCCTGTGTGTTTCTAAATATCCCACCAGGTACCAATTCACACTTAAATACTCTTGGAAATGCTGTTCAGGACTTCTCTGAGGCAAGGAGTCAGTCCTGATTCAGGAGTGTGTTAACTGAGCACAGCCAAGGAAATCCAGAGAGATTTGAGCCTGTGGGAGCCCAGCAATGCTCCCAGCTGCTGGCTGATGAAATTTTTGCCACCTCCATCAGGGAGAGGATTGGGCTAGGTGCAGTTTACCCACAAGATTGATTCTTTGAAATTACTACAATATCCCATAAGGGTGAAGAGTGTCTCTCCCCAGACAGGAATGAAGGCAGTGAAGACATAAGCTGTTCCTCCTACCAAACATTTCTGGTGAGGCAGACAGGGAGATGCTGGTTTACAGTGTTGTAGACTCTTTCTCCCTCCTTTTATGTTGATCCCATGTACTCTTTACCATACCCAGTGCAACCTGGCATACAAAGCACATCAGCAGACACTGAAGTCCAGACACTCCCTGTGGGCTCCAGGTCCCCTTTTACACCACCCCCACATCCCCAAGCAACCTACTGCCAGGTAAAAGGGATTGTTGTTTCCATCACAAGATGGAAGGGAGGGAAAAACTGTGGGCTGAAAGCCCAAGGAAAAGAGACAGGAATTCTTTATCGCTTATTAAATGTGCAATTCAAAACCTGGTGAATAGGGAGATGAAAAGCTCCTGCTGAGAAATGGAGAGAGAAATTGCATTTTGGCCTTGGGGAAACCTGTGCCTATAATATTAAAGATGTGCAAATAAATAAATAAAGGCAATAGCTCGATTTACGTGTCTAATATCCTTGCATGCCATGATCAATGTCGATATTTTACTTTTTTATGAGGTCCTCCAAAAATCTATGGCGCTTTCCTTTATTAATTGTTATCCTCATTGCAAAGGTCTTTCACATGTCTCCAGCAACTAGGTCTTAGCTGTCAACTCCATTAAATTCTATTATAATGTGGCATGATTGAATGCTCCAGTGGGATTGGCCAGCCAGTGTGTATTAATATATTATGGAGCATGCAGAGGCAGGCACCAGCACCTTGATGCATTCACAAAGATGCTGTTGTGTTTACATTTTTTCCCCTCTCTGTGCACGTCTGCTGTTTCAGTGGAAACTGGCTTTACCATAAATTATCCCTTGCAAAAAGAACAATGTAAACTGTGAGAGAGCTTTCCCTGGGACGTGGAAGCCAGCGGTCTTCCCTCAAGTGAGCAGATTCTCATTCTCTGCCTAGGATGTATTTGTATGACTTTAATTAGTTTGTGTTTGTACAGTATGAAAATCTAGGAGGCCCGTGTTATTTAACATTAGGGAATATTGAAGAGGAGAGGATTTCCCACCCTGCTGGTTATAAGCAGGGATGTTATGCTGCTCGGAGGGAGCAAAATCAGAATTCAAATAGGCGTGATCGTGGATTTATTTTTTTTTTTAAACAAAGGAGTTTGGCATATCGCACATAAGCACAGTTTAAGACCTGTGCCTTTTGGGGGTGGTGCATGCACAGTGGATAGGATGTCACCTGCAATGACACCCCTTAGACAACTTAATACCATCCTCAGTGCCTATCTGCAGCCTGAACTGAGCGACCCAACCTGGGCACCTTGTGCTTCTACCAGGAAGGCAAAAAAGCAAAGCAAGACCACAGGCTTCAACTAAAAGTCAGTTTAATTCAAAACTGAGGAAGAGAAAAGTAAAAGCATATCCAGGTCTCAAATCTTTGTTTGTCCAGAGGTGCTCTGATCAGATCCATTTCATAGTTAGCAGCATTAAGTCAGCACTTCTGCATCTCTGGAGAACTCTGATGGGTCACCAGCCTTTCAGCCCATCACAGCTGTGCTCATTGCTGCAGTATCTCCCTTTGCCTGTGTTTACATTTGCTATTTCCAAAGCCCTGTGTGCTACCATGAGCAGGAACATGGCCAGGCAGCAGCTGCCCCAGCACTGCAATGGGTGAGCTTTGATGAGCACTAATGCCTTGGCTGCAGCCAGACAACAGAAGATGTAACCTGATTGCCTTTTGGGGGCCACGCTGAGGTCAAATCAAGCACAAATTTGTGTTGAACCAGGCAGAATATGGCTATCAGAGAACCAGACAGGGTGTACCTGGGTGGTGCACTGTAGGCAAACTTTGTGAAATTCTTGGATTATTGAGGGGTGTCTGCCACAATGGGATTGTTTGAAATGCAGCAGTATTATTTTTCTCCTCCTCCTCTGATTCATGCAGGTTCATATTCTGCACTGTGTAGTTTTAGTTTCTGTGCTCCTGACACACTAATTGCCATGGTCAGAGATGTTGCCATGCCCAACTCAATCTGCTTTTAAACACAAGAAACTCACCTAATTCCATAATTCATCCTTAGGATCACACTCCACTTGCTTCCAAACAAAAAATAATATACAGATTGATTGATCTTTTACACCAAGTGCTGAAGATGGTCTAGTGTTAGGGGCTGAGGCCGGGAGAAAAAAGATACTGCTCATACTAATAAACTGTAATTCTTTTCCCAGAATACCTGGGAAATTGCCTTTAGTCAATTCAAGAGACTAACCAATTTAGAAGAATAAAAATAATTATTATGGTTACAACAGTGACTGGGGGGAATAAAAAAAAGGTAAAAAATCAAACCTTTCAGAGAAGCAGAAGGGGAAAAGGAAGCTTCTCCCAAAGATGTGGTTCACTTTTGTGCCTGTGCCATGCAGAAAGAAAAACAAGTCTGCTTTGTTCCTCCTCGAGTCAAGTCAAAGGGTGACAATGTAAAACAGAAGCGCAGGCTATGTTTTCCTGGATCCAAGGAAGATGTAAATGCATAAAATGTGATGGAAGAGCTTTGATTTTTATTCTTTTTTCTTTTTTTTCCCTTTCTTTTTTTTCTTTCTTTTTTTTTTATTTTTATTATTTCTCTCAGGAATGGTCTGACAGCCCCAGGCTGGAGTATGTGTCTCTCCCAACTACTCTGTCACCCAGGTAACCATGGAGACCATGACGATCGATTAGATGCCATCTGATCTCAACCTCATAAAAAAAGCCCCACGTGCACCCGCGCGCGCGCATACGCGCACGCACTCACACAAAAAACAACCCAGGCAGCAGATGGCAACCAGGCCACTAGACCTGTCTCCAGAGAGAGCGAGCTGGGGAGAGGGACTGAGAGACACAGGCAGAGGGAGATCATGAGGGAACAGGGTAAAAAAAAAAACAAAGACAGAAAAAGTGGGGAGGAGGGAGACAAAGAAGTGAAGAGATCAGGAGAAAGAAAGGAAAGAGGGAGAGGTGAGAAGAGGGTCCACAGCTGCTGTGGTTTCTGCAGGACTGCCTTGGGTGGAGCAGCACTCATTTCCACTGCCTGCAAGTCTGTCTTGTTCTGAGGATGGAGACTGAGGCTGAGAGAGATCAAGGAACAGAAATATAAAAATACCAGGTCAAATCCAAGGGAAAGCCCGCGGAAGTGTGGTAAAAGCGCCTTTGCGCAGTTCTGCCCCTGTGACAGCTGACCCCTCCTTGCAATCCATTAGACCAAACAAAGTCACTCTGTAAGGATATGAGAAGGGCTGTAAACAGAAATCAGAGCTTCTCACCCCTCCCTAGGCCACAGTGGGTACAATCTGAGAACTCCAGCACCAGCTCCATGCCACCAAGAGGATTGCAGCTACCCTCTGGACATCCTATGGGGAGAGGATGGAGAGATGTGAGATGGAGCCAGAAGAGCTGCCTCACCTGCAGCTTACCTCTGAGGACCTCTGCATTGTCTGGACATTCTCACTAGCCTGGAGGTGACAGAAGCAAAACTGCTGAAATCCTTCACAGCAGGAACTCCTATGTCTGTACAACACTTAAAAAAACTGTGTCTCTCCAAGGCCCCAGTGGAAATTCCAAATAGCCAAAGAAGTCACAAAGGGGTCTTGGAATTATAGGACAGAAGATTGGATTAAGATTCCAACAGCATCTCAAAAAATACTGGTGTTTGTACCAACACTTTGGTAGGGAGATACCAAAATGAGACAGGTTAGAGCGTGTCTGAAATCTTACAGCAAGGGTGTCCATTTTTTCTGCTGCTGTCAATTGTAGAAGAAATGGAAATTCCTTTCCAGTGTGAACTGATTTGAAAATGAATAGGCCCATCCTGGAGGTGCAAGGTGCAGAATCTCAGCTGGGGTGAAGGCCAGATCTATGTATATGACTTGCATGGGTCTCTTTTGGAAGCTGGGGGTAAGATTTATGTGATCAGTGCTGAGCATCTCCAGTCATCAGTCTGAGCTACTCTTACTGGGGAGAAACAGGTCCTTCTGGTATTTCACCTCCCTCTACCTCAAACATCTAAAATAGGCAAAATGTGTCGCATCATCATCGTGTCTTTTCTGCAGTGAGCGTAAAGGGAGCTGGGAGGAACTATCTCAGATGAAGTGGGGACATAAGAGGTTAACAGAGATAAACCCCACTCCAGGTGTGTCAATGGCACCAAGACACCTGCTAAATAGCTCATCTTTATCTCTTCCATCGTTCTTTTACAGACACACATGAATTCACATCTCAGCAAATGGGAGGTGGTCCCTAGGGATCCCTTCCCAGAATGCTTGTCAAGAACAGTGAGGATGATACCTTCATTGTGGGGCCATTGTCAGGTGAGGAAAATGGCTCATGTTCAAAACATGGGGACTCAGGTGACCTTGAAAATTGCTCTCAGGAACAGTGGACAACTTGAAAATTTGGTAACTGCCAGCACCTGAGGTTAACCATATCTAGTTTACATACTGAAGTGACGATCATCCTTTCCTAAATATGGTGCCTGTCTGTTGTCGGGGGAGGCAAGAGAGAGCAGGGGACTGATGGTTGTCTGAAGTGGGGCTTCTTTGAGACCAGCTCTCAAGAAGGTGTTAATCTGCCTCTACTTTAAGGAGTGGGTAGAGAAGACCAGATCTGTATTCATGATCCATAAAGATTAGTCATGTGCATGATCTCTCTTCCTGGAGTTTTGTGGAACATTCAAAACAGGATATTGACCCCACTGATATCTAACATTACTTCATAGATTGACCTTTGCTCTGGCTGACACAACAATCCAAACTTCAGCAAAGAAAAATAGCCATGAGCATTTTCAAATTCAGAGAATAGTTCTGCAAATCCTGAAGATGGCCTGCAGCCCAAATCCTTATTTTCAGAAATATCAGATTTCCTGGTTTCTTCTCTGAATAAGTCCTTTTAAAAAAAAGGTTTATTTACCTGTCCTCAAGGAAGCATAGAAAGGAAGCAAATCAGAAAGCCAAGAAGATGCTGGAGATGGTGAGCTACAGCTCTGAAAGTATTTTTTTTCTAGATGCCTTCAAGGAAGATGAAGGCACAAAGTCATCTTCTATTCTCAGCCACCCCTGTCCTACGGAATATTTCTGCAACAATAAAGGTGCTCTGATTTGCAATGAAGAAACTGAAAAGGCAGCAAAACAAGTCATCTCATGGCAGTCTGATCAGGTCTAATGTAATCCCCCTGACCACTCTGGTTATTCCTCTGAACTTTTGTCATTCACCAGGAGTGTTCTGCATCTCTCTGAGTGTAAGGCAGTGACACTGGATTAGAGTCACTAGCTGAGGGACAAAATTGCCCTAAGAAGGCTGAATCCAGCTATCATGTGTGGGATTGTTGAAATGAACAGAAACTGGATCACACATGCAGAAAGAGCTGAGTTCCAGGACTGTTAGAGCAGTGTCATGTCTAAAGGCAAGTATTGTAGATAACATTTGTTCTATTTACTCGATTAAAAGCAGAATGTTCTATGACCTTATATGACCAGAATGACAAACATCAGTGTTTCTGTCTGCATTTCAGTCTTCCTGTTCTCCTGCAAGAGTTTCAATAGTGTTTGGTGTTTAAGCAAGTTTGGTACTCATGGCCAGCTCCCATGACATTTTTTTTCTGGGATAACAAGTCCAAAACCTATGGCAGAATTGATGGTTCTGGTTCTGTTAAGAGTCCACCTGGAGCTCATATCAAACTTCCTAGCTTTCACTCCACTACCTTTCCCATATTATGTCAACTGATGTAGCTTAAGAGAAGTACCAGGGCTTTACTGACATTGATCATACAGTGAGAGACACTTAAGGGCTCCTCACCAGCAGCAAGGATAGATGTAAAACGTAAAAGGGAAGCCTAGCACCAGGTTGGGTATAAGCTGGCAGGGCACAGCATGTTCAAACATTTGCTAATTACCAATGCATCTATCTCCCAGCAGAACTGGGTATTTGTTATCCTCAGGGCTGGAGGGCAACATTATTACTGCAGTGTTTTCTCACTGGGCTATCACACTGAGAGGGGGTAACATGTGATACTGCATTTTTAAGCAAATGATCCTAAATCTCACTTGATTTGTGAACAAATATGAAAACCGGTTCAATTCTGCCTCAGAGATTTTTGCAGGACTGAATTTGGTCTCTTGGATGACAGGGTTTTGTTTGACAGTTTCTCCTGCCTGCCAAAATATTACTGAGGTGCCTTGTTTGGAGCAAATCGCCAGAGCATTACCCAGGGAATTTTTTTGAAATACACGGTAGTGGAAATCAATATCCCATAATGAGATGACACAGGAGTACAAGAAAACTGGCATGTTTGGCGTCTGAGAGAAATTCTGAGTAGTTGATTTCTCTGTTTTGGCTAAATTGCTGTGGATTACATGATCATATCCATAGGAACAGAGCACAGAACATCTTGGTTTGGGTGACCATAGTTAAGTTCCCAAAAATGAAGACACACTGAAACAAATAGGGCCTTATCTTCAGAGCTCCTGTACATCCATAAATTCTCTAGCTGCTGTGGGAGATAAATGACACTTTTATTTAGATGTTAAGATCTGAGATTAATTTTATTCACTCAGGTATAAAAATGTGAGCCACTGTGCTTGGATAGGTAATTAACAGTGCTTGTGAGGATTGTTCTTGAAAAGACACCCATTATGGCCCTCATCAAACAGAGCTCTCTGTTCTTGCTCTTTAGATAACATTTTCCCATTTAGTTAAACTGTGAAAGGTTAGCAGATTTCTCTCACCAGAAAGTACTTCCCTACAGCCCGTTATCACCTGCCCTCATTTCCAAGAGTCCTATCAGCCAGCCTATAAGCCATAAGGCTTCTCCTCCCTTCAGTGGAGGTAATATACCTTCCACTTTTATTTCTTTTTTATATTTTTTCCATTTCAGCTGAACTCAATGTTTTGCCATAAATTTGCATCCTGATCTTGCAGCTCATTTTCTGTGTGCACACTTAGCCCACCTGCCTCAAGAGACTGTGACCCACTCCAGCCTCTCCTATGCCAAGAAACACTGGCATATTCAAATTTCTCAGAGATTTTCTAAGTCTTATTTAACCAACAGGGCAAGAAAAGTATTATTATTTCATCCTCTGGCTCTCAAACTCAAAAGCATTACCCCACTAAGGAGTACAAGATACAATTTAAATATCCCCAAAATGGCCTTTTTGCCTAGTGAGCTAATTGTATATGCCTGATTTCCAGAAACACAAGAGCAAACTACAAGGAGAAACTGAAGAACAATAGAAATAACCCTGAATTTGGGAAGAACAGTTTTATTTTGGGGAAAGAGTATGAGACAAGCAGCTCTTAGCAGCAACCAGTGGAGAGCAGAGACAGTGATCATTCACAAGAACGAGGAAAGTATTGTGGGACTGCATTATGGAGCAAAACAAGAAGGCATACAGGACACAGCAGAAGGAAAATGTGATCTGGACCTGTAAAGACAGAGGCTGCCAGCGAGCCTGTGGCCACTCCCACAGGCCTGAATCACGATGTGTGAAAGAGTGGTGAGCACAGCCCAATGTCAGTGAAGGACTCTGCTGCCCATACAGCTTGGTGGCACAGTGCCACTCATGAGAAGTGTAAGAATCCATTTGCTTCCTGGGAAAACCACTCCTGCTAGTGCTTTCTGAAAGAAAATGGTCATTGGAATGGAATGGAATGGAATGGAATGGAATGGAATGGAATGGAATGGAATGGAATGGTATTAAAATGCTTCTAAGTGTCTGAGGGAGGCCACAGCTTGATGTATCTCAAATAGTGGCAAATTAGACAAGCTGTAGAACATGCATATCCTCTGTGGGTCTGACACAGGGTGAAGAGCTGGAGAAGGTCTCCTGAAGCACCTTTTGAAATATGAGAGCTGCAGGTACAAGGAAAATCCTTCCATGGGACAGAGAAATTCTGTGGCTAGAGTATTAAAACCAGGCAAAACAGTAAGAGAGGTATGATCCTTTATAAGGATATGACAGGAGAAAAAGAGAGCAGACAGGACCTCATAAATATTTTCCATCTCTAGTTTCATAAGCCCGTTTCCTATTTTGTTTTACCCTATGCCTGCATGTCACATTCATAAGGAACTCTGCAGAAGGGTGACCCTACCGTTATTTGCAAGATGTCACACCTATATCTGGTGTAAAAAATAATGCCACCAGTGCTGGTAATAGTGTGCACGGGAGGCTCTGAGGACACTCCAGCTCTGGGCCAGAAGAAGTAGGACTTGGTAAAACCATTATTAGTGAGAGTCTTCAGCCCAGACTGTCATTCTGAAAGGTGGAGGGCAGCAAATGTTCGAGCCTGAGTTTTGCTTCTGGGCCTGGGTGGTTTTGTGCCTTTGCTAATGAAGCTATTTAGACTTCTTTAGGTCTCTGTACTTGCTCAGCCACCCTGGTTTTACTACAGAAGGCCTTAGGCTAAAGAGCAAGGGAGCCACACGCTCTCAGCTGCTAGGATGATTGGTAAATTCACCAATTTCAAGCAAGAGGTTTGTCTGCCTATTGACTGGCCACAGCTATTGAGATCAGCCTTGAAACTTGTCTTTAGAACCTAACTTTTCAATACCACAAGTCCTAAGTTTTGTTTCCATCTCAAGTCAAGAATCATGCAGAATTCCTAAGTGTGAATAATTTACATTAGGGGACGGAGTGGGAACCACTTAGATTAACACACTCAAATAAGTTCACCACCCTCAAGGATGCTCAAAGCTCAACATGACCTGATCTCACTGCTAAGGATATTTTTTCTTTTTTCATTTTTTCTTTTTTTTAGTAATTTCTCCTTCCTCTTTTCCTACTCCTTTCTTCTTTCCTTCCTTTTCATACTTTTTCTTACCATTTACCTCCTTGCAATACAGTCTCCTTTCCTTATTAGAAAGCCTCGTACAGAGCAGGATTCAGACAAGATGACCTGGAGTGGGCAGTCAGGCACTATTTCGGACAGTGCTTAGCCCAACAACTCTCTTCCTCATTTTTGTCAAGGCTTGCTCTGGATTTGATTCCCCCCAGCCTTCAGGACTGCATCCTGCCAGTTTGATATAGTGCAATGCCAATTATTTCAGCTGTGACATGTGAGGATAAAGTTGTGGGGGAGGAGGCTGAATAAGTCCCTGAGAAATCACAGTGGCCAGATCTTCAGGAGCTCTGAAGAAACTAATTCCCTTCAAAATCAATACTGCAATGCCATTGAGAAATCAAAGCAATGTACTTGAGTGAGAGTAGAGCTGAATATACCCATGAACAAGTGTCCTGATCACACACACCATGGTGCCTGATCCCCTCTCCCTTGCAATATTGCAAGTCACAAAGAAATTAATTGCAGTCCACAGGGCAGTGCAATCATAAAGCATGAGTAAATCAGTGGAGAATCAGGGCCGATAAAAATACACTCTCAGTGATCGAAACATTCTTTGCCACACCATTCTTTTCCTCATCCATTTTTTGTCTTCTCCTCTTCATGCTTAACTTCACTTTTCAGGCTTCCTAGCACTATGATTATTATTATCGCTATTATTATCATTGTTGCTTTGTGGGCTGAGACTTGCAGATCTCAAAAATAAAGCAGATGTCAGCAGCTCTGAAGGATCCTATTCTATTACACAGCAGAACAAATGAGTATGTCAAGGAAGGGCTTTCCAATCTAACAAGAAAACAGCACAAACAGACACTAAATAAATAAATAAATAAACCCTGCGGGGACAGGCAGACTAGTTCTGATTAGATATTATGCTAACATGATGCCTACTTTCTACACTAACAGTGTTTTAATACATTTAAATGATACTGGGGAAATAAGTCATGAAATAGGAGAAGAAGTCTTCACGTCAGAAATGATTAAAATTATCCAAGGGGGCCAGACTGCCTCTCTCATGGAAATGTGGCTCATGGTGTGGGATTATGAATGTAGCCCAAACAGTATTTACATAGTGTGCCTGACTCCATCTCATTACCTTTGCCAATGATTGCTTTTCCTGGCTGCTGGAAGAGCAGTCCAGCTGGTGAGGGGGAGCCCAGCACCAATGTCTGCACCATGGCAAAGTCTCAGTCTGCTGAGGCTCTGGGATGCCTCTGGGTTTTATAGGGATATGTCACAGGGAAATGCCCGAGCAGCCATAAGAGGGACTGGAGCCACCTGCCACACTGGTGCCCCTGCTTGAGGCTTACAGCAGGTGCAGGCCCACCTCCTGCTTTCCTGCAAATGGACTGTGAGCCAGACTGAGCTTTTGGGGAAGGCATGTTTCCAGAGCCAGGCTACATTCCTTAAAGTAGTCTTCCTCTAAACTTTCTGAGCAGGGACAAAACCAAGCCTTGCCTAAATCAACCTGTAGCCTTAAATCTTTCTCTCCTCCCCAGCTACCTGCCCATGCTCCACCATTTCACAAAAAGGGAGATCTCTTTTCTCTTGAGGGATTTACATAAAGAGCCTGAATGTACTTGTCAAGCTCTATGTAGCAATGTTAATTTTGCTTATGAAACTGCAGCCTTGGAAGACCCTCCATCTCCCGAGTCTTTGCAGCCCTAGTAAATGGCTATTTATTAGCTGCAGTCCATAATTCGCTTCCTTCTGTGACCCTTCTTGTAATTTGCCTTGAGATGACAAGCTCTGAATGAACAGCATACTCATTTTCCAGCTATAGCATATAAAATATGGATATGAAAATGAAATCTTGAATCCATCAAAAAAAGCAAAGACTTTTCCTTTTAGAACCTAAAGCTCCGAGGATCCAGGGCTGGGCTGGAGCCTCCATACCCTGCAAGCCACAGTCTGCTCAGGCACAGAGCAGTGATACTGATCTCAATTACCAGTAACTTGATTCACTCTGTGCTCCGACAGATGAGCTTTGATGAGCCCCACAGTAGCAGTTTAAGAACTTCCTGGAGACCCTCTTCCCATTACTCCCTTTGCAGAATTGGCAGATGGGAATGTGCATCCTCCTGTGGCTCTGCCATGGTGAAGTTTGGTGCATTAGCTTAAAAGCACTGAGACACTAGATAATGAACTGGAGACTTCCTGTCACGGGCAATAATTTGTGGCTAGTGGAGGAGGCAGACAGCTGGATATGAAAGTAGCCTAAACTGCCACAAAAAGTGTGGCCAGTTCATCTGTCAGCCCTGAGTGGTGAATCAAACTGCATTATCCTCTGCTCAATACTTCAGAGCAGCAGTTGTCAGGAAGTTCATACTCACTACACATAGGGGGACAACTCACAATTAAGTCCTCATTTTAAGGAGAAAGTGAGCAGTGGAGACCTTCCCTGAGAAAACCAGAAAAGTACTTCAAGACAGCCAAAAGTTTAACTTTATTTCTTTAAACCTGCATCCTGAATACAAGCAAACTATGGTCAATAGCAAGCAAGGTTGTTTACAGAAGAAAACCAGCTCAGAGGTTTCATTTTTTCTGGAACCAAGGACTCAGAGATGCCATGCTTTGTAAATGACCCTATGGAGATTATAACTACCACTTGTCTGTGGAATAATTCCCTTGGGAATGTTCTCCAAACACTGGGATCAGAGAATAACAGCATCAGCAGACCTGAAAGCGTGAGCTTATTTGGTGTAGCAGAGCACCATTAGTTACTGCTCTATCCTAAGCCTCTTCCTGGAGGTAGGCAGGGGACTGTTCTTCTGTGTAAAAGCTCCTGACATCTGAGTCTTGCTGAAGAAAGGTTTGAACCGGATCATAGAATGATAAAATGGTTTGGGTTCAAATGGACCTTAAAGATCACCTAGTTCCAATGCCCCCACAAGGGACAGGAACACCTTCCACTGGACCAGGCTGCTCAAAGCTCCATCCAGCCTGACCCTGAACATTTCTGGGCATCCACAACTTCTCTGGGCAACCTATGCCAGTGCCTCACCACTCTGAGTAAAGAATTGCTTCCTAATATCTGATCTAAACTTACCCTCTTTCATTTTGAAGTCATTCCCCCTTGTCCTGTCACTACACATCCTGGCAAAAAGTCCCTTTCCAGTCATTCAGTGAGAGTTTCTTGGGGCAACGGGCACAGCCCTGGCAGGGATAAGAAAGACTGTTGAGGTGGAGCTACACAGAGCTGAACATTTAACTACAATATGCAGAAATGGAAACATCTTCCATCCCACAGCCTTCAACATCAGGCACTCTTCACCTCCTAGAAATTCATACACTTGCTAAGCCATATGGGCTTTCAAGTGCTTTACAGCATCCTACTACAACTCTAGTCTTATTAAAAACCTTGTCAGTAACTGTGAACGATGAAATTGTACCCCATCAAAATGATTCAAGATAGTTCATCTCTCATAGAATTTTGACCTCAGTACTCTTCATACACATTCATACTTCTCTGCATCTAACACTCTCCAGGCACAGTTTCAAATTCATCTCAGCACCATGAGGGCTAGAAGCACTTTTTTAAGGGGATGCTGTAATTTTACATAATCATGACTCCAGAAAAAATCCAGACTCCATAACCAGATATGTCTCATAACAACCCTGCAGACATGAATACACAGGCCACAGAAGAAGGAGTAAATTAAAATGTGAATTAAAACATGAAATTTTCTAGACATGCAATTGCTTTGCTTTATTTATTTTAGCTTTAATGGAAGCCCTAAAGTGGACTGTTCTTGAGAAGACAAGCAGAAAATCTGGAACCTGAGAAGAACCTAAAGAAGCTGCCTTACAATGTGCATATCTGAATCCGTATGTATACATATATATAACGAGTTACTGCCCTAGGATGTTTCAATAGAGCTCCTATAAGCATCAAGCATAGTCATACATACAAATAGAAATAGTCTGAGTTCATGAGGAAATCCTGAAAAGATAACAGAGGTTATTTTATCCTTCAGGGAGGCGGAGTTCTTTGCTTGGACTGAGTCCTCACCAGCCAGTCTTATCGTTAAGACTTCTTCCCTTCAAACAAGGGACCACCCAACTTGGTAGTTTTGAGAATAGTTTATGATGAACAATAATAAATAACAGCATGGGAAAACAAAAGGAAAATTAGGGCATCCAGGTAGGAAGGATAACAGTGTCCAATGGACAAATTTCATATTGAGAAAGATACATGGAAACATGTCCAAGAAGAGGATGCAAAAGCAATTCTAGAGCCCACACCAAAAGACAGCATTCAAAATTATGGGAATAGAAGGAGAGGAACATCCAGCAGTTAGTGACCTAGCTGGTTTAAGTTCAGAGACAATCTCAAAAATCAGGACACCAGTGCTACATAGCCTCAGTGAAATGGAGAAGGTGGTTGATGGAAATGACTGAAGACACAGAAGACCCAACACCACCTTCCACATGCTCAGGAAGAGAGAACCAGAGCTCTGGAAGTTGAGGGAGAAGCAGCTGTTGGAGGACATTAAGCCTGCACAGGGATGGAGCCTAGGATATGGTGTACACCTCTGTGGGAAACAAATGGCTTTTCAGACACCTGATTGTATTCCCTGGAAACATTTTGATAGGAAAAACAATTTGTTAGGCCTGAATGACTTCTTGGAATAAATAAATTTTCCTCCTTTATCAGGAATGACCATACAACTCACAGAAGCCAGCATAAAGCCAGTTACAGCTGGCCTAAGCTATGCAAGTAGAAATAAAATGGTCTTGAACACTCCACATGCTGCTGAAAGCCTTCCTGCTCATTCCAGGAGATGCTGATACTGGCCATGGCTGGGGAAAAGACACTGAACTGGGCAGGATACCTGTACCTCCTGTGAGGCCATTCTTACCCTGCATGTAAGGTAAGAAAAGCATGGCAGCTTTTCTTCCCTGGTCAACTGGCCTAAGCAGTCCAGTAATGATCACTGCGTTTTGTTCTACAAGTTCTGCTTCCAAGTGAAGAAAGGAATCCTGTGGGCTGGGGTGCTTGGCATCAACAGAGAGAGAAACATCTGCTTATGGAATGCAGGTGGCTGCAAAATCTTAATTTTTTTCTTTTTCTATTTTTTTTTCCTTTTTCATAGGAAAGAGCATTCCCCATGGCTACACACACAGACATCAGATTTAAAAATAGCCAAGTTCCACCTCGACTGTGGGTGAGTGAAAGACAGAAGACAGATGCATTGGCTGCCAGCTAGACTTGACATCTAGTTTTTCTTTCCTCACCCTGGCAGCCAGCAGTTGCACACATGTGCACAGGTAAGGTCCTCAGTGGCAAAGCACACGGTGTCTGCCTCCCCCTCAATTCACTGACTGCTGCCTGCCAGCCGTCTGTGTCTGGGAGCCACATAAACCCACACTTCCCATTTAGCGCATCAGGCATGTATAAAAATCACCAAGTTCCTCCTATTTGTCCTACTTAATTCACAAATTCCTCACTAGTCATTTATGTGTGGGGATTGCTGTCGAGTTCATTGCAAAGGTTAACACATCTCTGTTTCTGGCTTGTTTTGTTAACTCCTTTAGTGCTTGATCCACATGGACACTTTCCGTGGCTTCAACCTTTATAATGATTGTGTGTGCTTGTGCATGACTTGTCTCACTTTCAGACTCTGG
Organism: Passer domesticus; assembly: GCF_036417665.1. NCBI lineage: Eukaryota > Metazoa > Chordata > Aves > Passeriformes > Passeridae > Passer > Passer domesticus. Next base: position 104,910,252 of record NC_087475.1, on the reverse strand, counting down.
CCCAGGTCAATTAAAGATGATCAATTTCAAGGAACAGGTCTTGGTCTTGCTTCCTTCCTCTTACCCAGACTGCAGGAGATTCTTCCTCTTTTTCTTCACTGGCTTTAATCCACCCACTGTTTATGCTTCCAACCAAATTCATTCATTGAAAACATAAGGCACTACTGCCCACATACTCAGTGCTACTCTTCATGTGCTCATCAGCAGTAGAAGCCACAGTAATTCAGCAAACTTGGCTTCTTTATTTGCAAACATGTTTACAAGTATCTCTTTATTCATTTACCTAAATCACATGGCTCACAGAGAAGTTCTTTCCATGGGAAATTATGGATGCTGAAAAGTCACATGCATTCAAACCACATATTGACAAATTCAGAAAAGAAAAATTCATCCAATGCATTGAACTTAAATTAACTGGATGTCAGGGCACTATTTGAGGGCAGTATCACTGTAGTTTTATGTTATTCTTACAGGTTTCCCTTTTGGCAATGCTGAAAACAATATATCTTTAGTCTAAGCCACTGTGGACATTCTTAGGTTTTTACACGTGTTTTCCATAACTTTAGTGTGATATGATTTCCTAATAAACCTGTTCCAGGAGCATCCAGGCTGCATTAGGGTCTTACAGACACACCATAGAGCACAGTAAGTATTTCTTGTTCTACATTCACAGCTTGGCATGCTAAGCATCACATTTCTGGTCCAGGAAGATGGACAGGAAGAATGAAAAATATCCCATTATCAGAACAACCTTAGAAATAGAACAGACTTGGTCTCTTCTGCATAATGACAAGGCATTGAATCTTGTTCAGTTTAACAAAAAAAAAAGGCTGCAGAATTGATATGGCCACTACTAATGAATACTGACCTAGGAAGGACCAACAGATGTCTGGGTTTACTCAGGCATGTCTTCTCTTTCTGTCTGAAATGTTTGCCCAGGTGAAATTTTTCCCATTTGTCCAAAATTCCCAGACATTTGACCTGAGCAGCAGCAATCACTGTAGCTATGCTCTGCATGACCAGAAAGCCCAAGCTAATAACTGGTGCACGCAGGCATATCAGGTACAGCACACATGCATGTACCTGTTTACAAAATCCCACCTAAACTTGATAACATAATAAAAGACAACTCTTAATCCAGGGGCCAAGATATAAGAAAATCCCATAGCTGGATGCTGAAGGTGTGTGCATACTAATTTTTCATATCAGTGTTTTCAACAGTGGGGAGAAACAGCTGGTGGAGTAACTTTCCAGGCATCATTGGGAATCTTCCACCACCATCAATATTTAAACCATAAATGGGTATTATTTCTGAAAAATGCTCATAAAGGAAATAAAGAGGGAAGTCCTGTAGCCTTCAACCTGCGGGGAGATGCTCACAGTGGTCCTTTCTGCCTTTAAAAACTCCTCATCATCCTCCATTTCTCAAAATACCCTTCTCTCAGGAGAGCTGTGAATACTCACTGACATCACAAGGATGATCTTTGGAGAGATCAAGAAAATGTGGCAGTGAAGAGGCATGACTACCCACGTGAGCACACTTGGCTCTTTACAGTGGCAGCTGGATCTTGAGGCCATGTCTCATCTAGTCCAACAAGCAAAGGAAAAGGCTGGAAGTGGAGACCAAGAGACATAACCCAAAGGCTGCAATCAGACAAAAAAGAACAGGATTTTGTCCAAAAGCCATACATTTCAACTGGAGACTACTGGTTTAAACAGCAGCCACTCCCAGGGAAGTCACACTCATGTTTACAATGGAGCACCTGAGTGTCTTTCCTGTCCCACAAACACTGACAGACCTCAGCCAGGGTGAACTCACATCCAGACCTGGTGGCCCTAGTACCTCTGTTCATGGGACACTGTTTTTTTCCCCTTACCCAGTTGCAGGCTGTTCCTACCAGCAGCCTCAAAGCTCCTGACCTGTTATTAAAACAGCCTCGAAGAAAGTAAACATGACTAATGGAAAAACAAAAAATATCACCCAAATGTCTAAGGAAACCATGAGCTACATCCAGCACAGATTTTTCTAAAGGACAAGGATTTTCATGGCTCAGCGTTCTAATTTGTTTGACCGTTTATTTCCAAGGAACACATCCAAGAGTGACAAGCTCCATTTATTTCAATGGGCAGCATATGCCAGCAACGTGAATGGCGTACGCTATAAAAGAGAATGGATGTTCTCAAGCATCCTAGAAAGCTGTCCTTTCGGCAGGCAGAGGGCATGTAGGTAATGGAAGCGCAGCTCTGCTCTGACAAGCAACACCATAAAAGCAGCATCCTGGCTTCTCATGTTTGATGTCTCCCTACGGCAGACCTGAGAGATTTGCTCAAGCTGAAAGTGAAAAATTATTACCTTATATCTGGCCCAGTGCTGGAGAGAGCAGTTGGATTCTTTCATTGTTCTACTTTTCTGGGCCAGAAGGACATCTCCTTGGGACATATGGCCACTTCAGGGTATTAGTGCTTCACCCTTTTAGACTTTTAGAGGCTATGCACTAACCCAGGCTATTCTTACAAATGACATCACCTTCAAATCATTGTTTGATGTGAATATGAGATGTTCACACAAGAAAGCGCCCTCTTTTCATAAGATACCATCACATAGCAGCACTGTTTTCAGTCTTGTCTCTTTGTACTACATCCTGAAGACAATCCTCTTCTGAATCTTGCCTTTCCAAAGTCTGATTCCACTGAAGCCTGAAAAACCATGAGTTGTGAGTCTCTGTCACAAATTCAGTACCACCTATAACTTGATATTGTTTGGTGGCCTATGATACTTTACTCACAGGAGTGGGCAACTTTTATTGGCTATCATTAATGAATTAACTAATATTAGTTTTGTGTTAGGACTTACCTAGGGAGCAGTGTACTTCATAAGATTTTATTGGCTTGTCAGCAACCCCTGGAAGTCAAAATAGAATGATTCTCCTCTTGCTTTTCAGTGAGATGGCCCCAACAAATGTTGGGTGTGGCTTTGTTCAAACACAGTCTTTCTCTGGACACCTCTCATTCTCATTAAACTTAAGAGGGTGCTGGGAAGGAGCAGTGTGAGCTGCAGTGCTGTCTACAGGAAACCACTTCTCCTTCTCCTGTACCTCCAGCCAGGCAACATCTCAAGCCAGGTAAAAAAGAAGAGATGTTCATGACTGCCTTACAGACCTCCAGCATGGTAAAATGAAATCCTGAATTCTCCTTCAGGAGATTCATGTCCACCTGTGCTGCAAGGCTCACTATTCTGGATTTAGTCTGCAGTAAGGCCACAGCCATACAATACCCCTGGATGCCCATTGTACAGACCGGAGGCCCTTGTTGTGAAACTGTTTTTCCTTTTCACTTTCTCTTCAGCAGGGTGCAGCTCGTAGGCTGCAGTTCCGTCTTTTATGGAGAAGCCAAATCAATGTTGTTCATGCCATTAAGGGCATCTTTGAAACCGTGTGGGAATCTTAGCTTACCTTGATGCCAGCGAGGTGCTTGCTTAGTGAAGAGGCCAAGCATAGACTTGTGGCTGGCTCTGTGTGTATTTGGGGATATAGATCATAAGGTGGCTTTGCATCATGCAGCTTCCTTTGGGACCACACTGATTTCCAACATGCAGGTCTCCACTTGCTGTGAGTTATTTCCTAAGGAAAAGACAAAAAGATCTTGAGGGAGAGCTATAGTCACCCTTCCTTTGTCAAAGTGAATCTTTTCGTTTCCATCAAATGCACTTTTGTCCCTCAATTTCTGATTGTTTTTGGTGACTTCCATGCCTGGGCCAGTTGGCCCCAAGCATGTTGAGCTCTCAAAACCAGCCTCTTGCTCCAGGTGTGAGTGGTGAGAGACAGGAGAGCTCTCTGCTGGGAGAGTTTGGCCCTGCTTCTGGGCTCTGGGGCTTTATTGGGTCAAAAAAGAGCCAGGCTGTCAGCTCCAGCATTTCTGATTGACTTTTTAAGGCTATAGATACAGACTACACTCTGTGTCTTGCAGTGGATCTGAGAAGATTTGCAGTATCCCAGCAGAGAGGTTTGGGAAGACACCCCAGGCCTGGCATGCCCAGGGCAAACTGGGATCCTCTAGATTTAACACATCTGGTAGTGGAGCAGTGGGGTAATCGAATCCCAGGGGCAGTAACTGGTGCTTTACAGGGTGTCAAAAATGTCCATCATCACGGAACAGCATTGTGAAGCAACTGTGTGGTCTTTTCCTGAAAATTAAAACTAAAAAGCAAGCCATATGATGACAGCATCTGTAGCAGAGAGCAGGGTGGCTTGCATGAATTAGCAGCTTCCTGGCTGTTATCTGTGGCAGCCTTAGCCAGCTACTTATTCCATCACCTGCAGCTTCTGTGGGCTGAGGCCTCAGACTTACACCTTGGGGAGCACTGCAAGCCAAAGCCCCCAGCACTGAGCCACAGTCAGAAAAGAGCTGGAGAAGGTCTCCTCCACAGCTTTTTCACTGAAGTCTGGGAATGGGATCTTGGGTCTTGGAATGTGGAGCACAGTGACCTTGAACTGCTCAGATCCTGATTCCAAAGAGCGCCTGTGAAGGTTACCAGTAAGGTGGGCTGACTGGGGATGTGCCACAGCCTCAGTGACTTGCATCTGAATCTTCCTGGCATGTCCCACTGCAGGAAAGGATAGCTTAGCCAAGAATCTCCAGAAGCCCTGCTGCAATCATGTTGGATATCCATGCAACCAGTGCCAGTATGTGGGGTCAGAGCAAGTGATAGCCTCCTGCTACCTTGGAGACTTGTTATGGGTAGGGGAAGAGAGATAAATCCCCATTTTTCCCTGGGAGAAATGCTCATTAGGATCCACTTTCAGCCATTTCTTTCCCTAGTGGGTCAGGTGTCATGCAGAGGGGTTATATTCTGTGCAACAGTATCCACCATAAAAAAAAAAATAGACAAAACCCAAAATTACTCAGGTATGTTACTCATTCTTCTTAAGGTCCTGCAAATCATATCAAGTGCAGAACCTCTCCCCTTTCAGAGATCTTTCAGCATGGATGACCCTCAGGGATCCCTGCAAGTGTCTTCCTGCCACCTCTCCCCCATGCTTCCTGCTGATGGGACCCAGAACCACCTACTGAGCTGCTCAGCAGAATCAGTTCTGCTCTGTCTCCCCCACCCCTCCTGCTGTCCCTTTTTGAGGGCTCCAAAGGGAGCCTACCAGTACAGGCTCCTGGCACAGAAAAGTCCCCATGGAAGAAGATGATTACACCCAGAAAAGTGGCTATGGCACCCATTTGAAGGGATCTGCAGGGAGGGTAATGGGGATCAGAGCAGAGCAGCCACTGCCATCTGGCAGGGGCTGGAGCAGGGTGACAGCAAGAGGAGTCACTTTGGTCACAGGCATCCCCTGACTCAGGCACGAAGGGGCCTGGCTCCATCCAGTCTCTTGAGAGCAGAAAAGCCACAGACTCATGGCTGACTCCCTCGCCTCATTGTCTGTGCACTGGAGCAGGGAGGGCAGGAGACAGGGAGTGAAGGAGCCTTTCTGTCCCCCTGGCTCTGACAGGTCCATGCCTGCCATGCACCGGGATTGGGGGTGGGCAGGAGACAGGGCAGGGGGAGCGCCAAAATAAAAGAACTAAGAAACCAGCCTGATGATTCTCCACAAGCTTGGTATACATGATGCAAATTGATGTTTAAAGCTTATTTATTAGCTTACATGCGAAATGCCAGCGGTGTTTTTCTAGATCAGTGGGTATCCAATATTTGGGCGGGGGGAGACGATGGCAGTGGGAGCGAGCATGGCTAGAGACTGTATATCCAGAGGCTAGGGTTTATATCATGGGCTGCTCTCGACTGTTATAATTTGTGGCACAGATTCAGCGAGAATCTGATCTGCTGAAAATATTTGGGCTGTGAAAACTCCCACACTGTGACAGATGTCAAGTCCAATTAAGTGACTCGTGTCCAGGTTTCTGTCCAATAGGCTTTCCCATTAAATACCAATTTAAGAGGGAAAAAATGCCGCCCCCTTTTCTCCGAGCCTTTATCTCTTCCGACCATCTCTAGGCGAAACCCTTTGGTACCAGAAGTGGAGCCACACGCATCTCTGCTCCGTCTGTCTGTCTCGCCCCTGCCACCTTCCGCACCCCTCCTTGGCTTCTTTGCCACTCCGGGAGGGGTGGGAGGAGGAACTGCACTTTCTTTTTATGCATGTGAGCGTACCTTGTCCTGCACCGCCGTTATCTCTCACAGCCGCTCCGAACCCGCGCCGAGATTTTCGTTTATTTCGTTTTGTTTTTCTTTTTCAGCCTTCGCATATTTTCCTTTATTTTTCACTCGAAAGATGCAGGAGGAGTTAGGAAGCTCAGGGACGGATGGGGGTTTCGTTTATCCTTTTTTTTCTCCCCTCGCCAGTTCTTGAAGGACCAGAAGAAGAACTAAACCAAACATTCATTTTCCGACGGCGTCTCCCCGGCTCCTGCCCCTCTCCGCCGGACCGGTGAATTAACAAAACCTCACGTTACAACCCCCACCTCCCCACCCCCAAAAAAAAAAAAAAAAAAAAAAGCTTAGAGAAGAAAGGAGGGAGCGACGCATTGTTACCCCGACCCGCGGCGTGCCTGTGCGCCGGGCCGCGGCGGAACAAAGCCGGCAGCGCCGCGCCGGGCTCCGCGCCCCGCGCTCCGGGCTCCGCGCCCCGGGCCCCGCCACCGGCCCGGCCCGGGAGCGGCGGGGCTGCCGCGGGGAAGGAGAGGCTGAGGGGGCGGGAGAGAGGGAATAATCCCGGACGGTGCCGGTGCTGTCGCCGCATCCCTTTTGTTATTTATCGCGGTCGGGGAAGAGGAGGAAGAAAAGCGGGCGAGAGGGCACTTTCCTCCTCTAAAACCGACCGGCCGAAGCCGCCGGTGCGCTGAAGCCGCTGCCCCGGACAAGCGGGCGGAGGAGGACTTTGATGGGGAAACGCTTTTTCTCCCCTGATGCATCGTAAGTAACTTAAGTTGTTATTTATACTCCGCAAACAAACACGACAGTATAACATCTCCCATCTCTGGAGCGCTGGAGGCCGCGGCGAGGGATGAGATCTGCCTTTCCCCATCCGAGCAGGACACTTTTTCGCTCGTAATTAATTTTATTTGATTTTGATTTTTTAATTTTTCCATGCTCCGCTCCCGAAGGGTCATTTGAACTGTAAAGGAATCGCCGAGGGGGCGAGGGGACCTGGAGAGAGAGGCTATCCAAACGACTCCACCGAGGTAAGCAGCCTTAGCAATCCTTAACAATATCTTTCCGTTTTGCAGGTAGCAGGGGGCATGGGGTTTACTGTAATAATAATAATAATAATAATAATTTTTTTAAAATAGAGAGGGGGGAGGGGGAAAAGAGCCTCTTTACAGATCAGCTCGCCAAACCCCACCGTACAGATAAATCCAAATCAAAGCGAAAAATTCAACACACACCGGTAGAGAAACCTCTAAGCAACTTTCTTCAGGAACCACCGCTTTAATTGCCCATTTTTGTACAATCGCCCTGCAAATCCTGCCTCTCTAACGTGCTTTTTGCAAAAGCCCCCTCGTTTAGGATACCAGCTGAAAGGTGATTTTAAACCCTTCCTCTGTATCTTTTTGCCCCACGAGATCGCTGATACCTGACTTGCGCGCTAATGGGTTTTTCCCCTACCCCTGCCTTGTGGGCCTGATTAACGCTCCTTATTAAAAATCGAAGAGGAAGCGTTTCCGACGGCCCTGGCAAGAGACAGCCCCTTCCCAGAGAAGGAAGAGCTCTTCTCTCCCACTCCCCAGTCGTGGCTCCCTGCGCACCCCGGGGAGCGCTGAGCCTCGGCCCCCGGCAGAGCCCCTCTGCCCCGCCACGCGTGCCCCGCGTCTCGCCCCGTTGTGAGGAGGCTTGGTTCTATCCCTGCCTGGGGAGAATTCCTCCTGCCCATGTGGTTGTTATCATTATTATTGTTAACAACAACAATAATAACAGTTTATTTTTCCCAGCCGGGTCTGAGGCCCAACTGGGACTTTCCCTGGAAACTTTATGTGGAAATACTTTGCAATATTAATTCGGGAGAAGGGAGGATGCGATGCTCCCTCCTCCGTCGGGCTCGCTCCCCACCTCGCTCGACACCCCAGCTGCACACACGCACACACACACACACACATTTGTGTCCAAGGTTATTCACTAGTTGCCTGATGTATTGTTTTATTACATGCCGGCATGTCCACGGACGCGCTCGGATTTGTATTGCTGTCTACATGACAGATGGTGCTCTGTGAGGCCGCAAGAAGATACGATTCAATTTTCTTTTGAAAGGCACGTCCGCATTTATTTATTTATTTATTTAGCCTCCCCCTCTTTTCGCGCAGGGAGGGGAGAGGAGGGAAAATTTAAAGGGATGGAAAAGTTCGGCCTCTGATTTGAGGTTTTGTTTCTTTTTGAATCAGACGCTTAGAAAACGGAAACTCTCCAAACATTCCCATTTGATCGCTAGCAAATTGCTATCTGCACGATTAGCGGCAGGAAAGGAAAGAAATAAAAACAAAAAAAGAAGGAGCACAGAGAAAAGAGCGGAGGGGAGAGCCTAGCAGATACATCGGATCCCGTAGGGATTGGGGAAATAAATCTCCCCACTGGCCTTGTTATACTTGTGGAGCCTTGAGCTGTGTATTTAGAAGTATCACGTCTGTAGCCTGGATCCCAGAGAGCGTTTCCGAAAGAGAAACAGTTAAGCAGAAACTGGCTGGCTAGAAAGAACAATATTAAAATTGGGGGCCTGGACGGGGAGGGGGGCGGGGAATCACCATATTATTGAAACACTGGATATTAGCTTGCTTTAAAAAAAAAAAAAAAAAATCTTCTGTTGCTCTCTGGGCCTGTTTCAACACCCAAGGAAGCGCAGGGAATAACGGCAGGAAGTATATTCCGCTGAAGCTGCCGTCAAGCGCTAGAGAAGGGATGGTTAAATGACGGGGTATCGTTTATCCCCGATATTGCTGTCATTAGTACTCCCTGAAGGAGCCGCAACTCGTCCACCCGGCTCTCCCCTCGCCCCGGTCGGGCGGTACCGGCGCCGGGGGCAGGGCGCGGGGACCGGCATGTCCCTCGTGTGCCTGTCCGTGTCCCTGCTCCCCGCCCGGCCCCTGTATCCCGGGGCCGGGGCCCTGACCCGCTCTCTCTGCTTCTCTGTCTCGGGAAGGCTCCTCCGCCCCCTCCAAGATGATGCTTAGCCCGGACCAAGCCGCCGACTCCGACCACCCCTCCTCGGCGCCCTCCGACCCGGAGTCCCTGGGCGGCGCGGACGCCCAGGCGCTCAGCTGCTGCGTCTCCGACCCGGAGCCCGCCGAGGGCGGCGGCGGCGAGGGCCGGGGCGGCGGCGGCGGCGGGGAGGGCCGCGGCGGGGGCCGGCCCGGGCTGCACCCGCCGCCGCTGAGCCGGGAGGAGAAGCGCCGGCGGCGCCGCGCCACGGCCAAGTACCGCTCGGCCCACGCCACGCGTGAGCGGATCCGCGTGGAGGCCTTCAACCTGGCCTTCGCCGAGCTGCGCAAGCTGCTGCCCACCCTGCCCCCCGACAAGAAGCTCTCCAAGATCGAGATCCTGCGCCTCGCCATCTGCTACATCTCCTATCTCAACCACGTGCTGGACGTGTAGCGCCCGGCGGACGCCCGCAGCCCCGGGACCCCCAGGCCCGTCGGCCCGGGTCCGGCTGCTTGTGCTCCCCCCGCAGGGCTCCCGCCCGGCCGAGAGCCCGCTTTGCGAAGAGAAGCGTAAAACCGGATTGTCTCTTCAGGCTGTCAAGTGCCCCTTTATATATATCCAAAAACATCTACTTGTGACCTTAAACGTGTGACCCATGGGTGCAGTTAAAAATAACTATTTTTTATTTATGGTAGAAGGAGTTGACAATTTATTTTTTTCAAGATTTATTTATTTTTCAGAGTGGTGGCAATTTTACTTTGGATACTTTGTGCCAATTGGTTTCTATAGTCGGGTGTTTACACTTTCTCCTGTGGAATATTATGTTTGACTTTATGAGTGTTTGTTGGGATCAATACAGTGTTCATTTTATTTTCTTTATAATTTATTTTTCCCCTCCAATTATATTGCACTTGTGTACCACAAACCTCCCCTCCCTCCCTGTTTATAAGTATATTTTATATATATCAAGGCATTTGTTCTTGACCGTTTTTCTTTCTTTCCTTGTGTGGGATCAACAACCACTAGCACTTAACTAGGAGAGGTTTTTTTTAAAAAACTTGTTGTTATTCTGATCTATAGTTGCGTCTGAAAAGTACTTTGCAAATCGTTTATAAGGGAAGTAGTTTCTTTGTGGGTGTATATGTGCGTGTGTGTACACATGCATGTGTGTGGGAGTGAGCGTGGGTGTGTATGTGTGTGGTATATTTTTAGGAAAGGACATTTTTTCCTAAAAAAAAAAAGAAAAAAAAAGAAAGAAAAGTAAATCCAGGACTGCTTTCCTTTGTGACAACCAAAAAAATTCTATAACCTGAAAATGTTTCATGTTCTTTGCTGTGAATCTCTTAAAACAAGAAGCGCATTTTAGGGAACAAAAGAGAAAAAGAAAAAAAACCACATCTGCTATCCAAAGATTTTAGTCTTTTTCAGGGTTTTTTTGTGTGTCTATGTTGCTTTATATAATGCAATATTTTGTAGTGAAAATAGATAAATCTGGTTTCTATCTGATGCGTTTTTCATATCTCTCATGAATGGTGAGCTGTTTTGCATATAAATAAAAGTATCAAATAAAAGCTGTTTTTTCCTAATTATTCCTCCCTGTTGGTCCTTCTGTGAGACAGGCATGAGATGTCCTTATGAATAAGGATTGCAAAGGCTTCTCAAGTCGGGCGTGGAAGCTTCAACAGGTTTCCTGCCTCTTCCTAGGGAGATTCGGACTGCAGTCCCTCCATCACAGCTCCCCTGCTCCAGCTGCTCTCAGCTGGCTGCCCTGCCCAACTGCAAGGGAGACACAGAACCTTTGCTGTCACTTTCTCCCAGTCTCATCATGACTGGCATCTGGTCACATGTTACAAAGTTCAAGTTGTACAGTCCAATCCAATGCTTGCAAGCACCTGTTTTTCTACCTCACTCCTTGAAATGTCTGGCTTTGCCGCTCAAATATATGTGTTGCATCCTGCCTGAGTGCACTGGGTTTTCTTTCTCTTGTTTAAATTCAGCTTTGATCCCTCTCTGTCCAGGTCTTATTCTCCTGAAACTGAAGAAAAATCTTGTGCCCTTTCCCTACTTTAGAAAACCTCAACCATAATCTTTCATACAAGGCTTCAATTGCCAAATCTTGTCATTCAAAACATGGAACAGATACAGACTCAATGGCAGACAGGTTATTACCTGAGTAATGTGAGACTGTCTCATTTATTAAACCCTTATTATTAAACCCTTATTATTAAACCCTTTCTTCGTTTACCACAAGGGGTTAATTTTACCTGTAATTTGAATACTGCCATTGACTCTGGTGGCATCATCCATTCTTGCTGGAGAGATAAAACCCTCCCCTCTACCCCATTTTTATGGCTGACACTTTGCACAGCGATTTAATTAAGTGTGGTCTTGACCAGCTGAAAAGCTCCATGCAGAAAACCTGTCAGAGAGACTGTTAATTCCATTTCCTACAAATACATGCTTGCCATGTCCCAAGGGAGCACACACTGGTTTGGTAGCTCAATGGACAGGTTTCATATCCTGCATTTCAGGGTTGAAATAACTCCACCAACTTTGAAGTTGGCTTTCTTTGGGACAGGTTTGTTTCTTAGGTTCAATATCAGGGCGCTGTGTTGAGTTTGATGTAATTGCCTGAGTGATATTATAAATCCTGTCATCCAAAAAGCCTTTATACTACCAGCATTTGGGAGGACTTTGTTAATGAAAAGATAAACATATTATTTCCTTCTTGACCATTGGGAATGCATGTTTTAGGGGAAGGGACTGCTCTGCCACACCTGACTGTAAAGTAAGATGGCTGCAGTCACTGGCAGTTGTAGGTGTCAACCCCACATTCCCCCTGGCCTCACTTCCCCTTGTGGGGGTCTCACACACGTGTCAGAGGCACAGGTTGAGATAATGCTCGAGTTTCAGATTCCCAGCCACGTGATCCCATGCCCAAGTGATAAGCCAGAAAGACTGCTGTGTTGTGAGCAAAGAAGAGCACAGCATGGAGAAGTGGAAGGGCTCAGGAAGTCACAAAATCCTGTGGGCTATTCTATTCTTACCATCCCTGAGACAACAGAGAGCCTGATTGCGCTCAGACACAGAGCAGCAAGGGCTTTGCTTTTGGTGGTATCCAAAGGGTCAGATCTCAAGTTTAACCTGCAAAAGGGTCAGGGCACTTGACTTGAAGAGATGTGCTTTTCTTTCCAAGTTTTATCTGATGAAAGAAATTGCTTTTTCCTACAAGTCCTGTCTCAATTCCATATGCTCAACACCTTGTTTAAATCCTGTCCCCACCATAACATCATCCCAACTACTTCTGTTTTTCCTGCTGGCACCAAGAAGGAAACTCATTCTCATTTAGCAGTTGATGAGTGTTGAAAACAGAATGTAGGTTTTGCTCCCACATTCCACACTTTTTTTCTTATTCTTAAGAAGCTGAGTAGTATGCACAAGCTACAAGGCCCATGCAAAAAACAAAGCTGCACGGCTAAGTGCTCAGAAGTCTGGATTTATGAAGACTGGGTAAACAAATTTAACTCTATCTCATTGCAAGTCTGGGTTAGATAGCAATAAAGTCTAATTATATAATCAAAGCTTGCCTATGTCTATGTTCCCTCAGCAATAAAGGAATGAATGACCTTGAATGACAATACTATAGGAGGAATGGGGTTGGAACTGCTGAATGGAAGTTTATATCACACTCAGCCATTACAACAATTGGAAGGGAATACACACAGTTAATATTTCCTGGTATTTTAGCAACATTCAGATACCTTTCTTTCACAACTGAAGAGGAGCTCATCCTACAAACCACGAAAGAAAGTGCATTCAAAGACAGAGAAGGCAGAGCACTACCTCTGGACCTTTAGCTGACTCTAAAAGAGGGACTTTAGGCCTGAACTGAATACAATATATAAAACATTTAAAACATTATATAAAATATATAACATTGAATGGAAACCTCCATTCACAGAGCATTAGATTTAATAGATAAACCTAGAATAGCCCAGTACAAGAGTTATCCAATGCAGGCTAACATTTCAGGCCTATATGGACTCACAGGGATACAGTGCAATGCACACTCACATGGTATCATTAGGAAGAAGGGCAGCTAATGCATTCATCTGAACCCTGGGAACAGATCCTGACCCTGATACAGCAAACGAGGACAGACAGCAAGCCAAAAGTAACTCCTCCAAATAAACATAATGGTTTTGACAGGACTGTACAGCTAAGGGGAAACTGTATCTCAGTATCATACAGTTTCCTAAGAGATTAAAAGATCTCAAGCACAAAATAATCCAAAATATAGGCTTCAATTTATGCTGCTATTACATATGCACATACAAAAGGAAGAATTTCTAGGCATAGACCATCACTGTCCAGCAAAGTGCATGGTACTGTGCATTCAGGATCACATTACTCCCCAGCCACAAAGTCGTGTCTTAGTGTTTGTGTTAAAAAGTGCTTGAGCCAGGTAGAATATGACCACTGATACTTAACAACAGATAAATTGTGAAGGTCTTGGATGTGATTTGATATCTTTGCTGCATTTCTAGTGAAGGGAATGTGTGTGTGATTGGGAAGAGATGGGGGGTGGGGAGCTGAAGAGGATGTTGTATATGAAATTCAACAAAGAAATGGATCTTTTCCATTATATAGCTGTGAAGAAATAGCAGAGACATTCTATCTATCTCTTCACATATCTATCCATCTAGCCATCCTGTAACCCAATTAACCCAGTTCTTTTAGGGTGAATAAATGTGTTCTAATATCAGCCATTATTTTTCAGTACTCTCAGTTTATTCTCCAGGGTGGGACAGATCAATAACCACAATAGCAACCGACCCAAAAGGAAAAGCCAATCTCCTGGTGCTTCTTATTTATTTCTTCAGAGCCGATTTCGTTTTTCCTGCCTCTTCCCCTGGTGACGGATTTTGCCTTTCCTGCCCAGAATGGCCGTGTTGTTTTATCCTGAGCTCTATTTGCATGTGAGCTTCAGATTCATCTTTGGCTCCTTGCACGGTTTGGGATGAGACCCTCCTGTCCCCAGAGAGGGGGGCAGGTGTTGCTCCAGTCGAGCGAATGGAACCAAATTACAGGACCGTCTGTCGCCTCCTCTGGGAGCCGGCAGAGGGAGGGGAGGAAGGGGAGGGGAGCGGGATGCCGTACGACAGAAAAGAAAAGCAGAACATCATACTGATGCCGATAAGAGCTTGAAAACACGAGTCACCCCAGCCCACAGCCCCACCCAAAACCATGCAGCAGCCACCTGAAAGAGAAATGTCAGGAGCAGAGACAGAAATAAATTGAGTCACTGGGCTGGAATAACTCAGGCTCAAAATGAAAGAGAACTCAGACCCTGTCCCCTTTAGACACAAGTGCAGACACAAAGTTGCTGTTTTTCTCAGCCTACGGCTGTGCTCTTTGATGTCACCTCCTGTGCCCTTTCAGTGCAGGCTCCTCTGCCCACCACCACTGCTCTCCACCAAGTCCTCACAGCCCAGGTCTCACAGCAGCTCCTGCAGCCCTCCCTCCAGCTGCTCCTTTTGGCCTTCCCACAGCCACCCTGCCCTTCAAGGTCCCTGAGAGAGGCACAACTGTGCAGAGGTGGTTCTGCTCCTCTGCCACCCCACCAGCCCATGCCCTAAGTGGAGCCAGGGAGCTCTCACAGGGAGCTGCTTGGTGCTCCAGCTCGGGGCTGCTGTCTCACTTCTCATCCACGCAGACTTCTACTCAACTGATCTGAGGGAGGTGATGTTACAGAGTTACACTTCTCAAACCTACTTGTTTGCTTAACTCATTCCTAGCAAATTAATAAAAGACCTCCATCTACCTCACCCCACCCCCCCAGCTTGTTTTTGCTGTTTTTTTGGTCCCAAACTTTCCTAGATATGAGTACACACACACATTGATGTATGCAATGATTGCTCTTGGAGTGGCTGGGCACAGAGTCACTTGAAAAGCAACAGGTAACAGTTGTTCTGCTGCTCCTCACTAAAACAAGAAGAAGATGAGAAGAAATTTGTGGAGAATTCAGAGGAGATTGGGAAGAAGGCATGAAAAAAGGTGCCTTTAGGAGTGCTTAAATCAAAGCAAAAGCAGCGTGGAGTGAATGAAGGGCAGAAGAAGCCAGGTCACATAGGTGGAGGGGCCTCATCAGTCAGCGACTGGGCATAACTTAAAGGATTTTCCATGAGGGTGGTGGGATGTACATATGAACCTGAGGTCTACATTAGGGCATAATGAGGAACAAAAGGCATCTGAAAAGGTAGGCAGCAAACACAGGAAGAGATGGCAGCAGAAGTATGAGAAAGGAGAAGGATGTGAGTGGCTGGGTAGAGCTGCTGGTGGATGGGGAGAAGATGCTCCAGCAAAGTCAGAAGGAGCAGCTTGCTCAGGGGTTAAAAGCGAGTTCAGTTCAGGAATAGACAGGAACCAGGCAGGAAGGGAACTGGAAGGAGTTGTTAACTAGATATTCAAAACTACTCAGGAGAGATCATCGCAACTATAGTCATGGCCAGAGGGATGGACTGGCACAGTAACATTTTTTCAAGGACCAAAAGACAAGGAGTTTGTCACATAACATCTATCCTCCAGAGAAATTCTCTGTCTCCTTGCTCAAAACAATTCTGTGCATAGAAGTGGCAGAAAGATTTGCAAACCCAAGGGCTAGAGAAAAGAAAAAGAAAAGAAAAGAAAAGAAAAGAAAAGAAAAGAAAAGAAAAGAAAAGAAAAGAAAAGAAAAGAAAAGAAAAGAAAAGAAAAGAAGCAGGAGAAAGCAGAATTCCACTGTCACAGCATTAAAAGACAACTCTTTCCCACATATCAGACCCAGTATTCCCAATACCAAGGGTCTTCTGACCATTTAAGCAATTTCAAGATTTAAGACACGCTTCAAGACTATCCCAGAAACGATCCTTACAGGATAGAGCCGCAAAGCTGTATTGGACGTTTTTTATTCAAGATAATAAAGACAAGGATTGACCATGAAAAATTGCAGAAGGACTGTGTGAGACTGATAAAATAGCACAAGAATTTCAATCTAAATAAAGTGATAAGGTGATGCATGCAGGGAAGAACATTTCTAACTTCACATATAACTGATCAGTCCTGAGCCAAGCACAGAAGCAAGATCTTGTAGCTATGATATATTGCTTCATGATAACATCAGCTTGGGTCTTTGTGTCATGGAAAAAGAAAATTAAATGTAAGATATTATTATCACCATTGAGAGAATAGAACAGAACAGGTAGAAAGCAAGACAGAGAGCATCATTATGCCATGCATAAAACCAAAGTAAGTCTGTATCCTGAATTCTGTGTGTAATTCTGGTTCAGTCTCAGTAAGAGCAAAGTAAAAGTCCAAAAGCATCTGAGAATGCTAGCAAGGATAATACAGAACATGGAATAGCTTCCATGCAGCAAATGACTAAGCGAAAAGGACTGAGCCAGCAGTGATTTTACAGAAAGCCATCATATCCCAGTTAACAAGGGAACGGTGGAGAGGGATCAGTTGTTCCCTGTCTCATCCAATATAATTTGATAACAGGAGGCGTCAAACGAAACTGTTGGATGCCAGGCTCAAAACAAACAAAAGGAAGTGTCTTGTCACACCATGTGCAGTAAAACTGTGGAACTCCTTTCTCGGGATGTTGTGAAAGCAAAAATACTATACAAGTTCAAGGGCAGAAGCTCACAAAATAGAAATCTGCTGAGGATTTTTGAATGTGTAGAAGTTCCTCCCAACTCAGTCTCTCAAACCACAAGTGGCTGAAGGGCAGCAGAACCTTTAGCAGGAAGTATCATATAGACCTCTGCTTTTGTGATATTCCCCAGGCATCTGCTTTGGCTTCTATTTGCACTGGGATGTTGGGATAGGTGTTTCAGACTGGCTCAGTCTCCATCTTCATGATCTGAAGGAAATAGATCTCTGACAGATGCCAACATCTTTCAAGCCATGGTCTCTTTGGACCTGAACACAAAAGCTGTCTGTGAGTCCTCAGTGGGCCAGTGTGACAAGATAAATATAATCTTTTAGATGGGGAGGGAGGAAGACTTGTTCCCTGGGGCAATAAGCCAGGGAAATAACAAATGTGGTTTTTCTGAAAGTCAAAAAGTTGGAGTTTGATGGCAAACACATAAAGGTAAGTTTACAGTAGTTCCATGACCTCAAAGGAGTTATGATTGTCACCAGAGTAACAATCCCAAGAAGGATCCTGAAGATAATCATGGTATGGTAGGATGGTCAAATGTAGGATGAGGCCTGCCTTGAATTTGGCCCCAGTCTCCTTGTCCTGACTTATTTTTCAGACTGTACTTTTACAGGACTGCCTTCTGAACACATAGGTGCTATTAGTCAGGGTCACAGCTTCTTATCTTTCTTGAATAGCCCCAAGAAGATCAAAGCTCTGGAGATCTTAAATAATATTGATCTAGCAAAATGTTTGAAAGAAGAAAGGACTGCTGAGAGACTTGGAGAGTTTAGATTCAGCCACTGTGTTCATCAAAACCTAGCAAATTTTGACACACTTTTGATTCAAACCTCAAAAATGAGGAAGAAACAAGGAAAATGAAGGGAAAGTTACAATGATAACAAAGAGAGGAAGAGTGAAAATAGTGGTTTTCATGAACTATGGGAGTAATGGACAATCATCTTCTAAGCTCATCCCACCGGGGCTTTTTTGGGTGATCAAAGGTGTCTCAGACAAACAACCAGTCTCAGACCCCATATGTAGTCATTCAGAAAATCGCAGTACAGAGCAGCTTAAATTTTGTGGCCAGAGACCACCTCCTGTATGAGCCAGGTCTTGCTGATCAGCTAGGAAGGGAGTTTTCAAAAGTGATTTGGGGGCACTGACCCGGTTTTCTTGATGGGGACATAGAACACAAAAAGGATCCAGAGATTCAGAAATTTTCTTTAAACACTAAAGTCACTTTTCTGTACGTAATCATATGTCTGTCTCAAAAGCTACACTCTCTAGTTCAGGCTTTATCAGAGAAAGCATTGCTTTCAAAGAAAGTGCCTTTAAAAACTGTACAGCAGGCCCCTTGTCTCTCCCAGTTCAGCATTCCCCACACAAGGCTCATCAGTGCCAAAGGATTTCTAAGGGAGACCTCCCAGCTTTCTTGACCCATGAAGTATCACCCAACAATGTGCAAAGTAAATTAGCACAAAACTTTCCTACTCCATTTGCCTTGTAACAGTATCCAAGATTTGAACCGATATGAACCTTACTCTGTAAAGGTGAATTTACCTCACTTGACCTTTTCTTGAATCAATCTTAAAGCACCTCTCAATGGTGCATTTACAGTGCATGCTTGAACTACAGACATTCATAATACCTCCTCTGTATCATTTCAAGACATCCAGGACTCTTGCTACCACACAATTTGCTTCTCAGTATCATCCAAAAGGTGAAAGCACAACATGAAATGGGATTCAAAGTACATATTTAACAAGCTCCCAGAATACAGAGTGTTATATGGAGCCAAGGCCAGGGTCAAATCCTGTCAGTCTCATAGGGATTCTAGTACAAGGCTGCGTTGCAGACCCAATGGGTAGAACACTTGTATCCTTTTTTAAACATGCAGATATTGTCAGCAGCCTCTTAAATGCCCCCACCAGAAAGAGAGGTTCAGGTGGGAGCTGACACAGGTTGAACTATTGAGGCAGATCCTAGTGGGACGAATATTTTGAAATCTCAGAATCTGAAACCCAAGGAGCATTAATCACCAATGTCATTCCATGAACCAAGGACCAAATGCATGGTGAAGCTTGCACATGGCCAAGACTCTCTAGGGTAGGGTTAAACCATGCTGGTGGGATGGCACAGAGAAACCTGCATTGCTTGCTAGCATAAACAGGCTGTAATAGCATTCACTGCCTGTCTAGTCAGACAAACCGCATTTAATTACCGCACATCCAAGTTACAGTAATCTGGATGCAGATAGATCTGAAGTAAATTGAAAGGAAATGGATTTTATGTTACAATCTAGAAAGGAAAAGCACATTAAGATAAAGATGATTAGGTGGATTGGAAGAACCTTGTAAAAGATAATTGCGTTCAAAACAATAGCATCTTCAGCAGGGGAATTTCTGTCATGTGGAAGTTATACTACTGTCACACTCAAGAGAAGTGTCCACACCAGATTGGCTCCTTCTTCCCTTGCATGGTGGCTCCTTGAGTTTCTCTAAGAGTTGCAGCTTCTGGCTTGACTGACACCAGCAAAGCCATTTCTCTAAATCTCTGAATCTCACAGCCAGTCTGGTATTTCTCTGTGTCTCACATCCTCCTGGGAGGCAACATATGCTCCCCTTTTCCACCCTTTACGTGTTTAGACTGCAAATGCTCTGTCAGCAGTATAAGGACCTGACCCACACAGCAGGAGAATTTGCAATCTGCCCAGACCCATCCTGTCTGTGAGGCTGACCAGTCTTATTTAGCTTCATCCCACCACGAGAAGTATCTAAATCCTTGGCTAACACGGGTGCTCTCTCAGTGCCATGAGGTGACAGAGTCACTCTGGTACGTGACTCTGGAGAAACAAGACCTCCTCTTACTGATTGAAAGTAGTCACATGGGGATTTAATCACTGTTCCTAGCAGTGACATCTGAAAGAGATTAGAAAAGGGAGCTGAGCAGCCTGTGTATGCCCATCTGCAGTCAGCCAGTTTGTTAAGGCATTAAATTCATCCACCAAACTAGGAGCCAGCTTTCAAACAGATCAACATCCCAGGCTGTTTTGATCCAGAGCTGTGGGTTACCCTTGCTTTATTGCTGGCCACTGCTTTATGAGAGCAGAAACTGTCTCTAATTATGGAGTGTGTGTAAAAGGTTGTACCCTTCAGCAAGCACTCAGAAGCAAGGAGGTTACCATCATTCTCTCCTGGAGGGACTGGTACAGGATGACCTCAGTTTCCATATGTGCTGCACCACAGCTGATTGTCACAAAAGCCAGTTACTGATGTGTTTCACCATATAATGGGATCCCTGCTTGACATCCCTGCAGCACAGAACTTTGAAAAAATATCTACAAAAAGAAGAACTATCCAGTGAGCCTCTGGATTAGCTGATTCAACAATGCTGAGTCTATTGTGTCTTAATGTCTCCTTTGAGAGAGCAATGGCACGGCTGGCAAGCAGCAGTAAGTCTGCTTGTTGTGGTCATGTAACATCAACTGTCTCCTCATGATCCTGCTGTCTTTGTCTGAGGCCCTTCCAGAACAGAGAGTGCATCATTCCAGCTTCATTTTCACTCATGCTGTGAGAAGCTGCTCCTTATTTCTTCACTGGATGTATTTACCTGTCTTCCATAGTAGCAGGGCTAAACTCGACATCTGAAACTTTACATCTGATCATAAGGATGCATAATAACAACTCCTGGGTCCATGAATCACATATTACTTTTTTTATCTTGGCTTTTTCTATGTTGGAGTCACCAAGGACTCTGATTCTCAGTGTTCTTGCCAGGATTTTTCTTGTTCTTCAGCTTCCTACTGAAGTTCTACTGACCATGTGACAGCCCACACTGCTGAGGTACAACTCTGAACTGCAGCAGTGCAAATCATCTCTCTGAATTTGCGTCTGTGTCCATCTTCAGTAAGTACTTAAGTACCCAGTCTGATAGATTGTCGAGTACAGATATTTTGTTATCACGTATATTGTATCCAGGAAAAATTGCTTCCATGCTTTTGGGACCCTCTTGCTGGCTGACAAATACCTGGTTTTGGAATGGGTCATATACTTATGGGTTATACTTTTTCAGAGTCAGCAGAATCTAGAGGAGCAGATTTTGCTTCACAGTCTTGTTCACTCCAGCCTCCATAAACCCTAGGCACAGCTGGCACACAACACCTCTGAATTCTAATTTTGAGCATCTCATGGCTACTTGCCTGCCTTCCTTTTGGGCTAATGGGAAGAACAACAGCACATTCAGTGTCCTGCAACCTTGCTGCCATCCTCCTGTTTATCAGAGTTGGTACCTGCTGAGGAATTGTCTTTGCTGGGACACTGTCCAGGCCTGACATAAACAGCATTTTCTTCAGTGTCTACAGTTTGTTTGTTGAAGTCATACCCTTGATGCTCAATACAGACCACGCTAACAACCTTTGCTCTATTTTTTGTTTCTTGTGGTATCACACAAACTAGTATTTTTGTTCATGTTTCATTTACAGTAATCTTACTATTTCACTCATGGTAACCCTACTATTTCTATTACTTATCCCTAGATATTTGACAAGCTTCATCAGCTTTCTTGATGCTACTGACCTTCTGATGCCAGCATGAAACTCCTTTGGCTCTTCTCTTTGATTTTTTCAGTTCCTGAACACCTTTGATGCAATTCTTTGAACATATTTATTCTTGCCTACCTGACTGTATTGACTTCTCTTTCAGGCACACCATTTCCATCATAAGAAACAGACCATTTTGCTAGTTCATCTTGAACCTCCAGCTTTTTCCAAAGTTACTCCAAGTCACTAGTCATGCTATTCATATGATCTTTCCCATATCCAAATACCACCTCTTCAGACCTAAGTATCTTAATATCACCAATCTTGCTGTTATTTTCTTAGGAAGCAGGGTAAGATATGAAACACAACCTGAATGTCAGAAGAAGGAAAGGATGTTTCCTAGAAAGGGTGTTGAGCACATTGCCAACAAACACTCTGTTTTTCTAAAGCCTTGAGCCGGAAGCCTGCTGATACATCACACCCAGGAAATATATTTGAGGATAAAAAAATATGTCTCTGATGGCCTGCAGTGAAAAACATTTCCCTCAGTTTATTTGTTTCACATCAGGAACTAATGGAAGAATTTTATCTGTTTCATCTATGACAGCAAATAGCTACTTCGTTGACTTTTCTCAGTGATTTCTGATGCTCTAAGTCCATCTGGTTACACTTTTAACCCATTGGTGAAATGCAAAAGAAACTTTTCTGTGTGTCCTTCTCAGCTGTATTCCCACAGTACGCACTTGTGGTACCCATCACCAAGGCAATCCCACACAGTTATGTGCATTCCAAGGAAAACACAGCTCAGGGCTGTGCTTCGAGGGGATGGGTCAGGCACTTTGGTCATACATGTCAAGGATGGACAGGCAGTTCAGCTGTTAAACTCTGACAAAACTCTATTGCCAAATGCCAATGAGATTTAATCTGCTTTTCTTTGGAGACTCACAATCTGGCCAAACTGGGACAGTTTTTCAGGGTGTAACAGAAGTCATATCCCCTGCAGTGGAGCTCCTTTCAAGCCAAATTTATAATCTCTACTCCACAGAAACTTTAGATCTTCTCAAAGAAAGGCACTGCTAGTCAATTTTAAACTACAGATACATCTGTTTCTTTTTCTCTAACCTCTTTCCAAGATTAAACTCAGCTCCCTCAACTCAAACCACCAGAGACATCCACCATGGCGAATCTCAGCCTCCACAGTTACATTCAGCTGGGTTGTAAGATGCTGGAAACAAACTCTTAAAACCAGCTTCATAGAAAGCATTGTCAAAAACTCCTTTTTCCTTGTTTTCTACCAATAGCTGTAGCAGAAAGCAAATACAAGAGCTGAAAGAAACAACCTATTGATCTGTACCTATCTGCAATGCTAAGGACCCTATTTCTGTCACACTCATTTCTCTGTCTTTTCAGTAAGCCGGCTACTACCATGAACCTTTCCTCTTTCAACCTCTGCATGCACCCAGCAGCACATTAATCGGCAGAAATCACTTCTTGCGGTTGCTTGATGGATGAATTCAGCAGAGGCCTGTCCTGCAATACATCAATGGTGCACAGTTAGGCCAGGCTCAAGGGTCTGCTTTCTAATGACAAACATGAGGGCAGCCACAGTGTGCAACCTACGTGTGAGATGGATGCCCTGTGAGAAGACGTGTAGAGATGAGAGGGCATGTGCTGCTCATGTAAATTTTCTACATTAGATTAGCTGCCAGTATCAATGCATAGAAGCAGGTTGCTCCCAATTGTTAGGATTCCAAAGAAAAAGGACACAAAGGAGCAGTGCTAGATGGTCCTATGATCCCTTCACCTTGTTTAGTCCCTCCCTGGAGAAGAATAACTGATGACTGCTGAAACCAAGCAGCTCTTGTCTGAAAGGAACATATACCTGCCTCCTTTTGAGTGGGAGATGTCAACCAAGGGAGGATTTCATCCCTAAGGAAACAGCTCCACCTGTGTGATTGAAATAAGATATGAGACACATAAAAAGATTTCTAAAACTTGCATGAGCAAAACCACTGCTTGTACTCACTGTTTTTCCAATTTATTTATTTGCGTTTCTATTAGTGTGAACAGATCAGATTCAGCTTGTTCACTGGTTTTGATATGTTTCATTTTTTCTGGCTTCCTCTCTTTGAGACTGTGCACCCTGGAGTTAGGCCCCCACATAAACACCAGTACACTTGCTGGATGGGTAGGGGATGATGGATGCATTCGGTGGGATTTGTTGTGCACCACTTCTGAAAACAAAGCAAACACAGTAACACAGGACTAAAAATCTCACTTGAAATTACTCTTTCTGAAAATCTTGGCCAGGATCAGGTCTTGTGTTTTGCAAAACTCTCCTCTGCCTCCAGACTGATTATGTTACTTCGGTGTATTTATTACAACCTGGGTGCAATCAGTTCTCATGATGAATATCCCTTTAGCCATCCAATACCAATTACTCATGTACTACCTGCTCAGTAGAAAAGAACCAGTGAATCTCATTTCTTCACTTGCCAAAGATTTTCCTGCCTCCTTTTCCATCGTTACGTTTCTGGAAGCGCTTTTCCTCTTCTTTTATTTTAGTCCTGGGTGTCCCCTGAGCTCGGTGATTGCATTTAAAACAGACACAACGACATTATGAAGCATTAAACTAATGGCATTTGAGACCATTTTTCTCCCGTAAACCATTATGACGTCCCTGGAACGGCTGGCAGAGGGCTGAACACCAGCACCGCCATCCAGGGCTGCATCCCTCTCTGCCACTCGGTACCCGCTCTGGGATTCGAGGTGCCATCTCTTGTGCTTCTCTCGCTGTTACAGCCCCCAAGAAAGCTGTTTTGATCTTCAGATGAGTTGTTTGGCACGACCATAATGACAAATTTGTGAATGGGGGGTTAACCATGAATTGCAAAGTACCTATCAAATCCCCAAGGTGGAGAGGAATATATCTTCCTTCACACCCTTTTGATGTATAGTTAATTACACGAATCTGGAACTGTTACCATGTGCAAACAGAGTGAAAATTGACTTTCTAAGCCATCCCTGGCCCCTCTGCATATGTCACTCGCTCTAGCCCAATATCATGCTCTGTCTGTACGCACACAAATATATAATCAGTACGGGTTTAGACCCTTTTTTTGGATAATCCAGCATTATAAAACGTTAGAGGGAAAGTACGGAATGTAGCATCCTTCAGGCCTGATGCAGCTTTTCTAAAAAGAAGAAAAAAATCCTTATTTTATATTGGTTGTTCTTTCTCTTGCCTGAATAAAAGCTTTAGCACAGCTTGAAAGGGTTGCATGTGCTGAAATGTAGCCCAAGGATATGTGTTATTATCCATCCCCTCTTGACCAGCAGGGTCTCAGCTCTCTCTCCCTTTCAGCCTTTTGTTTGAACAGATGGGATTGGGGAACGGAGGGAAAGAAAGGCAGTCTGTTCTCATTAACGCTCCCAGTACACAAACACAAACCTGAGCACAGGGGACCTACAGAACAGGACTGCTTCCACTCCACACATATCCACTGAGACCATATGTACCCGCACACAAAGGCAGACAGAAGACCCATGTCGAGCCAGCTACTAGGCATTTACCAAAGATGACTCCTCAGCAACTATTTAAAAATTATTTTTTTTTAATAGAAGTCCTTATAGGTAATTCTTTTTTTTTTTCCAGCCACCCAATTTAGACAATAACCTTCACCAATGTGGTGTTGAGGTTATTTTAAAAGAAAGATTGTCATTAAATCAGCCTAACACCTGATCTGGGAGCATTGGTTTTGTCTTGGTCTGATGTGAGCTGTGTAAAGAGGTTTCGGGCTAAACTTGCCAGACTAAGGACAAGGTTCGTGTAGCTCAGTATCCTGGTATGGGCCAAGGCTGCCTCATCTAGAAAAGGTGCTCAAAAACCTGCTGTCCTCCATGATGGACTACCTGTCCATTAGGAATATCTCATGAACACTGTGGCCAGGGTAGGCTGTAACACTTCAAAGCTGGGTTCTTCCTTTTCCCTCATGGCTCTTGCATATTTTTGCATATTTACTGATAGATCAATTGGAAGGCCCACTTAAATAAATATGTGATGCATTTTTTGCATTGGGCATAGTCATTGGCCTCAGTGATCTCCTGTCACAGTGAATGCCTTCATGGGCCGTATGTGAGGAAACGTCTCCTTCCAGCAAAGCTTGACTCCTCACTTTGGAAAAGGGCAAGCAGCTCCAAGCTCTGCAGCCTGGTGGCTCACCAGCCCATGGCAGCTGAGCAGAGATCAATGCCTGCAGCCTGCGACAAACTCAAAGCCACTTGAAACAGCAAAGATGGGGAGGTGAGGTAGCTTCCTCAGCACCCTACTGCACACCACACATCCAGCACACACAGATGGCTACCGCAGTGTGGCTGACATGTGACAACTCATTAAGCTTCTGTACTGTAGCCACACACTGGGCTCAAGCCATGCTTGGAGCTGCAGCAGAATGGGTCTCTGTCTGAGCATGGCAGGTTCCTCCAGATACAGTTTCCTCTGCTCCCCTTTCTGGGTGGTGACCATCACTGCAGTGCAAAAAGCATTTCCGGGCAGCTCAGATTTCCCTGCCTCTTCCTTCCTCTCCAGGTCAGCTCTGGTTCAGCTTGTGTTCATCTGTTTAGCCCAGCATTAAATGGGTCAGGTCTGAAAGGAAGGTGCGCCAGACATTTGCATCTGCTGAACAAGGACCTCCCAGATCAGAAGCATAACAGCCACTGAGGTGGCTCTGAAACAAGCACTGGTGAAATGAGTAGTCAGGAGCCAATTCCCCAAATAGGGTCTTTGGTTAAAGCCCCTGACTGATCTTTGTAGTTGATCATATTTCTCAAGGAGCCTCACTATGCCCTAAAGAGCACCATTTTATTACTTTAGGTGTCCGGTAGCAAAGTGAGTGAAGCTAGAGAACGCCTCTCCTCGAGCTGCAGACATGGCAGGCTCTTTCCTCAAGTGTAGAATGAAACACCCGTGTATTATGTCCAGCATCAGGTAGATCTATATTTCATTACAGCCCCGGGCATTTGACATGTAGTCTCAAGAAAAGAGAGCTGTCATTTTTTCCCCAGGTATTGTGAGCATAGGGAATGCAGAGCAGAAAATGAAGTGGTTCTCCCCGCAGGGCTGTTTGCAGAAGATCACAGGGGAGCCAAGGCAGAGGAGCATTAGTACCTCTGTTCGCAGGCTCTCACACGCTCTCTGGGCATGCAGAGGCAGGTTTCCATAGCCGCACACCTCCTTTGAACACCACGGCACACACACGTGCTCTGCAGGTTACTGCGTGTGGAAGAGCAGTTGGCAAGGCACCAACCAGCTTTTTTCCATGAACAGTTGCCCAGTTTCCATAAATAACAGCAGCTGGGGGCAGAGCCCAAATGCAGCCTCCTGCTACCCAACCATAGACTGGCACAGAGCAAGCTAAAGGCTTGCAGGTCCAGGTTGCAGGTGAGCTGCACCATGAAGGTGGAGGCCCTGCACTGAGCCCCATGGCACAGCGTCTCAGGCACAACTGCTCTCAGCAGCTGAAGCACAGCTCGTGTCCTGCAGCAGCACGGTGCAGAGCACAGCTCATGAACCTGGAGGGGCCCACACCAGCAGCAAGCAGGTGTAGCACAGCTCTCCTCAGTGATGGCAGCACAAATAGCATGGCAAAGGGAGCCAGGGCCGGGACACATCACTTGGAACAAAGTAATGTTCAGGAAAAACCCCTAGATCTCTGTAGCACTCCTCCCAGTGCTTCCAGCCCAGGACTGGACTTCACATCAGCTTTAATTGCACTTTAGGCAAGCAATGGTTAGCAGGAGAGACCAAACCACCAACCACCATTTTCAGCAGGCTGTAAGAACAATATTGTTATCTGGAGGCTGACACTTTGCTCATTAGCATGTCTACATGGCATCATTTATCGAAAATAGATTCTATTCCTAAAATCCCAGTTAGCCAACCAAGGAACACAGGCCCCCCAAGCTCTTCAAAGCAAAACACTTGATGTTTGGGCTTGGCAAACATGACACAGCTCAACAGCTTGCACTCTTCTTAGCAAGAAATGGCAATGGTTTTACCCAGATCATTATAACAACAAACCCACCCCCCCAAACTTAACAGAAAGGTCAACTGAAGTCCAGGAGTATCGAGGTTCCATAGTTTTCCTCTGTCTCTTCAGCAGAGGCAATTTTAGAAATTCAACTCTTGTGTTCAACCCATGCCAGAAAAGCAGTCTGGAATTTGAAATTACACATTTAGGAAAAACTCTTTGCAAAGAAGTGAGTTTCAGATCAATGAAAACATTTTGCTTCACCTTAAATAAAGCCTAAGCAAGAAACTGCTTGAAAACTAACTATTAATACAGAACATTCAAATAACTTGGAGATATTCCACCTTTAAATTACCTATGAGGGCACAAGTATCTGTGTACAATGAAAAGGGGCTCAGAGTGCCACTGCAAAATCAGCAAATGTCTTGGGCTGTGAGCTATCCAGCTTCATTCAGTCTGCGTCATGGAAAGATTGATCAAACTCCTCTCTGTGGATATTTCCGAAATGTCCCAAAGCTACAAAGGTAGGCCTGACAGTGATCCTCCTCCTGGTAGCGATACTTTCCCCCTACACAGCTGCTGCTAGTCATGCTTGGAAACAGGATAGTGACAGACAGCTCTTTGGTCCAATAGAGTTGTCACAACGTTGTGTGTGATGTTTTGCTCCACCATGTACTAGAGTGTCTCTTTCAAACCATCTGTGCCTCAGAGCACAGGACAGCACTGTGCTACCTGAGCCTGCAGTGTCACAGGAGAGGTTAGCACCCCTGGTGACACCAGACAAACCACTGCTTGAGCTCCATTCTCTGACACTTGTTTGCATCAGTTCTCAGCAGCTGGATCTCAGAGCTTGGGGAACAGCAACCCCCTGTTCCCCAAGCTCTCATATTGTCTCAGATTCATGGAACAGGACACAGGAAAATGGCTAGGGTGTCACCACCAATGGGACTCAGGGGGCCAAATCCCAAATGCCACCTACACCCATGACCAATGCTACCATGAGCACTCCTTGGACCTGTATGATCTGTCAGTGAAGATATACCTGTTTATACCCAGCTGAAAAGGCCTAGGAGATTACAAGTGTAGGCCAAGGAGAGTGCTGTCACTGTAAATAATGCCATCCACATTCTAGACAACATCAGCAGGAAAGTGGCCAGCAGATTGAGAGAAATTATTCCAATCTGCTCCTAAGTGCTGGTGAGATTGTGCCTAGCTATTCTGTTCTGTTTGGATCTCCCAGGTTCCAGAGGGATGTTGAAAAACCTGGAAGAATCAATTGAGATGGTGAGGGTCCTGGAGTACATAACCTACGAGAAAAGGTTTTAGGAGCTGGGCTTGTACTTTGGTGAAGAGAAGCTACCAGGCAATATAAGAGCAGCCTACACTTATTCCAAATTGGAGCCCCAGAAATTATGGAGCCAAACTCTTGTACAGTCCTAGTGACCCACAAGGTGTGGAGACAGTGCAGAGGGGCTGAAGCAAGAGCTCAGTGTGACAGTTCCTAAAAACAGGAGGAGCCATTCAGGAGCCAGAGCTGTTGCAGGCAGAATGCAACAGCCCTCGCTCTAAAGTTTTCCTGGGATCAATAACCAGAGGTCTTAGTTCAAGTCAAGGGTCAAGTGTTTTCATTGAGCTTCAGAAGTTGTGGCAACTCCTGTGTGTAACACACATTGCTCCAGCTATGCAGAGGTGTTTTTAAACTGGTCCTGGCTCTAGGACTTTCTGCATTATGTTGCACCATCTCCCCACATAATTCCTCTCCAAGTGAAAGTGGGAACATGACCATCCTAATTCATCTATGGTGTTTAGACTTGGATCACAGTTAATACAAAGGGGCTGGAGACAGCAAGTAAAACACCATCTGTTCATTAGCTTTGAAAATTGCATAAGCCCAAAGCCAAAACTTCACTTCCTCTGAACTCTGTAGAACTGCAGATATGGATGGAGATCTGAATCTTGTGTCTGGCTGATCCAAGTGCTCCTAAGTGGCAAGTGGTGGGGGAGAATGGGCTGGCTGCTGGACTGCAACTGCTGGCTGCTGTCAGTCCCCAGTACTTCAATGCTGCCTGGCCTGACACTCACTCTGTTCTCAGTGAAATAGCTGGAGCTGGGATGCTCAGCTGGAACAGATCTTCAGCTTTGCTGCTTGGACTGCTTTCTACCTGACAGCTCACTCTCCCAGTTACACACATATTCAAGGCACCCACTGACACATACTGAGGTGTCAAGGGGTGAAAGAAAAGGGGAACTGGGGTGAGTGAGGAGGCTCACTTGAAGATGGGCCCCACTTCTGCTCCTTGCTGCAGGACCCATGTCATCAGTAGTCACAAGAGCTCAGCTCCCCACCAGCTGGCTCTACATGGTGGTATTCAAGCCCTGTGTGTGAATGTGATTTGTGGTCCTCAAGAAAAACTAGGTCCTTTGGTCCCTGACAGTGGGTGCACGGGGAGGACAGCAGAGAGAACAAGCCACCCCTCCTGCAATCCAAAATAAAATCAGAGAGATTGGCAGCAGCAAAACAGGCAGGAGGAGCAGTGGCCCCTCTGTGCTGTCTGGACTATTTCCCAGAAGGGACAGCAAGGCCTGTGTAATCAGGCTCAGCTGGTAATCAGACAAAGTCCAAACTAGCATAAAGACTAAATTATCCCTTAGTCCTTCCAGCTCAGGGGAAAGGATATTGATAGGGGAGGCGAGGATGGCTGCTGGACTGCAGCTGCCAGCAGCAGCCCGTGCAGACAGAGAAATATCTCTCTGTCTATATATATACACCTAACCTGCCCCTCGCCCCATTGTCATTTAAATAGCCGGCGCCTGGCGTGCAAAGGGCACATGCAAATCCCAGCGCCCTGCTCAGCCGCGCACCAGCATCGCTGCGGGCACGCCGCGGCCCTCGGGGGGAAATAACACCATCTGTGCCCGCCAGCGCTGCCTGGAGACCCCGCCGCTCCTCGCTGCGCCGTGTGCCCCGACCTGCCCCTCGCCGGTGCACAAAGAGGGGACTGATGCCAGGCTGTCTGAATTGCTGTGAAAAGGGGCCCCAGCAGACAAGGCTAAACCTGAGCCCAACTGGCCATGTAGCTTTGTTTCCATCAGTGCTGGAAGAACGTAGAAAAAGCATCCCGCCGTGGGGAGGGTGGGGGGTGTGCCTTGGTGCTGGATTCAGCCGTGGGAGCAGGGTTTATCCCACCCCTAAAACACAGCCGACCCATCTTCACCTGTTCAAAAATCACAGCTGCCTAAGTTACATGACGATTTTAAAATAATACGATTTAATTTACATAAATATACTTTTTTGTGTGTATTTGGTTGGGAAGGGGTGAGCTTTTTTACATTTTGTATTCTGACCCTTTAAAACCCTGCCATAGGTCATGGCTTCAAGCTGCCCTCTGCAACTTTGGGGGCCAGGGGGAGCCTCAGAATTTAAAATGGAAAGCCAAGACCTGAATTTCACTCTGGAAGTTACCTCCGAGGTCCTGTGACTCCCTGCCACTCCTTCTCACATTGCAGACACTCTCTCAGTTGCACAGACACTGTCCATGGGGACCACTCTGGAGGCCAGACCTCTGTATAGGTCCTAGTTAAAACACAGAATTTCATCATATGTAAGGCTGGAAGGGATCCCTGTAGATCATCTGGTGCAACCTCCCCATTCAGGCAGGGTGGGGAGCACACTGGACAGGATCGTGTCCAGACAGTTCTTTAATATTTTCATGGAAAGAGATTCCACATCCTCTCTGGGCAATCTGTCCAGTGCTCAGTAACCTGTACAATAAAGAAGTTCTTCCTCATGTTCAGGTGGAGCTTCCTGTGTTCAGTTTTTGCCTGTTGCCCTTTGTCCTGTTGCTGGGCACTACTGACAGGAGTTTGGCTCCATCCTCTTGGCATCCTCCCTTCTGATATTTGAATACGTTGATCAGGTTCTCTCTGTCTTCTCGAGGCTGAACAGGTGCATCTCCCTCAGTCATTCTTTACAAGGCAGATGCTCCCAGTCCCTTAATCACCTAATCAACTTTCCACTGGACCTGCTCCACCATATCCACATCTTTCTTGTCCTGAGGAGCCCAAAACTGCCGATGCAGCCTCGTCAGGGCTGAGCAGAGGGACAGGACCACCCCCCTCGACCTGCTGCCATTGCTCTTCCTAAAGCACCCCAGGACACTCCTGGACTTCCTGGCCATAAACGCACACTGCTGGCGAAACACAGCGGAGGTGCTTCTGGAACGGGAGCCGCGAGCGGGGCTGCCGGCGGGTCAGGGAGCGCGGGGCGGGCGAGGCAGGCCACGGCACGGCACGGCACGGCACGGCACGGGCGGCACCAGGCGTGGGCTGCCCTGCTGTCCCTTGGCGGGCTGTCCCTGGTCACTCGGGCTGTCCCCGGTCACCCGGGCTGTCCCTGGTCATTCGGGCTGTTCCCGGTCACTCGGGCTGTTCCCGGTCACTCGGGCTGTCCCGCCGGGCTGTTCCCGGTCACTCGGGCTGTCCCCGCCGGGCTGTCCCCGGTCACTCGGGCTGTCCCCGGTCACCCGGGCTGTCCCTGGTCATTCGGGCTGTTCCCGGTCACTCGGGCTGTCCTCGGTCACTCGGGCTGTCCCCGCCGGGCTGTCCCCGCCGGGTTGTTCCCGGTCACTCGGGCTGTCCCGCCGGGCTGTTCCCGGTCACTCGGGCTGTCCCCGCCGGGCTGTCCCCGGTCACTCGGGCTGTCCCCGGTCACTCGGGCTGTTCCCGGTCACTCGGGCTGTCCCTTGGCGGGCTGTCCCCGGTCACTCGGGCTGTCCCCGGTCACTCGGGCTGTCCCGCCGGGCTGTTCCCGTGTCCCCCCGGGACGCCCCTCACGCCCCCGGGCCAAGGCGGGCGGGGCGGGGCGCGCGGCGCCACGCGCGGGCCGGCAGCGCCACCTGGCGGTTCGCCGTGAGGCGGCGGCCGCGGGCAGGGAACGCGCGGCGGGAACGGGAGCGGCCTCGAAGGAGGAGGGGGAAAACAGGGACCGGCTGGACACAAGCATCTAAAGCTGAGGAAAAGCTGAGGGTCTGGAAAACACGACACAAGAACAGGTTGCCCAGAGAAGCTCTAGATGCCCCATGTCTGGAAGTGCTCAGCAGCCGGGTCTACTGGAAGGCATTCCTGCTCATGGCAGGGGCTTTGGAACCAGATGGTCTTCAAGGTCCTTTCCAACCCAAACTGCTCTCTGACTCTGTGATTCTTTACATGCCTCTTGCCACCATCAGCTGCAGCAGCAGTTTCCAGCCATGCCTAAGGAGGGAGGCAAGGTCTCCCATGTTTTTGCCAAACTTTCACTGTTATCCATCATACAGTTTGTGATTTTCACATCCTTCTGTGGCTCTTCATGACAGGTTTCAGGCTATTACCCAAAAATTTCCATTTCAATTTTCAAACAGAGATGTTTTTATAGAAGCTTTTCTATCTGCTGTGACCCCAGGTAAAAGCTTGAGCCAGAGGCACCCTGAAGCTGCCATGCTGGAGAAATATCATGAGCAAGACGCTTCTCAGATCCCTAGAACTAGGTGATCTTTAAGGTCCCTTCCAACCCAAAACATTCTGTGATTCTATCGTTCTAGGTCCACGGTCCCCTCTGCCTGTGTTGGAGGAGATGGAAAGATCAGTCCCTGTCTCCTGCCATGCCAGACACACCACTGAACGTGTGATACAGGGGGCTATATCTCAGCACCAAGGAGACTCAAGAGCCACCAGCTCAATCTGAAGACCTGATCATCCTGCAGTAGCTGCTCTCAGTGTTCTGACACTCCTAGCTAAAGCAAAGTCACTTTTGGGCTTCAGAGTTTGGCTCTTAATTTAGACCTCAGCATGTGGATTCTGGGTCTGCAAGGAGGGACAGCCTTTATCAGCTACAAAAAGGCTGACATCCCAGAGACTTTGATAATGAAAACTTATTAATGTGTTTATAGTTGATAGTTTGTGAGAAACTGTTAATGGCTGTCTGTGTAGTCCCACGCAGCCCAGCCTCCCCGTCACAAATCAGCCACTAGCAGAAAAGAGAGCAGAATCCCATTCCATTAATTGCATCATATCATTTAAGAGGCTCTATCTATCTAAATCTTGAAGGATCTTCAGGAGTTGGGATCTGATCCAGGAAAACAGTGACCCACATACTTAACTTCTAGCACAAGGGCAGACCTAATGGGATGCAAAATTAAGCACAGGCCTAAGTGTTTTCTCTGGGTTCAGGGCCATACAGACTAACACTTCAGAGAAGGTCAACATCTCGCAGCCTGTCAGTGTCAGTGGGGAGATAGATGGAGTGCTGCTTCCTAATTTTACTTATGCTAATAAATTCCCCACCTGTGTACAGTAATTTACAGGCCAAAAAAAAAAAGCCAAGCTACTGACACTGGATAGCTGTAAGACAGCAGCTGGTCATAGTGTTTGGTTCACTAGAGTTTAGTAAGTGAAATCTCTCTGGGCTGGATAACTCTGGGCAGGTTTGGCCGCTCCTGTAACTTCTTCCTGAGTATCAGGCTCCCCAGGTTTCCTTCAAAATATTTCCAGTGAACGTGTGTATGTGTGTGTGTGCACATGCCTG
This sequence comes from Passer domesticus, assembly GCF_036417665.1. Taxonomy (NCBI): domain Eukaryota; kingdom Metazoa; phylum Chordata; class Aves; order Passeriformes; family Passeridae; genus Passer; species Passer domesticus. The sequence goes on along the minus strand of NC_087475.1, from coordinate 104,876,310 downwards.
ATCCTCAAGCAGTGGCCTCCCGGCTCTCATCTGAGACACAGTTTAGATACGGGAAGGGCATTATGGATAAAAATGAAAATATTGCAGTTCAAAACATCGAAAGACATATTTTCAATCCAAACCATTCTGTCGAATTAAAACACACTTTAAAAATACTTTATGTTGCAAGATCTGTGGTTTCTGCCACTAGAGAGTTTTAGCTGGGTTTTTTTTTTTCAATTAGCACTTCAATTAATGTCATGGAAAGCCCGCCTGAGATGATTGCTGGCTAGTCTCCTTTTCAGGATGTGCAGTTATTTGGGTTGACACTGTCAGGATAAATGATGCTGTTCAGCCACATCATTTTGTATATGATCACAACACATGGAAGTCAAAAGGATTAACTTCAGTCTTAAACACTCGGGCTCTTAATCAGATTTGAAAAATTTTAAATTCATCAGTGACCCAGGCCCTGTTCTGATTCATTTAGCTGCCTAAATCTCTCCTGTGTGGGTCTGATCTGGACAAATAGCAACCAGAACAAACTCTAGGAACAGGAAAAAACATTAGGATTTCACATCTTCACAAAACTAGGCTTAAGTATCTAATTGGCTGTTTAAACCCCAAAAATCTGCTACTTGTAAACTAAATAATGATCCTGAAATGACTGCAGCTTGAAATTGGTCTTTAAAAGCAGCTAAAAATTTGGTCATAAATCTGCAGGCTTTAACTCTGGCAAAATAGTAATAGAAGAAGTCCAGAAAACACTACTTTATGGTTAGGCGGGTATTTGTGGCTTTGTCAAAACATCCTGGACAGCACAATGAAAACTCTGTAATCCTCCTGGAAATCTTTCCCTCTGTATTGGATTGAAAAGGAAGGAAGGAAGGAAGGAAGGAAGGAAGGAAGGAAGGAAGGAAGGAAGGAAGGAAGGAAGGAAGGAAGGAAGGAAGGAAGGAAGGAAGGAAGGAAGGAAGGAAGGAAGGAAGGAAGGAAGGAAGGAAGGAAGGAAGGAAGGAAGGAAGGAAGGAAGGAAGGAAGGAAGGAAGGAAGGAAGGAAGGAAGGAAGGAAGGAAGGAAGGAAGGAAGGAAGGAAGGAAGGAAGGAAGGAAGGAAAGAAAGAAAGAAAGAAAGAAAGAAAGAAAGAAAGAAAGAAAGAAAGAAAGAAAGAAAGAAAGAAAGAAAGAAAGAAAGAAAGAAAGAAAGAATAAAAAGATTGACCAAGGATGAACAAATATCAGTTATATTTACTACAATAAAGTTATCTTGGCTTCCTGCTAGGGTCCAGTAAGAACTGAGCACAAACTGCTGTGCTAGATCATTCCTCTTTTTACATGTGACATTTGCCTGACTGCACTAACTACTCCAGCTCAAATTACTGCATCCCTGCTCTGTATATCCACACCTGCTAATCCAGAGAGCTTTGTAGGAGCTTAGCTGCAGCCAGCAGCGTGCGGGCACTACACACAGCTGTAACGTGCGGCTCCTGAGAGGCGGAAGGGCCGAGCTGGCAGTGCTGGTTCCTCACCCCACGCACGTGCTCTGAGACACAAGAGGATGAGGAACACCATCAGCGTACAGCCTGGCTTCTAAAACCTGTCACATCCTCCAAGCTGGCTTTTGTCTCCTGCCCATTAAAATACCCCTCAGTCAGGGATTTTCAGCATTCACTAGGACCACGGCACCCAGCAAGGGACCTGTTGAGAGCAATGTCATGGCTTGCTGCCAAGCCATGAGAAATGTCTGAATGTTGGCCACAGGCTGGCATCTGATCTTCTCTTTGGTACAACTCCATTTGGAGTGTACCATGTGGTACAGCTGGCAGCTCCAAGAGTCAGTCTGAAGCCATCTTTGATGAACTCAGAGCAGAAGGGACCAAGCTGGAGCCATGCCTTAGTTTTTTTGTGATCCTCCTCACCCACAGTACCTGCTAAAATGCACCTGAAGAAGAAAACTCTTCACCTGCCTGCAGACAGCCTGTCTCCCAGAGGGATGTAGTGGTTCCCACTTTCCCTGGAGCACTAGAGAAAGTCACATACCTCCCTCGCAGAGTTTACACGAGAAACCAGGCACTGTATCTCCTGTGCAACCTGTTTCCTCGTGCCCTTCACCCCCCAGACCGTTCTGCCATGCCCCTCAGTCAGCCACCCCCAGGCCCCATCTGCCAAGGGGTGGGAGGCCCCTTGGCAGGCAGGAATGGAAACAGGAGCACAGCCTGTGGAATGATTCCCTGCTACCAGGGAAGAGCTGACCTCTGCAAGCTGACACTCTGTGCCGGGGCAAGAGTTATAAATATGAGTGAACCCAGCAGCCCTTTATGGAAACCATGACCCAGGCTGCAGCTCAGGGGTGCTGCCAGGTGGTACTTAACTAGAAACCTCAGGTTAGAAAGAAAAGCCAAACCATGTTCTGATAAGACCCTGCTAGCCCCAGGCTTGGAGAGACACAGCTACTGCTTTTTCCTCCAGGAAAGCATTGGGTGCATATTTTTTGAGGTGTTGTTTTTTGTTTTTCTTTCTCAGACAGAGCTGGTGCAAGGCTGCTGCTGAGGTATCTTCCTTCTAGCAGGGCTCCTCTGAGCATCCAGCCTACCCGGGTTGAGCCTCTGCTTCCCAGCCTCCCACAGCAGACACAGCCAATGGGCCAGTGCTCTGTCCCAGAATGAAGGGACTCTTCACCAAGGCAAGCCAGTGTTTCTTCAAGAGTGGGTAGCCATTTCTAAGGAAAGGGCAAAACAATTCAGAAAAAGCTGCAAAATGTTTCCGCTGCCCAAAAGTTTCTGCTACCCACCTGAATTGTGGGTAGTGGCTGATTTTCAGTATGGCAGAGGCATTTTGTCAATAAGGCAGAGATATTTTACAAGGGCATGAAGTGATAGGAAAAGGGACTTTAAGTGGCTTTAAACTGAAGGAGAGTGCATTTAAATGACCTATTAGATAGAAATCCTTTACTCTGAGGGTGGTGAGGCACTGGCACAGGTTGCCCAGAGAAGCTCTAGATGCCCCATTTCTGGAAGAGCTCAAAGCCAGGCTGGATGGGGCTCTGAGCAGCCTGCTCTAGTGGAAGGTGTTCTTGCTCATGGCAGGGGTTTTGGAACCAGATGGTCTTCAAGGTCCTTTCCAACCCAAACTATGACTCTAATTCTGTTACGTGCCTCTTCCCACCATCAGCTGCAGCAGCAGTTTCCAGCCATCCCAAGAAGGGAGGCAAAGTCTCCAATTTTTGCTAACCTTCCACTATATCGTGCTGTGATTTTCAGATCATTCTGTGGCTCTTCATGACAGGTTTCATGTTATTAACCAAATATCTCCAGTTTGATTTTCAAACACAGATGCTTTAATAGAGAAGCTTTTCTCTCTTCTGTGACTGTAGGTAAAAGCTTGAGCAGGGGCACCCTGAGGTTGCCAGAGAAAGATGTCACAAGCAAGACACTTTTCAGATCTCCATATTTCTAGGCTAACTTAATGATCCAAGGGAAGGGGATACTTGAATCATTACATCTGAATTCTTGGGAGCACTGTGTAACTGTACTCAGCTACATACCAATATCCATGGTGGGTTTGCTGCCAGTAGGACTTATTCACATGGAAGAATTTGAAAAAATTGCAAAATTTGCCTGGCACCAAAAAAAACCATGCCCAGAGGATGCATATTGCACTGCCTGGAAGACATCTGGACTGCCTGGAAACTTATTCACCCCAGAAATGCAAGTACCTAATAAATTAACTTTTTTAGAGAGACTCAGGGCCATCCCATACAGTATAAAACTCAGTTAGAGGAGAAGAAGAAGGTATAAATGGAGCAGAAATTTAAGAGCAGCAATTCCTCTCTGTCTCCTTACAATTAAGGAGCTCACTAAGCTTGTCTGGCTCATCATTCAAAAGGAATGAGGTTCCTGGTGGCACAGCGAGCTCACCCCAGCACTTCCCAGCCTGTCAGCTGTGCCCCAACAGGCATCACTGTCCAGGCAGGGGAGGAGGAAGGCTCTGAGGGGCAGCACAAGAGGCTGAGAGCAGAGGAGAGCTGAGCAGCCACTCCACTGAAACAGGTGTAAATCTGCTAGGAACAGCTCCGTCAGCAGCAGCAGGCGCCACGCCACTAAATTAAACACCCCTCCAATCATCACGATGTTATTAAATACACTGATGCTCACATGGCTAGGAGAAACTTGAGGTGCAGGTGTCACCCCAGACCTGTCCACCCCAAATGGGTGTGCTCCATGTGGGATCCATCTTTTAGAGTCTGGCCTGGCAGAGCTGGGTGGAAGCAGTGCCAGTGGTTAATGTGTGCGTGCATGGGTGCGTGCAGACAGACACATGGACACCTGCTCGGACATACCGATCATGGCCAAGGCTGGGCAAGAGTCCAGTGATCCCATCTCCTCCAAGAAAAAGGCAGGGGACTGATGGAAATGGCTGGGCTGTACATGCCCTAAGATTTTTCAGAAGAGAACATACTGTGTTAGATCATGTGCTTTATTTCTTTAATTTATGAATAATGATTAAACTATTATGATATTATTTGTAATTGTGGAGGTCCCTGGGTCAGAGCTCAATCTGCACGATTCACACCCCAGTTCTTGGGGCACCATCTTTGGGCCAAACTTTCACACTAGCTCACGGCTTGGCTGTGGATCACTGGGCTTTCACAGAGATCTCAGCACCTCTCACAGGAACATGCCTGGCCTGGTTTCTGAGCCAGCTCTCCTGAAAACATGGTCAGCAGCAATTGTATCTCTTTCTCCAGCTCTCCTTGATGCCAAAACCTTTAGGAGCCCAGACCTGACCCAGGCTCCCTGCCTGCCTAAAGTACTAATCCCTGTCAGTCTGATGTCTGAGCACCTTGCAGCATCATATCATCCCCGGCCTCTGCTGGCACAGTTCACATGGAAAGGTTTTTCCAGGTGGGAAGCCTGTGACTATGGAAAATTTGAACATCCATCTCCTATGCACAGCCCTTTCCTGTCCCTCATGAAGCACCCACTCACACCTCTCCCCTCAAGGGGCAACTGCTTTAACTCATCAGTTGTGATATCTCAGCAGAAGGAAGTGGCATTAAACATTGGCAGGGTGGAGTGGAATGGTCTGGTGGTTTTTCTGAAGTACGGAGCATTAGAGGTATCTGGGGGAAAAAAAAAAAGGACCTCTAATCAGTCAGCTTAAAATTGCTGGGCAGGAATCTCCACTGACACCGGCATATTTTAGGCGTTTATACATCAAACAAAGGTTGAAGGTCCCAGCACCAGATGCATGCCAGACCCCTTCTTTCTCCAAGGTCCTGCAGAAGAGAAGATGAGCAGGATCCCACTGCAGGCAGCACTGTTGCCAAGGCTCTCTGTGGGCTGTCTTGTGCAGCATGACTGGAATAGCTCTGAGTCACAGCTGGAGGGCCCCAACTCATTGTGATTACCAGCAAAGCAGAGATTTTACTAGCTAGCCTATGGCTGTCACATGCACAAAATTCTCCCATCCTGGTGCTACATGCAGGAAGCCCTCCAGGGAGCCTCTCTACCCTTTCCAGGGTGAGTTGCATGTGGACAAACACAACCCTGCTCCCACTGGCTGGCAGAGCTCCCAGCCCAGCTGGGAAGGGTAGGCAGGTCACTGCCTCTGTGTCCTGTTGCAAACTATCTGCCACCTTTTCCAGTCCACCCGATGGGGTCCCCAACCACCACAACAGGTTGCCCTCAGATGTCCTTTGTCAGATCTCTGCATGAAGCAGCAGCCTTGTCTCCTTCCAGAATTTGTCTTAACGCTTTTCATTTTCAATTAATTTCTTTCTCTTTTCCTCCCATTTCCATATATGCCAATGGGCACATTTCCATTTGGCCACATTGATGCCTTAGTTAAATCCTTTCTTACTGCGTAGAGATTATTAGCTCATTAAGAGGTAACTATCCCAGTCCTTCTGGGACAGTCCCAGTTTTGACCTTCTAAGTTACTTTTTGACACATACAAGTCAGAGGTGCCAGACGAGGTCCCAAAGGCAGAAAGGTGCAATGATCCCCCTAAGGTGGCACAGAGCAACTTTGCACTGGGGGACACAATGCCTAAAAAACACAAGATTTTTTTTTTTAATGCCTATGTGTCTGAGAATGAGTTGTGACACTTGGATTGTATTCTTGACCCTCCCTTTACAACTTCTGTATCATTTCAAAGTGCTTTTGTCTGTCCTATATTTGTTTTTCCTCATCAAAACCAGCGTCCATGAATCAGAAAGAATTTATAGCATTTTCTTATTACACAGCAGGTCTCAAGACACCTCAGTAAAAGTAGTGTGAGGTACTACAAAGATCTCTGGCTGTTTGTAAAACTGGTAAAAATAGGTTTAAAAAGGAAGGAATGCCAATGATACAGCTCCTCTGCCTTGTACTTGCCTGCCATCACTGACATGACTGCATTGGAGTACAGGCAATGTAAAGGACTTTGAAGGGCTTACCACCTTTCAGGGCTGAAGGGAAAGGAGAGAGATCTACATTTTTACACAGCAGAGCTTTTCTCAGGATGACAGTGTTCCCCTTGGTCTCTTTAGGAAGGTGCAGTGTGTCTCAGAGGCTCCCACCCCGGCCATAGCAGTACTCTGCAAGCTATTACCCACTCTGACCTTGCTTGGCTAGCTAGTGGCAAAAGGCATATTTTCTGAATACTCCTATCTTGCAAAACATACAAGGTCTTAGAAGCTTGAAAAGAGATTAGCTGAAGCAAAACCCTAAATCCTGAAGCCCTGGAAAAAAAGGCTCACTGAAGCATTTGGATCAGCAGTGGCTGGGGACTTCTTTTACTATGTGAGATAGAAAGGACAGTGAAGGTGAGGACAGCAGCATGGAGTGCAGCTGCAGGGCCAGGAGGGAAGAACAGCAAGTGTATATCCCTAATTTATAATACAAGTAGGGGAAAAAATCAAGAAGAAAGAGATTTTTATTTGTCCTACATCCCCACTCTGCATTTCTGCAAGCCTGAATTGGAGGTATGAGATTGTACTGTTTTGAGCACTGTTACTGACTACCTATCCTCACGAAATTGGAAGAAATAAAGTAAAATCCTACTTCCATGAGTGTCAGTGTTGCTTTTGCAAGCTAAATCCCTGGAGCTAGGATTTTGCTTGATGGATGGACCCAGAAAGCTGACAGTAGTGAATGAACCAACAGCAAGTGCTTCCTCTTAATTATCTCTTTCTTTGCCTCAAGTTTTGAGCCAGTTCTGAAGGTTGTTTAAACAACATGGGCACCTGTCATGGTGGGCAGGCAGTGAGCCCTTCCAGTTCATTTCTCAAAAAGCTTTCAGGGAATCATCTCTGGGATAGTTAGCTGGGGGATAACATTGTACTGGTTTTTTGAGGCAGGCTAAGAGAAGCAGCAACAGAATGGATGAAGGCATCAATGGTTAAGTAATCAGAGCTGGGAGATTGAACCTTGCAGTCAGTTTATATCAAAGACTAACAGATGCCAGCTTTGCCAGGAAATGAGATATCTGAGCTGAAAGGCAAGTGTCCCAGGATTTAGTTCAGACCATATCATTCCCTCGTGTGACACTACCCACAGAAACACATGTGTTGAAACCACAGGCAGTTAATTGGGATTGGGAAGACACCAGACTATGCAGGAAGAGAGCACAAAGTACTTGTGAACAGAGGAGTGCAAAATCTGAAGTTTCACAGAGAAGCCTGCGAAATTTATTTGCTCTTCTTATCATTACCTTGTGAGGGGAGATGCTATTACTCCTACCCTATGAAAGAAAATCTGACATGCACAGAAAACTTATGCCAGTGTCCTGTACAAATGGGCCTTCAACAAAACTCAGGTTTCCCAAATGTATGGGGTCTGCACACTATACTTTTCTTGACAGTGAGCCTGGCCCAAAATTCCAAATTTAAAAAAATATCTGAGAGTGGATGGACACTTTGAAATTCCAAGGAGTTTTGCTTCTGGGGTTGAGATGAGCACATTTCAGTGTGCTGCTGTTAGCACCAAGAGAGATGATGAAGAGAGAGGCACAACACTTATGGCCTTTGTGAGGTTGTGAGAGCATCTGCTTCAGTCCCAGCTCTGCTATTCCCCAGGGGAAAAAAACAAAGCAGTTCTGCTCAGATTCAAGTGTTTAACTGCTGTTCTGAACATCCCAAAACACATGAATCCAGGATTTCGTACCTGTATAGGCAGGACTGCAAGAAGAACAGCTGCTTGGACTAAAGTTTATTGGAATTAAGAATTTCAGGTGATTGAGGCAGTTGTTCCAGCTTTGAGGAATTCACCATTACTTCTGCCTTGGTCAACAAGGTGTCTTGAATTTCATATAGATGGAGCTAGAGCTAGAAGACCACAGAAAATGTCCACTAGATTTAGCCCTAGCAGCCCCACTGAGGCTCTGAGTGGAGACACAAAGAGATGGACTCTCTGGTGACCATGACATCCAGGGTTGGGGTCTGCTGGAAGAATTCCCTTTGATGCAGAAGTGAAGCCTAAAAATCACAAATATTTCTTACTCATGCCACAGCCAGATAAACAAGATTCAAGTGGGGCTAACAAAGCAACAATTTTTTGTGAATAAGAAGAATTTTTGTTCCTTTTTTTTTGATAGAAAAAAAAAAAAAAGGAGAAAATGACATTTAGATTCTATCTATTTTTAGGCAGATTAAAAAGTTATTCAGACTAGAGAAAAAGCGCATCAGAAATAGCCTGAGCAATATCAAAGTGGAGCAATTGCTGAAGATCTACAAGAATAAAGGAGGTCAGGAGCCTCATAAGCCAATTTTTGAAGTAGCTGTGAACATTTCATTTTCACACCCTGTCTGATGTGCTCCTGCTTTAAAACATATTGTGACACCAGTGAAGCCTGCTCCTTCACCCCAGATCCATGGGAGTCCTTCAACAGCAAGCAGCCAGCCTAAGGTATGCCTAATCATCCCACAAACTTGGTTTTGTGTTTTACATCTCAAACGCTCAGCATAAACCTAACCAGCCATTGCCACCCATGGTGACACAAGACTCATGTCTCCCACTAAAGGCAATTCAGACCTGCCTCTCCCTCTAAAAATGACTGCCTCTGAGAAGTGTGTTATGGAGGCTTGTCTTGCTTTGGCTTTTACCCATATTCCTCAGGCTTTGTCATTAGGACTTTAATTTGACAGCAAATGTCGAATTTCTGAAAAATGTCTGAAAAATATTTGGAAATAAGACAGATTTGGAAACTATTATCCAGAGGGTTTCAGTCAGTATGTTGTGGGCTGTTCAGGTGGGAAGTGAAAGCTGACATAGAAGTGAAAGGATGTGTTCTCCTAAGTCATCCAGGAGATGTGTTTAATCTGCCCAGCAAAGTGTTATAGTCACTATTCCTGGGGGTATTTAAAAGACGTGTAGATGTGATGCTTAGAGACGTGGTTTAGTGGTGGACTTGGCAGTGTTTGATTAATGGCCGGACTCGATGATCTTCAGAGTCTTTTACAACCCAAACGATTCTATGATTCTGTAATTGCTAACTAATGCTCACCTTTTCCCCCAAATGTTGAAACAATCCCAGACATACAATTAAATGGAAACAACTGCATTAAGAAGGAATATTGTCTCTTCCCTGGTGTGGATGGAGCAAAGCTGTGATGGAGCAGCATGCAAGGAAAAGACCTGATAAGGCCACTTGTCTGCACATCACTTTGGCAGGGGGAAGGGAGCCATGCCCCCTGTCAAGCTCTTCTCTGCCAGCCCTTTTCCAGTGGATCCATGCCAGCCCCAGGACTGGCTTGTGGCCAGCTGGCCTGCCTCCACCTGCCTGTTGCTGCCAGTCATGGGTCAGAGGTGACACCGTGGTCAGAGGAGGGAAGAGCTGAGGGACTGTGCCTCTGAACTGCTCTCCCCCAGCAGCGCTGTGCAGGTGATACAGCAAAGCAGCAGTGTGTGCTCTGCTCCCACAGAAGGAGGAACTGGCCACCATCCCTGGGACATGAAGAAGGAGGAATATGCAGGACAGCTTGCTGGGAAATGCAAGAGAGTTATGTGAAAAACCTGCTCCAGTCCAACAGGCAGGTCCCAGAAAGGGTGGCTGGTGGTGATAGTGCTATTTGACCATCCTCTTGAGGACAGCCCTGCCTCCTGCCCCGAGACACTGGCTTGGGCACAACCACTCTCCAGCAATGTCTGTGGCTTGGGAACTGCTGTGAAAATAGGAGGCTGCAACATAAGCTTCCCTCTGCTTTTGGATTGCAGGTCCAAGGGCCAGCAATTCTTCTGCTGCCCCACAAGCAGAGAACATGCTTCAGAAAGCACCTTGAATGTCAGCTAGCAGATCCAAATGGTGCTTCAGGCAGGAGAAGGAAGTCCCAGGAGGGTTCACCTCCTTTGCTGCTGAGAAAACAGGACTTTTCCTCTAGTGGTGCAGATGAGGCTCTGAAACTGTTTAACCTGAGATCTGTTATCAAAAGCTTAATCACTGTGAGCCCAAAGGAATATAAAGAGAGATACCCTTATTATAAATTGCAGTAAATACCTTCTATTTTTGTCAATTCCTAGTAGGACAGCCTGTGCCTTGGTTCCCTGTGCAAGTGAAGTCTGTCCCATCTCAAACCCTGCCTGCATATTCCGAGGACTGACATCTTCCACTCCCTCCCTCTTGCCCACTCCCTCTCTCTCAGATGATGCAGAGTGCCAGCAAGTCCCTCAATGGTGTCATATCTGTCCTTTTTATTCATTGCAGGGTTTATTTTTAGCCTGAAACAACTGCTTCCTAAAAATGGAGTTCCTAATGACACGGGAGCTGGACACAGCTATGTAAGGTATCCAGGGCTTGGCCTGACAGCTTCTCCCGTCTGTCTCTCTCTTTGTTGTGAGTACAGGACAGCAAAGTTTGCTGCTCCCCACCAGCCTTGCAGTGTTTGGGCTCAACTCTAGGAAAGCAGCAGAGAGAAACTTAGAGAAACTAAGAGAAACTTAGTTCAAACTTCACCTGGAGTCTTTGGTCTCCCTCTCTTCTCAAATTAAGAAACAGGGGGACATTTACCCACTCTTTGCTGCACTCCAAGGGTGCCCCTATGAAGGCAATTTGCTGGATCCTGGCAGGTTTTTACCTGCTTTTCTGCTGCAAGGCAGAAGAGGGACTGAACTTCCCTACTTACGATGGCAAAGACCGAGTGATCGACCTCAACGAGAAGAATTACAAGCAGGCACTGAAGAAGTATGACATGCTCTGCCTGCTCTTCCATGAGCCTGTGAGCTCTGACAAGGTCTCCCAGAAGCAATTCCAGATGACAGAGATGGTCCTGGAGGTAAGTGCTGCTGCATGTCCCAGTCGGAGTCAGTACCACAGCACTGCTCAGAGTGGTGGAGAGGAGCCACAGGACAGGAGAGTCAAATGGTCTCATGCAGGGGAGGTTGGGCATCCAGAAGTTTGTTTAGTTGAATTTCAGTTAGCTCCTGCCTGAATTCTGCAAAGCCCAGGAAAAAGCCTCTTTTGTGCTGTTCTCATTTTGCTGGGAAATAGCTTTTCTGGATTGTCTGGCAGAAGTTCAGGCAATAGCGAGTAACTTTGCGAACCTCAGAAACATGAACTCAGTTTCCCAAGCACCTGAGTCCATAGCTTGAAATTTTTTGATCCTTTCTCATTCTGTGCAAGCCAGTATCCCACTTGTATTCTGGACTGAGGCCCATTTTTTATCCCACTAGGAGCAGTCAGCCAAGAAACCTTATCAAGCTGTGCAGCAAATGGGTGTCCTAGATCCCCATCTCAAAAGCTCCCTGCTGGTGCAGCATTAAATCCCTTTTTGTTTTTCTGACACTTGGTTGCCTGCTTGGAATCAGTCTATAGCTGCTTGTTAATGCAACCATTCTCTTCTGTGCTGGAAAAAGAGTGTTGTTAATTCTTTCATGAACGAATGATTCATTAATCCTCAGCAAAATAAATCATGGTAAAAGTGACAATGTAGATTTGTAGCATTCTTTCTTGTATTGTAGTTGTAATCCAGGGAATCATACAGCTGCAAGCCTTTATTGTTAGGTGCATGTTTCTTACCAGGAGCTTGCAAATATTCCCTCTTAACTAAAAGACATATTTGAGAAGAAAGTGTATTCAGAATTGCAGAAGAAACACTTCAGCTTTATTTGTCAGATCCAGAGAGAAAATGAATTGCACCCCTGAAAGTGTAGGAAATGTGAATAAGAAAATATGCTTGCTGAGGACTAGGACCCAAAAAAGTTCAGTGTCAAGTTCAAGGTCTGCTGACCTCCTCAACAAGCCTGATGACTGCCAGAAAGAAAGGCCCAAAAACGAACCAGATTTTACTCACCTGTCAGGCAATGGTTACTTTCTGCAGGTGAGTGATCAAACAACATTTGGCAAAGAAAAGAAAAAAGTAATGCTTGAACTCCAGCTGAAATGAGTATTGTTGAGAGTATAGTCATATTGTTGTTTAATAGGATAGCTATTTTGTGCTTGATAGGTGTCAAACAGTTACTAGGTACATATTTATAGAAACCTGACAGAAGCATGTCCCATCCCTGGAAATGTTCAAGGCCATGTTGAATGGAGTACTGGGCAACCTGGCATAGTAGAAAGTGTCCCTGTCCATGGCAGTGGCTTGCAACTAGATTATCTTTAAGATCCCTTCCAACCAGGCCATTCCATGTTTCCGTGACTCTATGGTCTGATGTCTACCATCAGTTTGAGTCCTCATGACACCATTGCCCATGCTATCAAGGGTGCGACAGCTGCAATATAATCTGGCCTTAAGCTTTCATTTTTCAGGATTGTATTCAGCCATGAGTACATTAGCTTAGGATTCTGGTGATTTATTTGGTTTCCAATTGCTCTCTGCTGTGGACTTCTTATGTGACCTTGGGCAAGAGAGTGAGGGTTAGACCTGCAGCAGACTTTACATAATTGTAGTCCTCCAGTCCCCTAGTGCTCAGTGTCCAGCTAACGGTGCCACACATCAACTGGCACTTGTGGCTTTGACCTCAAAATTTCCAAAGCACTTGCAGTGCTGATTCAGTGCATGTATCACAGTTTCAGAACAGTCCCTCCCTTGGACTGGGAACTGCAGCAGCAGCAATCTGACAGCCCAAGCACAAGAGATATCTGCAGACTGAGCACTTCTTTGCTTCTGTCACCCAGGGGGAATCAGAAAGGGAGAGGGTCTCAGAACGCAACAGAGAAGATATGTTCTATTCAGCATAGGACACCGGCCAGAATGGTGCTACAGTTTCCAATTTCTGTACTAATTTAACCATGGGAGCACTCTGAAAGGAGTGGGCAAGCCAGGTTGTAATCTGCTCCTTCTTGTGAGAGCGTTCAATTCCCTCAGTTCAAGCCATAGTTGTTGTACCATAGGAGTCATTCTTAATTTTCCCTGTCTGAGTTCATCTGCTGGACTTCACTGTATGTTCACCAGCACAGGGAGAAGGAAAGAAATGTCTGCAGTGGCTCTGAGATGTGGAGCTGTTTGCCTGTGAGATCAACTGCCTGGGATCATTATTCCTGGAAGCAGTCAGCAACTGAACCCAGGTCTCTTGTAATTTGAGCAAGCCTTAGAGTAGTGAGCTGCTCTGTAGGCACAGGAGCAGTGACAGGGCTCTCCTTCCAGCCAAACCTGAGAAAAGTTCACTCAGGAAGGTTTTACATATCTAATTTCAGTAGAGGGGTCAGGAATTGGAGTGCTGAAGGTCCTTTACACCTGAAATGAAGTATCTAAGAGGTACATACTCCAGCCCTCACTATTCCCTGCCAGCTGTCTTGGGAGGTTCCCAGCACAGGGTGCTGCCTGTGATAAGATGCTCCTTTCTAGAGCACCTCATGTTTATCCATCTAACTTTACTGACAATTTTCCTGCTGTTTTACATTGAGACATGCTGCTTTCACAGCCTGGCAATACAGTATGTCTTTATCCCCCTTCCATACAATGTCATCAGTCTCCATCCTTAGGAATAAAAGTGAGCCTCCATCCAACACACAGGCAGGTGTGGAGCAAAGCAAAGGTCTGAGCTGGTGGTTAAGGGTTGTTCCATCAGTTTGTCTCATGGACATGCATGGGTGGGCACATAGGCTTAAAGAATTTAAGTCCAGAAAACCCCCAAATAGTCCATCCTTTCTGCTTCTCTCACACATGGCTTATGAAAAATGTACAATTCCAAAGATCAAAGACATGAAGAATTACCTTAGACACCAAAGAAAAGAGCAAGAGAGATCCACCATGGCTTCCTTGAAATATGTAGCTCATCAGTAACAAGCTCTGACTGGGGCCTCTCCCAGGAGTGAAGAACACATGAGGCTCTCTCTTAACTGGGTCCTTTGAAATTCCATGGGGGCTGAGCTCATATGGCAACACTTTCTTCTTCCAGGGAACTTCAGCCTTTTCCCTTCCAGGTCTTTGCTCTTCATAAAACTTGCAATATCTTCATTATGTTCAAGATCACTGACTCTGGAAAATTTGGTTTAAAAGGGCCAAGAGGTAGAAAGCTTATTAGGGAAGGCAGCTGATAGGGGAGAGAGAAGAGAATCACAAGGCTCTCATTTACTTAGGAAATCAAACTGACAACATGGTAGCACATAAGTAAAGTTGAGCATCTATTTAAGGACTTTACTAAACCATAACTATACACAGCAGACCAAGAAGTGATATAAGAAAAATTTCCTTCCCAAGAAAGAAGAGAAGTGTGTAGGACTGACTGACACTGTTGAAAGCTGAGGATGCACACCCACTGTCACCAGAAGAGCGATGATGTCATCAAGCTGATATTACATTTGGCACAGCACATGGGGTGTTCAGCTCCCTGTATCCAGGTGGACTGGATCAACAAATTCCCACGCAGCCCAGGGTCACTTTCCAGTTTAGAAGGGGAATGAAGGTGATGATCATTATGAAGCAGTCCTAACAGCTCTTACCACCTACACTGCTGGGTGCCAGCTGGTGACAACAGGGTCCAGAGACAACTGAACCCCTCCGCCAGCAAAAGCAGCTTCTTTGGACCATCGTTAGTCCATGACAACAGCTCCAGGGGTGGCAGTGCCAGCCCCTCAGGTCCACATTGGAAAAATGGGGGTTCTTGGGTTGGTCTGTCAGGAAAAATAGCAAAAGGACTGATTTGAGATGCCTACTGCTTTCTGGCTGGATGGAAAAGAGTTGGGGAAGGATTGTTCTAAGACAATGCTGGGCAGAGATATCATGAGCACAGGCTGTTTCACAGCTCAGGTTAAAGGGTTCCTTTCCTTTGTGTACCTTTCCCCTATGACTCCACTCTGCACCACTGGCTACTGGAAAGCACCTACACCTTGAGTAGGGAAAAGCCTCCACAGGGCAATGCAGAGTTTCATCCAAGCAGTCCCAGAGATAACAGCAGCCATTCCTACCCTGTGGGGATGTTTGCAAGAACTCTGCATGTTCCATGAGGTGAGCACAGTGAAGAAAACAAAACAGCCAAGCAATCACAATAATTGTTTAACAGACAAGTAAAAGAAAAATCTGCTTGTCCTAAAATATCTTAACTTTAATGAAGAAGGGTTAAGAGGGGAAAAGATCAAAGCAGTAAATCTGAGATATACCTGTTCTGCTTTTTTCCTCTTCTCTGTCTCCTCTACCATATTTCACCCTTTCTTCTACCATCACTTCTAAGACCTTCTCCCTTCTCATCTCTGAATGTCCTAAATAGGGAGTTTGGCCTTCCAGTGGGCCAGCCCCTGTCTCTAGGAATCATGTAGCAAGAATAAATGAGCATTGGTGTCAGGGGCTTTCCTTTTGCACTTGAGAAGCTGTCTCCAGCAGCTGAGGGGTTCTCACTGTCATAGCAGGCTGCCTGTGATGCACTCTGGTATCCTCTTTCTTCTGAAACTCCCTCAGTCCCAGCTCCCCTGCCATTCTTCCCTTGCCATCTGTGTGCATGTGTAATATCCTTAAAAAAGAGAGGCTCATCAAGCCCAGATATTTTGGTCCCTTCAATGCAACAGTGCCCCTAGACTGAAAGTTCATGGTGTGGAACAATCCAGTCTGATAAGAGGCAAGAGAAGAGGGATGTGATACTTCCCTCTCCAGATGAGGCCTAGGATCAGTCCAGCCTCTAGCAATAAATGGCAGAACAGAGTGAAACTCTTGAACATATTTGTCCAATTCTGTAACATGGAAACACAGCCAGTATCTACCTGTGGTGTGAAAGGGAAAGAAGGATTTTGAGTCCAGTGAAAGGCAAGGATTAAACTGTGTGTAAGCTCTACTTCTAATTAATTTATCTCCAAGTGCTGAAACTAATGCAGCTTCCAGCTCAGGATGGAAAAAGTAGTACAAGGTCAGCTGGTTTGGGGGTAGTTTCACTCATATTGTCTTGAACTCTCTAGAGAGCAGATATTCCCATAAGAGCTCAGAGCCATGTAATGCATAGCAAAATGTCTCTTTCTGCTTCTGATGCAACTAAGAATAAAGTTTTATCAGTTTAGGTCTGTATACTTTAGCCCCAAAATCCATAGGAACCAGGAGATGAGATTCTACTTTGTCCCCATCTCTAGGTATAAAAATATAAAATCTTTAAAATATACAAAATATCAGTAAAAATAGAAATATAAACCCAAGCCCTTTCTTTAAGCACCCTTTTCTGTTTGTTTCACAAACTCAGATTTCAGACCTTTTCTTTGAAAAAGGCCATGTTTATGGGACAGTGCCTCAACACAATTTAGTGAAGAGGTATGAGTATAAATATGGATATGCAAGACATGTTCAATGACTGTCACAGAAATTTGCAGTTCTCTGGGTCCTTACAGAACAAGTTCTCAAAGTGAGAGATGAGGGACATCTGTCTGGATAAGTATGTGTGCAAGAGCCTGTAATAAAAGAGGTGTTTTAGCTTCTACGTCTAGAAAAGTCCTTCCACTACAGATAATGTAGAGAATAAGGAAGGGAGGAAGGAAAAGAAAAAGGAAAGCTGTGCATTGATTACTTCCCATTTGAGGCCATGTAAGTAGGTCTCAACTCAGCAACAGCCAGCAGAGTACTGATTTTTAGCAGTAGCACCCAGGGGGTTTCACTCACTGACATGCCAGTCACAAAAACAGGTTACAGAAAGCTCCCTGTTTCACAGATGGGCACATTGACATCTAGGGACAACTGTGTGCCTTGATTTTTCTGTGTAATTGTAGCCAAAATAATTTCCAAGGCTGAATTACCTATTATTGACATATTTCTTCCTTTGAAGTCCCTCTGTCAGTTCTAAGAAGTGACTTTGGACAGGCTGCATGAGCAGCATCTCTCCTAAGACCACACTTTCACAGCCATAAATGTGCTTTGAAAGGCACCTTTCTCATCTGCTAAATTATGATTGGGGAGGGGATCTAAAGAATGCAAATGTCTCCCAGAGACATGGAAGACCCTTGTGATCTTGGGCTTGCTTTGCTGGCAGAGCACAAGGCCAAGTCTGCTCAGGTTTTGTGGCCTTTCTTGGCCCTGAAGTGTGGAGCTCTTATCACAGTCCAGCTGTTGCAAACAACCTCTGTAGATGTGCTAGAATCATGGAATAATTTAGATTGGAAAACACTGCTAAGATCATCAAGTCCAACCATTAACCCAGCCCAGCCCACCACTAAACCATATCTGAGTGCCACATCTACATATCTTTTAAATAATTCCAGACATGGCAACTCCACCACTATCCAGAGCAGCCATAGCAGGGCTTGACCACCCTTTCAATGAAGGAATTTTCCCTGATATCCAACCTAAACTTCCCCTAGTGCAATTTGAGCCCATTTCTATGCAAGACCTTGAGCTGCAAGGAGACTCAGAAATTTCTGAGCCACCCCTCCCTTCAGAAATGCAGTTGAGGAAAAATGTGGAAAAGTCCATCCTCTTTGGTCTTGCCATCCTGCCATGCTAGTCTGGTTCCCCTAAAAGTGCCACAAGGGTTCCCAGTGTCTTTCTCCTGGGCTGGTTCTCAGGAGGCAGGGTCTCACTTTTGTATTATGAAATGCCTTTCATACAAATGCAAAATGATTTGGATTTGAAGGGACTTTAGAGACTACCTAGTCCAACCCTCCTGCCATGGGCAGAGACACCTTTCACTAAATGAGGTGTGACTTCCTCTTCAGGGTGGACCATCACACCATGTTGCTCAAAGGCCCCTCCAGCCTGGCCTTGGACACTTCCAGGGATGGGGCATCCATGTTTTCTCTGGTAGCCTGTTCCATTGTCTCACCAGGCTCACTATGGAGCCTTTTCTTGGCCTTATCCTGAGTGAAAGGCCCAAGAAGGGCTAGCTTGAGCTCACTCTCACCTACTCAGAGGACATGTGTGGTGTTTGTAGTTACCATTTCAAGTTCCCTGCCCTGGACCTGACATTTTGCAGGAGCTGACCACAGGCTGGGGCAGCTGTTGCTCTGTGAGGCAGACTGGGTAGGGGTGGCCATGCCGTGCTCGCCCACCCTGACCTTACTCCAGAGCCTGGTCTGCCAGTGTCCTTCATCTAAAACCAAACTAATCAAAGACCATGACTGCCCTTCCTTCGTGCCTGAACTTCATTTGTGGGAAGAATGGAAAGGGGATATGATAATTCCTTTTAAACACCCGGGAGGGAGAAGACCTATTTAAGTGCAAAGCCTAAGGACAAATGGGCTATGAATAAAACAAGTCTGGAACTACAAAGTCCCTAATCACCAGAGGAGGAAGGGGAGAACAGTCCAATGAGTCTTAAATGGACACTGACTGCTATGTGACAGAGACTGAATGGCACGATTCTGAGTCTGATGACCAAAGAGGTCTTTTTGCAGCCTCTGTCCCTAAATAACAGGCAACCAGACACGAAATCCAAAGCCTAGGAAATAAGTGACTTAGCAAGGTCCAAGTTCTCCTTTCTTTTTATTTTTTCCCTTTGCACATTGGGATTTACCTACATACATGAGAAAAAAAAAAAAACAAACAAAAACTTGCCCAAGGAAATGGAGCGAGCAGCAACCAAGAACTCAGTTCCCAGGCAGTCGCTCCTCCCCTCCCCAGCACCCCAGAGGGTCAGCGCTCCCTCCTGAGCAGTGCTGATGGTGCTCATTCCTGCGTGCTCTCTGACACAGCTCCAGTGAAGGCCAGCTGCTGTACATGATATGTTCTTTTTCTGGGAACCCTGTTGGGCCCTGGCAGGAGACACTGCCATCAACTAGCAGACCTCTGACACCTCGAACCCAGTGCAAGGAGGGCTGTGTATATTTAAAACTTTCTCAGTTCTTATTTCTCTCTTCTCACTCCTTCTGGAAAAGGTCTTTCTTATCTCTAGGACCACTCTGTTCCCCCAGGGCCCTGACTCACCGATCCTGCCTGTGGATGCAGGATGAGAGCTCCCAGCTCTTGCCTGCAGCATCCTGAACTCTCAGGGATTCCAGAGGTGCTGGCTTACACTCACTTGGGTCAGAAACTGGAGAAATCTGGCTTGTTCCTGAGAGCCAGAGGCATAGGAATGACATGGACATGTGTAGGTGAATGGGCTTAATACCAAGCATGCCTCCCTCCTCCAGCACCCACTTAAAGCACCCAGCTTTCTGCCCTGCATCAGCTTCACAGCAACATCCAGCCTTCAATTTCAAAGCAGATTTTCTGAGGCCAGAAAGAGGAACCATGGAGCAACAGCCTCACTTTTGTCAAGGACAAGGACAGCCCCCAAACTACACTGTCAGTCTCTGTTTTGGAAAGGGCAGCTTAGCCATGTGGCCCCTGCCCAGTCCCAGGCGCCTGGGGCAGCACACACACACAGAGACACATTCATGTCCCTGTCTGCCCTTGACATGCAAGTTGCACAACTGAGTTGCCAAAACATCTGCGATGCCGTGCCAGCAGGGACCGGCTGGGAGCAGTGGCAGGTGACCCCTGCACCCATGGGTGCTCGGTGCCACGGGCACCAGCCTCAGTGGGCTTGTGGCTGGGGAGGCTGTGCTTTGGCTTGCAGCTGGCTAAAATTAGGGATGCCAGGAGCAGATAAAAATACAGCCCTAGCTATGTGAAACCTTTAGAGAGGCAGCCAGAGAGCACGCTGCCGTATGTCTGACCCCTCTGAGTGGCTGTGCAACAATTAAAGCTCCAGGGCAGCATTTTTGAAGCATTACCTGTGAAAGCCAGCTCTGAGGGAGTGACCTTTGCACGTTCCATATTTGGGGACTTGCCTTTTAGTCCAAGGAGTAGTGATCCCTAGGACAGCAGGTTCAGCCTCTCCAAGCAGCTCAGGTGGTGGAAAAGTGTTGTAAGGTGGGACCAACATACTCTCCTTCAGTCCCCACTGCCAACAAAGTGACTTTTCCAGTGGCAGCTGCTCAGCAGGCTTCTGGCCCTGCTCTTTGATCACCACAGTGATCAGCCTGAACTGTGGAAAAGCCTAAGATATTACTAGTGTGGTATACAAGGGGGTGCTAGTGGGGACAGCACAGCATTAGGAAAGAGAAATAATGGCCTCTGTTCTCCAAGAAACTGCCCGATGTCTCAAACAGAGTAGCCAACTATGGCGTGTAGGTGGGAGTCCTGCATAAGGATTCAAAAGTTCTGGGGGAATACACTAAAAACTTGTCATCTCCTCCTGCTGTTTCTGAAAATAAAAACCTAACATTCTGGGATATAAACTCGTCAACATTTCATCAACCATATTCTGAGCATGAGCATTAACTGCAGCATTAAAGAGAGTAGGAAAGAAGCAGCAGAGGAGTGTAGATTGCTTGAGGGATGTCTCCTCATCATCTCCTGTTGCACTTCTCCCTGCATTACTGGAGTTTTGTTCTTCCTCCATTGCTAAATAGCAAAACAGAAAGCTCACTGTGGTTAAGAGAAGTGTACTCATGATGGCTTTCAGAGACACCCAAATGCCCCCCAGCCCTTCCTCCCAAGCCTGAGCAGCTGGGGAAGATGAGCCTTATTGTCCGTGGGAGCTCTGGGCAGGTGCTAGAGAAGTGGGAAGAAAATCCAGGCCTGAATGCCATAATGTCACTTCACAATGAAAACTGACCATGCTGAGGCAGTCACTCCTCCCACTCCCATTTTTAACCCTCTCTGAGGGATTTTTGTCTACCATTTAGCAGCAAAACTGACAAGTACAAGGTTTGGCACAATCAGTGCTGCCTGCAGCTGGAACAGGAGTATGGTCAGGCAGACAGTGACATTTCTGCTGCTGTATAACCTAGGATTTCAGAATGACCCTATGGGCTGTTTAAATCTCCCAAAACTTCCCAGCATCACACCTAGGCTCAGATAGGTGCCATGGGTGTGGAGCTGAGAGGTTGGACAGGGAGCTGTGCCTTTCCATATCCATTATTCTGAGTGCCTGTAACTGCTAACACCATCCAGGATGAGAGGGTTCTTGCATACTTGCTAGTACTCAAGCTTCACTTTGGGCTGGACCTCCCACACATCCCAGAGGGCCATTCACCCCCTACACTCACCCAAATTCAAGTATGGTTCTTACCTGAGGGATATGGAAGAAAGGAGCAGTGCTGCCCAACTCACACCTCTTTTTCCCAGTGCTGCATGGGACACAGCTTGGGATCCTATGGGTAGAGAGTGTGCATTGCAAAGACTTCATGAACATGAGAATAAGGCTGCAACATGTGCATGGGACATGAACTTGCAACTTACTAGGCTCTTTGCTCATGCTCTCAGCCAACTCTGACAGCCCAAAGCTCTTGCTCTACCTCAGAGACTGCATGATCTGTTATGACCAGTTCTTCCAGGGCATGTTTCTACCCTCCATGTCTCCATGCAGCTGTTGAAGCTAAATTATGTGCTATGGAGATAGAGGCTGACACAAAGGCAAGGGCTTTGGCTGGCCAAGACTTCGAGCAATATGAATTTAAAGGCAGGAGGAGGAGGGGCTGTGCTCTTAGATTACAGATGCCTCGGTCCCAAGGCCCTGAGCCAAGAGGATTGTCAAGATTAGAAACATTATCTGCATTCAAATCCCACTAGCATTATGGAATCAGAACATACTGTAAGGGGATATATAAATGCTTGATACTGTAATGAGTAGGGGGAAATTAGCCAAACTACTGTGCCTCTGGCATGCTCCATATCTTGCTGCCTTTTCTGGTTCAAATATAGGTGTGGGAATGTATCGTCACCTCTGCACAGGTTAGACTCTCCTGCTGCAGTGGAAAGCAGAGAAAGCAAGGCCAGGAGCAATGCCCAGCCCCTGCATAGCTTGCACTTGCAAATGCCACCAAAAACACCCTGCAAAGTCTCCTGCCTCCAGGCTCTGCCACAGTGGGAAGGGCTCCTGAAAGTTTCATGTTGCACAAAGACCTCCCTGTTGTGAGACCCTGCTCTGGAGAGAAGCTCAGGCTGTACTGTTCTCATTGTCTCACTGGCATGAAGGTCTCTGCAGAGGAGGCAGGCTGCCCACGGAGCTCCCAGCTCTGCCCCCTCAGGCACACTCACACACCATACACAAGCACTCTCCTGTATGCCCAAACTGTTGCACATCTCTGGGGATGAGCCTGTGCAGAGGAACACCTCCAAACACTCACACCCACCATACACACACCTCCAGGAGACAGTCTTGCTAGACACAGTCACAACAAACCCTGCCACATAAACAGGCACACCTCCAGCATTACTGAGACCTTTTTTTTGGCTACTGAGCACTCCTACAGCCTCACACAAAGAGGCTTTCATCACATCACCCATGTTTTCTTGACACTTTTACTCTTTTCCAGCAAGCTTCCATGCTCACAGCTACAGAACTGCACCCACACCCCTCCGAAGAGAACCTTGTGTGTGCTGCATGCTGACATACATGAATTCTGATCAATGCCTCCTTCCTTGCACACATCCCTGCTCACATCCAACCACTTGTGTGTAGCAGGTGTTGCAGCTTTTCTGCATATTTCTGACCTTCAAACACTCACAAGAAACCCTAACCATCTCCTGTGTGCAGGAGTCAAGAACTACTGGGCTTAAACTGCCCTGACTCTGTCTGGCACATGGCTGACGTAACTGTAAATAACTAAATCAAGTATGGATGGACTGGACATGACTGAACAAATCTTCTTCCCTTGGCCATTCTGTGTTCTCCTATGGTCACAGAGCAGCCAGAGTCTCAAGTGGTGGTTCTCAGAAACCTCTTGCTGGTATACACAACCACCAACAGGGACGTGCTGACAATGTCCCAGAAAGCTGATGATCCTACAGACTCCATCCTTTTGTCCAGTCAGGGCAGATCCCCATAACGGGAAATGGAAAATCTCTTCCCTTACCACCACTGACTTGCAGATGTCTAGAGCGCTCACAAGAGGCATCCATCTCTCACTGCAAATATGGGGCTCCAGCTGCTCTTGGGTGCGCTAAGTGGTCTGAGCCACCAGATGGGATGCCAAACCAGACCGGTGCCTTATCAGCCCAATCAATGGATATGCAAACACAAATTAGTGCTCTGACCCTTTCATGCAGCGTCCACTATAAGCACAAGCCCTGAATCTGCAGCCTTACCTTAATTTCAAACCACTGGCAAAGAGCAGGGAAAGAACTCTGACACCCCTGTTTCCTGTGCAACACAGGCACCCCTTTTGCCTCCCATGGTGGCATTTGCCCCTAAAGACAACAGGGCAGGTGGCTGCAGGGGCATCAAAGTTGCAGTAATGCTGTGGTGTTTGGTGGAGTCTTTTTCCTCCTGGAGGGCTTTGGGACAGCCCTGAGTACATGTAATTGGTGGAAAGGAGAAAATAACTACATTCTCCATCTCTCCCTTTTGCTCCAGCAAGGTCTCTGAGCCCTGATCACCAGGGTGCCTGCCACAGCCCCCAGAATTTCAGGGACAGGCTGACAGCACAGGGAGCTGCCTGGCCCCATGACACCCCGTTGCACAGACAAGGTGGCTGCCCGGCCACTTTTGCTCCCCAATGCCTCTAATCACCGCTCACTCTCACAGAGGCCTGGCACAGGCAGAAACTATTTATAGCAGGGGAGCCAAGGGGCCACGTGTCCATGGTGGCAGCGCCGCTGGGTGACATTCAAACTGGCTTTGAGTCTGGGGGAGGGAGCCAAAATGAGCTGGGGCAGGGGGGGAGCTTCCTCATAAATCAACCCACCATCTCTCTGGCCATGGCTTTCTTCTGCCCCCCTCCAGCCTCCTGCTGCCAAGCACTGACAGCTGTGCCCTAATAGGGACATTCCTGCCCCAGAGGCTCCTGACCCCTCATCTTCATCATCCCCCGCCATCCGGCAGGGCTGGGAGGAGGAACAGCAAGAAGACCATCAGCATCAGAGGCATTTGTGCAGCAGGAAGGGAGAGGGAGGAGGAGAAGGCTCTTACAGCTGCTTGGTGGTTCTCAGAGCATCATTACTACCTTGTAGGGTCTCTAGTATGCTTGTGGTGGGGCTGTCAGTCATCCAGTGCATAAGTGGATCCATTTACCAGGGTCAGTGCATCTCTAGGAGCCAATTTGGAATTCACAGGGTCTCACTCGGGGTCGCTCTCACCACCAGGCCCTTGCAGAGCGTCTCTCCTTTCCTCACATATCTATTTTCACAAAACAGGCAGGAACTTGATATCTTCAAGAGGCCCCTTCGTCAAAGATGGTGGGAACAGGGTGCAGTGGTTTTGCAAAGCTGTGAGAAGGTGAACATGAGCATGGCTGGGCTTAGATGTGTTTCTTTAGTAAAAACAGGGGACCAGGATCCGGGGGCTTACTGAAGCTTAGATAGGAGGCATGACTTCAAGCACTTCATAGGAAAAGGAGTCTGCTTTGGCCACCCCATCACATGCATGAGGAATACATCATGCTGCAGAGTCCTGCATGCACTGCTGCCTGGCACCATGCACTTACAGAGTTAAAATGTCCATGGTGCCCATGTCACACTCCCCTGCAGGAAGCCACCAAGGCTACAGAGAAAACAGGTTTTGCTTTGTGTTGGTCGCACAGGATTTCGTTCCAGCCATCCCCCCTGCTCTGGTGTCCCCAGCTCACTCAGGAGCCCTCTCCTGAGGCCACTGTCAAACAGCACACGGTAGTGCCAGCAGACTCCCTGCTGCAACACAATGGGAACCATCCCAACCCTTGTGACCTCTGGGTTATCAGCAGAGAGGCAGCATGTGACACAGCCCACCCATTGGTGAAGCTCAACAGCAGAATATGGGTCACTTGTGTCTGTCATGTCATGCTAGCAGGGCATGGTGCCCTTTTGCTACCCTGTGGTGTTAACGCTACTAATGTTGGGCTCTCTGCTTCTTCCCACAGCTGGCAGCTCAGGTCCTGGAGCCCAGGAGCATTGGCTTTGGGATGGTGGACTCCAAGAAGGATGCCAAGCTTGCCAAAAAATTAGGTGAGTCCCAGGTCTGACATCTCTGGAATAGCTTGGAGAGACTGTGGGAGTGATGTGCCTATGGGAGTCCCTTAGAGGACAGCCAAATCCTCGTTACCAGGGTGGGGAGGATGATGGTGGCACTTGCACACTGACCACCAGCCCACCCCAACAGGGGCAGGACCAGGGGTGGGGGTGAGGATGAGAGAGACAAGCCAAGACCCTTCCAGAAAAATCAAACCAAACCAAAGCAAGTGAAAAAGAAAGTCAATTCATGCTGTAATGATAACAGGGTGTAAGTTCATAGCTTTCCATGCAGAAATAGTAAATAGGTGCCATGGAGTAACTTCCTGCTCTTCCTACACAGAGACAGAACTGACACAGCAGTGCAGAGCCAGAAGATATGGGGAAAACACTTAGTCCCCCAAATGTCATCAGCCCCACGACCCAATGACCCCTGTCAACCAGTGGAGCAGCCACAGCCTTGCAGCGGCTTGGCAGTCATATGCCAATCACTCTGGTTTGTTCCCCAGAGTGAAAGAGGAAATCTGCTCTAGAGGTAGAAGGCTGCTGCATTGCCCACCCCTGGACACAGCTGCCTTCCAGGGCCTGGCAGTCCCTTCACATTTTAGCCCACAAACCAATACAGGAATACTGTGTTACATTAATACAACAGCACACAAATATACTGATAAACCTAATGTTTAAACATACTGGACTGTAATTTTCTTTCCTAAATAGAGGCTGTGAGTGCTAATGGGAGCTAAAGTAAAGACAAGAGCTTCTGCCTCTCCAAGAAGAAACAAACTACCAACCTCCTTGGCCAGTGGTACCCTGCCATCCTGCATTGCAGGAGACCAGTGCTGTTGATTTTGGAGCGTCCAACAAGGTTCTGTGGCAGACAGACCTTAGTCCAGGGATATAGCACTGAAATCTGTCACCCTGTCATCTGTGGTATCTCTATCATTGGTCTCTAACCCTTTTGCCAAGGCCAGCTAAGCCTCAGACAGTCTGAAGCTCACTTTCAGGTCACTGGTGACGCTCACATAGTTCAGCCTTCTCTGGACAGTGAGCACAACCCGAATCAAAATCCTATTTCCATATAGTGACAGGTTGTTAAAATCTGAGCTGCCAGTTAGAGCCCAGTGTTTACTGTAAGATAGACAGCCAAGCTAAAACAAGTTTCTGGTGCAGAATTTTTCCAGCTGAGACCAAACTGTGACCTGAATGAAAAGTTCAGCATTGGAAAGAAGTTAGCACCAGTTCTGTCTGAAGTCTGTCCCCTGTGTCATGAAACATCACTCAGGAGATTACTCAGGTTGTTTCTAACAGGACCAACACAGCAAACTGGCAATTGCATTTTCCTAGGAGGAATTGCTGGGATAACAAGCAAGGCACTCTGCACTAAACATGCTTTTAACAACATGTTAACCACTTATTGTTTCCTCTCTTCTTCTTTCAGGCTTGCTTGAAGAGGGAAGTCTCTATGTTTTTAAGGATGAGCGGTTGGTTGAATTTGATGGAGAACTGTCTGCAGATGTCTTGGTGGAATTCCTCTTGGATGTAAGCACAGATAAGCTCAGAGCTAGATAAAACCTCTCAGAGGAGACCTTGCAAATACTTAGTTTGCTAAAAAAACAAGTGTACTTTTGTTTGAAATTTCATCCTTGCTTGCTATTTGCTGGTAGAGATGGCATTTGGCATCTTCTCCAATACCTATCTGACCATGAGATCCCAGGAAAAGTGATATCCTTACATGCCACTAAACACGTTATATCTTAGAGAAAACCTCCCCTCATTCCTATATACAGAGTATTTGGATGGAAGTCAGCTACAATCCTTATAACTGACTGCTGTTCACCCATCCCAGTTAGCAAGCTTGTGTATAAACACTTCGCCATTTGCAAAATCTTTCATGCTTTTTCTTTCTTTCTTTTTTTTTTTTAAGAGCTATTTTCAAAAAAGAATATCCAAGAAGTAGGGTTCTCATAGAGCAACTAAAAAGAGCTCAGTGCATTGAAAAAGGCTTATGTTGCAAACTATTTGCCTATTTCTAGACACAAGCAACATAGCATCTCTTCAGTGAACTTGCCAAATTACACTGCCACAAGTGAGAGGAGATCAGGGTCCTAGAACTAAATGGTCTTGGGTCATTTTGTGCATGGGCACAATGATGCACTCACCTTTGTGCCTAAATGCAAAAGCTATGCTGAATCCCACATCTACATGTTGCACTTCTCTTTATTTACATTTTATTCCTAGGAGAGGCAACAAAACCCATGGTCTTTGCTTTATAAATGAGAACATTTTGCAGTGGTTTGGCTTTCCTTTGAAGTGAGGCTTTCTTTGTAAGTGGCCATGCAGTAATGCAGATAAGGGAGGTAAGGTGAGCAGCGGAGCTGGCAGGGTTTGTTTCCCAGGGTGGCAGGTTGCCTACATGGTCACCTGTGATTCAGAACTGCTGGTGAGGAAAGGCATAGCCAGGGAATTAAAACAGATCCCTAGGACCTCAGCTCTCCCACGACAATGTCTGTGGCTGCATTGGATGTTGTGACCAAAACAAAAGCAAGTGGCTTTAGGGACAGAAATAGGCATCTGCCTCACCCATAAGGGCCACAGACAGGGCAGAGCTTTGCCATGACCCTGCAGCAGTGGGATCCCAGGTTCCCATGGCTCAGGCCACCATGGCAGCAGGAAATCACACATGCTGCTGCGGGCACAGCAAAGGCACAGCCTCACACCACAGCATCACTCTCAAGGATGCTGCAAGGCACTTCATGAGGTTTTGCTTGCTATGCCATGCGGTGTGTCACTGAAAAATCATGTTCTGTGAAAAAAGAAAGAGAGCAAGGATTTGTGTTTTTGTGATTTCCATTCAGGAAGGAAAATACCTGGCAAAGCTAGAAAATAAAACCAGACATGGCTGTGGTGCCTTGGCAGCCTCATCTGAAGAGTAAAAGAAACCCAGAGGTTCTCTACTCCTCTGTAGGCAGTGGCTTGCCTGCTTTTTTTTCTTCTAGTGAAAACACACTTGATTTATACTACTGTAGCTGGGCAAAATAATCAGACTGAACCTTTCCACCAGCAGTGACTAGTTAAGAAAAGAGAAAAAAAGTTTTTATCAATGACAGTCTAAAGTGCCAGACAGGTCTCACAACTTTACCATTAACATTGTGAAGTGTCTAGGACGAAAGAATAGGTTTAAACTATTTTGCATAGGATGAGGATCACCCAGGAAAATTCACATCCAGATTTTCTACTGCTCCAAACCACTGTTTGGTCACCCTCTAACATGCTGGTTTTAATGTTTTTCAAAAGCAAGATCTTTGCAATGACCTCTTCCAGCAAATGACACTTGAAAAAAAAATAGATTTAGATACACAGGTATCATTCACAGATGTTCACAATGATCATACCAGCTCCTTTCAACTTGGCCTCCTTAAAGCCAGCTGCAATTGCTACTCCTTATCCCTCCTCAAAATAGGTCCCTTAGCATTCATTTGGGTTATCCAGTCATCTCTCAGCCTCCCTCTCAAGGCTTCCACCTCTGCAGTGAACCTACTAACATCTCCCTTTGAAGGTGACCTGCTTCTCTCAGCTCCTCACGTTAAGGCAGAGAGCACTAAGCAGGGTTTCCAACAGCAGAGAAATTGGGTGACCTCTTTCTCCCTGCTTAGGCTGCTTGTGGCACACCCTGCCAGGCATAGGTTGGTGCTGCAAATCACTGCGTTACCACATGCATTTGTCATGGCAGTTGCTGGAAGACCCCGTGGAGGTCATCAACAGCAAGCTGGAGCTTCAGGCCTTTGACCAGATCGACGACGAAATCAAACTCATCGGCTACTTCAAGGGAGAAGACTCAGAACGTAAGATAAACGTGTTCCTCGTGGGCCTTGGAGCCTGCCTGGGAGCTCTAGAGGCTCAGCACTGGTTGTTCTGCATGAACATGAAGGGTAGTGTGGTATATGGCAGCCTGTGACAGAGTGAAAATTGCTGGAGGATGAGTGCCTTTGCAGGCAAGTTTCTGCTGGTGTAATGCATGAGCCCAGTGCTACACCAACATCGGTGACCCTTCTGCAAGGTGTCTGCTGGCAAGAGAAGAGGGCCATGACCCAGGGGCTCCTGCAGTAAAAGTGAGTTTACCTCACCCAAAATCAGCTGAGGTTACAGTTATACTGAGAGAACAACTAAGAGGAGCAAAGTGCCCCTTCTTGTGAGCAGTGAGCCCAAAGGATCAAAGAAGGAAGGAGGGAAGGGAAAGGGGAAAACACATTAAATACTACCATGGCAAACACACAGCAGCAGTGAGCGGGCCCTTGGGGGCAGCCTGGCAGAGGCACTGACATGTTCCTCCTTGCTGACTCCCAAGACTGGGTAGAGGCTGGTCCCATGCCCTGAGGGATGTGCAACTCAGGGACCATTCTGGGCAAACCCAACTTTCACAAACCTAGAAAAATCCTCATGTGAGAATGTCCTTGTCAAGCCCTGCAGTCTCATCTGCCAGCCCCAGCTGCTCTCACTGCCATCTGGGCAGTGCTGGCAGTGTGCACCCCACGCTGGCATGTCCTGCCTTCAGCAGAAAGACAGGTATTCCTAAGTGAGCAAACCACATATCACCAGGTCTGCAATGCCCACCCACCTCTCCCTTCATCTTTCTCAAACTGGGCTGCAGGGCAGCTTGGGCAGGGCGGTGACCCTTACACTCTTCAGTAATAACTGCTTGGAATAAAGGTGGGAAATGCCTCTTGTAAAATCCCCTGGCAGGCTGACAGCATCTTTCCTGAACCCTGAGGCTCAGGGGGTCCTGGTAGCAGTCACAATAAAAACTTACCTCATTCCTGCCCCATCCTCCTGCAGCGGGGGAAGCACACCTGATCCCACTTGGTGACTGTTTAGGGAATGACAGCAATCCTTAATGCTGGAGCAACTCCATGTACTTCCCAGGCTGAACTACCCCTGGACCTGCTTCACAGAGCTGGGCTCTGCAGCTTTCCTGAACACTGTGGGACTGCATAGCATGTTGCTGCACATGAAATCATCCTTCTCTGTAAACCCTGGAAGGGTGGAGGAAACATTGGGCATTCTAATGGAATTTACAGTAATTTGTATTTGTTCTTCCCCCAATATCTTCTGGGCTGAACAGAGTGTGGCCAGCTGTCTGTGGAATATCTTCTTCATTCCCCTTTTCTCCTTTCAGATTTCAAGGCATTTGAAGAAGCTGCTGAACATTTCCAGCCCTATGTCAAGTTCTTTGCCACCTTTGATAAAGGGGTAAGCATCCACATGGTAGCTCACATATGCCACCACCTGTTTGCTGAGAGCTCAGGATGTTCCCAGATCTATTGTCTGGTTTCAGCTTCTCATTCTCAGCACTCCTGGATTTTGTGGTGCTGGTGTCTGCATTGATATTTTGGCCCTGTTGCAGGACAAAAGGCAATTTCTGCAGCATGGAGGCAGGTCCTGATGTGGGTTTGGAACCCCCCGCCTCTAGGTCAGCAGCCCCTGGGCTGTGGCTTTGCTTTGCCCCACTGCTTGACACCAGTGGTTTAGGGGAAGTCAGTGGGTTTTTAAACAAGGAGAGATCCATTCTATTTTGTGGGGCACCCCTAGGAGTGCCTGCTTTGGGGGAAGCACCTTGATCTCAGCTCTGCCAGCAGCAAAGACTCTGGGTAGGCAAAGAGGCACATCAGGCTCTCTCACCTGTGACTTCTGCACTGCAACAGGTTGCCAAGAAGCTAGGCCTAAAGATGAACGAGGTGGACTTCTATGAACCCTTTATGGATGAGCCTGTTCACATCCCTGATAAGCCTTACTCAGAAGAGGAGCTGGTTGATTTTGTGAGAGAGCACAGAAGGTATGTAGCATGCAGGATGCTCCTGGACAAGGGAAGTGGGTTAAGGTGTCTGTCATTGTGACCCTACCTCTCTAGGGCATCGTTCTCAAAAAAACATTAGGATGATGACCACTTTTGATGATTTTCTGACCCAGGTTTGAAATTGTGAAATTGCTGGTTTTTTCCTACTCCCAGAGATACAAGTATCTGTGCAGCAGTCATAGTTCACCACAAGGGAGCTGGGATAACAGAGCTTCCTTCCTCCTGCTCTTCCTCCTCCCTGGTTAGTCCTCACTCAAAAAGCAGTGAGGCTGGAAGGCAGTGGAGAGTGAAATCCTTGCCCTAATTGCCTATGCTTTTAATTTAGGTCTGTACAGATGACACTCTCCAAGGCCTTTCAAGCCAAATCCAAATCCTGTCCAACCTCCTCCTTCCCAAAAGCAGCTTTACTAATGGGTGTAGCCCTCTCATGATGTCAGATATGTCTGGAGGCAGTCTCTGAACTCAGACCAAGCTCAGAGGAACCACAATGGCCCAAGAGGCTCTTGCTGGCCACAGAGAAGAAGCCACAGCTGTTATGGCTGTGTTGAGCCTTGTGTGGGAACGATGCTGAGCACCTACAGTGTTTGATCAACACAGCAGGAGCTGTGGATGCTTGTGCTTTTTGCAATCAGGTTTATTGCACAGTTGCTTAGGGACTCAGCTACAAAAATAGTCTGGAAGTCACTGGAGAGGATGATCCTGTGTAAAAGTACAGGGTTAAGTATAGGGCACAGCTACCCAGAGGTGCTGTATTTTTATACCCTTAGAAATATGCCTCAGGAGAGTGACACAGGCTACCTGCTGCTCCTACGACTGCACTTCTTAGCAGACAATCAAAGGGCCAGATGAATTTGAGGAAAGCAGTGCCGTCTGTATAGAGGAGGGATGTCAAATCAGGCTCAGCTGGAGGTCTGTGTTCACACAGACAGGAGAACATCGCCAGAGTCTGAGACTCACCAGAAACAGTTCTCTGCTTTTTCTAAAATATTAAGGGCTCCTCTTATCTTCCATGTACCCACAATTCACTTTGCTGACCTTCTAGGTTTCTTGGCCTTAGTCCTTCCCATTTTCTTTTCCCCAAGCTGTTTCTGTCAAGTAGCAGCATCAGAAGGTTGATTAAACACAGCCATCTAAATTCTATCCTAATAAGGCAAACTCTTCACCAGCACAAAATTGCAGTGGAATTTCTCCAAGTCTTAGATATTTCAGGATGTTTTGTGGTGCTTGGTAGAAGCAAGTGGGGAGACATGTATTTTGCAAGTGCCAAAGCTCAGAAAATAATTAAAATAAGTCCATAAAACAATATGTCTGAAATCCCAAACCTGACAAGGTGCTGCCATGGCAGGGAAGAAGCCTGGAGTAACAGCAATATGCTCCCAGTAGCTCATGCTGAACTTCTCAGAGCAGAAGTGCTTCATCCTGCCTTGCCACCAGTAAAAGACCTAAAGCCACAGGCTGGAATTAGTCAGACATGGAGATGATCTGTAGATTAAAATGAAGCAACTTCAGCAGGTGCCATGTGCCAGCTCCCTATAGACAGCTCAGCTGGGCAGCTGCAGGCTGTGGTGAGAAAGTCCATCCTCTCCACAGAAGGTCAGGAAGCTGGTGGTCAGCACCGTGGGGTGACTTGTCCAAGGCAGCAGAAATTGGTGTCCATCTGAGCACGGTGGTCACTGCCACTCCAAGGTCTCAGCCCAGATTCACTCTCAGTTCCACAAATACAAATTACATGGTGCAACCCTCTGGCTGGATGCCTCTTTCACATGCAACACGCTGGGGTTGAACCCCCACTTGTCTGCAGTTGTGGTGTAGCAACATGGGGGCTGAATTCTGCTCTCACTTACTTACCCAAACCCCAGTTGCCTCACTCCTCCAACACAGAGAAGTATCCAGAGTCAACACAGCAATCAGTACACGTGGGTGTGTCCAGATCCTTTCCACTGAGTTTCCTTTCTCCAAGAGCTTCCCCCAGAGAACAGCTAAGGAAAGTGTCTTAAAAGCCAAGTACCAGTACACCTAAATATATAATATGCATTCACCTGATTTAATCTCTAGTTTTAGACCATCAACAATGAAAGGACTTGCTGGTTCAAAAACTGTATCCTTGATTTTATGTTTAGTGGCTGTTTCTTCAATTTCTATAGCTGTTTTTACCTTATTTCTGTTTTGATGCTGAATGTACCAAATTGTAATGAGTTCAGCAATTGAAATATGCATTGTATCAAAAGACCATTCTTATTTGTTTTCTTTATACCTGCTATCTCATAATTTCTCTGGGCACCTACTAATTCTTTCTTAAGAGGAAAAAAATTATTCATACTTAAGGTAGGGAGAGAATCACAGAATATTCTGATTTAGAAGGGATCCCCAAGGATCATCAAGTCCCACTCTTAAGTGAATGGCCCATGCAGGGATCAAATCTGCAGCCTTGACATTATTACAGCCTTGGCCATGTTCTAAGCTATTCCCGTTTTCTTTACCGTTCCCATTTTTTAGAATGCCTGCCAAAACCCTACCTTCAGTCACCTCTTTGACAAGATAAAGAATTCTTATCTATTTAATCATCATCAAATAGAGGTCCTTCCATACTTTCACTCACCACACCCACGTTTCCAAGTGCCTTTTTCAGTTGTCCATATAATTTCTGGGATGGCATGACCAGAACTGTGGAGGCTCACAGTGTAGCTGTCGACTGCCATAATGGTCTGTTTATTCCTTGGCCATTTCCCAACTGTTTGCGACCTTCTTTTGGCCTTTTTCCTTTGGAGCTGATTCTTTCTCAGTTTGTGACACCTGGGCCCCTTTCCTGAGAGGCAAAAATTAATTACAACTAATTTAGAACCAATTGCTGCACCTGTACAATCAGGGCTGGTTTTCTGCAAGTGTGTTACTTGCTGTATGTCTGTCTATCATGCAGACACTCAAGTCTCAGGAGATCTTCTGTATCAACTCATAGTCAGGCCTTTGTTGGTTGCCAAAGAATTGGATATGATAAGCAAATGCTGCCATATTCCTATTTCCCATCTTTTTCAGATTATGTGAGGATATGTTATGCATATGATCATGCCAAAGGATATGCTATGAATCTTAATTGGTAAATTCCCTCTGTCATGAAAATTGACCATTCAATTTTCACCTTTCAATGTTATTAATCCACAGGAGATTCTCCTTCTCTGATCTAACTGGAACTCAGTTCTGTGGCTCCTCAGGTCTTTTATGAACCTCTAAAAAATGCTCCCTTGTTTGGAGTGCTCTGTTTGTAAGGCAAACGGAAGTGACAGGTTACACATCTCACTTATTCCACCTGGTTTTGGCAACATGCTGCCACTCCTACCAATCTGTTCTAAAACCTCACAGACTGACAGTTCTCTTTGCAGCAGGTCCTGGGGCAGGTCAGCCAGGAAGACCTGCTCTGCTGGGGGATCCTCCCCAAACAGCTGATACCACAGCAAGCAGATGTGCAAAGGATGATTTGTGCTTGTCTTCTATGGCTTTGTGTTCCTTGCATGCCCCTCTAACACCACAGTCAACTCTGAGCCTGCCAGGCTTCCTGCTACAGATGTGTCTGAAAATGAATATTTTTTCCTTTATGAACTACTTCTCAAAAAAAAATTGATTTGATCAGTCTTAGGGTTTAAATTTTCTTGTCAGTTGTTGTTAGGATCCAAATTTTTCCCAGAGTTAATTCTGTCTTCTTTGCTTTAGCAGAGGTGGGAAAGATTTCTGTTCTGAAATTATGCTGAGGTGAAACCAGGAGAAAGGGGGGACACAGCCCATTAGGAATGTCCCAGGGACTCCAAAACAAAAGTGATTTTTGCCTCATGCTCTCAGCACATACAGAACAGTCTGCCATGTGTGGAACTAATTCATAGCACATCCCAGCACAGAGAGGTGTCTCATCTTCCCAGGCAGGAGTAGTGGCTGCAGTGACTCCAATGGGGCCATGGGCAGGGTTTTATCGCCATAAATAAAGGCAGAAGTTGACTAACAGTGCCCCCATTCTTGCATTCAGGATGTGGTGGTTGACTCCAGCCACCAGCCAAACCTGCCCATGATGACCTTTCCTGATGCTGACTGTGTCATGTGTGGCAGTGCTGGATATATCCTCAAAGAACATTTCTGTCTTCCTTTCAGGGCCACCTTGAGGAAGCTGCGCCCAGAGGACATGTTTGAGACATGGGTAAGCACATGTGGTGGGAACCATCGTGTCCCCTGCCAGCTTCCAACAAGAAACTGCTGCTCAAGAGCTGCAGCCTCTGCCTGGGCAAAACATTACCTTTCCTTCCTTGCAAAGCCTCTCTCTCTCTTCTGGGAAAAAGGGAAAGCCTTGTCTGTGCAGCCTCATGCCTCAGTGCAAACAGGGTGCTCGAAGGCTTTGTGCAAATGGAGATGGAGCAATGGAGAGCTGGGCTGGCTCCTGCTTGCTTCACTGAAGGAAGAGGGAAAGCTAAGCAGTGAGCCAGGCAGATGGGGTCCTGTGTAGTGATCCTGCCCAAGGATGCTCCATCTCAGCTAAGTGCTGAGGACACCAGAGCTGCTGGTGGGGTGATTTCTGTGGCCTGCTCACTGGGTGAGCGATGGAGATTGTGCAGATGTCTCATGGAAACTCACAGAATCATACACTGCTTTGGGTTCAAAGGGACCTTAAAGATCATCTGGTTCCAATCCCCTGCTGTGGCAGGGACACCTTCCACTAGACCAGGTTGCTCAAAGCCCCATCCAACCTGACCCTGCACACTTCCAGGGACTGGGGCATTCTCTGACAACCAGTTCTAGTGCCTCATTACCCTCACAGTAAGGAATTGCTTCCTAACATCCAGTCTAAATCTACCCTCTTTCAGTTTAAATCCATTCTCCCCCATCCTGTCACGACGTGTCCTTGTAAAAGTACCAGAGCACTTGTTCAATTCAAAATTATGTGAAGGCAGGCAGTACAGTTAATAATACAGATTTCAAAGCAGGTCGTGCATTGGCTGCACTTCTCACAGTGCAAGCAAGATGCAAATCAGCAACTGTGAAGAACGGACACGAATTTTGGTCCCTATCACACACAGAGGAGTCTTGGGGTCTGCAGGGGTGGAGAAGAGAAGGGTGAAAATGAAAGGAAAATTGTGTATAACAAAATTATCCCTTCACTGTGAGTGAATATGGTGTTAAAAGCTAGTCAGGGGCTCTCAAGTGCCAGATGAACGCTGAAAAACAAAGCTGAACAGGTGCTTTACAGACACTAAGGAAGATGCAGTAATTTTTCCAAAAGACTCGACACATTTATAACAGCATTTAGATATCCCCTTCTTGGCTATGTAACATGAAACGCTGTGGGACTCCAAAGTGGCAAAAACCTTGGGAGTCTTTAATACAGCAAGGCAAGAGGTAATAAAACTGAACCAGGAGTTATGAGTCACTTAGGCACAATAGCTTTTCATTTTGTTTTGAAATAGAGATTCTGTATAGAACACAGCTTCCAAGAGATTCTGTATAGAACACAGCTTCCAAGATCCACCAAAGCCCCTCCAAGGTTTTTAATGGAGCTTCAGTGAGACCCAAATCACACGTGCAGTGGTTTCACTTTCATACTGACCATATTCTAAAACAGCCTCATGAAAAGTGTGAATTCCCAGTGGTGGGATGCTTGCTCAACCAGCAGCTGGGAATACAGAGCTTGCCTCTGCTACGAGCAGTGGGCTCATAACTACAGAAGGCAGGGGGCTGGATTCTGATCTCAGTGCCAGGTCACAATATTCTCACTGCCTTCACTGGAGTTAGTCCAGTTTTGTTTGCTGCCTTGTCGGCCAGAATAGAGCTGCATTCTATCAGTACATACATGTAATTATATATTGCATATAGATATATACTTTTTATTTTGCTGTCTGACAATGCTGCTGGTGAATATGAAGAAAAAGCAACAGTGTAAATTTTGCCAGCTCTAAGTGGTCTGAATCCCAAGTAAATCTGCCTGGAATGTCCCGGTGAAAACGTATTCCCTGAAGACGTCCACAAAGGCTGAGCATCCGCTATTGTTTTTAAAGATAATGTTTTCCACTTAATCTTTCAGGGTTTTTTTCCCTTTCAGTATTTGATGGTGGCTTTGTCACCTCTGGGCTCGGAAGGGAAAAGAAATTAGCATTTAGATGGGAATTTTTTCTTGCATTAAAACCAATTGAAATGGAAACTGGGACCGACAGCGGGTGAGGAAGGCGAAACCGATCCATGGGATAATTCAGAGATGACATTCATAGCAGGCAGATGATGAACTGGCCAGCAGATCCATTGGCCTTTGCCAATATCATTACTCACGTGTTTCATGGAGAAAAGTAATCCAGCAGGCCATAATTTCTGTCTTCCACTCACAGGAGCTCTGAAATGAGCGCCCCACTCCATTTCCCTCACTGCTCACAAGACCCTCACCTAGACCCTTCACCTCCAAACAGGGGCCCAAATGAGCCACCTTGCCTCTCATATTGTGAGAAAACCTCCTTTGCTAGCCCCAAAGGAGCATTGTTTTGGAGCTGAGCACCTTGGCAGATATTTGTTTCCTTGCAAACCATCCCCTGGGAGCTGAAAATTAATGAGGGTAGGTGGCCTCAGGCATGAAGGGGGAGCCTCTATTCTACTGCTCGAGAGGCCTTGGCCTTTTCTGCAGAGAAGCTTTTGCCTCATATCTTCAGAAGCTCCCTTGCCATTGCCATCATGGTGCCTGCCTAATTTTTATCTGAAGAGTTTCAGCAACTACCCCTTCAGCACTAAATACCTTCCTGAGTCAACCTCACCTCAGCTCCCCTTTCTGGTTTCTCAGTGGGGCTCTAGTCAAGCCTTCCTTTGTAGTTGTCTTTTTTGAATGCATCCCGCTGCTCCTATCTCCAGCAACTACCCAGACTCTGTCCTCCCTCCCTGGCCCACCAGTAATAGTTGTGTTGTTTCCAGGAGGATGACATGGAGGGTATTCACATCGTAGCCTTTGCTGAAGAAGATGACCCAGGTAGGAGCCCATTTTCTTCCTTGTGTGACTCTCCATCCTTCAAGAAAGTGTATATTCATATGCTTTGTTTGCATTGTAAACACCTACTGGGTGTTTATGCTAGCAGGTGCCCTAGCCAGGACTCCAATTTTGGATAGAAATGGATGATTTCTATCATCCTGGGGGGTGGGGAAAAGTCATTCCCTCCACCCCAGTACCAGGATTCACTCCCTAACTCTGCACCCATTTTGCTGTGCAGCTCTGGGAGAGTGCTGAGGGCTGGGTGTGGGATAGGCATGTGGAAACACAAAGCCACCAACTCCTGAAAAGCCGTGGCTTCGGTGCTTCACAGAGCCAGCAGCAAATCGGAAAGCTTTGGCCTCTTGGGGGCTCAGTTCCTCCTCACCACAAGAAAATAGTGACATTGTTTCACTCCACGGAAGGATTATGGGGCTTAATTCATGTGTAACTAATTTCAATACCCGAGGAGGACGCTTGAAATTAAAAGCCTTATTATCAAAAGAAAGCGCTGGGAGACAGCATTTTAATGAGAACTATAAACAACTCCTGTGTGCACAGGGGAGCCAGGGAAGCTGGAAACCCCACCAGCAAAAAGTGCCTGTGCATTCGCAGGAGAGTTGCAGTGGTTCATATATCATTTCAGATGGTTTTGAGTTCCTGGAAATCCTGAAGCAGGTTGCCAGGGACAACACCGATAATCCCGACCTGAGCATTGTCTGGATTGACCCTGACGACTTTCCTTTGGTGAGTGGCAGAGGCTCTTTGCCTTTCTTGGTTTAATTCATGGATGGGATGGGCATGAGGGCGTGTGGGGGGGTGTGCCCCAGGGAATCTGGGACAGGGAAGGATGGGACACTGGACCACAGGCCCTTGAAAGCTGCTTGCTTGGGTCTGCCTCCCAAGAGGGTTTTGTCTTGGGAACACCCCTGGAGTCGGCACTTTCCTTTGCCACGTGTGGCAGCCCAAGCTTGTGTTTGGCCTCTGCTCTGTCCCGTGCACACATGGATGCACATTCCTCACTCCCCAGCCCAGCTGGCTGAACTGATGTAACGGGGCCCTGCAAACAGCCCTGACTGAGCCTTGTGTCTCGCTCCTGCAGCTCATCACTTACTGGGAGAAGACCTTCAAGATCGACCTGTTCAGACCACAGATCGGGGTGGTGAACGTCACGGACGTGAGTAGCGTGTGCCCAGAAAATCCAGTGATCCCAAAATTAGGATGCTGGAAAGGTTGGGTCCTGAGAGACACTGGAATCAGTGGGATTTCCACTGTAAAGTGCAGGTAGAACAGGGTAAAAATATGAAGGCCTCACCCTTCCTACATGCCACAGGGTTTGTAACACCTCTGATGTCAGGCTTGAGGGCTTTAGTCTGAGTGTGTTTCTACTGCCAAATCACACACAAACCACATCTGCTGGGGACAGCTCCAGCCTCTGTGGCCTGGGATTCAGGGCTTTGCCCAGTTTTGGTTTCAAAGTCTTGCATTTCCACCCCGACTCACAGCACGCACCTTTGTCCATTCCCTGCTCCAACAGCTTGGGTGGCTTTGTGGAGAAAAACTGTGTGTAGGGGGAAAAGAAAGCCATGCATAGGGGAGGAGAAGAGGAGTAAAAGGAGGTTTTTTCTTTTTTCTGCAGAAGCAAAAGGGCACAGCTTGAGTGTAGGAGGGAAAGATTGTCTCCAGCAGATGACAGGGAGAAACTGCACAGCTTGAAAAAAAGCTAAATAAATACACAGCTTTAACAGAAGTGCAGCATAAACTGATAATCAAGGGATCCTGCTGCCTTGGTACCTGGAGGGTACACTGGGGTTCATCCAGGCCCTCTTCCCCTTTGGCCACTGCTGTGCAGGTAGTGCTGGAGGTCTTTGGGTGGGAAGAGGAGCCCTCTCTGTCCCACACCTGATGGCAGTGAAGGTTTCCACACCGTCCCATAGGAGCAGCTGCAGAGGGAGACCTGCAGAGGCAGGTGCTGCTTTGGCACAGCTGAGGGAGCAGCAGTACCCACAGCACCCACAGCTGTGCTACTGGGACAAATTTCTAGCAGCTACTGTTTTCACTGTGGTTGCCTTCAAGCCAGAAAACCGTGGGACTGATCTCAGGTTGCACTGTGAGCTTTTCAGGCAGGTGGGAGAGGGATCCAGCTGACCCTCACCAGTAGAGATCTCAGGAGAGCTGCTGAGTGCAGTGTAACATCCCTGACACAGACAGAAACCATTCTTTCCTCTTTCTGACAATAACAGTCCAGATGATCAGAGAGCCCATAATGCAGCATGCTGCTGCCTAAACTGTTACCTTAGTTTATTTTTAACATTTAAGTGCTGGGTGTTTGTTTTAATCTCTTTAACCTGTGTGGGTATGTAAGTGTCTCTGGAAGCAGAAATCTCTCCACTGCAGAAGTGTTTGTAAATTGGTGCTTGACTTCATGTTTGAAATTTGAGTCATAAGTGAGCTTGATGTTTCATCAGAAGAGAACAGAGAGGGACTTAAAATTGGGACAAATGTGTGGGGCTGGGTGCTGGTTTGGCTCCACACTGACCTCGCTTCCAGCCTCCATATCCTCTCTCCTGTATTGCCCCAGAAAAAGAGGGACAGCAAGGGTGCACTGGATGGTTCTGCCTCCTGTTACAACAGATGCTGCAAGGCTGTAACATGGGAGACGTGGTGGGGAAGGCAAAGCAATGGTGTCATGAAGAAAGCAGAGCCCTTGGATCTTGCTCATACAACTGAGGCAGCTGAGAGGCTGACTTGGGAGTCAGGGAGTAGATTCAGCCCTGGCTGCATGTGAGCTTTTTGCCTGTAATAGAGCAGTACTCCACCAGACCACGGGGGAGACACCTAGAGAGTGAAGACCCAGTGAGTTAATGCTTCTTAGCAGAATTGTTAAGGGAGAGACAAAAGGGAAAAGGGCCAAAATAGCACCTGTCACCTAAGACCATGAGAGAAATAAATGGATAAGCTAGAAAGAGAACCCATGTCTTCCACACTTATGCCCTTAATACTCACCCTTCTTACAGTATCTCCCTTCATTATATTTACTGTGACCGGTCATGTTTAAGTCACGTCAAAGCTACATTAAACTGCACTCAGTGAAAGTTCATGGAAGTGGGATTATCAGTGGCATGAGAATCATATGAGAAACAGAATTAGGTAAGAACATGTGCCTTATTATTCAGCAGTCACTCAGAGACCTGTAAAAACTCATGCATTATCTGGCTTTGATATAGTAAATGTTTCAGGCTGTTGATTACAGTATTTGCAGGTTTTATTTCATTGCTCTTAAGTCCTTTCTTTATTTCTCAAGAGAGATTTAAGAAAGTTCTAGGTTGTCAGGTGATATCTAAAACAAACATTGAGCTCATTTTGTTATTTCAGTGCTACATCACTGCATTCAGCCAAGTTACACAGGTACAAAGTGGGACTTACACAACAGAGTGAAAATAAACACTGCTGTTGGCTTCAGTGGACATAACCCTCGTGACCCCATCACTTCTGTAAAAACCTGCCAATGCAAACACCAGAGCTCCCAGCAGTCCCAACTGGCTCATCACATTGTGGTGACTGTGGCTCAGGACTAGGGTCATGATGCCCTGCAAAATATCACTGCTTTATTTGCACAGATCCTTCTTGAGGTGAAATGGAGCCACTCCTCTTCCCATTATTTAAAAGTGTCACTTTTTTCTGCACAGACAGTCCTGAGGTTAGGGACATTAACATTTGAGTGAAGCAAGGACTGCATTCCTCTCCAGGGTTCTTTTTTTCACTTTTGGTGACTTAGGAAGAAAATATTGTATGGGAGAACACAGCTTTCCTTGAGCAGAAATTAGTCTGGCTTTTTAGCAAGCTGTAAATTAAAGAGAATTAAATACTACAGACAGGGAAAAAAGTTGGATGCATTTGCAAAAGCTGGTAGTTGTCTTCTGATATGTGAAGTTGTTTCTGCAACATCAAGTGCTGAATGAGATAATCTCACAGCACCTCTGCAAAATAGGAGGCTGATCCTGTTTGATGGAGGGGAGACAGTGAATGGAAAGGAGCTTATCCAGGCATTTACCCAAGGAACCTGTAGCAAAGCAGAGAGAAAACTTTC
Organism: Passer domesticus; assembly: GCF_036417665.1. Classification (NCBI taxonomy): domain Eukaryota; kingdom Metazoa; phylum Chordata; class Aves; order Passeriformes; family Passeridae; genus Passer; species Passer domesticus. The sequence continues at coordinate 104,834,178 of NC_087475.1, read as the reverse complement.
ATTTCTAGACCTCAAAGACCAAATAATCTTGCTGTCCCTGGGTAACAGTCACAAATTTGTTGGTGTCTTCTTACTGAATTCTCCCATCCCTTTTGGTTTATGGAAGTAATGCAGACAGCCAGAGGGAAAGAGCAGGGGCACCTGCAGTCCAGGGCATTGGTGTTTCTCACCACTCTTCAGCTGAGACCTGTGATGTGCATGGGAGCATGGCTGAGATGAACTAAGGGAAGGGTCTTCCAAGAGCAGGAACCACTGTCACACATGGAGAGTCCAGAGCAAGGTCCTGAGGCAAAGGTGATTGTAAAAGAGGTTGGGGAGAAAGGGTGCTGCTGGCAGGGGGTTGTGAAGGCTCCAAGGAAGAGGTCCCAGAAGGGTGGTGGATAGAAGGAGGGAACCACTGTGATGTCCTGCAGACTGGGGTGATGCAGCGGGTGCTGGCAGAAGTCTCTTTGATATCTCTTTACGTAGACTTGGGAGTCTACAGAGCTGTCCAGACAGAGTGAGGAATGCATCAGGTGGGCAAAGCTCCTGCTCACAGCTATAGGCAGCAGGCACACATCTCATCAGGGCACACAGCACCACACACACCTGAAAACCTGCTGACCAGTCCCACTGCCCCTGGTCAGACACAGCAGCACTCCAGGGGGAGGTGAGGATCCCAATGCATGGGCAGAGAGACGCTCACAGCCTGTGGAAAGAGGGAGCCAATGCCCTGCATCGCAGCCGTGCTCCAGCCCCCATCCCCCAAGAGCTGTGTCCCCCCTCTTCCCTGTGTCCCTGAGGGCAGCTAACCCTCCTCACCTGTCCCCACAGGCTGACAGCGTCTGGATGGACATCAGAGATGATGACGACCTGCCCACAGCCGAGGAGCTGGAGGACTGGATAGAGGATGTGCTTTCCGGGAAGATAAATACCGAAGATGATGATGATGATGAAGATGACGACGATGATGATGACGATGATGATGATGACGATGACGATGATGACGACGACGATGACGATGATGACGATGATGACGACTAACTGTGACTCTGTGCTGTTTGACTTGTGGGGCCCGAGAGCCCTGGCCCTGCGGCAGGTCCCTCCATTTGAAGACCTATGTTTGAGCATCAGCGAGCACCGCTGCTCCTCTTTATCCCCCGGCCCCGCTCCCCCTGCCCTCGCCCTTGCCGGGAGCCCCTTGCCTGATTCCCAGCGGTGCTGAGCCAGCGGGACTGCCCCTGCCCTGCGGAGGGCAGCACCTGCAGGCACCCAGCACCGCTGCAAATCATGCCTCCTTAGTAAGGACAGTAGGAATCTGCAGGGAATCTGCCCCGAGTGTCCCAGGGCAGGAGAAAAGTGCCTGCCTGCTTGCTGCCAGAGGGACGCAGGGAGCCAGTTTGTATTTTCTGTGTTCATCAGCCCAGCACTTAACATCCAAAGACCAAATCTCACTTCAAGACATAGGGAAAACCCTAACTGTAAAGTTTAGCCCTTTTATTAAACACAATGCCCTTTGCAGCTACTCTGCCAAGACCACTCAATCCTGCAAGTTCTGCTGTGGGAGTCTGTAGCTACTCCCTAACATGCTAAGAGCCAGAAAAATGCTTTGGGAGGGGAGGGAGGTTTTAGGGATGCTATTAAAGTTTTCAGTGATTCCACATGATGACAGGATATTCTTGACTGGCAGTGCAATGCAAAACTAAACACCATGTCACCTGTCTGAACTTTTTTCTTCTTGAAAGCTGAGGCCACAGCTGGAGCCAGTGCAGGGACCCTGATATGAGACACAAAGCTCTCGAGTTCCTGAACTGCCGGACAGGCTGGTCCAGCTCGGAGCCCAATGTGAGTACAAACCACTGAGTCTGAAGATCATGGCACTGAGCCAAGCCAATGGAAACATCCACAGGAGCCCACCCTGAAGCACTCCTATTCCCCATGACCTTTTGCTGACTCTTCACCCAAAGCATCTTTTCCCATGATCAAGATGTCAGGAGGGAACACATCCATCCAAACATATTAGATAGTGGATGAGCTGCATTGGGGTGTGAGCAGCTGAGGGATTCAAGCTGTTTGGCTTTTTGAGTATTTAGTTGCAGTTACTCCCTGCTTAGAGACTCAGATATCCCATGTGAGAAGCCCCTCTTGGCTGCAGGCGGAGAAGGTGTTCAGGGCACCAGTTTGCAGTCAAGGAGGTCACTCACAAAGCCCAGGGTCCGTTCCTGGGTCCTGGTGAGTGCAGCACCATCCATGTGCAGGTCACTGTGGCAGCATTAGGTCTCCCTGCTTTCCCATGCTGGCAGATTTCAATTGTCTTAGCTTCTTATTAGTTTGGCAATAGTGCAATGAATGGGGAGTTCAGAGATGGTGTTATCTTTATAAATACATTTATAAAGATGTTCTGCAGTTGTTCAGAGTTGCTAGCATAGATGGTGTACACATTTCTCTTGCTACAAACAAAAAACATTGTTCTGACCATCCTTATACTGGCTTCGGACAGAGGTACATGATGTGAGGGGAAATAACAGTGTGAGGGACAGAAGAATTAGTTACACAAATGCGAATCTTTATGAGAAACAAGGTCTACACACTATATATTTCCTTTATCAGATGAACTGCAAAGCAAGATTTTATAGATTTTTGTTTTCCTGCCTGTTGATCAGTTTCTTTGACTCCCTCTCTCTACATTAGCTGAAATAGAAATTTGAAACTACTGATATGAACAAGCTGAAGTATTGATATGTTCCCATGTGTGCCATATCCCCTTGGTGGAAAATACCAGTATGAACAACACATAGGTGGATTTCTCTCTGTCTCCACGCACTGTGCTAACATGGCAGATGACTGTAGGCCAAGCTAGCTCCTTGTTGAGTATCAAACCCTCAACATGTGCTTTTCAGACACAGCTTGTTAGAAGTATAGACAAGGCAGCAAAGCCCCCCGGTCAACCATTTACTCTTCCATGCTTCCTTATCGTTGCCTAGAAGATGACCAAGTTTGTTCAGGGAGAACAATCAACTGCTTGCTCTGGGGTGATGAACAATTTTCAAAAGTCTTGAAATTCAGTATGGTCTCAGCATGGAGGTCTCCTCCTCTCTTCCACTCACACCCTACTCTCTGCTGGCTGACAGGGTGCCCAGCATTCTCCTTCTGCTTTTTCCTCAAGGTTTGCTGGAGGACCCCAGCTCAGAGAGGGAGCGAGCAGGATTCAAAGTCTCATTCACCCAGACTGGTAAGGAGCAAGAAGAGGCAGAAGTAGCCCTGTGGTAGTCTCCTGGCCTGTGATTAAGGGACAACCTGAGAAAATAACTAGCTTGTCTTTACTTTTGGGCTATTCCCAGGAGCAAAACATGTACAGTTTCACCATGCATGAGGTAGCAGCCTGCACTGGCCATGTGCCTCCCTCTCAGTCACTCCAAACACAAAGAATAATGAAAAGTTCCTCTACTGCCTTTCCTAACTGGCACAATCTCCAGACATGCCAAGTGCCTGAGTACTTTCTCTGTGCTCCTCTCCCACTGTGGATGCTCCTCTGTTCTGAAGTACCCCACTCTGGATACTCTGAGAGGAATTTACCCAGATTATCCAGGCAGAGCAGGTAGACCCTGCAGACAGCACTAGGGACATGTTCAAGTGCACAGGTGTTTCACAGGTACTTGAACATGTCAAAGCAAGAGACCTCTAGGGGGAAAATAAATAAATAATGTAGAAGTGTAGAGGCTGAACTCATACTAGGGAGTGGTGCCAGTGGTTTATAGAAAGCTTCCCTTGAGTTATGCAGGAAAGAGCTAATCCTACAGCTGCCACTCCTTCATGGTGCCAAGGATGGGGCTGCCCTTTCTCTCTTCCCTCAGTCTGCCACTACAGTTCTCATTGGGCATTGTCTTTGCCCACAAACTGGAACTGTTTATCGTCAGCTTTTGGGACAATCACATAAAGAGCCAGGAAAGCATTGCCACAGAGGAAGGATTGCAGCAAGGAGGATGGGTGGGCAGCAAAGCTTTTCCCATTTAACTGTAAGACCTTGTCTACCCCAAGATCCTCATGACCAAACAGCTGAAGGACACAGTGCCCCTTGTGAAGGAGAGAGCAGCTTGAATGTGTTTTGCTTGCAGGGACAGGTAGGGCAGTGGTATGGGGATGACACACAGGACTGCAGGCCCAGGTGCTCCTGGGCTCCTCTTTCACAAGTAGGAACACCTTGCATTTGAAAGGCACTGGTGGCCCTGAGGAGCAAAGCCAGCCTAAACCTGCCCACTATATACGGAGAAGAAACAGTCAGCACATTTGGATGAGGAACCTGCAAAAAATCCCTTTATTAAAAAGTACAAATTTGTGTATGCGGGCAGCACTGAGTGCTTAACAAGCACATCTCTCTTCACAAATAGCTCTTTTGCTCCAGCATGGTAACTAGACATATTAAACAGGTCTTTATATAGATAAAGAAAGGAATTGTATTTTGCCTTTCATCCAATCACTAGTGCTTCAAGCTCATCAGTTTCTTCACAGAATTATTCAATCATTTTGGTTAGAAAAGACCCCTAAGATCATTGAGTCTGACCATTAACCCACCACTATCAAGTTATTACCCAGAGTATTCCAACACATGGTCTTATCAGTCCCCAGTGACAATGAGGACCCTCTTAACACGTTATATGTAGCAAGAACACCAAGTTATGCAGCACCTCCTCCCAGTCCCCAGACACAGGGCTGGAGGGGTTTGTTTGGGGTGTTGTACCACAGCACACCCTGTGATGCTCATGGGCAACAGTCAAGGGAGAAGGAAACCTACAGGAGCAGCACACTGCAGCTCTCATGCTGCAGCATGGAGGAGAAAGTTTCTGCCTTCGCAGCAGTCGCTGATGTAGAGGCTCTGTGAACCTAAAAGTGCTCCGAGTTTATGTCAACCATTTGGGAAACAGCTGCAGGAGGAAAGGACAAGGGAGGCACTCTGGAAACTGCAGATTACTCCATGTTTTCAGGGTCAGCAGTTTTTGTGATGTTTCTGAGGAGTGATGAGTCTCCTGTCTCCCTCGGGAAAGGAACGGCCCCATAGTGAAACCAGAGATCTCAGCTGCTTCCCATCCCAGAACGAAGCTGCTCAGCCAGACACCAACGTGAACACGGAGCCGAGGACACCGGCTGCTTCTCCGTGTCTGTCTGCACATCATACCTAAAGGAATGATGGATCCACCACAGAGACCAAACAGAAAACATTGCCTTTTATTCCCTAGAAAATAATTAATTAGACAGGAACATATCACTTCCCAGCTGCCACTGACTTAGAGTCTCGTGAAGAGAGGCCAAGCTTGCATCTGGATTCCTCTCCACTGCAGCCAAACTTTGGCTTTGAGGAAGTCCCACACGCAGCCATTTACACACTGATCCTGGACTTGGGGGGCTGAAGAGGAGGATGGAAAACGGGCAAGAAGCACCCCAGGCCTCTGAGGCAAAGCTCACTGCCTCCTGGCTGCCTTCACACACCAGGTACATCCATGCCAGGCAGTGCAAGAGCAGCTGCTAGAAACTGGAAACAGCAGAGCACAGCAGGACACAGGTCAGGATAACTGACCTGGGTAATGAGGCTGGGCCAGCAGGACTGTGTCCTACCTGGGACCCAAGACTCTGGGCCAGCCCACTGCACTGCAGCATCCCCTGCCTTCTCCCCACTCCCTTGTACCACTGACCTCTAGCAAAGCAGCCCTTGGCTGTCAGTACTCCTGGGGGACAGCTGTGGGACGACTCTCACTCCTCTTTGGTAGAAAATGACATCTAATGACAAGGGGGACCATGGGGCAGGGCCCAGGGCAGAGTCTTGGCCCAGCTCCCAGAACACTCTGCCAGGTTTAAAAGGTGCTAAGCTGTTTAATGGGAAAAAAAAAAAAAAAAAAAAAAAACAAAAACAAAAAAAAAAACTACAGTGCTACCTTGCAGCTTGAAGACCTATTTCAGGAATCAGATTACAAACTGCCTTTGGGATGGAAGCAAAGATCCTTCTGGTGCCTCACTCCCTGCTTTCTCTTGCCAAGCCCCTGTGATAAAGGGGATCAGCAAAGCACTCAAAGGGCATTGTCCCTAATGCTATGGAAAACAAAAAAACACCTTTTTCACATCTCTTGACATACTACTCTTCCGACCCTCACTGGCTCCTCGAATTTATTTTCTCTCTCCATTTCTGTGTAGTCCTTCCTTCCTTCCTTCCTTCCTTCCTTCCGTCCGTCCGTCCGTCCTTCCTTCCACCACTGCCACGAGCCTGTGCTGGATCCCCACAGCTGTGAACATGCAGAGGGACAACATTTCCTTTCTGAGAAGAAAAATGTCCAGACAAGGCTGTCACTGGCTTTTATTCTGAGTGGGACATGCTCAGGGAAAAGCCATTTCACCAGCTGGGGCAGAAGTAGCAGAATCTTTCGGTGGACCTCTTTTCCCACTGCCCCAAAATCTAGAAGAGGAACCAGAACCCTGAGCCCTGATTGCTGTCACTGTGGGAAGAGACCAGTAACACCCAGTGCCACCAGCAATAACACCACCATGCCATCTGAGCAAAGGACAAGTGTCATGGCTTCACATACAATAAATAAACCTTAAAAGTTAAACAAGCTGAGTTTGCTGGAGGGGGTATCCCACATCAGCAGCAGCCAGAGAGCCACCTCCCTGCCAGAGACCACCAGTGGCTGTCCTGACTGAACCCTCCCTCGGTCGTGGGTGGTAAATCACCTAAACAGCCATGGGCAACCTCATGTGCTTTTGAATTTGGAGAAAGCCCAGTTTGAATCAGGTCCCTCCCTCAGTAACACGGTAGGAAAATAAAGTGATGTTTGACCAGAGAGCAGCCCTGAAATGTGCCTGGTGTTGGATTTTGATTTTTGCTTTAAAATTCAATTCAACATTTGAAGAATGTTCCAATTCACTGCCCTTGCCAGTGACAAAAAGAGAGGTTATTGAACAACAAAAGTAGCTAAATGTTTGAGGAACATTTTAGTCCCCACAAGATGAAGTTGCTGAAGGAATTTGCACAGCTTCCCACAGTCTAGTTACTGAATTACTAAACCAGTTTCTCACAACCACTTACAAAGCAAAATTATAATCAGCTGTAGGATCTGGTATTATGAGTACTCAAGAATGAGTTTTTACAAAATAGAAGCTAAAAGGTTTGCAGGTCTGTTTCACATCTGTGCCCCAGATATAATCAGCTCCTTCTTGTTCCCTCTTCTAAAGCATGCCCACAGCATCTGACTTGTGCTGAAGAGAGGTCCAAAGGGCCATACCATTCGGAATGTCTCTTAAAACTTTCAAAGAGGCTGAATCAAGTGTGTTTTGTCAAACAAATCTCCCTTTTCCCCATGCATCCACTTATTATTTAAAAAGGTAGTACAAATGAAAAGAAAAAAAGAAAGGAAAAAAAGACAAGCAAGACTAGATGTTTAAGCATTTGTAAACCTGATTCTTACCTTTGAAAGAGACTTAAAATGTTTCAATTTACAGAGTAGCTTCATGCCTAGAGCAATTTATGGTGTCTCAGGTTTTTTTTAATTTTTAAATCTTTATGCCTTCATGTTCTAAGGATGCTGGAGGGAAAACCCACACCCTAATCTCTAAAGTCTCTTCCACTGACTTGACACTGTTTTGTGTTACTGTCTCTCTTGAGGCTTTGCTTCTTGCTCCATATTTTGATACATAAGCAAGGTGGATGCATTGAGCTACCTCAAATGCACATCCACAAGGTAAAAATTTTCTTCCTCCTTCCTCTTTAAGCTGTATTTAAGGCTGCCCACACAGAACCCTCACAGAGAGTGATGGTTCCCTCTGTCCTGGCTGTGGTCTCTGCAGCAAGCAGGAAGCATCCTCATGCTTCGGGAGGCCAACAAGCAGCAGTGCCACTGTGGGAGGGCTCCTGGGGGCCCCAGGCTCTTCACATTGACTGAGCTGGAACCAGAGCAAGCCCCTGTCCTGTCCACTGTCTTCATTCAGGTCCCCAGATTCTAAGGAAGGAAAAATCAGCTCGGGGCTTTGGAGCAGGCTGGCAGTTTTGCAGCACAGCCCATCCTGAACACAGACTACAATGTGAGCAGTAGTCGGGGGTGGGGGGGAACCCAAACACCCACAACCTTTTACAAGTTCATTATGGAGAGGGACAGGGAGATGGGGACAAACAGGAAAGTGGCTTTCTTCCCGTTTTAGGTACTCCCCACTTTCCTAGCACCATGTCAGCACAAACTAGCACACCGGCTCACAGCAGGGCTGTAAAACTTGTTACAGCTTTTCAAAGCAACTCGGGTAACCTTGTTCACAGCTAAAGATTTATGCATATGCCATCACCCCACTACACCACCCCTGCTTCTGCAGGCACGCTGTGCTGTGCTCTTTTCCCTCAGCACCTCCTGACCCAGCAGTCCATGGATGCACACGTGAAAAGGGAATGGATGTCCTTGCCCAGCGGATTATCTGTCAGTAGCGGAAAGGACTGTAACCTAAACCCATCCCCTTGCCAATCCAACATAAACTCAGGAGTGCTGTTGAAAGCCAAATCAAAGCACTCTGCTTAGCCAACTCCCAGTATACCTCCCCTTCCTGGATGCTGTTGTGAGACACCATGTCCTGCTGAGAGATCCCCTTCCCTTGCACCCACCTGTAGCAGGCACAAGGCCTGCAAGGCCCTGGAGATCAGAGGCCTGAGCTAGGAAATGCCAAGCCAGCATGACTAAGGGTTTAGAAGCCCCTCTCTTCCGCCTTTGGGACCCTGTTATCTCTCTGTAGACTCATAGGCCACTTTCCCCTGACCCTTACTATTGGACAGTTTTCAATCCCCCTATAAGGTATAAAAACCCCTAACTCTGCCCGGTTCGGGAGAGGAGAGCTGTCCCTGGAACCTTCGCGGGGACCCCAATAAAGAACCCTGCGGAACCCATACAGCGCTGCTCCTCTCTCTCTGCGTCTGCTGCGGCTATACCCAGGGTGACGGCCCCAGGCATGCTGAAAGAGCTGAAATCACTAAAGAGCTGAGCTGCAAATCACTATAGCTGCCTGGGCTGCCTGAACCCCCGCTGGGCGATCCTGGACCCTCCGTGAGCTATCCTGGACAACCGGCCTCCCCGCTGGGCTTCTGCCCTGGGGGCCATAGCTGGCGCTCCGAACAGAGCCGACGCCCGAACAGCGGGGGGCCCCTGGGCCAACATCTGAACCGCCGTGATAGCCTGGCCGCGGAACTGAATGCCGGACCTGGCATTTCAGAGGAGCAGCACTTCTTCGTGAAATTGTCACTGCCTCCGCTCGCCAGAGATCCTGGAAGGAGAAGCTCTTCGTTTTAGAAGGACTCTTCTGGACAGGACGTCAGCCGACCCGCAACAACGACACCTGGGCACGCGAGTGTTCGCGGAGGCTGACGAGCAGACGACCCCCAGCAGAACTTTGACCCACAACAGGCTGAAAAGTGTAAGTTTAACACAGCCTCTCTTGCGCGCAAAAATATTTTTTCCTTGGGTCCTTTTTTTTTGGGTTTTTTTCTTTTTTTTCTCTTTTTTCTGCTGGCGGGAACTGAAAAATGGGATCAAAGCTTAGTAAACGATCCCAGAACGAGAGAGATTTATATTCCCTAATCCTAGAAATCCTATCTTCTAACAACTTTTCTTTTTCTAAAGGTAACCTTTCAAAAACTAACCTGAAACGTTTTATAAAATGGATTCTCTGCCACTTCCCAGATACTAATACACAGACTATTACCTTAGACTCCTTTTGGGATACAATTGGGACCACGATATATAAGTTTCAAACTAACCAAGACTTTTCTGTAACTCAGTTTTTACCGATGTTCCACGCTATCACTAAAGCTGTAGAAAAAACTAACAAAAAGATTTTAGCTTCAGGGCTAACTTCTGTCGAACGAAACGAAAAGTTCTTATCTCACTTAACAGAAGCGCCTATTTCAAATGCTAATGGAGGAGATAACAGCCCCTCCACCCTGGATTCCAGCACTCCGCTGGGTCCTAGGGTCCTGCCATCTGCTCCGCAACCCCCCGACCCCAGGGCGCCCACGGCCCCTGCCCACCCCCTCTTCCCCCCCGCCTTCCCCTCGGGAGCCACATCCTGCGCGCCTCCTTGCTCTGTGTTATCTCCGAGAGCATCTGCGCCAGTTCCCGCCGGGACTGACCCAAACCCCACCCCTCCCCCTGCTCCCCCCGACCCTACTGGGGCCACCCCCACCCCCCTTGCCGTCCCTCCTCTCCCTGCCGCGTCCGCCCCCCCTCCCGCCCTCGCCCCCCCCGCTACCATCGCGTCTTTCCCTGCCCCCGGCACCGTCCCTGCTGCGGCACGGGACCAGCCTGCCTGCGTACCCGCGCCCCCCCCCCACCACCGCGCCTTTGCCTGCCGCCGGAATCGTGCCCGCCGCACCCTCTTCCAGTCCCGCCGCCTCCTCCATCCCGCATACCCCCTGCCCCCATACCCTCGCTGCGCAACCCCATACCCACGCTCCGCAGCCCCCGGTCGGGACCCCCCAGACTTCCCTCAGTTCTGCCCCCCCTCCTCACGCCCCCCAGTCCTGTGCGTACTGTATCACGCATTGCACGGCCACTCCGGCAATGCTGTCTCGCTGTAGCCACGTACTGCCATGTGCTGCCTTATACCCGGCCCAGCCACAGGCACCTCTGCCAAATGCAGCTCCAGCCAGCCATAAGAAACAGAAGGCAAGGCCTGCTAGCCCTCACTTGCCGTCATCTGATGACAGCAGTGACAGCGATTCTGATTTGGAAATAGAATATGTTGATCCTTGGGCAAAAATAAAAATGGAAGCCACACAGGCAGGGGACTGGCAATTAGCTCAGAGAATTACTGCCTTTCCAGTAGAATATAAGAAGGGAAAAAAAGGAGGTGCCACTAATAGAAAGACATGGGAACCTATTACAAATAAAGAACTTGTGCAATTAAGAAATACAGCCACAGAACATGGTAGAAGTTCACATATTTTTAGAAATTTCCTAGAAGCTACGTTCTCAGCACATGTTCTGGTACCCCACGATATTAAAAATATTGCCCAGTGCCTCCTTTCTCCCGCCGAGTACATGCTTTGGGAAAGGCATTGGAAAAAGCAATTAAAAACATTATCAGATAACTATGCTGCAGATGCTGATAAGCCAAATTTTACACTCGAACAGCTGGCTGGTGAAGAGGATTTGCAGAAACCCTCTGACCAAGCTGATACTTTACCTAAGGCAACATTACAAGACGTGGCTATAGCAGCAAAAACCTCTTTATTTCTCACCCCAGATGATTCTACCCCTACCCACCATTTTTCTACTATCAAACAAGGAATACATGAAAGCTTTATCAAATTTGTGGATAGAATTAAGGATGCTCTGGAAAAACAGATAGAGAGCACAGAGGCAAGAAAAGAACTGTTGTGTAAACTTGCCATGAGTAATGCGAATGAAAAATGTAAAACAATTCTGAGAGCCTTACCCATGGACATAGAACCTACCATAGAGCAAATGCTGGAAAGCTGCACACGCCACCTGTCCACTGAAGATACAGTGGCCCAAGCAGTTACTAAGGGTGTTGCAGAAGGAGTTTCTAGTGCATATGCAGTAATAGCTTCTAAACATCAGGTCCGCTGCTACCACTGCGGAGATTTTGGACATTTTATAAAGGACTGTCCAGAGAGGTCACCTCCCAGGTACCCTCGCAATTTCCACCAAAGGCCCCAGAATCAGCAGTACTATCAGCCGCGTCCGGGAAACTTCCATCGGAGCGTGGTGGGGCCCCACGCAAGGACATCAAATCAAAGGCCATCCAGACCCAGTCACGCACCATCCCAGGAGATTCCAGACCACATGAGGAGGATCCAACACACGGAGCAATACCAAAGGGAACGCGCCGTCAGCTGGTAACTGCACTGTCCATTGACTTTAAAAATAACAATGTTTATCGTGTTCCCACAGGCAAACGTGGGCCAAAAGGAGGTCCTTCTAACATCCTAATTCTAGGTGATTCTCTCCATACCCCAAAGGAAATATTTGTTGTTCCAGAAGTACAAACAGTGCACCCGGGACAAGAAATCTTTGTCCAGGTGTACTGCACAGACTTACCATATTTTCTTCCAAAGGGTACCTCATTTGCACAGGCCTTTCTACTCCCTAAGAATCACAGGGAACAGCTTCCTCTCAACCCCACAGCAATGTGGATACAAGTTGCGGGACCGAGTAAGCCTGTCATCGAGTGCGGTCTTACCTGCAGAGGAGAGAAGTTCCACCTACCAGGGATGCTGGATACCGGTGCAGACGTGACCATCATCGCCCGCTCAGAATGGCCACCACACTGGGAGCTACAACCTGTGGCAGGCATGATCACAGGGATCGGTGGAGCTACAGTTTCCATGCGGAGCAAGAACAACATCCTCGTCGAAGGGCCTGAAGGCAAGTTGGCTACCATCCGCCCATTTGTGGTAAGGGCCCCCATCACCTTGTATGGACGGGACATTTTATGTCAGTGGGGAGCCTCCCTACGTATTCCCAGTCCGGATTTCTAATTGGGGCCACTGAGGAGCGCGCACTGCCAGACACTCCTCGTCTCACCTGGAAATGCCATGACCCGATCTGGATCGAGCAGTGGCCCCTCTCTAAAGTCAAACTGCGCGCACTACACGCCCTTGTGGATGAACAGCTCGCCAAAGGCCACATCGTAGAGACCACCAGCCCTTGGAATTCTCCAGTCTTCGTACTACAAAAGCCTGGAACTGACAGGTGGAGGCTCCTCCACGATCTTCGCAAAATCAACGAGGTCATCGAGGACATGGGTCCCCTCCAGCCTGGCCTACCCTCACCATCGATGCTGCCTAGAGACTGGACACTTGCTATCATTGATATTAAAGACTGTTTCTTCAGCATCCCGCTGCATCCCCAGGACGCTCCACGGTTTGCCTTCTCCGTTCCCTCTCTTAACAGAGAGGCTCCACTCAAGAGATATCATTGGTGTTTTCTTCCTCAAGGACTTAGATGCAATCCCAGTCTATGCCAATGGTATGTTGCTCACATCCTGTCTCCTGTTCGGGACCTATTCCCAAATGCGATCATCCATCACTATATGGACGATATCCTGGTCTGTGCACCAGAAAAAACGTACTTGGACAAAGCGGTTAAAAGGACTATTGAAACCATAGAAAAGGCAGGATTTGAGATCCGTGAGGACAAAATACAGTACACCAATCCATGGACTTACCTTGGACTCCAGATCCGGGAACGGACCATCGTACCCCAGCAGCTCGCCATCCGAGACGACCCAAAAACCCTGAGAGACTTACACAGTCTGTGCGGATCCATCAACTGGGTACGTCCACTGCTAGGAATTACAACAGAGGACCTCGCTCCACTGTTCAGCCTTCTTCGGGGCAAGGAGAATCTGGACTCTCCATGCACTCTAACACCAGAGGCCCGAGATGCCATCACCAAGGTCCAAGAAGCCCTGTCTTCACGCAAAGCCCATCGCTTCGAGCCCAGCCTGCCTTTCCAGTTCGTCATTCTGGGAAAAGCACCTAGGTTCTATGGACTGATTTTCCAATGGGACACTCAACTTCGAGACCCTCTACTAATCCTGGAGTGGATCTTTACAAATAACCAACCCACAAAAACAATTACCACCTTCCAAGAAATTATGGCACATTTAATAAAAAAGGCTAGAACTCGCCTCCGTTCCCTTGCAGGGTGTGAGTTCACATGCATATATTTGCCAATGACCACTGGGGATCTGGAGCATTTGCTCCAGACCAATGAGAGTCTCCAGTATGCCTTAGACAGCTATACAGGCCAAATTTCAGTGCATATCCCAAAACATAAGCTTTTTAATCGTGATGTAACATTTCATCTGACTCCAAAATTAGTCCAAAGTAGGACACCTCTCAAAGCTCTAACCGTCTTTACAGATGGCTCAGGGTCATCCCACAAGTCGGTAATGACATGGAGGGACCCTAAGACCCAAAATTGGGAATCTGACATAAAAATAGTGGAGGGATCTCCACAGATTGCGGAGTTAGCAGCTGTTGTCAGAGCCTTTGAGAAATTCAAAGACGAACCTTTTAATCTGGTCACAGATTCAGCTTATGTTGCTGGCATAGCTATGAGAGCAGAACATGCTCTTCTCAAAGAGGTTTCCAATCCAAAGTTATACCAATTGATTTCTACATTAACACGCTTAATTTCCCACAGAAAACAACCTTACTATATAATGCATGTGAGGTCACACACCGACCTCCCAGGTTTCATTGCAGAAGGGAACAGGAAAGCAGACACCTTAGCCATGGCAATAGAGACTGCTAATGTCCCTGACATCTTTGCCCAGGCAAAGTTGTCACACTCATTTTTTCATCAAAATGTGCCTGCCCTTATCAGAATGTTCAAGCTTTCAAAAGATCAGGCAAAAGCTATTGTTGCCACATGCCCAAACTGTCAAAACTACCAAATACCATCTATGGGGACGGGAGTCAATCCCCGAGGTTTAAACAGCTGCCAGCTGTGGCAGACAGATGTAACCCACTTTGCACCTTTTGGAAGGTCAAAGTACGTGCATGTATCGGTTGATACATTCTCAGGAGCAGTATTTGCATCAACACATACAGGAGAAACTGCGCAGCACACCATAAAACATTTTCTCCTCGCATTTGCAACCCTGGGAGTACCAAAGGAGATCAAAACAGACAATGGACCTGCCTATACCTCTCGTAAGTTAAAAGAGTTCTTCAGTGAGTGGGGAATACAACACAAGACAGGTATACCTGCAAACCCCACAGGACAATCCATCGTGGAAAGGACACATCAAACTCTCAAAAGAGTCCTCAATCAGCAACAGAGAGGAACAAAAATCACCTCTCCAGTTGAAAGACTTTGCAAGGCTCTCTATGTCATCAACTTCCTGAACTGTACAACATCAGAGCCTGATCCACCAATACTTCGCCACTTTGCAAATACCACCCAAGCAAAGCTCACAGAGAAACCACCTGTGCTGGTGAAGGACCCAGAAACACATAAAGTCTCTGGACCTTTCGAACTCATCACGTGGGGAAGAGGATACGCGTGTGTTCTGCTACCATCTGGTCCAAGATGGTACCCAGGGAAAAACATAAAACCATACCTAGGCACTGCAAATACCACTTCCACAAGCAGTGACAAGAATCCTCCTGAGTCAAACACGAGACCTCCTCAAAACCAGACCAGCTCGGCCTGGAGACGAAGACGTCGCCAAACATCCACAGGTGGAGGAGACGACTGTCCCATCACACAGCAGCAGACAAACCAGAAAGCTGAACAACATTCTGTGGCATCAAGCCCTAGGCCAGGCACAGCCTGAAAACAAAACTGTTCTCTGAATTAGATGTTATTACCCTTATTACCCTAAAAAACCCTATTGTCCCTTTTATCTACCCTTACCAAAAGCCTCTAACCTTTTACCCACTCCCCCACCCTTAGCACCATAGAAAAAAAACAAAAACAAAAAACCAGTAAAAAACTAAAAATAAAGGGGGGAGGTGGAAGGAACAGAGGAAAGGAACAAGAAAGGAACCCTAACCCTCCCCTCCTACCATAAAAATAACAAGTTTTGCTTATATTCCCTATCAGAAGCCCCACTCCTGCCCAAAGATGAAAAATATCTCCGTTGGCGCTGTCCTCACTGCTGCCTGGATGTTCCTCACCGTGCCATGTGCCGTCGGTTGGATCGGCCCACAGCCGAGCCATAATGTCTGGGTAACCTTAGCAAGAACATTAAAACAGGATAACATGTGCTTATCCATGGGGAGCGTTGATAACCCACTTTCCACATGTCTAGTAGGAATTCCTTTCATAGCCGATGACTGGCCCGCCTATAATTCAGAGCTTCTCCGCACCACAGGTAAGAGACCCCACCAGGTAGAAACTTGGGACCAGTGGACAAAAATACTGCCCAATGCTCTTGAGGAACCTCAAGAATTGGATTTGTTGGGGTCCTCTAAGGCCACCTTCTGTGTCAAATTTTACTTTAGACGTCCAAAGAATAATTTGCCTGAAATTGATCTGAACAAAAACACATACCGAAAAGACATATCACCAATTAACAAAGCCTACAACCCTCACGATTGGTGTAATTACACTGCTCGTGTGATCTCTGTGTCCTCTCTCCATCCCAAAATTCTACCCAAGGGAACGTTTCTCATCTGTGGTGACAGAGTATGGGCTGGGATCCCCTCCCGACTCCAGGGAGGTCCCTGTACCCTAGGAAAACTTTCCACCCTTACTCCAAATATCACCTTGTTGCACAATTGGAAAAAAGAGAGCGAGTTAAAACGCCACAAAAGGTCCTACACAGCATTTGATGAAAATTGCGATCCCAAATTATACGATTGGAACAAACCTAAAAAGATAGCGGTCTCTATATTCCTACCATGGGTAGCTGCAGCTAAGGCCCTGGGCGACATAAATCACCTTGGGTGCTGGCTCAGTAAGCAAGCTAACGCTACTTCTGCTGCCCTGAGTGATCTCTTAAAGGAAGAAGAAACCACAAGACACGCCTCACTCCAAAATCGAGCAGCGATTGACTTCCTGCTGCTTGCCCACGGACATGGCTGTGAGGACTTCGAAGGGATGTGCTGCTTCAATCTCTCTTCACGCTCGGAATCCATCCACGCCAACATCCAGAAACTGAAGGGACTTGTGAAGGACTTAAAAGTAGAACAGACCCCAGACTGGGTCAATGACCTCTTTGGTCAATGGGGATTAACGGGATGGGTTGCATCTTTGGTTAAGGGAATGTTGTGGATTTTTCTTGTAATTGTCATCGTGTTACTTATGTTCTCATGCCTTGTCCACTATTTTAAAAGAACCATAGGGAACGCCTTTTTTCTAAATACAGAAAGTGGAGTTGTAGCAGGCACAAGGCCTGCAAGGCCCTGGAGATCAGAGGCCTGAGCTAGGAAATGCCAAGCCAGCATGACTAAGGGTTTAGAAGCCCCTCTCTTCCGCCTTTGGGACCCTGTTATCTCTCTGTAGACTCATAGGCCACTTTCCCCTGACCCTTACTATTGGACAGTTTTCAATCCCCCTATAAGGTATAAAAACCCCTAACTCTGCCCGGTTCGGGAGAGGAGAGCTGTCCCTGGAACCTTCGCGGGGACCCCAATAAAGAACCCTGCGGAACCCATACAGCGCTGCTCCTCTCTCTCTGCGTCTGCTGCGGCTATACCCAGGGTGACGGCCCCAGGCATGCTGAAAGAGCTGAAATCACTAAAGAGCTGAGCTGCAAATCACTATAGCTGCCTGGGCTGCCTGAACCCCCGCTGGGCGATCCTGGACCCTCCGTGAGCTATCCTGGACAACCGGCCTCCCCGCTGGGCTTCTGCCCTGGGGGCCATACCCACCCCACCTGTTCTGAGCTCCAGGACCCCTTGGAAGCCCTTGAGTTCAACCCCTCCTGTACTTCCAGGGGTCACACCTGGGGCAGAGCCAGCAGAGCCAGCTCATTACACCAGGAGGTGTTTAGGGGTTTGAAGCCCTGCCGATCTCCACAGCCAGATGTCTCACTGAACTATTAATTCAGCTAACAATATCACATGGTGAGGTGCTGCCAGTGCTTCAAGCAAGGCTCCGGAGCCAGTTGCTGAAGATGACAAATCTCTTTCTTACCCCATTTGTTATGTTCAGACTGCACATGGTCCCCTGGGCCCCACAGATTCCTACTTCACTCCCCACCGCTGATGTTTCCTCGGTGTCCACAGCTGTGAGGCTGGTCCCATCACCTACCAGAGCCAATCGTGTGAATTAAGCCACAGCTCAGCCATCAAACACCCACAGCAGTGGCTGTGCTGTGCTGTCTCCGGGCACTCAGTGTCCTATGCCCATGTGGCCAAGGGCGCTGAAGGAGAGGCATCTCCTCCTCAAGTCCAGTATGTCCCTCAGGCAAAAGGTGCCTACCTCTGGTTCAGGATGCCAGGTCCCTTCAAGTGGTCTGTTTTTCCCAGTAAAAACCTCCATCCCCTTTCTCTCAGAGGTTTGGGTCTGTAATATGTAACCCGACATTGCACCTGAGGCTCCACCACACCTCAAAGGTCTGTGCAACTTCAGTGAAAAGACTTGACCAAACCAGATCAGCTCCCTCAGCTCTAATTTCTGCTGAGCTTCATACCACAGCCCTTTATGATTCAGGTATGTGAGCTCTGGGTGAAGGCCAAGGGAACTAGTCCCTCTAGCAAAGCCTGTTCCTTCCATCAGCTTCCACAGCAGGACAGAAAGCGCCACGACTGGCAGCACTCAGGTGTTGATTTGGGATCAGCACTATCCCAGAAATGAAACAGAGCATGCTGAACTCACATGTAAAGACACAGCTCTCAAATCTAAGAGCCTGGAACGAGGCTGACAAGCCCAGTATCTTGTTTATGCCAAATTCCTGCTGCTCAGACCTTCCCCTGACACACCTGCGGCCGACTCCCACAGAGCCTTTCCTCCAGGGCTCCCGTCCAACAAGTCAGGTCTTCCTCTGATGGGCAGGAGGGCACCACAATGGCTGCAGCCCCATTTCAGCCTCTGCAGGGCAGCAGCAGTGCTCTTCCCTTTCCCTGGACATCTCTGGGAGCTGACCTGCAAACAGTGCAGGGCTGGGCACTGCCAAAGCACCCGTGGGATGAGAGGGACAGATCAAAAGCAAAGATCAAGGGAGGGCAGGAGGCAGAACAGAGCACACCTCCCATCCCACCCTTCCTGCTTCCTCCCAGGCCTTAGTTCAGCTCTCTCCAGCCCAAATACAAGCAGAGATTTAACCACGTGGCTGTTTCTCTCCACAAGCATTTATGTCTGTGCTTATCTTCACAAGTGCTGCACTCTTTTTCACTGAAGAGCAGCATCCTGTGGATTTTTCCAGCAGCTGGAGCCACCAAGGAGATCAGCTGGGCTGGCCTGGCCTGAAGAGGGGGCACCAAAGAACATCTAGACAAAAAAGCTGCTCCCGCATTTCCTTGGGCACAGCTGCTTCATTTTTCTGAGCTCTTGGTGTGCTGGAGGTGGAAACTGATGGTGGGAACAGCCCCACCCAGAGATGCTGTTGAGGTGAGACTCCCTGCACCTTTTTTTTAGCAGAGCACAGGCTTGCATCCACACAAACAAGGAGCACTGGCTTTTCTGCCTCCCGCCACTCCTCCTCCCCACCAGAGCCAAATAAGGAACTCGGCAGTGAATCCTGCACTTCATAATTTGTGTGCAAACTATGAGAACACAGGAGGCAGAAAAACCTGTTCCCACTCCAGTCATGCCCCCCCACCACCCCACTTCCCCAGCTGCATTTGCTCCCCATCATTTGAGATTTCAGGTGTTCAAAGCAGTCACTTACCAGTCTTCCTTCAGGAGTGATAAATGAGTTTGCATTTTACTGGGGCAGGGCAGACCAGAAATGCCTAGAAATGAGGGTGACAAAAAGCCTCAAAAAAGCTAAACCACATGCTTGGAGGGCCCCTCCTGCCCACAGCAAAGGAATGCTTGAAGACCAGAAGGGCTTTTTCATCTGAAAGGGTAAGAGAAAGGAGTGGGACAATCAAATCTGGTTTCAGTTTATTTCCAGAATTTTACTGTACAAAATATGCAAAGTGTAAAACGGTTTTATGTTTCAGTTTAAAAAACAACAAAATCCCATCCAGCTATAACTTAAGAGAACCCAGCTTGGAACAGAACAATTTACAAGGCTAAACCCACAGTGCATTAATGTCACAGACACCAGGAATTTGCTTACTTAAGTTCACGATTAGAAAAGAACAGAAAGACCATGTACCACTGCAGTTAAAAGTCACATGTGCAAAGAAGAGAAGAAAGAAAGAAATGCTGGTTAGTGTCTATTAATTAGAAAACCTTGGCAAAACCCTTCTTACTATACACAGTGTGTGTAGAAAAAGTATTACACAGTGATAAAGGAGGGTGAGGGAAGGGCATTTTGCTCCCACCCCCTTCCCCAAGACACAATAATGCTGAATCAAAGAAACAGGCACAGGAGAGTGTAAGATTCCTTCACAGTTATGCCTGTTCAGGTAGTGGCCACAGCATCTCCCCACCGTGCACACAGGAGATGACCCCCAGTGCTGGTGAGAGGTGCCCGGGAAGCAGCCAGAGGGAAGGAAGGATCCCCTCCCTCCTTCCCTGGGCAGAGCTGGCTGCCTGTGGGCTCTGTGAGCAGCAGGGATAGAACAATGCAGTCTGCTGGAGGGGCACAGAGGGGGGTAATGCCAGCTGTACTGCTGGCACGGCGGGGACCCCGCTGGGGACCGGCGCACGGCCATCGGCACCGCTCAAGCTGTCGGAAACTGCAACTTTTGGTCAGCATCCATGGGAGGCAGCAGCCTGAAGGCAGGAGGATGCACACTCCTGTAAGAGACATCATGGCCCAAAGCCATCTTTCAGAACAGAAATTTGGGGAGTTTCCTTTTTTTGTTTGTTTTCTAAAACCAGCTCAATTCCAAGAGCACTTCCTTCTTAAGGACAGCTGAAACACTGAGCCACCAAGTCTGGCTTGAGGCTTTAAACACATATAATGTGCACACCAGAGGGGGAAAAGCACACAGACACACACAAGCTGAATGAGAAAACACCTGCACACACACACCTCGTGAGCAGCTCTCACATGGATGGGCAGCACTGAGCCCATGTGAGGAGCCAGCTTGGGACCAGACTACAGCACTGTTGCAGAAGACTGCAAGACTTTTCCTTATCCTTTGAAAAGGGCAGAATTACAAGTTTTGGTGAGCAAGATGAAATTGGCTTGAACAGGTTTCCATGTTTAGCAAGCTATGGATCTTTTCAGTTTCTTCAGCAGCAAGTGCTGGAAGTGAGCACATCTCAAACAAGACCTCCCAAAGCAACTTATGTGGGGCAGGACCAGCTCCAGATATTCCTTCCCTACAGATTTTGGCTGAACTCAGCAACAGCAGATTCCGAAGGCGTTGCACAGGGAGCCCCATCCCAAAGGAAAAGGTTTGGAGGCTTCATAAGGGTTGATATTTGTTCAGGTCTCCAAACTTGAGCCTTCCTGTGCACTGCCTCCAAGCTTCCAAGTGCAGCCTCAGCCCCTCCCAGCCCCCAGATTGCGATGGAGGTGAGTGCTGCAATGCTTACACTTCCAAGAGTGCTGCCTGCTCAGCTTCCAGGTGTTGTAAAGGACACTGAGACCCAGGGCAGCCTCACAGAGTCTGCACCCACAGCTGAAGTCACATGGCAGTGAGAGGCCAACAGGTGTGACAACAGCACCTGCCCATGCCCAGCTACGGGACTGGCCAAGTATTAAGAGTAACATCTGCCCCTACACTCCTGCAGGGGCAGATACTACTGCAAGAAATTAAAATATTTCACTTTACAGCCAGGAAAGAGAAAGCCAGCCTTAATGGAAACCCACAGCCATTTCCATCTCCTCTGTAACACTTGAAAGTCTCAGCTGCATCTGGTTTTGCAAGATCTCAGCATGGCTTTGGATTTAGCCTGTAACAAATCTGAGAGGAAAAAAACCCAAAGCCTTTAAAGTATCTGAGCAGCATACTTGAGTTACAGGAAACATGCCAACATGGAAGAGAGGAGTGGGGCACCATCACTCCTGGCTGGGCAGCACAGCACAGCACCCTATCAAATGGTTCAGCTTCCAGTGAAGGATGTCCAGTGCAAGGATCATCTCCAAGAGGGACACTGACCACTCCATCACCAACAGGGCTGTCTTAAAAAACCACTTGAATTCTAATAACCCCCCCACAATTCCCAACCAGGTACAAACATCCAAACTGGGAGAGAGGAATAAAAATATGTGCAAGGAGACAGTGCAGGATAGGAGAGGCATTTGAAGGAACAGCCTGCACTTGGCTGGCAAACCCTCCAAGTTGTATTTATGCTCAGCTCTTGGCAAGCTCGGCAGAAGTAAGGGCTGCAGGAATTGGATGAGAGCTTCATTCCCTATGACTCCATTCTTACTCATTAGCTGGCTATAAACAGAGTTAAACAAACCAGTCTGCACTCACCGCTCAGTATTTTTTACAGAGTAAAATTCCTACAGATACCACAGATCCAACTGTGGATCTCAAAGCACTTGAAAGCAAGTTGAGTTTAGCCTCACAACACTCCAGTGAGGTAGGTATGACAGTGGTCCCCTGATTCTGCATGGAGAAGGGAAGCAAGAGAGACCCCAAAAAATTTCACCAGAAATACCAGAACAGGGAATATTCAGGAATCATGATTCCCCTTTCAGTCTGTCCTCACCTCTAAGCAGGCTGCACCTCTAAAGAGACCATCTGAGAGAGACCTCTCCTTCAGATTTCATCAGGCAGAGGGAAGAGCATTTAATGTAGGAGTTGGCCCCTGTTGATAGTGTCCTTTTTGGCAGCAGGCAGAAAAGGCAGTGCTGAACCACAGCACAAAGATGAAGAAGAGACCCAGACTGAGCACACGCTGCTTCCGTCTGGTTCTCCATGTGTTAAAGGATTTAACAAAATTAAGACATGAGTTTCCTGAGCAGATACTGTCAGACAACCCCTCCTCATGGGAGAGGGAAAAGGAAAGGGGAAGGAAATCCTGGGAAAGTAGAAAAGTTTTGCAGATGTGCCTGTGACAAGGTGCTCTCACATACATGGCACACCCAAGCCCTCGGCAAGGTGGTTCTTGTTCTGCCTTCACAGAAATGAGCCAACTCAGCCACAGGCAGTAGCCTCCACACAGGTATTAAGCGTTCCACAGTCTCCCAAGCTACTCCCAGTCTCTCCCACCCTGCTGGTTATGCACATCATAAAAGCCAGGTGTAGGCATCTTCAGGAGAGCCAAGTGTAAGATACTCTATGTTCACCTTCCCTTTTTTTTTTTCTTTTAAAGTAATAAACCAACCTATTTTTTCAAAGTAAAACACTGCAAAGGCCACAGTCAATAAAGGAGTCCTCATACAGACTACCAGAAAGCCTGATCTGCCAAAAAATCCAAACATTGAGCTTAGAGAGGGCAAAACACTATCTGCTTCCCATCCTTTAAGGGCAAAGGGCATAATCCCATCAAGCGCCATGCCATCCAGTTTCTTTACAACCACATCTGGCACATTTTACACAGACTAAAAAGGATCCAGGAGATTACCACGTGCTTGTAAGAAAGGTGCAGGAAACTGCAGGTGTCACTTGGATGGGGAATCATCACTTTGGACCCTCACTCACCAGGGTGCTCCCTTGATCCCAAGAGAACTGTTGGACATGCCTCTCCACTGCTGCTGAAGCTGGAAGAGGATGGACCCTCCTGCCCTGTTCCCAGCACCCCTGTTAAAAGTGGCTGCTCCCTGTGGACAGGGAGCAGCCACATGGCCTTTCCCAGCCCATGCCTGCTGTGAGAAGGACTGGGAAAGGCCAAAAGGGACATGAGGGGCTGTCACAGCTCTCCTCAGAAGACCGTGCAGGCTGGCAATGAAAGGCACTGACTTACACACTGCTGGAACTAGGGCCTTCTGGGTTAACACATCCATACGGAGGGCAGGCCAGATCCTGCCTGATAACGAATATTTGCATGGCAAAAGACTGAGCAGAATAAATTAATAATTTACATTCACGTGATTCTCAAGGGACCTTCAGGTCACTGCCAGCCTTGCAGCTGGCTCCAGTCACTCCATGCTCTGTGCTGGCAATCAGACTTCAGACACCGATTTAGGCTCACCATTAAAAACAAACCTTCCAAATTCAGGTGACTAAATTCACACACGAAAGCTGCACTGGTGGGCAAAGGCAGCCTCACAAACAAAACTGCATCTCTCAGAAGCAGATCCCAACGCAGAGCAGAAACTCCCACAGTACAGCAAGGCCAAGAAAGGCAGATTTTCAACATTCAGGCATTGTTTGGTATTTCTGAGCTACAGCTGAAGGCGTACGGTGGGGAAGGACTGACTGCAGTGTTTCCAGAGCACAACAGTTCTCCAAAGCAAGTGAACGGGGCACAGGTCAGCCTTTCCCTGGCTCCTCTCCTGAAGGAGGGAAGTGTTTTTGCACCTCTTTTCTCCAGACACACTTGAAGCTGGCTAGAGAGGGAGGGGCACATTCCTGCCTGCACCCCCTTCCCCTCAAAGAGGCTGTCAGACGTAGGGAGGGTCTGTGATTTATCTCAGGAGGAGCCAGCTACTACTGACCCTGTCCCAGTGCAAACACACAGCCCTTGCAGGTGCAAAAGGAAGCAGCAGTGCCTGGAGAAACATTCAGAAAGCCAGACAGAGGAGACACAGAAAAAGGAAACCCTGGGCCTGCCTGAGAAAGATGCTGACAAGCAGAACAGAGAGAAGCTGGGGAGCGGTAACAGGGAGTTGGACATGAAGAACAACTACACTAACAAGCACTGATTAAGGAAAAAACAAAATTGAAGACCTGCAAATGGGCTGATCCAGTTCAAGACAAGCACTTTCACAGAGGGTGAAACCATCCCATTATGCCCATAGAGGTCTGGCACTGACAGAAGAGGCACATGGCAAGGAGGAGAAGAAGAATAAAGAGTAGAAGTCCCCTCACACCCCCAACCTTTGATATCCCCTCCTCCCCAAGTGAGCAGGGACTGTGGCACCCTGTGCCAGGAGATTCCTGTGGGGAACAGGTGAGCAATGAGCCCTCAGGAGCAGCCACAGGTGGCAAAGGCAGAGACACAAGAGTGCAGGCATGCACGGTGTAAGGCAGCGCTCCAGCAACAACTCTGACACTGCAGCCGTGCAGAGAAAGAGAGCATGAGATTTACAGGATGCCTGGAAAGAGGGGCAAAGAAAAAAATCTGTTCTGTCTCCAAGGCTGAGCTAACTGAGCCAAACCGCCCTGCTGCCTCTTAAGATACTTCTTCCTAGATAAGATATCCCAACTCCCCCCTCCCCTTTCCAAATAAAGTGCAGATGGTCAAATATTACTGGTCCATCATCTGCCAGTTTCAGTCAGCATTGGGGAAATTAAACCCAAAAAGCACGATATTGAAAAAAACAAAAATAAAAATCTCCCAACAACCCACCCTCAAAATCCCTTAGACTGAAGTCTCAGACTGTAAGCGGAGGACAAATTTATGAGATTTAGGGTCTATGAACTCTTCTGAGAGTTTGATGAAGGGGATTTTTTTCACATTAACAACAAGGCTGAAGTCCAAGCACTTGAGGACAAACACGACGCCGTCTTGTAAGCCGCTCGTGACCGCTTCCTCGCTGACCAGCGTCCACTGCTTGGAGAACCAGCGATCCCTGTCATACTGGAGGGTTGGGCCTGGGTTGAGGTAACGCTCCAGGAATGCCTGCCAAGAGCGGGACACACGTTAGCACCAGCCCCACAACTCGCCCTGCTCTCTTCCCATCCCCAAATACAGCGCCGCGAGCACGGGCTTGCCATGCTGCAAATTGTTTCAGCTTTAACACTTCAGAAAACATCTTCTCCCCAGTCCCTCTCAGCTTTGCAGACCCAGGAGTAGACACGAACATCAGGAGATCCTCTTTCAGTCCATCCCAGCAACTTTGCAAAGTTATATCCCTGACTTCTGCCATCAGCACAGCCATCTGGCAGCAGTTCAGTAGAGCAGAGGTCATTTCTCCCCTACCAGCCCCATAACTGATCCCAAAACTGCAGACCCAGTCAGACAGGATAGCGTCTCTCCTTCAGACCAAGCTAAGGTGGTAAACAGATGTCTCCATGTTTTCAGCCTGAAGGTGCAAAACTGAAAACAGAATGCAAAATGCCATTTGACCTTGCTTGTATTTTCAAGTCCCTCTGCAATCCTAATGGCAGCAGAAATCCCCTGGCATACCTGGGCAAGGTCTCAGGTCGCTCACAGTGAGAGGGTGCTAAGCCCCATCTCTTGACAGCATTTCTGCTCTTACTGCAGGAAGTCCTGGGTGAATGTCCAGGAATAGCTCTTTCCTAGGACTGTGGGGTGTTCTTAGAAAGGAAGGTAGAGCGTGGGAGGGGAATTGTGTAACCTGTTTCCCTTATCATTCAGTCCTTCCCTGTGTCTGCAAGTCAATAGTCACAGCCTAGGCATGAAGCAGCTCATGAATGGGAAACACTGTCAGAGAGACAGAGATTTAGAAAATCATTAGCAGTCCAAAATGCAGCAAGTCAGAGGGGGCAGAAAACCAAAAAGATCCTTTGCAGGTTGCCACCTGCATCATTCTGGTACTACAAGCCAGCTGGGAAAACTCCTGTGACTCAAAGCCACCCTTTTAAACATTTATTAAGCATTCCCTTTGCTGAATTGGATTCAAGAACAAATATCTCATAGGCACTTTCAGAAAAAAAGAAGATGCTGCAGAGGAAATATTACTTCCCCTCAAGACCTACACCACACTGGCCAATTCACAGGGAGCAGCTATGAAAGCCTTCACTCACCTCCCTTGACAACTTTCTGTTCTGCCTGCACACACAGATGTGCCATCTCCTTCTCCCTCCCTCCAGCAGCAGCACTAGAGAATGCATTCATTACCTTTGGTGTCATGTTGTTGGTGATGCAGAAGGACAAGTGTTGCAAGATGCTCTCCATGCTGTGGTACTGCTGCTGGCGCGTGGTGCGAAGGTACTTCTGCAGAGCTCTCGCCATGGAGGGGAAGATGGCCTGGGCTGCTTCTCGGGGGTCCATCATCTCTCCTGGAGCTTTCTGCTGTTCCTCTGCCTGGAGGCGTTTGATGTGAGTGAAAGCCTCTTCTACTGCAACCACGAGCCTGCAGCAAAAAAATCAAGACAGCAAGAGTCATAACAAGAAGTAGGACGGGTCTGTGATTAAGGCAGAGCCTGGGAGTCAGGATTTACAAGCCTCCTATTCCCACCTGCCATCAAGTCACTGCCTGCTACCAATTTACACAAAATCTTCTCTACTGACAGTCTGAGGGGTAGACAGCAGCTTTTCCTTCCTTGCCCAAGCCATCCACCAACTGAGGACCATAAACCAAGATTAAGATTGTAGAGCCCCGAGCACTGCACTTGGTTCTGCCAGCACAGCACAAACATCAGCTACGTGACTCAAACAAGACCCAGCTGCCCCTGCATTTAACGCGTGCCTGAGTACAGCAGTCCCAGCACAGAGGACAGGCTAGCACTCAGGGGAGGCTGAGCACACCCCAGTGTCACCCAGGACACAGCCTGCCCCGAGACACCGTGCTCACAAGCTGCAGTCTGCTCCCATTCCCACCAGCTGGGCAGAGCTCCTGCTGCCCAATAACTGCCCTGCACCCCTCACTGAGCAGCAAGGGTGAAAACATTCCTCCATCTTCACTCCTAACACTGTAGCTTAAGGCATCATTGTCTGCAAACCACTCCTGTGTTGGCACAGGTGAGCAAACACGAAGCCCACACCGTAGAAGGGTGTCTCATGACACTCATTCCTTTGTACTGGGCTAACTTCCAAGTGAGGGGCTGAGGAAAATACAATAATGGAAGAGCCACCCAACAGGACTCTTCGGCCCCTTCAGATAGGACTTGTTTTATACCTAATTTCCTCTCAAGTCACCAATGACTGTCCACAACGATCTCAATATCCAATGCATCTTAAAGCCAGGGGCAGCTGCCTCACCACAAGCAGAAATACAGCACACTGCATTCAGGCTGTACATGAGGAACAGCATGAGAAGTCCCGACCTTTGCCCATTTTGTTTAATTTGGCATGGGGGAGGTAGGGGTGGAAATCAGTTTTAAACTCCTGGCCTGAAACATCTGGACTTACCTAGTGACTGACAGTTTCCCCTCTGTCTAAGCAGTTGTTCTAACCAAACTCAGCAAGCACAGGAGATGTGCCCAGGTTAGGATCCTACACTTCATAGAATGGCAAGTTTAAGTTCCTATCGCTCTGAGGCTGGAAGAGGGCTTAAAAGACAGAGGCTATATATAGAGCACAGGTCAGACTGAAGCAGGCAAGGAGGGGACGTAGTGCCAGCACTTTTCCAGTGAAACAAACTGCCAAAAGAAAATTCAAAACAAGTCAGCTCCTTCCAGTTATGACACATTCCTTCCAAACACAGGCTCAGTCCAGGGGAGCCTGCCCATAAGTAACTTGCCTCAAACTGTTAGGTATGCTAACTACAGACTGCAATTGGCTCCTGAGTAAACAGGGCACTCACTGTCTTGGGTCACCCCAACAAAGCATCAACTCTGCAGCCTAAGCATGACTGGCAGAGGACATCTATGTTTCAAAATAAAATGTAACTGCTTGTGGTCAAGTCTTTCCTCCTCAACTCATTGAAAGCCAGTCAAACTGCCCCTCTGACTAGCCTGCAAACACAAATATTCTCCTCACCTATGAATAAGCAACATCAAGCACTCCACTGATCCTGTCCCTAGATTACTTCAGCTGACAAACCTGGGCATGAGCAAAAATAATGGGATTTCCTACAGCAAGTAACTACAGACTTGTCAAGCACGGGACTGTTCCCTAATCCACGACACTGCATTAGCTTATCTGCCTCACATACATGAGCTCAGCTGCACGCACGTTCTTCCGACAATTCCAGTTGCGAGCTGCCACCGTCCCTTAGGCATCTGTGTTTCCTGAGCTCCCTCCCTGTGACAGATTTACTGCCAGCCCTCCGTGGTGGGCTGGGGGCACCCTCCAGGCTCAGCAAGCCCCACAGCGGCACCCGGGACAGGGTGGCTTTACCTGGCGCGGCGTTTCCTCACACGGCGCTCGTGGTCGGCCTCCTCGTAGTAGAGCTCGTTGTGGCTGGAGTCCCTGCGCCGGGCGGCGGCCGCGATCATGGCCCGGGACTGCCCCGACGCGTTGTTACCTGGGCCTGGGGGACAAGGACGGGCACAGAGGAGATAAAGGCTGGGTCAGTGCCACAGGGCTGGGGCAGAGCAGCACCCCACGGCAGCTGTCACTGCGCTCTGGGGCTGCAGCCTTCCCAGCCAACGCTATAAACCCTTCCCCGGTCCTCAGGAGCTCCGGCAGAAACCCTGCAAGGCAGCACAGGCTTGGAGAGGGCGTTCTGGCACGTGGACAAGGGAAGTTAGTTGGGATGGTGGGTCTCACAATATACACAAAGGCAGAGTGAGGTGAACATGCCAAGGATGCAACTTACCCCCCATTATATATGCTTTCAGTTTGAAGGCAAGGGCAGCTGGAGCATATCACATTTCAGCATCAAGACAGAGTGAGAGCACAACAAGTGAGAAGTTGGAAAGAGGAGAGAGACAAACACAAGAACATAATGAGACATGGAGATGAATAAATGAAAGCCAAACTCCACACAGTCATTCACAGGAACGAGAAACAGGATGCAGGGGACAGCAGGGTCACCTTTAGGCAAAGCATAGAGTTTCCCAGGAGGGCAGATGCTGTCAGAGCAGCAGTCCCACAGTAGGGTAAGATGGGGTGTGTATGTGTAGCAGCTTCTCATGGCACTCTGAGCAGCACCTGCTATTAGAACTTCTGCTGCTCTTAACAGCTCCTAGAGAGCCACAGGAACAGGGAAGCTGCAATCTGCTTTGTAACACTCAGTCAGCCCACAGAGCTGCCTACTACAAGACCTTAACTGTGACCTTAAAATACAGTACTAGGTTCTTCAACTCTCCCATGAAGCCCTCAGCTCTGGCTTTTCAGGTAGGAAGAGGAAAAAGTGTTGGTGCTGCCCCAGAAGAGCTTACAAACACTTCCATCCAAACAGAGGGCAGAGGTGGGTCTACCCAGAGCTAAGTGGTAGTCTAGGACTAACTCCAAGCCACCAAGAGCTGATTTGTGCCAAACTCCTCTTGCCCACACCCTCAGCTGGCAGTGGTTAGGGCAAATCAATTGCACAGACATGCTCAAAATTATTCTGCTCAAGCAAGGGCAACTCTTTTTAATTTTTTTTCCTAAAAAGCCCAAACCAGATTCCAAGACAGAAGCCTGAAACTCAGCAGTGGGAAGAACAAGCACAAATAGCTTCTTAAGAGTCTAAACATTTCAGACTTTGTTTGACAGCCCTGAAATGGAGGATATGACTCAAGGGAGACACTAGCTCCCAAATTTGGGTTACATCTGTAATTTGCCTCATTGACTACACCTGGCAATGAAAATCCTGGTTTTGAAGGTGAACCTTCCCATTCTGCATAAGAGAGATTACAGCAATATGTTTTTCTTTCCTGGCTGCTGCAGTACCAAATACAAAAGCTGTCAACAAATTAGTCTGCCTTAATAGCATTACTGTCTCTTTACAAGAAGGGTATAACAGACTGTCAGCCTGCCAGGGTAAGCTGCAGCCAGAACTACACTCTACTTTGTAAGATGGATAGAATCTTCTTAATGACATGCTTCTAAGCCTGGGATTTCCATGTCCATAAAGGCAGCAGCACTGCACACAGAGCAGCCCAAGCAAGTGGTACTGCCCCAGAAGGGAAGGCAGGAGTTTCCAGGCCCTGGCAGGCTCACAAGCTTGACACTTGGAAAGGTTGCCAGCCACATCTGCAGCTTGCTTCTGGTTCCTTCTCCTCTAACGAAGCCTCATGAGCTAGCAGCTTCTGAGCCACTCACACTACCAGACTGACAGGCTTTCTCTGAGCTGGGGAGTCCCACTGTCCCAGCAGATGCTGCAGGAAAAGAGAGCATGCCAGCTCCTGAGAAGACCAGCCAGCAATCAGGATGGCACACCCTGCAGCCAGCCTGGCAGGCTGTGGGGTCTGAATAGCCTGCAGACACCTCTGTGGCATCAGGAGGCCCTCACCTTCCCTGCACCCGGCCTCACTGAGAGCAGGCAGCTGGAATGAATGACTGCACCTCTAGAAAAACACAGCACTTCTGTTTGCATGTCTGCTTCCTTCCCCTCTCCAGCAAACTCAACCAAGAGCAGCACTCCAGGCAGCAAAGGATACATGATGGTCAACCTGTCCTTCCTCTTCCTCTGTCAGGATGGGAATATCTCACTGTAAGGATCTAAACCTCCAATCAATGTTATGGACCCACGAGTGCTGCATGAGGTTGGAGAAGTCTTTAGGATAAGGTTTTTAAAACTCAGCAAAAAAGAAAAAACCAAACAAACCAAAAAGGAAAACGAAAACAAAATATTCCACACCTATAAGGCACTGAAACTTTGCTGAAAGTAAAACAATCATGTCTCATGTTTTTCAATATGACAGATACTCTTCATATTTCAGTCTCCACAATATGCACACAGAGGCACCTTGCCCAGCTAAGTCCCTTTAGTCCTCTCTTTCCAGCTCTCAAAGCCTTTCAATGCTAACAAATTCATGGGCAGGACGTGCCTTTACCACGTTTTGTCACACAACTTCAGCCATCCTTCACCATAAAAGCTTTGCTACTCAGCTCTGACTCCTCCAAAGGAATGTGCGCCTCTACGAAGGCTGCTGGGCACACCTTGCTTAACAAGCATGGCTTTCACCGATAGGGTTTAAGAGTGTCAAATGATTAAGTCCAGTTTTCACTGCTTTGAGCATCCGCACACCCATCCGCTTTTCAAAGCCCCAAAGCTTGAGAACGTTTGTAGAATGGCAAATCTCAATGGGGATCGTTATCGGTGTTTGAATTTCCATGGCCACGGGTGAGTCAGGCTCATTTAGAGCTGAGGCTGCAGGCTGATGAGCATCACTTTCATCAGCAACTGCTGCTTATACCGTGGCTCCTTCACCTTCCTGAAGGCTGCATGTGAAAGCAGCACAATAAACGACTGGGGAACTCATTTAAGTTAAAAGTTGTGTTTATTGTACTATCACAACTAAAGAGATGACCCAAGGGTGGCAAAAAGCAGAGGCTGCTTGAGACAAGCAGAGGTGCTGAAAAGTGTCAAGCCACATGACAATTAAGCCCGACCCAAAACCTGGCCATTTCACCTGGCAAAGACAAACGCCTTATTGTGGGCTAAACACATCTGTAAAGTCATCTGGAACTGGCAAACACAGCGCTGCTAGGAAGATTTCCAGCAAGAGACAAGGACTTGGCAAAGCAAAAAGGTGAGAATGCGTGCACAACAAAGCATAAAGCAAATCCAGCCCTTCCCCGTCCCACTCAGTCTGAGAGACTACATTTCACCTCACCTACCATCAACATTGTAGACTTTCAGGCCAGCCATGTGCTTCGCTGCTCGGGATTTGGAGGCTGTTAACAAGGCTGGGTTGTAGACTGTGAAATCTCGGTAGTAATTTTCCAGAACCACCAGTGCAGCTCGTTGGATGCTGGGTAAAGAAGAAAAAACAAAATATGATAAATCCCTTCAGACTGAAATAAGCTCTCTTGTTTCCATAAAATGTTAAAAAAAAAAAAGGAAGGAAGAAGAATAGTGATATTACTCGGAACAGAGCTGTCACACCAACAGGACCGTGCAATACCCAGAATATTAATTACTCTCTCTAGGACCTGAAATTTCATTTGAGATGCAAGATAAGTATCTCTGCCCTCAATAGGAGGATGCCAGGAAATCCCTAAACAAGGGCAGCGCATGAAGTGAAACACTAGGCTGCCTGCAGCCCGGGAAATGACAGAAGCAGAGCTCAGCACACCTCGGCAGTGCAATCCCTGTGCTGCAGAGACCTTGCTGAGGCTGAAGACCACAGCACCACACGGGTGTTGCTGTAGCTGCCCAGCCTGGATGGAGGGACCAGCTCCGGATGGATGCTTTTCCCTCTGAGTCACTTCCAGCCGCACCTCCATCCCAGCACCGACAAGAGGGCTCTCTGGAGCTTTCACAGCAAGATAAGATCGCTGCCTGAGGAGCACGGCCGCCAGAGACGGGGTTACCTCAGTACTGCTTGTTAAATCCCTGGCTAGGGACAGAATGAGGAGCAGTGACGCTCCCTCCATCCCTTTGAAGGGATGCCTCCGCATAAGATGACGACACACGGGAGCAAAACAAACACACGTGCCAGCAGCAGGAAAGGCTCAGTCCGGAGGTATCTTGCTTTGCCATCATTTTGATGACGGAGAGAGAGAGAGAGAGATGTCTGCAGGCACCGCTATCAACAAACAGGGCAGCACTTCAAAACAAGCCCGAGCTCTGGTGATTAAAGATGCGGGAACAGGACACAGCTCTCTCCATACCGCTCTGGCATTCCCAGCAAACACCGGGATCACCCACTCCGCCAACGGGAGCCACACTGAAAGTAATTTTTGTGCGTTCGAAGTTGAAATGGAACTGCCAAAACATTTGTTGGCAATTAATTGGAAAGGTCACACTTCCCAACAAGGCCTCGCGGAAGGAAAACAAAAAAGTATGCTCACACATATTACAACACAAGAAGAAAACATTACGAGGACGGTAATGCGGGAAAATAAGACATTAACAAATTAAGCCCTAAATTCAGTGCTCAGCGCTGCCACAGATTCCGCGTGTGTTCCCGGAGGAGCAATTTAAATTTTCCTGTGCTTTGTGCTAATATTAAACTTCTGTATCACACCCAAGTAATTTAAACACACACACTCATCCCACCATCCTCACTCTACAGCTGCCACACTCCCACTGATCAGTGAATTAAGCACAGATGCCAGCCCATTCAAGAGAATCTGAGAAAGAATAACAAACCCAGACTTGTTCACTGAGTAGCTTCTTCAGTCAGTATCATGGCACATCACCTTTCACTTGCTGTGTACCTTTGAGATGATGAATTTAGCTTTTGAAGCAAACTCCATCATTAGGATTGTTTGGAGGGATCCAGTAGAGTGTTTTAAAGAAGCTTTACCTTTCAGGTGCCACTCCTTCATATTTCCTCAGCTTACATTTGGTAAAAGCACTTATGCACTCAGCTACTGATGAAGAACCACTAGTTAACTAAGGAAACAATTTTCCTTTGATAAAGTAGTACAGACTGACCCACTGCCAGAAAAACGTAGATGTTGACACAGAACAGGTGAAAGTCATTTTATTTCTCCCTGCAAAGTTCTCATTTCTACTGTGAATTTGATGCAGCCTATAAAAAAAATTTCATAAAAGTAATCATGTGGCAGCAGCAAATATTCCCCCTTCTGACTGCATTCAAACATGATCAAGTTTTTCCATCTCTGCTGCCCAGGAAGATAAAACTCCATAGAGTTTCATCACAAAACACAGTGTTTGGAAAATGAGGACCAAATCAAAACAGGAAGATAAAAATGAACAGAGTTATTCTCTGTTAATACACTGTACTCATTTCAAACAGCACTGGAACTTCCATCCCAGCAGTGGGAAATGTTTGGGAGCTCCACTGACCAACTTTCTCTATTAGGACAAAACACAGTGCATCACAGCAGAGAATAATTTACTTTTATACATACACATTTTCCCTGGATCCCACCAACAGCATTATCATCAGGGTGCCAGCTTTCCCGCCTATCATCCCTTCCATCCCCTCATTAAATAACCTTCCCCACCAATTCACTGGCACGTGCACTCAAAATCCAAATATAACAAAGCTTTTACATTGCAGCAAGCAACAATTATTGTCCTGAAATTAAAGCCCAGGTATTTCTTGCTGATGCAAATCCAGTACAGGTTCAATTCCACACAAGATACCTCAGTCGCACAGAGGAGTCTGCTTTCTAGAAGAAAAATGTAATGAACATCAGTTTCCTGAATTTCTGCCAGCCCATTTCTGTCTCCCATGTAGTCCATCCTAAGTGTGGCACGTTAGGAAGACAGCTACAAGTACAACTCTTCCAATTCTGTTACAGGGAAAAAAAATAAATTAGAAGCTGCAGACAAGTAAATTAAAAGGGTCACAATGATTTGCAAGAGCAAGGAAAAGGCTGAATCAGAGCCTCCTGGGCTGAGTTGCTCAACCTCTTCACCCACATCAAGGGGAAGCCTCACCCTGGCTGGCCAGGACAGCCAGCCCTGCCCCACGCAGATGCTGCAAAGCAACAAGAACCCGTGAACCTGTGTCCCCAGCCGGCACAGGGGGCACCCAAGGCTCCTGTGCAGCACCACGCCAGCAGGAAGGCATGGCAGCGCCCGGAGCAGCACGAGGAGCCTGCAGCAGCACAGCAAACACCAAGCAATTCTGCTGTCTCCCGACAGCAATCCAGGCTCTTCGGGCTCCCCGTGCAGGGCAGACCCTCCGCTGCCCTGCCAGCAAGGTGAAGCAGCTGCAGGAAGCCGCCTCTCCACCCACAGCTCCAGCGGGAATGGGAACTGGCAGCTTTCCTGGAGGCCACCAGTCTGGAGAGGCGGCTTCCTTGCAGCGCTGTCTCGGGAAGGGTTCAGCACCATGTCGGTCACTGCATTCATTCACCCCGCGTCTCAGCGAGCCGGGCCCAGGCTCTCCTTTTGTTCAGCGCTCTGAAAGAATGGGGAGGGGCAGGAAGAGAACGAACAGAAAGTTTCAATATTTAATCGCCCGTATGAAAGAGGTCAGAGTGAGGATTGTTCTCACGTCCCATCCAGACGGTCTGGCAGCCCAGCGTATTTCAGGCATTGTAGCAAACTACCAGAACGCAGAAAAAAGCGTATCACAGAAACACAGAAATCATCCTAGAAAGGCTTGGGTTGAAAGAGTCCTCAAAGATCATCTAGTTCTAACCCCACTCCCCTCCACCCCCGCCATGGGCAGAGTACAAAAATGAGGACATAAAAAACATTTCCATGGAACAATTCCGATTCAAAACTTATGGCACAAGAGGAAAACGCCTTGCACGACCCAGCAGCCGACTGGGAACACAGTTTTCCTCGCAGGCAGTGTCAGCGAGGCTCCAGGCTTTGCTGCTCTGTGTTTTGTGCAGTTGGAGGGTTGCTTGTTTCCAATGATTAGTTTCACCCCCCTGGAGAAGGCCATGCCACAGCACGCTGCCAAGAGGGAAAGCAAACAAGCAGACCCAGCAGAAGCACAGGGTACCCCAGCGGCATTTGGCAGCAGACAAATGCAGAGCCCTTTACTAACAGTAATGAATTAACTTTTACAGGGCATCCAAGGAAGTGGAGGAGGGGACTATGTGACACAAAGGTAGCAGCTATTTTTTTCTCTCAAAGGGGTAAGTCAGGAGCAGTTTTGCCTCAATACTTGCTGCTCACAAAGCATTTGAATATTTGCAGCCTTGCCATACTCTGTCTCAGAGGCCACTTAGTGTTTGCCTTTTGTGACACAACTACACCAACAGTGAAATTGGCTTTTCTTAGTGGATTTCTAGGAAAACAGTCCAGTACTGTACTGAAGCAAAGCACAAGGAAAGAAGCCTGTTTATATCATCAAAATACTGGCTTTGGACACTGATGGTTTCTAGGAAAAGGGGTTTGAGTTTTATGAAGTGGTGGGAAAGAGCTGGTGAAAATAAAAAATAAGGAGAGGAAAAAAATTGCAGCCCCACCTCTATGCACCTGTCACTCACATGGTTTTAGGAGTTTTGTACTTTCCTGCTAAGCTAGAAATGTAGCCTTTCATGGTACTATACCAAACATCAGGAGACACTGAGAATCATTGAGGGCAGAGGAGTGTCCCACACTTTTGCAACAGATCTGTGCACACATCCAGAAAGAGATGAGCTGTTCTACCAGAGCATTCTTGCTATGGATGCAGATCTTGCAGCATCAGGATTTAGAGTGAGCCACACACACCTCAAATACACAGGGACAGTCAGAGGTTTGATGACTGCTCTGCTAATTGAGGGCTGAGGAAGCCTGGGGTTATTTAATCAAATGGTTCCCAGCACAGACTCCTCTCCTCCAAACAACAGTTTTCTAACATTCCTCAAAACAGGCACAGTATCAAAACAAGCCAAGGTCTTTGGGCACATCAAACACTTGCCACAGCCAACTGGGAAGTCTGGTACCTCAAAGAAAAGCTAAGAAAAGATTCCACAACACAGTCTTCCAAGGAGAGTAAGCTTTGCCTTACCAGATGCCTCCAACCTACAAGTGCATCGAGCTTGCCTACTGCAAGAGGTACTGAGGTCTCCTGGGGCACTGAGCTCCCATCCACAGCACTTTGTACTCTCCTGCAGTGCTGTCAACTCACACCCAACCAACAGGCTCAGAGGACTGCTCTGCCTTCCCTTGTTGTACTACCACTTCTCCCTCCCAGAAAATTCCCTTTTTTTTTCCTTTCTCATACACTTTTGCCAGAGCACAGAGCTAGGGCTCAAGTTCCTGATCCTTCACCCTGCTGGACTGTTTTCCCAGAGCAAAGTCAACAGAATGAGAAATAAAACTGGAAATAGACAAGTGAAGTCAAATGTTTCTGACATCCACAAGCCTGCTGAAGACGATTACAGAAGGAATTGCCACCATCCTCAATGCAGACCTGCTCTGCCCGTCATAGCTACAGGTGAGGCCAGCACAGGCTGCCCAGATAGGTGACCATGGGCAGCACTGCCACAGTGCTGGCAAGATACAAGGGATTTGGTACTCTGTCCTTCCCAAGCAACACCTTGGAGCAGGGCTCCCAAGAAGACCAAGGTCATGCAGAAGCATTTTGCAGCACTGGCAGAAGCACAAATGCCTTGGCTACAGCTTTGTCCCCTCCAGTAAACAGAGCCCGAGTCAGATCCCAGCAGAGATGCCAAGACAAGGAACTGCTCCAGCAGCTGTGGCCAAACAAGCAGAGCAGAAAAATGCCTTTTGATTGTCATAACTACAAGAGCATTTCAGTTTGGTACAGTCAAGAGAACAGGACTGCAGCTCCTAGGAAAAGGAAAACCACATTTTCTTGTCAGACAACCACAACTGAGATCTCCACTTGGCTAAGGCAGGCAAGTACAATCCTCGCCTTCCCTGGAACAGGCACTGGGCAACCAGGACACAGCAGGTTTGTTTTAGATACCCGACTTCTGGCATTTGGTGAGGCAGGGAAAAGAATTTGCAAAGTCAAACCTTTATCAGGGAAGAGAAGAAAATCTTGTCATAGTAACAGGCTGTCAGCCTGATGGCAGCACAGCTGCTGCCCCCAAGGAAGCGAACATCCATCCATTAATGGTACAATTTATATGGAACCCAAACACACACAAAGCTTGCCCCAGTTTTGCAGTGACCCATCTCCATCTTGTCCCTCCCCTCACAGCCTTTTTGACAACATGGAAGGAAAAGGACAGGAATTTAAAGGGTGTCCCCATCTATATCCAACACTGAACATCTGAACAACATACGACTGCTGGAAATTTAAGTAAAGCACCAGCTGAGTTTCTAACTACAGATCTCCCCTTTTCTGCCCTGTGCAGTCCAAGACACGTTCTTCAACAGACATTATAAGTCTCATCTTTTGCAAGACAAAAATCAGAATCAACACACCAGCTGAGCAATACAATAGTTCACTGCTGATGTAGAAGAGATTTCAACACAGAAATTTTCTGAATGAGACAGAGAGAGGAGTAGAATTCATTTTCAGGTTGGCTTGTTTTCCCCAAACCTCAAAAGCAGCCTAGTCAAAACCCTCCAGTACAGGTGAAAAAGAAAAGTATCTCTGCAAGTCTACTACTAACTTTGCTGTTACATTTGAATGTTTTTGTTTTGAAGGGAAGCTGTGAGTATTTTGAAAAAGCAAGATTTTACAGGAGGGTATGACCATAATTGGGGGCTGGGGGGAAATCAACTCCTTTACCTCATACAAACTAAACTACTTACTTAAGCCTTCCTGAGGAATCCTATAAAGGCACTCCCAAGGCCAGCACTAAAAAGATGCTGTTACAGAAGTACAGAGCACAAAGTTTTAGCCAGCAGCTATAAAACCCAAGTAAACCCAATGGCATGCTCCCACTGCAGTTCTTCTTCTGAGAAACTTCCAAGACTTTTACCTCAGGAAGTTAACTGGTCTTTAGGGTACCAGCACACAGCCTGAATGTTTTCCCCAGTCACCTTTATTGGTAGAACCTCAAAACTTGATGAATGCTTTCCCAACAGCTGCACTGCCCTTCCTTCCACTTCCAACAGCTGAAGGTGGCAGCTAGTATAAAAGCCTAGGAAAAAAACCCTATATGGTAATATGTAGTGAGTAGGAGGAAGAGGAGGAGAACACAGTCCTCTCACTCAAGGAGTGGTCCAAAAGGTCCAATAATATGATTTGCCAGGAAAGAACAATCACTGTGTTGAGGTCAGATGCTGTGACAGCACCACACTTCTCTTCCTCAGTTAACACTATGAACATCTCGTTCCACAGTAGGCAGTGCCAAGGGACACAAAGAACATATAGACGCTTGTTACCTCCAACACCATATTCAACAGACAGAAAATTAAATATGCTATAAAAGTTTAACCTGCGTTTTAGAAACAATGGAGGTTCTGGAGCACCAGAAGAGCTTCCTATGCACGGCAGAGGACTCTCTTTGGAAAAAAAAAAAAACAAACAAGATTTAATCCTCTGCTGAGACTAAGCTTTTTGCCAGGCTCTCTGTGTACAATTATAGGAGGCTTTATTGCAGCAGGTCAGCCTAGGTAACTGGAAAGATTCCCTTCCAGCCCCTCACAGAACAGCAGAGGGAGTTTAACATGTGGCAAAGCACCGTGGCCCCAGTTGCCTCCATGGGGATGGGTGAGTGTACAACAAGAGCAGCTTCAGGAGCTGCATCTGAAAGAGCAGCCTGTGAAAGCCTGAACACGTGGTGCAACAAACTTTTCCCTCAGAAAGCTGAGGAACTCAGATGCCAGGAGAGCAGGCTCCAAAGCAAACTGCCCACATCCTCTTAAGCCAAGACCCCTTCTCCAAGGGGAGCAGCGTGTGTGGGGGGGTGTTGTCAAGCACTTACCATGCAGGTACCTAGCAGAACCACTACATCCAAATGGTATAGCTCATGGATTAACCAGGGCACAACAGCAGCTTTCAGGCACTCACAGCTCGGGCTGCATTTCAGCCAGTTCCTCAGACACCAATAACCACATGCAGATGCCCCAAGAGCTCACAAACTAGACACCCACTTCCCTTTGACGCCTTCAAACAGGCGAAGGCACTACCTTCTCATCAACCAGAAAGAGAACACTTGCCACCAGCATCTCATTGCTCCAGGGTCTGCTGCAACACTGACAAGAGACACGAGAGGCAAAGGAGCTGCCTGTGCCCTGCCATGCATCTGCTATGTCCCAGACACCTGCAGTGAACCAAAACAACACCTGGCCAGACATCCACACCTCAAGCCCTACCCAGCACCCTCAGGAGCCGCTAGCAGTTGAACTGGACCTGGAGAGTAGCAACTACTGGATCCAGGAGCTAGAGCTCAGAAAGGGGTTTTCCAAGGGCACTGCTAGCACACCAAACATTTGTCCCCACTATATGGTTTTGCCAGGTGGTGGGGGTATCCTCCAGGGAGCTAATGAGACTACTATCTTGCTTATTCATGAGAAAAAAAACCACAAGCAAACCACCAGCTATTGTCTGCTCACACTAAAGTAAAGCCAAAACTGTGAAAGGCTTTCTTCATCAATTGAGCAAATGGGAGTTTGGGAAGGAAAGCAGTGAGAGAAGAACACAAAGGGGGCAGCTTAAGTGAAAAGGAAGAAACTGCTGCTGAGCCTTCCCCACAAACCTGCACAGCACAGTAGACACAGGCACACCAGAAACACATGGGTGTTGACAAAGCAGGGACAAGTTGGCTTCCCCAGGCACTGTGGGTGCTGCATCCAGCTGCCAGGAGTCCAAAGGGATCCACTTGTCCACACCCAATTTGACACAGACCCATGACCAATTTGAGAGAATCGGGGACACTGCTGAAGTCAATCTTACAGTTAACATTTGCACAGCTGAGCAGAATATTGAGCCCAATGAGCCGTGTGGAAGGAGACCTGCATGACTCAAGATAATAATTTACAAAGTCCAGTCCCACAGCTGAGATATGACTATAAACCAAACCCACAGAAGTAAGCTGCCATCCATTTGTGTGCCATGTCCAGCTCTGAATCTTCAAGGACAGAGGTGCTCCAGGCCAATCCCTCATGCGTGGTCCAGGGCTGGTCTCCTGTAGGTCAGATGGACTGGGGAGGAGAAGCAAGGACTTGGAGGCTCTCCTCTCCCCAAGGCTCAGCAGAGGAACAGAGTTTGCAGACAGAGCTGTGCCCCATCAAGGAGGGCTCCTGCAGACTGAAGGAATCTATGGGGCATGATAGGATTCATGCAATACTCCTCAAAGAGCTGGCTGATGTCATTGCAAAGCTTCTCTTGAGGATTTTTGAGCAGTCACTGCCCTGATTTTCAAGAAGGGCAAGAAGGAGGATTCCAGATACTGCAGGCCTGTCAGTGTCACTTCAGTGCCTGGTAAAGTGATGGAGAAGATTATTCTGGGAGATATTGAAAAGCACCTGAAAGTGTGATGACAACACAGCCATAACTCATGGCCAGCACAGCTTCATGGGAGGAAAGTCCTGCTTATCAAACCTCATTTCCTTTCATGACAAGGTAACTCAGCTAGTTGATCAAGGGAAGCCAGTTGGTGTCATCTTTTTGGATTTCAGTAAAGCTTTTCATATTGCCTCTCACAGGATCCTACTGGACAAGATGTCCATATTCAGCTGGATAAACACATCACGTGATGGGTGAGCAGCTGGGTCAGGCACAAAGGGTTACAGTCAATGGTGTGACATCAGACTGGAGACCTGTCTAGTGGGGTTCCACAGGGCTCCATCCTCAGCCCCATGCTCTTCAACATCTTCATAAGTGCCTTGGACACAGGACTGGGAGGGATATTAAGCAATTCTGCAGATGATACAAAATGTGGAAGAACAGCTGATGCCCTTGAAGGCAGGGAGGCCCTGCAGAGAGACCCAGGCAAATCACAGGGCTGGGCAATTACCAACCATGTGAAGTTCAACAAGGGAAAGGAACTGGTTCTGCACGTGGGATGGGGCAATTCTGGATGTACAGACAGATTGAGGAATGAGATGTGGGACAGCAGTGCCGCAGAAAGGGACCTGGGGTTCCTGGTCAATGACAAGTTGAATTCAAGTCTGTGGCCATGAGAGAATTCTATCCTGCATCTTTCCCTCAGCTCCACCAAACCTTTCCTCTGCCACCACAAGCCTTTGTAAGCATTAAACACTACAAGGGTAGTTAAGAAGACTGCAGAAATCAAGATGAGCAAAATAATCCGAGTAGAAAAATACACAGACAAACTGAAAAAGCTACATGGATAATAGAGATATAAATTACTAGTTCCCCAATTCCTCCACTGCATTGCTGTGCAACTATACAATATTTCTTTGGGAGGGGTGAGGAAGGATCAGGCTGCTGACAGGATTTTTTTCTGCAGCAGCATTAGCTTAAGAAGTGATGCAGAACTATGATCAAACATTTATGTAATTGAGGGGTGTACCGAGTATTTCTGAGGGAGGTGTAACCTCTTTCAAAAGTTTCTACACACTTCAGGTTGTATTTAGGATTTAGGGCATTTCAAACAAGTCAGGGGGACAGAACAATGTCAAGGTGTGCTTTACCTTCTGAACACAGGAATTAGGAGCAAGATCACGAGCTTACCCTGCATGCAAGGGTGAGTTGAGGCAGGCACTTAGTGCAGACACAAGGGATGAAATACCAGACACCCCCAAGCCCTGAGTCACAGGGCACCCATCAGGCTCCAGATCAAGCTGTGTCCTGCTCCAGCACCCAAGAATCCTGCAGAAGTCAGGAACATATGGGACCCGGATTACCATTTCCAGTTCCTGGGAGCAGCATAATCCACAACAGTGATGCATTTCCTCTTCCCAGCATACACACATGGTATTCCTCTGATTAGTCTAAGCCTCAAATGAAAAAAAAAAAAGTATATGCAGGAATTGGCAGGTATGGCAAGAAGTTTTTAAGAGTCTGCATGTACACAAGATATTTGAAGCATGAACAGGCTTTAAATTAAGGCCAGTCTTTAGCCAAGCTATATGAATAGTTATGAAGTAACTAAGGGTGGGGCTTTTTGTTAATACTGGTTTTTTGAGGGTGGGAGAAGGGGTTAGTTGCTGATTTAGGGTGTTTCTTTTAAGTCAAAGCTAAGAAGTACAGCTGTAATTTCAAGAAAATAACAAAGTGTTCAAAGCTTCTACTGGCAGTGAAACTCCAGTGCTGTAATAGGATTTCACATTTAAATGCTGCAGCCATGAAACTTTAGCATTCAGCTCTTGATCCTATAGCTGTCTGGTCGGATGCTCTCTCAAGAGGAGCATCTCTTCTTTGATTCCCAGGTGGGGATGGGATTAATGTGGCAGGACTTTGAATGAGGTCTTTTGAGTCAATAGAGCAGCTTTAACTTGTTCTAGAGTTCCTATCAAAACACCTGGGAATGTTGTTCTCCTGCAAGCCACACAGAGAGGCCTGAAGAGGCAGCATCCACTTCAGCCACTAGCAGACCTTTGCACTCAGAGAGGTATCAGCTCTCTAAGCACAGCCCAGCCTTCCTTGCACAGCATCCCTCCACCACACAGCATCCCCCGCAAAGCTCCACCCCAGCAAGCTCTGCACAAGCAAGGGCCACCTGATTTTATAACCAGCACTCAGCAAACCCTACAAACAACACTAGGGCCACAGGGACATGACCTGCAGCTCCAAGCTGAAAGAAAAAATCCAGCCCCAGCAAGGATGTAGATAACCTTCTACCAGGACTAACTAGAGGAACGCAAGCCAGAGTCAGCAGCCTGAAGCTCCAAACCACAGCCAAGGTCTCTTACTGCTGTGCCAGGAATCTGTTTTCCTGTCAGCCAGGGAATAGCTCTCCCCACATTGTCAGCTGATGTCCCCACTTGACCTACACTGAACAAAAGAAATTTAAGCACTGAAGTTCATTTAAGCATGTACTGGAGGGGCAATCAAGTTATAAGTGAAAATACTGCCCTCAAGTTTATAGCCATTAATATATAAATTATTTTTAAGATTCTATTACTACCACGCAGCTCCTTATTAACTTTTCCTTACTTCTTCAGGGTAGAGTCAGGAATTAGCTTCCATATTTATTAGACTTTACTTGTTGTGCTATATGAGAACTATAAATTCACAACCCCGTGTCCTCTTAGCAAGGCGCGAGCCTCCTCTTTTCCCCCCAAAGGGCACACAGCTCACTTCTTTGCAGAATATTTGTATTTAATCGTTCACCACAAGAAACAGACGTCAAAGGTTGAAGGGGTGGATTTTTTTTGCAGCATTTGAAGATAAAAGTACCTTCATGGCCACAAAATTTGTTCGGCAGCTTAGAGAGGCCATCTGTCTCTGTGGGTGGTACACACAGGCACTTCAGAGGGCACGGACAGCAGTGGAACAGAAATTCCACAACAAACCCCCAAAGTACAGGGTAGGCTGGAGTGCATACCGTTCTTGGACTTCTGGGCAGTGCTGGTTTTGAAAGACAAGCCAACAAGAAAGGAAATCCCTGCAGATGAACCCAGTGGCATTTCCTCCACACCATCTCTTTCAGAAAGACGAGCAGCTCCTCACCAG
Source organism: Passer domesticus (assembly GCF_036417665.1). NCBI lineage: Eukaryota > Metazoa > Chordata > Aves > Passeriformes > Passeridae > Passer > Passer domesticus. The sequence continues at coordinate 104,789,984 of NC_087475.1, read as the reverse complement.
GGAGCAAGTAACACTGTACTGGCCATGGGGGTTAATAATTGACAGCGGGCACTTCACCTACAAGTAGGCTTGTAAACTTTTAAAGTATTAAGTATTCCAAAAATGCAGGACTGCTCCCGGGTATAACAAACAGCCTGGCCACTTGCCCTTGCTGCCTGGTGCATCTGCAGGAGCACAGACAAGACTGGTACCTGGCCTGGTGTCTGGGGCACTCAGCTCACGCTCAGTGGCACAGAGGGTGCTGGGGGGATCAGGGATCGAGATCAAGGAAGGGAGGAGTGAAGGGTAGAAAAATGTGGGCACTTCAGTTGCCCCAGCTCTCTCCCCTTTATCAAAAGGAGGAGCAGTTCCACATGAAAAGCCAGATGTAAAATGTGGAAACTATGCAGAAAGGCTAGGAAAACATGCTCCTTTCAGAAAAGCACACCCTCCACGGCTTCCGAGACAGACTTTACCACATCCCAGTCGAGTTGTGCATGTTGTCAATACTTACACGGTCCATCCTAGGCTTCCCCTCACCTCTAATGAGGAGTACCTGGCATTCCTGGAGCTTGCTGTTCACTTCTGTCACAAACAAGCAGCCTCTTAATGAGGTGCTGCTCTGACCCATGTCGTAAGTCCTAGCTGAACTTTGCTGGCAACACACTCCTTGCACCACCAAACAGACCCTTGTAAAACAGAACAAGGCACCATTCCCATAACTCATCTGGAACATCAAAGGAGAGTGCTCCCTACTCAGAAGGGAACAGCACTTTTTTTTTTTTTTTCAGAGGCTACTGGAAAATTCCCTTCTGTAATTCCAAGGGTACCCTCCTGGCTAGAGCAATCATATCTCTGCAGCACCATCCTCCAGAGGAGAGGCAGCAGACACAGGCAGAGGGGGAAAGTATGGCCTGTGACTAAAAATGGTTAAGAATGTGGCTGAAAATATCTTCCTATATAAGTCATTATCAGCTCATCCACAAGTCAGAGCTTTCGTCCCTACTCCGTGACTACTTCATGGCATGGGGTGTTTGAAAGGTGCTAATGCTCAAGTGCCCGCTGTGAACAAAGTTCAGCACTTTCAGGACTGGGAGCACGGAAAAGCAGCCCAGATGAGTTGCAAGAAGTTGCAGAGATGATGAGCTGCAAAAAGGTGGATGTAAACGCAGTTTTGTGAAGTGCTGCTGGAGAGACACTGGATTGGGGGGGTGTCACAAGTCTGACACCTCTCAGTGCTAAAGAAGCTGCTCTGGAGGAGACCCCTCAGTTTCCCCAAGAGCTTCACACCTGCAGGTGCAATTAACACCCATTTAGCCGGCTATCCCAGAACTCCTGGGGAGGGGAGACTGATCAATGCTTGTGCTCATCGCGTTTGGTGATGGGCAGGAAAAAAAAAAAAATCACACAAATGGGCATCAGAACACCTTGTACAGATTTCAGGACAGGGAAAACGTATTCAAGAACAAGGCTAAGTTCACACAGGCTGGAGGCTCCAGCAAGAGAGCTGGTCTGCAAAAACCGTGTAACGCTGTTCAAGCAAGTTCCTGCTATCAGAGCAGCAGGACAGTTAATAATATGTTTTGCTACAGGACAAGGTAAAAACTCATCAGCGTGCATCACTACAGAAGACGGTGAGCTTGAAGAAACTCCAAGGAGAAAGGAGGGTCAGTGTAATTCCTCAGATCCCTGGGAACACAGAGCAAACAAACTGCACAGGGGGAGAAGGAAAAGACTGGAGCGTCTCCAGCAGGATTTAGCTCGGCAGGTAGAGCACTGCACTATGGTGCACCAATGTTTGTCCTGCAGTCCCTTCTGACTGCCCTACTGGAAACAGAAATACCCCAGAAGTGTATGTGTGGGCTCAGTTCTCCACCAGAAACCAGCAAGATTGCAGCAGCTCTTGCTCAGGGAAGAGATCTAGCTGCCTAAACCCATGGTTACAAACCATGCTAGAAACAGAAACCAAAGTGTCTATATTCCATAGAAGCTTTTGAGGAGTTAAAAAGATTTTAAAACAGCACAAGAGTTGACACAACTCCAGACAAGAGGACTCTGTACAGTTCAAATGCTGACCTCGTGCTCTTCATCAGCACCCTCGACATGGGGAGGTATACTTGAGCAACAAGATCAGATGTCAAGGCTTACAAATGCAGGCTGGAATATGGAGACGCCTATTCCCACTCCTCTAGGTCTCCACACATTCCCTCAGTAGTGAACAAAGTACCAGTGGCACCAAGGAATGCCTGACAAGAGAGCACTCATCAGATTAATCAGTAAATACTGACAACCTAGAGATCAGCTTTATAAGCAAGAGGTCCAACAAACACCCAAAGCAGCTGGGAGACAGACTGAACGTGATCCCCTTGCACAGAACATGTCTGCCCCTCCTTTCTTTTGTGAGTGTGTGCAAGCCACCAGGTCCCTCAGTAAGGCATTGATAATTTCTGCAGGGAAGGTACTGGGTTTTCAGAGACAGGTACTTGTTTTGAGGAAACAGCTGTTCTCTTTATTTTTAAACCACAGTTTAATTTAATTTTTAAACCACCGTTCAGCAAACACCCATGCAAATGGAGATGGGCAACAAGGGTACAGGGAATGTTCAAGCACACTTTTACCATACAGCACTGCTACTTCTGAATACCAAACTTCTCTTGATTGGATTGACAAGAGAACACTGACCAGCTCACAGCCATCTGCAAAACTTGAACCCTGATTCTAAAGGTGTACATAGGTTTCCTCACCAGCTTCCTAGCCTCACGGTTCATAAAGGCAAACCCACACCAGAAAGGACAGTGTCCTGGTTTTCTCTGGGATTGCATTACTTTTCTTCCCAGTAAACTGATGTTTGGGTTGTTGCTAAGCACTGCTTACTTTAAGTCAAGGACTTTTCATTTTCCCATGCTCTGCCACTCAGTAACGAGTTGCACAAGAAGCTGTGAGGGAGCACAGCCAGGACAGCTGACCCAAAGTGGCCAAGGGGATATTCCATACCACAGAACATCATGCTCCGTGTATCAATTGAGGACAGCTGGCCAGGAGCCACCAATCACTGCCTGGGAACAGGCTGGGCATCAGTCTGGGGGTGGAGAGCAACCCTCTCGAGCATCACTTGCCTTCCTTGGGTTTTATTTCCCTCCCTCTCCTCTCTTCATTACAAGTACTATTATCAATGTCATTATAATTAGTATTATATTTCACATTAATTAAAATGTTCAGCTGTTCTTATCTCAACCCACAGATTTTACCTTTTCCCTGATTCTCATCCCCATCCTACAGAGTGAGGTGTGAGTGAGGGGCTGTGTGGTACTTACCTGCCAGCTGGGGTAAACGACGACAGACAGAAAAGAAGACTGAAACTCCAACTCTTTTAAACAGCCCAACACAAGATGAACTATCACAGCTCTGCTCCTCACATACCTGCTGCAAGGATGAGCAAAAGGGAGGAGGAGGACCCACTCAAACATTTCTAACCTCAGAAAACCAAGACTAACTGTCCTGCAGCCCAACATCCAGTCTACGTGAAAGATCAGTAATTACCACATGTATTACAAGACATTCATTTTCTTGAGCTGTCTAGACTAGCAAAGCTCTAGGGTGGGAAAGAGTACTCACTGGATAGGAAGGCAATATGGTTAGCACCCTAACTACATAAAAGGAGGGGTTTCTCCAGCAAGATCCTTCCTACACAGTTTCTGAGCTATAAAGACAGTACTGAACTCTGGATGACAAGTGTCATCAGCATCCCTATTTACAGGGAAAAATAGAAGCTGCAAATCCAAGCCTCCACTCGCTAAAGTATCGGCCTTTCGACTGAAGTTATCTACTGTTTGTTGTGCTCCCCCACCTTTGCTTCCCTTTGTTGTTGCTTTCAAAGTCTCGCCACCATTCCCCCCCAACCTCCTGTATTTTCCCAGGCTTGACCTTTCCTGCATCTCTGCTGCTCCCTGCTCTTTACCCACACATACCACCAGAAAGCATTTGCCCCGTGTGGCAACCCTTCCTCCAGAAGGAGCAGCGGAGCAGTCAGTGAGCTGAGACTTGGCACCACACTCATCGAGACTCCTATTTAATTTTTACCTCCCCCCTCCAAGCTCCTGAATCAACGCCAAAGGGAACGTTCGTTTTGGCAGTCAAGTCTCCCAGAAGAAAAGTTATAGCCAAAGTGCTGGGGGTGGGACCAAGACAGCCTATTAATAGGCTGATTATAATATGAATTTGGGGAACTAGTCCCAAATATGCTTACCCTCCTGGACCTAGGGCTCTCAGGGGTGGAGTGGAATACCTAACTCAGCACTTTCAACTTCTTTACCGCATCTGGAGCCAAGCAGGGTGGAAAATCCTGTCTGTACCCTGCCTCGCAAAAACATGGTTTGCCAGAAGGGCAGCTGAGCTATTGTTTTCTTCCCTTCTCCCCCAGAAAACAAGTTGCTCTCATACTTACAAAGCAGCTCCCTCTACCTCACCAGAAAAGACCTAGAATTGGAAAGCTTCCATCTTTGCATTAAAAAGGGTGATATCAACAATTTTGCTGTGAAGGAAAAAAAATCCAGAATGACTCCAAGAAGCAACACGGAACAATCCAAGATCCCTTCTCACCACTAGTTTCTCCAGAGCACACTAGACTGCTGAGGAAGATAGACTCCATGGATTGTTTGTCATCAAAACTTTTAAGATATTTGAGAGCATAAAGAGACAAAAGGTTTTGATTTCAGGAGACAGTCAGATTACTATACCTGTAAAAGAAAGCTGTTTCCTTCCAGATGACAGCTCAAAACCTCCCCAAGACCCCTTTAAAAGTGTTAGGATGAAGCAAGTATACATGGTGTCAAAAAGAGTCCAAAGGCAGGAGCATGTGGTACATGGCTATTCCATCATAGTTAGAACCACCTCTCCAGCACACCTACAAGGCTGCTTTTCTCCAGCCTTCCTGAAATCCAGACTGTCCTTGCATGTCTTCACATTCTCCCATCAACAGACCTCCCACTCCAGCCCCATGCCTCGGCCAGAGAATCAGGGGCAGAAAGCAGCCCCAACCTACATTTCATCAACTAGCATGACAAGACCTTAATGAAAACTGTGCAAAGTTATGCTGTGAATATGACCATGATTTTTTTTTCATGTTTCACAAACATGTCACAATCCTAACCCCTTAGATGCTGAAGGACATTAACTACATTCACTTTTTATGCAGTTGGTCACATGGCAGCCACAACCTTTATCAAGATCTGAAGCTCTTACACATAAGTAACACACAGAGAGGAGAAACTCTTCCTTTGCTGTGAGACACTGGGCCCTAATCAAATCTACAGCTTTACCTTTGTAGCAGCAAATATGGAAAGACATGCAGGTTTCAAAATACATGTCAATATACATTATGCTCATCTGTCAAACTATGGAAAAAGCAACACTAGTTTAGCATTATCAGACATGCTTGATGAGCCTCTTCTGTTACACTGGAGCATCCATGTGCTACGTGGCTTACATTCAATGTACCAAAAAAAACCAAAATCAGCTTGCCAACAAACAAGAAGTTAAAAGTTTTCATACATCTTAGATTTTATCCTAAGTTTTACAACTCATTTCAAAACCCTGCTGCAAAGGAAAGAATTGGAGAAAACACTGCTTCTAACACATGCACTATTAAACATTCAGGCCTTGATTCTCAAGCAAGTTCTTTGCCTCCAGTGACAAGTTAGACATGCACACTTTGGCAGGTGTAGGATCTCAATTCCTCTGAACACAAACCCACAATCTACAACCAAGCAAACTCCCTCATACCAAATCTGCTCTGTGTGTGTATATATGGGTAAATACTGACACATACCAAAGTTTCTCTGCTGAATTCACTTATGACAGAACTGCCTCATCACGCCTCAAGGCACAATATTGTAGCACAGGGAAACTCTGGTACTCATCTTTCCATCTCTCTCATCATATAGGTTATACTGGCTCACTGACCACAGAGCAATTAAGCTCAAAAAAATTTATTTCACAAGAAAACCAACAGATTTTTGAAATCCTGAAAGAGACATTTAATTAAGTCAATTGGTGCACGTCCAAGGGCTCTCCACATTTTACAGAGAAGGAAAACAAAGCAGAGTCCAGACCTACTTCACCCAAGAGGCCTCAAGTTCTTCTTTACCCAGGAGAAAACTCCCGGACTTCAGCTTCAACCACTAAATCTGCTTCAAAGCAATTCCACTGCTAAGCTAACGGCTGCAGGAGGCTGCTCCTACATCCATTTAAACCAGCAGATGCTAATCTCTTCATCTGCCACAGATACACATGCCATTGGGGTCTGGACAGGATAAGCTCAACAGATGTTTAAGTGCACATTCAGCCTGGGGAATCATCTCCAGAGCTCAGCTGCTAGCTTCACAGGACACAGGAACTAAGGGATTTCAGAAGAGCTTTGCAGGACACAGGAACTAAGGCAATTCAGACACCTGTCCTTTTTTGTACCGTCGCTAAGGGAAGCACTAATGCCAGCAGCAGGGTGGAAGCAGCATCCTTGTGTCATACTTATGGCTCCCAGATACATCCAACCCAGCAAACTGATCCATACCTAATGGCAAAAAGAGCATCATGACATAAAACCATCAGCTTCTGCCATGTGGCCTGGCCTGCTGTCAGGAGTCTCCGAGCAGTTATGTTCTTCATGGCCTGAAGGGCTGCTCCCAAAGCAGCGCCTGGCCCCTACAACCAAAATGCACAAGGCAGCCCCAACTACACAAGGAAAGCTCTCCATTTTCCTCCAGTAAAGAGACAGGGAAAGAAGCCCAGACAAGGATTTTAAAGATCTCATCAGGATATTGACCATCCCAAAGTTATGGCATCAGCTTTTTTTCATTCACTGAAATGCACAGGACTCCTCTGAGGCAGGTACAGCCTCTCCCACACTCAGAGAGAGGGCAGAGAGATTCAGTCTGTTAACTTTGGAGGGACTCTGGAATTCTTCTGGGGGAAGATTCATGAATCAGCAACAACACAGACCCAAATGCAGCTGATCCTTCACGCCACAGCAGAGCCACACTTATCTACACCAGCAGACTCCAAGGGCTCGCACCTACCTGAGGTGTCCCAGGCTGTAGTATCGCGACTCTCCGTCCGTGGAGCGAACCACCTTGACGGTGAACATGGGCTGCAGCTGCCGCAGCTCCAGCAGCACGATGGCCAGGTAGTGGATGAAGAGCAGGGCATCCACCAGAGACACGGCGTACTGCACTATCCCTTGGTAGTTGGTGTCCTTCGAGTCCAAGATGCGAACGCCGTAAAAGAGCCAGTAGGAAAACACAAAGAGGAATATGAGGACCAGCAGAAGGGCCCGAAACACAAACACCCTCGGTAGGTCTGCCTTGGGCTGGCGGAAAAAAAGAGCCCAGGTCCCGATCAGGAGAATGAGGAGTTTAAACGCCACAGAGATGAACAGTCCCTCACAGACAGTACCACACGGCTCCAGATCATCTCGCCACAGGATCTGGGGTAACAGAATGAAGGCAATGGGGGTGAGGAAGACTAGGAGTCCGAGAACAGCTGCCACTGTTAAGCCCAGGTAACGCTTGCAGTCCAACCCAACGCTGTCTTCCAGATCCTTACTGATCCGGGCAATGTCCTCCTGGGAAATACTGTGCTCAGAGGTGCCTGTGATTGCCGTTGTGGTCTCACCCCAGTTGTCATCCTGAAGGAGGAAGAGATAAATAGAAATAACATTGAAACAATCAGGCTGTTCCTTCCAGATGTTCTATTTTTCTTGCCTGGAAAGACTGCTATGACAGCCTTAAGTTCCAGAAAAAATATACAGCAAAAGCAACACTTTAAACATAGTGAATAATCAACCCTGACAATTAGTAAAAGTTTGGAAACAACAGCAACTTGTCCAAACCAGTGACTATAAACAGGTGATAAAAGCCCATAACTGCAGAGCAGGTAGCTCTGCTTGCTGTGCCACTCACTGAATCCCCAGAGGTTCCTCTTCCAGCACATTTAACGAATTACATGACATAAGTCTTGGAAACTGTAGTAATCACCAGTTCCCATGTCCAGGGCAAGGACTAGTATTCTTCCAGCCCACAAATTCTGCAGTGCAACTGCACCACAGAAGCACCTGGAAGGGAAATTTTCATTTCAGCGTTTCAAGCCAGTTGTTTTTGTTACACAATCAAAAACATGTTCACACATTATTTTTCCATGTTCCATAGAAGCAACCACACCTCCAGCAAGTTCCTCCACTTCACTGTCTTTTATTTTCCTCTACAGTAGCGCTGCCTTCAGTAGCTGACAATCTAATAAAAGTTTAGTTAAACCAACACATTACAGGTGATCACAGAGGATATTTTCAGGTATGGGGCTTTTAAGTTTAGAGGATCCTAGACTGCCAAGTAGCTCTGGTATTACAATCCAGGCCATTGTCAGAAGCCACTTACTCACAAAGAGGCTTACCTGAAATACAGTCACCATGCTGGCAAGTTTCAGATTACATTACGTGTTCTGAAAGTCTCATTTCTTCCCTAGCTAACATCAGACAATGTCTGCATTGGTTCTCCCAAGCTACAATGCCTCCAATTGCTCCTTCCAGGTGCTGGCACAGCCAAAGAGCTACACTGGCATGTACGGATTTGACTCACAGCTGCTGCTGGAGTGACTCATGCACATGGAGGCTCCTGATGCTTCCCACAAATGCATGCCAAAGAGTGGCAATGCATGTGGCTCTGCTGCTTGGCACCTGGCACACCTTTGTAGCCGCAATGCTCACTCAGAACCACATTTTTGCTTTTCTTCCTAAGAATATGTTCCTGCAGCCTGTGTCATTAATAGGATTTACAACTTCCCTCAAACTTCTCCAACTGCACATGCTGACCAAACAACTTATTTGAAAGAGACAGGCATAATTTTAAACCTTTATTCACTTCTTTTTAAGAGCTAAAGGAAAGGACTAGACTGAAGCAGCACAACTACTTGGAACAACTCCCAACTCCATGGATTTAACTTCTAAAGCACTCCAAGACATGAATACCTCCCATGCCTAGAGCAGTAGGGTTTTGAGACAGACCAACCACAAACAGTCAGCATCTTGAATTAATATGAGGGGTTTTTGAGTCACTTCTCACCAAAGCAGAGGCCCCAGAAGAGATCTGCATTGTAGTATGTCCTGAAAAGCAGCATATTCCTACCACATTGTACTCTTTAACAGCACCTCTGCAATTCAAGCATTTCAACTATTTTATGTTTATGCATTAAGTAGTTCTGCATAGTTTCCTCCATTTGATGAACTGCAAAATTGTGCAGAAAAGAGAAGGGACAGGAACACCAGGGCAGCTTAAGGCAACATCCCAGAAGACAACAGGCAACCCTAGTCACAGTCTAGCCCTTACAACTCTTGCCACTTGAAAAAGTGGACTACAGCCTAATGCAAAAAAATGTGCATTTATATGGAACCACAGACCAGAGGATGTTTTGGGTTGAAAGGGTTTTTAAAGATCATCCAGTTCCAACCCTCTTGCCATGGGCAGGGTCATCTTCTACTAGACCAGGTTGCTCAAAGCCCCATCTAACCCAGCCTTGGAACATTTCCAGGGATGGGGCATCCACAACCTCTCTGTGCAATCTGTTCCAGTGACTCACCACCCTCACAGTAAATAATTTCTTCCTAATATCCAGTCTACACCTACCCCCTTTCAGTTTAAAGCCATTCCCTCTGTCCTATCACTACATGCCCTTGCAAAAAGTCCCTCTCTGGCTCACTTGTTGGCTCCTTTCAGATACTGAAAGGCCACAAAATAAGGTCACCTCAAGGCCTTCTCTTCTCCAGGCTGAACCACCCCACCTGTCTCAGCCTCTCCTCACAGGAGAGGAAATATGACGCTAAATCTCTGGTGGTACACAGTTGTTGGACCTAACTGAGGACTCTCTGCTCCCTAGGAAAAAAGTCTGGCTCACACATCAAGTTATTTAGCTTTGGCTTTAATTGAGGAGGGCTGCATGAAAACAAGGACTTAGGAATTCACCAGTGCCTTCAGAACTATTTGAAAAAACAGCTGGGACTCATGAAAAGAAGCAACTGATTACAAAATACCAAATTACAGGACATGAAATGAGTACATGAACACTGTTACAAGTACCAGCACACACAGTTTGGCTGGAAACTGCACGCTGATTTTGATTTTTTTTTTTTTTTTTTTTTTTTGTAAAGGGAGAAGGGGAGCCCCACAGCCAAAGATTAACAAACCCCAAATCCAGCCCAGGAGGGGCTGGATTCTAGGTCTTGGAGGGTCTTGGAGCACCAGCCATTCTTTGAAAATGAATATGTACCTCTAGATCACCTGCTGGAGCAGAGCACTGGATCCATCCTAGGTACAATCCAAATGCAGCATTATTCTAGTTTTTACCAAACCCACTGTTAATGTACTAGCTTTGTCTGAGTCCATCCTCTTTCACAACTATTTCACACTAGTTTCACATCTCTTGATTCCTTTCCCTATTGGAATACTGGTTCTAATGCACTTTACAAGATTACCTGGAGCAAATCCTGGTTAAAAACTGAAATACACATACAGCTGAAAGGGCTGAATAATGCACAGTGAGACAATGGAAACACGTATTTCTACAGAGCTTGACAGATGACACTCTGGAGAGAGAGTCAAAGTAGTGCCCAAGGAATTGTCACTGGTGCTGACAGAAACAGCACCTCACAACAAGACAGAGGTGATGGAGACCTTGGCTGTGTGCACGAGCAAAGGGCACCATAAGCCACATTGCTTACTAAACAGCATGCAAGCAATTCTTTGTTCCCACCCCCCAGCCAGCGAGCCCCATGCTCTGTGCCACACACACCCTGCAGGTCTGCTCTCCTTACCTGGCCCTCCTCGGCCCGAGAGGCGTCATTCCCGAGCAGCGGCTCTGCAGGAGGTGTCTGGATAGTGACGGACTTCTCAGACCGACTGCCATCTTTGCTTCGGGGAGATTTGTGTCTGTCCCGGCTCCTTTTTCAAACAGAGGAGGAGGAGAATAATGTTACCAGTAACTCTGTGGAGCAGGGCCTGAAAGGTGCTGCACCTGTACCTGCAACAGGTGCCCCAAGCATTAGGTCAGCCAGTTTGTCCTTCTCTTGATCAACAGACTCAGGCTGTGACAAAACAAGCTCTGGAGGAGGAAGAAAGGGACCTTGCCCAGACAAGCTGACAGCCTGGAGGCTGGGACAGACCACCCCCTCAGTGGTAGCAGAGGGGAGGACAGGCATCCATGCCCACCACCTCACCTTCTCTTAAAACACCTTCCATCAGTGCTGTGCTTAAAAGGAAAGCCTGCATGCCACAAACTGGCAATTCCATTTGGAATTTACTGGTCTACACAGTTCTCCACCTGCAAGAAAGTGTCTTGCAGGGACATGCCCAGTTAACACAAGGAATTAATCAATAGAGCTTTATTTCCTGCAAAGCAGAATCTTGTCATCTCTGACCTTAACACTGTAGGACAATTGGTGAAGTTTATTTCCGCTGGTTAATAACCTCAAGTTAACCTCTCACAAAGAAAGCAAGAACATCAAGGGTACAAGGCCAGTCTTTATTTCCAGAGCACCCTTGCAGACCTCACAGCTTCTCATCTGAGAAAGTCTCAAGATGAATTAAGCCCCACCAATCTGCTCACCAATGCTTTCCTCCCCGTTCCCACATGGACAGGAAAGCAGGCTTTGCACTGGAAACCCTCACTGTGTTCAGGGACTGGCTTAACACTCGTGAGCATCCCAGCTCTGCCTCTCTCTTGGAATTACCAAAGCCAAAAGGTTTCATGGGATGACACTTTTTCTAGTTTAAGGGCTCTAGGATTTTTATGTTGTTTTTGGAACTTTGTGGGCATCTTTCCACACAGCATTCTAAGTTTAAAAGGACAATCTGTATTAGGGGTTGGATGCTAAAGAAGGGAAAAAAGGCAAACAAGACATGTTTTACTCGATAATTGGACTGTGAGCAAAGAGACTTCATGGAAGAATTATTTTTCCAACCACACAGGGTAATTGCTTCCGAATTGCAAAATTATTTTGAACCAGCTCAGTAATAAGTTGCAAACAGTAAGTGTCACATATTTCACATGTAAAACTAAGAATGACGTAGATAAAAAAAGAAAAGAAAACGCTCCAAATAATCGGAAGTTTCAGAGCAGATGGGTTTTCAGGCTGTTGAACTACCACAACAGAAAGGACTTGCTATTCAAGTTCAAAAAAGCCTGACTTCTAATCCAATCAACGCTGATAAAGGACTTGTTGCCGACTCAAGTACCACTCAAATTCTATTTAAAAAAACCTCAACACACCATTAACAGAGTAGGCTGGAGGAGGGTGGGGAGAGGCAGGAAACCTTATTATTACAGAATAAAGAAATGGCATCAGAAGACAACTAGTAATTATCAGTTTAGGAAGTCTAACTCTTCTCCCCAGATACTGTACTCATCCCTCACCCTTTAAGAGGGGAGTTAGGTGATCTTTTCTTTCTACTGGCACTATCCCAATCTTTTTGGCCACACATAACCCCAGCATGCATCCAACAGGTTGAATATGACTGAATTAGCAGCTTCAAGTCTCCTCACTTTGTTCCCATGAGGACTTTCCACGTCTATCTCCTCCAGAGACACGGGTCCACTGATTTTATCCTGGCTTACAGCTTTTTTTCCCACTGGACATATCCTAACTTAGAGCAGTAAGTAATTAAAAACAAACATCTCCTTACCCTTGTCTGTGAGCTTTTTTGGAGTGACCTGAGTAGTGGGAGTATCCCGAATATGTTGATTCTGTATCCATTGCAGCAGACATCGGGTGCGCACGGAAGGGGCACAGATTTTATTTAGAAGATGAGTTCCCGGTGCTCCTGAGGTGGAGTCCGTGGTAAAAGTGCTTTCCTGGGTACTCTTCGCTTCCCAGTCATCGGTGAGATCTGGTCCCAGAGATTCAGTGAGCTTCACTTAAAAGGAATCTGATCAGAGGGGAGGGGAGGGAGGGTGCTTGGCTTCTCACGATTGACCTAAGAAACGAGAAACAGGCATGGAAGTGTACTCTAAGCAAAGCAAGACATCATCCCTGTTGCAGGAATTCCCTCACTCTGGCACATATCACACTCATCAAGCCTGTCCTGCTCAGCCTCTCTTTCTGATCTAGTGAAATATATGCATTTGAAGAACTTCAAATTAATTCAGTGCATCTGTTTTGCAGAGTTTAGCCCATTCATCCAAAAATCTGGAAGAGACAGTCTAGGACACCTGGTAGGGACAATGACTGGGCACAGCAGCCTTACATACCAAAATTCACCCACAGAAGAATGACCAGGCTTGGCTTTGACACCACATCTCTTCTCCTGCATGACACAGCCCAAATAACCCCCCTTTCAGAACAGCAGCATTACAGCCTGTTTACAAGGGGAAGGGGTGGGGGTGAGGGCAACTTCCCTAGGAGAAATGCTGGAGAGAATCAGCCCACCATGTCTGAACCTGCTTTGTTTTCATAACTGCAAGGTGTGCCCATTATACAGGCATTAGTTACTATACAATCAATGCACTGTGAACACCTCCCTCTCTTTGTAACCTTTGCCTCCAGAAGCTAATTCGGGCCTTGAAGAATTCAATTTTATTAAAAATCATCTCTAAATATACACATACTAATAACACTGGGGAGAGTCGATTAGAGATCACATCTAGCTTATATGGGCCAAAGCTTCCTACAATGCACTTCCATTTGGAACAGCAGCTGAAGTCACATCTGTAAAGGGCAGAAGAGGGTCATGCTTTTTGGAGCAGGGCAACATTAGAACAATTCCCAACAGTAACATGTCAAAACCTCTGAGACCGGTGGGAAGGAAGGGTAGACATCATTCCACTTTCCAAATCCACATCCTGTGTTAGGTGAGAAGAGAAATTGAAAGGAGGGGAGTTAATCACTGGTTTGGGGAAACACATGCAAATAGGGAAGAGGGAAGGGTTGCAGCTATGGACAGAGGTACCCTGGCACAGGCTGGGGCACACAGGAGCACTCTCACATGCCTTCTGCCTAGGCAACTGCTGCCTCCAGCCAACACAGGACTATGCCAGGCTTTCAGAGTGGGCAAAAGAGCACTTTAAAATTAAATTAGATCCCTCCGTAATTTTTGGCTCACAGCAGTTTCTGAAGCTCTTAGCAATAAAAAAAGGCAACCACTTCTTTCATCCCTCTCCTTCCCCAAAGACAGAGGGACAGCAACAGAAATCCTGCTTTGGCCAACTATAAGATTCCTCCACTAACACCTCCACAGAAGCTCGCAGCAGAGCAGAGCTCTGCCACATGCAAGCAGTGCCAAAGAACGGAGCCTCATCCCCACAGGGCTCCTTGGCTGGAGGGGCAATCTAAACAAAGCAAAGCAGCACCCCCACTGCATCCAGAGCTGCAGGTATTTGCACAACACTTGGGCTTTCCAGGGCTCTTGGAAAGCAGAAAGGCATGGGGATCTTTTGTGTTCAGGATTCCCAAGCTCTAAGGGCATATTGTGCCTCAGAGAATACGGAAAGGACAAACTAGGATGGGACCATAAGGCCCGGTTTCAGGAGGAAAGGAATGAGGATGGATTTAAATACAGTAAAACAAAGCCAAGGCACAGCACAGTTTGGAAAATGGCATAATTACTGTAACAAGAATAAAAATCCCCCAGCCTAGGATGTGATGTTAACACTCGTTAACTCCCTAGATTTGCACACAGCTTGTACCTTACTGCTCCAGCAATAGGCTCATTAAAGCTGATTTTTACCTCTACTGTCCTGCTAGGCAACACAGAAAAATCCTTTCTCTGTGTTTGTCTTCCTCTGATAAATGGAGCTGAGGCCACGACCCCCCTACGTTCAAAAAGCACTATGAGGAGATGGCTACACAGGACTTTACAGTCATTAGGCACCACAGACCAGAAACACCCTCAGCTGAACAAAAGGTGACAAGTTATTGTAGTCTTAAACCGCTGTTTGTGATGTTACTGGAGTCCCTTCGAGAACAGCCATTACCTTTACAGATACATATCACTGTATGGAATGGAAAAGGAAAAGGAAAAGCAAGGAGAGCTGTTGGCATACATCAGTAAGGGTTACATATTTTTCCTAGCCCTCTAGGAAAGTATAAACTCCCACCCTTTTCCTCTAACCACATAAAAGAATTTTCCCCCAAATCCCAGGTAAAATAATCAGAGCTGAGACAGGGACTGGGAATAGAGCTCCTCTTTCGATCCCTCACCCCATCAGCACAGGATCATACTTCTCTGGGAACATTTCTGCAGGTAGAGGCTGCTGTGCAAATGCACAGGCTGTCTGGGCAGGTACCATGAACAAGCACTGCCCACTTTATGGTGAGTGAAGTAAGGCACTGCTTGGGCACCAGGCAGAAAAGTCCAACACAGGAACATCAGGGCAGGCTGGATCATGCCAACTTTCCTTTTCTGTGTAAGCAAGAGCAACGGCTTTGACACAGTTCTGTGAAAAGTCAACAAGGCGGCCCCCAAAAACCTTCAAGTCTCCTGGATCACTGTCAAAAGCAGTAATCTCAGAGGTATTTTCCAACCTAAATGATTCTATGATGAACTCAGGGACTCTGCACCTCCTCCTTGCCCCAACTGCAGGATACACCAGTACCTAAATAGATCTTCCTGTTGAGGCACTCACAGGCCAGTCAGGAACAAAAGACATCTGCCCAGCCTCAGCTGCAAAAAGCAGAAGACCACTAGTAGGCTTTGCCTGGTGCCCAACTGAGACTGATTGTCAAGAAGGCTTCCAAGATTTGTCCAACAGAGTGTAGCCTGGATTGCTAGACAGACACCACTCCCAGCCACGGAGGGAGATGCACAGTGCAAACACACATTCCTTACAGCCATGCCAAGCCAGTTACCCACCTCCTGCTCTACTTCACAGCAGGAAGGCAGGGCAGCCTTACACCACAAAAGCTTCTGAAACTACTGTGGAAGAGGTAAGGAAGGGACCAAAAGACAATTAACAAGCTAAACTACATCTCTAGGCTGGAGCTTTTCCAATGGCATAGACTGGAAGAAGTCAACACTGGATTAGCCATCATCCCAAGAGTGCCCACTACTAGAGCCTGAGGACACCCAGAGAAGACAAGCTGTACGTGTGTCCTTCATAACACAACTATATCCAAACTAAGCACAGTCTTTATACACCTCCACTACTAAATCACTGTTAATGATGATTCCTACCCTACCCCTCTGGGCAAGAACAACTGGTCTGCTTAAAGCAGCAGCCCCATCATTTTGGGGCCTCTTCCCTTCACAAAAGAGCGTGAATTCAGAGTACAACACAGCCAACAGAAATGGCTTCACAAAAGATCATTACATCTTGCAGGACTCTGCTGAAGGCATGGTCTGTTTGCAGAGCTTCTGGCCCTGCATGAAACAAAGCTCTGCTGGCCTGAGGGTACAGTTGCACTGTATTTCAGCGTTGACAAGAAAGCTGGTGTAAGTAGCTTCCACCTCCGCACCACGGTTCACCACTCTCAGTTGTGTCAACACAATTCTCAGCAAGCAAATAGCACTGCTGGAAAACAAAACAAAAAATCCCTTTTCGCCCCCCTGCCACGCTTTTGTCTTGGATCCTTTCCGTGACCTAGTTCACAGCACAGCTCAAAACAGCAAAACCAACATCAGGGTGAATAGCAGCACAAGCGAACAGCTAGAGGGGAGATGGGAATGCCTCCTCTGCTCCACCATGACAGTTGTATAAACTGTACACCCAGAACTTTTCTCCAAGTAGGGCCAGCACTCTCACTATGCCCTTCCCTTACTCACTGATGACAGAAAGAAGCCAAGAACTAGATGGAAAACAATGGTAAGGGCACCCCAAAGTAAATTTTGGGTCCCTGTGCTGGCAAGGAGGACTGCTGCACCCTGCATGACAGTGAAGAAATGTAGTTACCCCTGAATACCCCAGAGATCACTGTAATTACAGTTTCTACACAGCTACACAACTCATTGTAACTCCCTCTTTTCATAAGCTCATAAATCTCAAGAAGAGGTCTTTTGAATTGCTATTTTCCACACTGGAAGCCCAATCCTATTTCCAATGAAGCTTGCTTTGTGATCGTCTTCAAGGGAGAGCAGTTTGGCTCCCAGCCCAAGAGAAATTTAAAAGAGCAAGTTACATCTTTAAATCAAAGAGGGCAAACGCAAACAACAGCTCCCTTTTACATCCTATGCTTTCCCAATGGATTTCCCCTGTGAAGCTGAGGCAAATAACTCCAGAGCGGCTCATCTTTGAAATCTTTGCACAGTTTCAATCTTGCTCTGTTTAAAACTTGCAATGAATTAGAGTTGGTTTACCAGTCAGTTCATGAAGTTGTATGTATTTGGAAGTGCCATCTGGAGTGCAAAGCAGCCACAAGTGTCCGTGAGGATGTGCGCAGAATTCAGCTCCAAACGCTGTCAGCCTCACTTGTTAAACAGCACCAGCTGTCTGTGGGGTAATGAGTGCCCACAAGCTATTGCACTGAGAAATCTTTTTTCCCTTCATTTAGTGAAACGAAGAGCTTTGCAAATCAAACACACTGAACCTCAAGCGCTGAGGGTTCAAAAGTAAAAACAATTAAGACAGCTAGGCAGTGAGGAACCTTTTCCAACTCTGGCATTGGCTTGGCTGCACAGTACTGCTGCAGCACATTCCCATTATTCACTTCAGGAAAACGAGAAGTTGCGTAACTTCAACTGCAGACATAGTAAGACCTATGAGCAATGCCACAGGAACCTCTTGCTTTTGAATTTCCTGAACAGGCCCCAGTCCAGCAACTTGATCTGGAAGCACATAAGTTCATCCATGCTCATCTACTCACAGAGCCAAGACTTCCAGTTTTAACGGGCAACGAGCTTTGGGAAACAAGGTTTTTCTAAAGTATTTGTATTTATTTCTGCATGTCATTAAATAAGATCAATTTTGGCCTTATATATATATATATATATATATATATATATATATATATATATAAAAAGTAAACCATGGCTTTTACTATATGGTAAAGGCTCTTGATTTGCAAGCCCCTCATTCCAAAAAAACCCATTTAGCAGTCAGCAAATTCAAGCCCTCTAGCAATAGGTTCTCTTTTCTTTTGCTTCTCAGAGGCTCCTCAGAAAGATTTCACAGATCCCCTGGAATTTCCAGCACCAAAGCTGAAAACCATTAGTCCATGACATGGATATATCAGAAAGAAAGGCCATTTGGTTTATTGAAGCAATCCACTGTTTAATCAGAACATGCAGCAACACAGGTCTGAAAGCACAGCAACTGACAAGAGAAAAACCCAGGCAAAACCACCACTCAGGTGAGCGGAGTTTCCAAGCAGTAATCCCCAGTCTCTTGCCCCCCTTTACACAGCTGGAAGCTCTCTACATGGGGCCATCTATAAAGCTCTTCCCTGGAGGAGGTCCTCTGCCCACTCCAAGAGCCACATCTGTCCTGTCCAAGTTTCTGAAGCACAATGAGCATTTGAGACTATCATGCAAACTACACCTTGTGCTTGCTCACTCATGGGTGTGTTCCATGCTGCCAGATCTCCTCTTAACCCCAGAGCCATGCAACTTGGCACAAGGTATTGTGGCCTCAGCCTCAGGACACCAGAGCACCTGGGATTGTGTACAGGAATACAGTTTCCCATATTGACATTTAAAACAAAACAAATGGGAAAAAGATTCTCACAAGACACTGCTGACACTGCCTAGCCCAGCAGGCAGCACCTACACCTCATTTTCAATATTTGCTTTTAGCAATAGCACTTGGATACTGAGTTAGCATTAAAAGGTATGAACTGGAAAATGTATTTCTACTGAAAGAGCACTCCCTCCTTTAACACACTTCATATCTGCCTGCATTTTCTATTTAAATTCAGAACAAAAAAGACATCTGCAGACCCTGAGAAAATCCCCAGGACACACCACAGTGGGACTCCACAGAATGAAGTCTCTCTATATCTGCCTCATGCTCAAATCTGTACAAGCCCAATGCCATTCTGCCCTTGCAAGGAGAGAGGGCAAAGGTGTTGACCCCTGAGGAAATAACCATTGATTTTTAATTTGATCCAAGTCAGAAAATTCTGACATATAGGTTAATGAGGAATTAAAAGAAGTACAAAGATCATTTTTACACAGGTTAATTTTATTCTTCCAAGCTGTGGTACCAGACATGGAGAAACATGAGCTTACTGTTTCCCACCAGCAGAACTGGACATCACAGTTCTCCACTCAGGTCTGCCCCTCAGGTCCCCACACAGCAGCACAAGCCCTGCAGCAGCACAGTCACGTTTCTGATACCATCCTTTGCTTTGGTTGCAAGAGGTGGGGGTGTAAGGAAGGCAGGCTACAACAAAACATGCAGTTCTGCTAGTACAACTGCAGTCCTTTGGTACTGTTGCCCTAGTACTGTATCCCAGTCTCACAATGACAGGAAGCCCTCTCCAGGTGCACATATCCATGAGACAACAGCCACCAGGAACAACTGCCACTACTAACCAAAACCAAAGGCCAGAAGCAACCACTGGGAGCTGCTGGTCGGTGGCTGGGAGCAGTTAGATATTTGCCTGGCCCGTTCCAGTACAGCCTGGGATTATTCCAAAATTTCAGCTATAGGAACATTTTTAAAGGAGGCTTTCTACAAGACTCCATTCACGTTTATTTTTCAAAATTAACAACTGTAGTGATCACAGAGCCAACACTGGCCTCATAACTGTGGCCAGCTAAATAGCCAAACCCCAGTGGGGGAAAAGAGCCAAGCATGGTCAAAACGAAGCTTTTCAAAGGTGGCAAAGCACTGCCGAAGCTCCCTTCTCCACAATTCTCCTCCTTGAAGTCAGGCTGAGCTCACAGGCAATGATATCACAGAACATACTTCATAACATCCTAATTTGCACTTCCAGCCAGCGTGACTCCATTTCTTAACTCTTTATAGCTGCACAGATCTTATGGGCCGTTCACTACTGACAAACCTGGGGTCAGAAAAATCCCACTGCTCCAAACAGTCACAGAATCGCCCACCTGCCTCCTCAGACCGAAAACCCTGCCATCAAGTCACTTATGCTTTCACCGGTTCTGCAATTCAAAGAGTTTAGTTCACCACCTTGACAACCTTCTGAATAAAAAAACAACCCCCCCGTGTTATTTCGCAGCAGCTCTCCTTCCCGTCACTTCTGCTCCCGCTCCCGCGCTGCCCAGCGGGATGAGCCCAAACACAGAGCAGTTTGTTTCACACGGCGTGGGCAGGCAAGGCACCATCCGCGTTCACAGCAGCGCGGAGCCTCCCGCACCAACAGCGCCCGGGCTCCTCGCAGGGCGAGGCTCGGCAGCCACAGCGCTGCTGCGCCCACGGCCCTCGCCGACACCGAGCGGCTTCTCCCGGGATGCCGAGATCGCGGACCCGCCGCCCCAGCAGCCTCACGGCGGGCAGGCTGAGCCCCGGCCGGCAGGAGGGAGGCCCCCGCCCGCCTCCCACCTCCGCCCAGGCACGGGAACCAGCGCGCAGCCCGGGAAGCGCCGGGCAGGGCAGCGGGACGCGGCGGGCTGGCCCCGCAGCGGGCACCGCCGGGGCTCGCAGCCGCACAGCCCGGCCGGGCACGGACGCCGCGGCCAGGCGCGGGAGCCGGAGGCTGCCACACCGCCGGTCCCGGCGGCGGGAGGGCGTGGCGGGAGCAGCGGCATCGCCCTCCCGCACAGACAGACGGGCAGATGGACGGACTCACCTCCCTCCCGCAGCCGTCCCATGCTGCCGCCGGCACCGACCCGACCCTCCGCCGCCGCGCCGCTCCCCGCCACCTTCCCCGGCGGCGGCCGCCGTCGCTGCTGCCGCTTTCCGCTTCCTGTGCCCGGCACCGCCCCGCACCCCGTCCCGCCCCCGCCGGAGCCACCGCCCCCGGGCGAGGCTCGCCTGCCCGGGAAGCGGCCGCCCTCACGGTGGCTGGGACTCCGGCACCTAAATCCCGCTAGAGCCGAGCCCTGCTGCAGCCGCGCCTGGTGGGGCTGTGCGGCCGAGCCGCTGCTCAGCCCCCGAGGCCTGATTTGACTCTCGAACCTCTCCCCGTGGTTCAGCCTCCTCTGCACCTGGGGCGTGCACACGCTCCTTCTCATCTCCTACCGCTGCTTCCCCCATCGCCGCCCTCCGTGCTCGCGGTGCCCAGCCCATGAGCCCCGCAGCTCTTCCAAGGCTCTGCAGCTCTCCTCCACCCAGCCGTGATCCTCGCCTGTCCTATGCCGTCACCTTCCTCCAAGAGAAAGATCAGTCCCTTGGAGCTATCCCATCCCAGGCTACGGTGTTCTTGGGTTTCCTCCAAGGCTAAGTGTATTGCCAGGCACTCTAATGCCCCGCTTTCGCGACAGCTTGGTCTGTTCCTCCACCCAAAGCCTGCAGCTGCAGCGCCCTTTGCCCCTGGTCACAAGAGAACTGCCATGAGGAAGGACCTCCTGCCGCCCAGGGAGAAGGGCCTGGTTTGCCTGAAGCCTGCCTTGGGCACCAAATTCCTGACACCACTTGCTCTAGGCAGGTGGAAAGGAAACGGGAGACTCCTATGTTAGCACAAGTGATATTTTTTACATATAAATGTTGCTCCTATTTCATTCCACCTTTGGTTTGTCTTACCCTTTAAAAATATTTAAGTTTTCAGGACATAAAATGAGCTAGCAACTGGGAATGTATGAAAAAAATCTAGACCTCCTAAATTCCAGTCCTGCACTTTGAACTGCTCAGGTATGGCCCAGGCCACAAATGGAACAAATGCACAAGAAACTGAAGGTATTCCTATTTGATAAGTGTATGTTTTGCACTTCTGTAGATGGCATCTTTTATTTTTTCCCCTCCACTTTGCATTCCCTCCCTTTTTCCAAAATAATGCCACAGTTTTATTTGTGGTGCTTGCCCCTACCCAACACCCGTAGACCATGGAATGACTTCACAATGAAACAGTCAACCAGGAATAACAAGAAACCTTTCCATACCACTCTGATTTGGTAGTTACATTACCTCCTATTTTGCATGGCATACACGCTTACCCAACCCTGTGACTGACTGGAAGAGTCTGATATCAACTGATAGGCTCCATCTTGTATTATGCATCAACATGTGTCTAAACTTGCCCAAGGCCCGAGTACTCTGCAGCATTCCAGGGACTGTCTCTGCCCTGAAAAGCATCTGACACCCTGCTGAAAGCCTGCCTCAGTCTCACTGCCTGCTGAGGGCTCTCCACGGCTCATGGGCTTGCTCATTTTGTCACATTTCACCCTGCTCAGAGGTGACAAAAGACAACAGGCTTGAGCTTAAGCAGGACACCCGTCTGGAGCAGGGCAGAGACTCGGTCCAAGGAGCAAGGTTTTACCTGTGCCATGTGGGGGAGATACTGCCCTGCCTGAAAGGCTATGGAAACTCAGGGGAAAACATCAACACGGGAATGAGGCCTTTACCCAAGGCCTGTAGCTAGACTTCTTTGAAAGCACCAAAGAAACTCTGCTAAATCTATTTCTTTTCCATGTTGCTCCACCAGCTGCTCAAGAAGATTTAGAGGATTTCTCAATACTCGTTTCATGGTTTAGAGCAGCAGGATTTGTTGCAGTACCGCACAGAAAGGAGATTGCTAGGGATGCACACAACCCTCAGTGAGAACCAGCACCCGTGCCCTGCCCAGACCTGGTGCAGATTCCCATTAGACCCAGCAGTGAAGCCCCTCACACCTAACTAGGTCAAGGCGTTACACAGAAGACTGGCAAAGGGGGAATACACTGAAGATGGGCTCAGGGGCAGATTCTGTGATACTGTCACATGCTTATGTCTCCTCATCTGTTTAAACCTTTAAGACATGAGGAAATGTTTCGTATGAGTCAAGCTACCTGTGTAGTAGGGTCATAGTTCAGAAATTTGTGAAGTGCTCTGCTCCTGTACACTACTGAATTTCTAAAATTAGAATTGATTAGAGTTTTCTTTACCTGAATGGATTTTACTGATTCATAGAAGAATTGTTTCAGTTGGAATGGACCTCTGGAGGTCCAGTCTTTCCACTCAGAACAGGGTCAACTAAAGCAGGTTGCTCGGGGCTGTGCCAGGCAGGGTTTTGAACATCTCCGAAGACAAAGAGTCCACAAGCTCCCTGGGCAACCTGCTCCAGTATTTAACAAATGAATAGTAAAAATGGGGTTTTTCTCACATTTAAATGTAATTTCATGCATCTCAGTTGGCACCTGTTCCCTCCTTGCCTTTCACTAGGTCCCACTGAGAAGAGTGGCTCCACTTTTTTACTCCCTTCCAAGTGATATCTATACACAGTGATACACATTTACACACATCAACTCCCCTCTGAAGCCTCTCCTCAAAGCTAAAAAATCCCAGCTCCTGGTGTGTCAGATGTGGCAATCCCTGAATCATGTTAGTGGACTCCAGTATGTCCGTGTCAAAAAAAAGTTGGTTTCTGGTCCAGAGTGTGTTTGTAATGCAAAACAGACTGTTCCATTCTCCTCTGCTTTGATCTTTTCCTGTTCCTTATGGAACAGTGGCCAGGAGATATTTTAGGAAGGATTTGTAAATGGTCAAGTATATGGTTTGGCCCTGCTCTATGGCATGATCTTAGATACACACACAGATAGGTGAGGAGCTAGTGCACACGTATGAAGCCAGGCCCAAACTGTTTCCTGAAGTGGCACACAAGAAAGGGATATGATTTCAGATTCTTCATCCCTTTCTGCAGCAGACTTGAGATCATTTTGTGAGCATAAATACCTTTGATTTGCTCCAAAGTTGTCTCTCTTCTGTGGAAAAAAAAAAGCAATCCTTATAATGTGAATGTCAATGCTGCAACCTCAAATTCACTGGGGGCAGCAGGGAGAGGATAGTAGATGCCCTGCACTTATTTCAGCAAGTTAATTAAATAATTATTTTCTGCTTAAGCCACCAAAACCAAAGCCTTTATCAGATTTTGCAAAAAGCAACTTCTCTCTTTCCCTAACTCTCTGTTGATTTGATTTTTTCAACAGCAACATGATTAGCATTCTCATTTCATACAGCTCCTTGAGGGGGTTGTTTCCATCCTTAGCTTTGAAGAAACACACAGGAAAATGTTACAAGTGCAAGCAGGAACATTCTCTTCCTGCCTGAAACATGAGGATCCAGACAGTTCCTGGATCCTCGGTTCACATTTGCTGAAGGGTCTACGTGCCTTCCCACCAGTGCAGTACCTGACCAGGTATCTGACCAGGGCCAAGATGCGTGGATAGTGTAGTCCAACATGAAATACACACACTTGCAGGAAATTCAAATCATACAGACATCTGTGTTCTAGAGAAGCCACTCATATGTAATTCTACTAATCCATCTCCTGCATTCCTCGGGCTTGGACTTTGCACCATGAAAAGCATGAGTTGGACAGAAAACCAGAGAGAGATGAGGGACTTTCTGAAATGTGGACATTATCCTTTATTATAGCAAATCCTTTAGGATTTTGAATCATTCTGTCTTACACTTTGATTTGCTGATCACAGTGCATCAGCAACCTGCTATTCACTGAAATCATCTGAATAAAGGTCTACATTCTCTCTTCCAGGATCATATACAGTAAAGCGATGGGAGTTTTCACACAATTTGACATATATGTTACACTTTAAAGTCATCTCTCAGGTCAAAAGTTTGCTTTTCTTTTTCCTCCAGGACCCTGGCTTTGCTTATTTCAAAATTAATCAATCTCCTTATCCTTATATTTTTCTGTTGATCAGTTTTGTAGGTCAGATTCTGCTCTGTTTGGAGATACACACATACAATATTTTTGTTAAGACACTGAGGTTGAATTCAGTGTAGATTTTTTCCATCACCTTGGAAACCAGTCTTCTTTCCTCAAAATCCAGGCTCCACCTTCCCCAACACACAGTGACATATCCAGATAATTTTTGTCTCTGAAAAAATTCAGTGACAAAATCACATGTCTACATATGTCCATAAAACCTGATTGATTTCTGTGCTTGGTATTGCTTTTACTACTTCCTGAATAGAAGGGAAAGATCATTCTCAAGTTACAGGCCACTAAAGAGAAAATTTGTGTGCATAATGCCTTGAGAATCAGAGGCAATGCTTTGTCAAGAAACACAAGCGTGAGCTGAGCCAGCACAAGTATAAATGTCACTCTGAATTACAGCCTGCTTTTATATAGCATCAGCTGGAGCCTCTAGCACGGGGTGCAAAGTTTTCTCCTGAGACTGGATGTCACTTCATAGGCCCTATCTGATGAAACTGCTCCTACAGCCAGTCTGAGCTGTGCATGACCGTGCTCTCAGCTGCTGACCTCATGCCAGCAGCTTACATCCAAAGTTCAAGTAAACGTGCAATGGCAGAAATGCACAAAGTGCCACTTTTCAGCTCTTCTGCTGCAAAAAATCTTGTTTGGAAGAAGAGAGAGAGAGAGAGGCCAGAGGGACATGACTACAAAAGAACTCCTTCCTTCCCTTTTGGGGTGGTTGTTATTTAGAAAGGGAAAATGCGTAGTACTGCGCAGCTGAAGAAACAGCATGACACATTTATTTTGTATAGCAACTTGTATAAAAGCTGCTGAGCTCTTTATGGAATTAATTATCTGAAATACATGATTTCTGCCCAAATAAAGAGTAACGGTGGTGGGCAACAACACTAGAAAAACTTCACTTTGCTGAGATTCTGCAAAACCCATTTCAGGATTCAGTAGAAATTCAAAGCAGACAGAGGTAGAGCTTTTCTTTGGGTTCAGCAGATTTAAAGAACACTAAAGAACACTGTTTAAAAAAAAAAGAAAGCAAAAAACCCACAACAAAGTCCCCACACTCCAGAAGCATTTCCTAAGTATATTTAAAGGGAACAAAATAAGGTAGATTTCATCTGTGCAGTTGAAAAGGACAAGAGAGGACAATAACCTGATTATTTACTTGCCCCTGAGGTTAGAGGGCTAGAATCTGTTACATATCATGCCTTTTCCTCTGTGTTACAGGTACCTCTCAGCTCCCTGAAGACCTTAAGGGGTAAGGGACATTAACAGCCTGCCCTGCTCTCCCTTGTAACTCTAGTCAGTCATAGCAGGGTGGGGGGCACAGGACAGAGGCTGAAACAAGGGAAGGCATGAGGCCTCAGAAAGGAATGGCTGGCCATACTGGGGGCAGACACACTACTTCAGTCTGTTCTGGGGGACCCAGCCACAGGACAAATCCTCTGTTCATGTGCAACTGGTGGCCAAAGAACCCGTAGGTGTGCATGAAGCTGAGGAACAAGACTGCCCGCACTGGAATACTTGGGAACTAAATCTTTTAACAAAGGGCAATAAACATGCAGGAAAAAGAAGAGGTGGAGGAACAGAGCCTCGAGTCTGCAGACTGAAATTATGTGTTCAGTCAAGCTGCCAAAGAAAAAAGCGTAATTGGTGTTTTAATTCTGGGAAAGACGGAGCTTTTCCAGGCTGGGGAAGCACTGTGAGCTGCTGCAGCTGATTAACAGTGCCACCAGCCGGCCTGCTGGAAGAGGGCCAGTTTGAGAGACTGGGGAAAACAAGGTACATCCACTCACCACCTCTCACCCCTCACAGTCGGACTCTGATCCTGCAGGCACTTTGCCAAATGCAGAGGGGGCTGTTCCTGGGAACAGCTGCAATAAAGGTCTTACCCACAGAGGTGCTGTGCAGCACTGACTGCCCTCAGCTCCAGCTGGGTGAACGGAGGTAACAAATCCCACGGGCTTGTTTGCTGCAGCCAAGAGTGAAGAACAGAGTATCCAGCTCAGGAGGGCTTCTGCTCGTATGGAGCACAACAATCAGCATGATGAGCCATGTCAGGCCTGGAATTATTAAATAACCAGATGGTGCCACAGGGGCAGTGTAAATGCAGCCAGTGAGATGTATGTCGGCAATGAGATATTTAGGGACATACTTTCCACTGTTTGTGGGGTGATTTCCTATTGGAAGATGAACTTCAAATTCAATTAAGTTTGGCACTTGACAGTCTCCCTGATTACAGCACTTATTAGGAGAGCTACTAATTGCCTGGTTGTACCAAAACAGCCTAAAAATATGTTGGCTAATAATAGTGTCAACAGTGTGAAAAACAGGAAAGTTCTCCTGCAGTAGAGCAAAGCCAACATCAAAAACTCTGCCCCAAAAAATGAATCAAAGGGTCATGGAACCTCTCACACAGTTTTTTAGACAGCAGTAAGGAACCGGTTTTGCCCTACAGCTGCAACAAAAAGCTGTGTAATGGAATAAGAGTTGTGGGAGAAGGAAAGGTATCATTTATAGTCAGTCTCAAATTTTGGCAGCCTTGCACACCTTTGCCAAGGATACTGGTCAGCATTTTGCTAGACTATAACCACATGATTAAGTAGCTAAATTTTATATTTGAACAAATGCAAGTCAAATGGGTTTCTGAGAAATGAGAACAGTATAAACAATTTATTCTGTGTGGTTATTGTACAGTTGACAGGTTCCTTTCTGCTGAGCTATATGTGGACATGTAGACTGAATGTCAGGTAACCACTAAAAAGCTGATTGAAAAGAGGCATAGTGAGATAAGGTATGAAATTTGAGAGGGAGTGAGGGGGCAGGGAAATACAGCTAAACAATACTGTATTCCAAGCCCTAACAATAACTTAATGTAAGGGATAACAATGGAGCATCAGTTAAAAGTTTAATTTTCCATCTCCAAAAGAGATCTGGGATTGAGCCAAGATCCTTCCTCTTTGGACTCTGAAGCCAGAGAGAGTCTCATTCCACTCCAGAGCCACTGACAATATGCAAATGTTGGGGCTAGTCACAGCAGAGAGGTACAGGTGTGAATAATGGCTGTGCAATCCATGCTTCTGACAGGAATGCACAGGGACTGCCTGAGTGATGGTCACTTTTTGTGCATGTTCTTGGTGAAATGACTTCATGGCTTTGAGATTGTTGTTGAAGATGAATATGGCTGAGAAGCAGAGGAAGAACCTTTATTCCTAGAGAAGTAGTATCTAATAGAATGTCAAGGAAATGCTGTCAAGTGTCAACAAGTACCAGACAACGTGTCCACTAACAGATTTACCAAGGAAGAAAGCCAGAATGCTCTGAATACTTTTGTCTTTGTTTCAGGTTTTTGGTTTCACGGAATTGCTGACAGTGTCAGTATAGCAAATGCAATCTTCCAAGAGAAGTGAAAAAACAGAGCCTCGTTCTAAACCTGCTTCCTTTCCTTAGGCCTTCCTAAGCCTGTCTTAACACACCAACTTTCATCATGTTCAGCTAAGGAAGCAGGCTATCACCTGTTTGGAACATTGTAATGTTTTTTTATATTCTCACTTTTGTTGCTTTCTGAGTCACTTTCATTAATCTGAAATTCCAGTCTTGTTCCCCCACAGATGTGGCATATACTGTAAGTCCACGCTGTCAACAGAAGACTAGCACCTGGTTCTAACAAATCCTGACAGGCATGCTGTATCACACTCATCTGTCATTATCACCCAAAATGCTAAGTCTTTGAGTACCTGGATGCTGTCAGAAATACTGGATGCTGACAGCAAAGTGAGAGAAACCAGTTTTTTTAGCTGGACTGTGGCATCTGTGCCTTGCCTTACTTCCTTACTTTGCATTTACCAAGATATTTACAGGATTATTTCAGTACTAGATGGTGAACAAAATGAGACACACTCCAAAAGGATACACAAGAGTGGGCACACCCCGAGCTGCCAGGTGCTTTCGGATGAGCCGCTCGGTGCCGTACCAGTTGAAGCCTTTTGTTGCATGCCCAATCCGTGGAAGATGCACTGTTGCTGAGGAGAGAAAAGAGACAATAAAAAACACAAGAAATACTTTTGAGCAGCCTATCTGCAATGGAGATCTCACTTCACTTCAGAAAAAAACAATAGAGAGGTGGAAATCGGTCATCATTTTTTAGGTGCAACCACACATGTACGGATTCGCTGTTCCACTGCACAGACACTTACCATTCCTTTTCTTGGCTGCTAAATAAATCTTCTTCAGGCCCTTTTCCAAAGCTGACAGCTTAATGCCAGACAAGTTGTTGGACCGATCTCGGTGCTGAGCTACAATCAAGGCCAGCTAAGGAGAAAACACAATAAATTGAAATACAATCTATATACAGTACTAAGAGACACAGTGACAGTACTGGAAAACCGCATTACTAAAACTTTTACCTTTAATAAATTAAGAAAAGAACTCATTATCTCTACTATTTAACTGCAACTTAGCCATGTTCAGTAGTCAGTGCCATTATTGTGAAAAAGGCATAAGGTTCATTTCACACAGCTTCAAAGACATATGGATAGAGCAAAACAGGAAAGAGCTTCTCATTCTCACCAAATCTTGTCCTTTTTTCCTAGATTTTTTATCATCAATAGGGAATAGCAGGGTTCCTCCTAACTCCAGATCTGTCCAGAAAAGAGAACAGGACAACAATAAAAAATCAGTCCTGAAGAGTAAAAACAAGCAGTCAATGAAGCAGTAATTTCACTGTCAAATTCTGTATTATTCTCTGAGACTGTATCTCCTCATGATGGTTTCAACAGTCAGATCCTTTGCCCAAGGAAGCAAGACAAACATTTTCCCCTGACACACACACCCACATCCCAATTAAAGACAACAAATGGAAAGAGAGACACTGAAATGAGAAGAAAGCATCTTGCAGGTAATTAGAAAGATCAACAGGTCCATCTTAGAGAAAGATGATAATTCCTAACCAGCTGCAGGTATCTCAAAACTGTTAATATATGCTCAGGAAAAGATTAGTGCTTGGAAGGAAGCAATGGCTCTGCTGAATGGTGCCTGAGGTGGCTTTCATCCTTCTTGAAAGCACTTTGACAGAAGATGCAGTGCTCTGTCTTATTTAGTGAAAAACACTCTGTGAATAACATACAAGTTTGGGAGTTTTTCCTCTTTTTTATGACTTGCAGGATAGATTGGAATGATCAACCTCTGCACAGAGTTCTCATACTCCAAACAAGCCAAGTTAAAGCACCTCCTGAAGTACTACTTTGAGAGCTAGGGATGCACATATCCACAGAAATAGTAAAACACATGAGTATTGAGGTATCCAGGCACTTCACTCCTGCAGTGTCAGTGAGGTTTTAACTCTTTCAAGTATCTTGGCCTCAGGTCATATTTGAATCTCTTACCTTTCATCTTTCCTGCCATCTCATATATTTTTCTTGGCTGATCAGAACGAGCCTCTAGAGCAGTGAATAAACCACCCCTTCCCCAGCGGCCGGAGTCATCTAGAATGAAATAACAAGTTAGATTCCTTTCAGAAGTGAAGTTGAGACCACCCCTGCAGGAAAGGCACCTGCTCTGTACACAGACAATGAATGATTATCAAAACCAGATATGGGAACTACATACAAACTTAAGTCAACCACTATTCAAGAGACTATCCTAAAGGATAAACCTCAGCCCTGGAGAAAAACAAACTTATCACAGTTCCCTGAAAAACTCCACAGAAAAATTCCTTACTGTTCACCAAGAATGCTGAAACAAGCACTAACCATAGCACTGAGCATATAAACCTGACAGTATCCTCACAATACACACATGCATATAGGTACACAGAGCAGGCATGTAGCATGTCCCCACATTGGTGCCTTGGGCTTCCCACACCAGGCATTTGATATTTGCAGTCTTTCACTTCTACTTGGCATTTGCACTTCAAACATGAGCTTTCATGCATGTCAAAGCAGATGTTGATGTTTTGCTGTAGCCCTGGACAGAGAGCAGCTCCAACAGTGCTTCAGGAGAAACTCCTTTTAATGTCTTTAATGCCTTAAAAGAGGGCCTTAACTTAGACTAGCCCAGAGCCTCTGTACTGTCAGTGTTGAGAGACAACCACCAAGAAACTCCGACCTCAACCTTTGGAAGTGTCTGTCTCTCTCTGCTGACCGAAAAAAGAAGATGAATTTCAGTATCTCGGTTTGATTCCTACAGCTTCCACTGTAGGATAAACAAAAGGCCCTACTCTCAGGAACTGTCATGATTTAGCCACAGATATAAAATGTCAAGATCTACAGGCATCTTTGAAGAGGTTAATCCATAAATCCAGAGCAGGCATGCAAAGACCCCTGCACACCTTGCTAGTACTTATGTGCATTATACATGCTGGAGTAGAGGCTGTATTGCCTCTGCACCACTTGAGATTAAGTCAGACTCAAATCCAAATTATTTCAGAATTAGAAACTATGGAACCATTAGGGACAGTTCATCTCCCTTGTTCACCCCACCGAACAATAGTCATATTCCTGTTGTTCACAAATCCCACCTAGGCAATGGACAATGATGGCATCTTCCTCTTCTGCTTGGGGGTGGGTTACATCTCCCATTACGTATTTAATATAGTTCTGGCCTTCATCTTTGTAATCTAAATCCACATTCTGCCCCAAATCATCCTCCTCAAACCCGTCCTCAGAGCCACTTTCCTCTGAAGGAAGGCAGGTAGATGAGTAATGATTGGCCTCCCACCAGGCCATCCTGAAACCAAGAGAAGAGGATGTTCAATGAAAAACAAAGGGGGCACACAGCTTGGTTTAAATGATTTCAGTGAAACACAGGAGACCTAGACCTGCATTCCCTCTGCTCCCACCCCATTTTAGGCCAGAACAATGGTTACCAAAATTCTTATTTATAACATTAGGAGCCACATGCCAATGTGATAAGCCAATTGCAGGCATGGAAAAAGTGAGCACATAACAAAGGGCAAGGAGCTTCTCAGAGTGGTGAAAAGGAAGAAACACCTGGGAAATAACAAGGAGAAAGTTAAGATGTGCCAGAGAGTCAGAGATGTCAGAGCACTTTGTAGGGGGCCAACTGTGACACTTCAGAAAGCTTCTCCCAAACGCTCATTAATCGTACAGCCAGACATGGGGCTCTTATTCAGGACATCCTCTATGAATTAAAGTAAATTCAGGCAGGGTATTCAGGAGGAAAGAACCCTTGCTAGGGACTCAAGCCATTTTCCCACCTTCACATCCTCATGTTATGCAGTTTGAGCATATTATTTCCATCAACCAGACACATTCCAAGAATACAGTGCAACAGACATCAGTTTACAAGTAGTAGATGCAATAAAAACCATACTTTTTCTTGTGCTCTGCCTCTGCTTTTGCTGCCTTCTTTTCCTCCATGAGCCTTGCTCTCTTTGCTGCTGCTTCCTGGCGCTTCTTCCTGCGAGCCTCCAGCTCTTCTTCACTCAGCAAGTGCTTCCTCCTGGCTGACTGCTCCCGAAGGCCTGTGAGAAGGGCCTGGAGAAAGAAAGAGGTATCACAGAAACAAAGCCATGCCTGATGCCCTCCTTAACCTACATTCCTTTCCTATTTGTTTACTTGTCCACAAGTCTTAATCATCAGAACTCAGCTGTCACATAATAGGTGGTTTTGTGACTTGAGTTTATGTAGAAGTGCCCTCTACAGCACATCTCAGATCTGTTAGAACTGCTGAATTGTCAAGCCCTGATTCCAGAGCCAACTTTAGTACACTGACATCCAAATCTTTTAACATGCCTTCTGCAAGCTGTAGGTAAAGAGAGAAAACTGCCAAGTTTCATTTTCCACGAGCAAATGAAAGAGAATCATGTTCCTTGTCACATCTGCCTTACGTTTGCTTTGTTCCGGAGAGCTCTCCCTTCCTTACTGGTTTCTTCAATCAATGCTTTCTGAAGATCCAAAAGCTGATCAAATGCTTTTTTGTCTTCGCTGCTGGGTTCCTTTGAATAATCTTTGCCTTCATACACGTAAATGTGATCTTTAAAAAATAATTGAAAAGTGTGAAAAGGAACTGAAACCTACTAACACCCAAAATGTACAGTGAGATCAAAAAATCTGGTTCTTCTGTGACATTGTTCTACCCTCAGCAGAGAAAGATCTTCACTTTCACAACTTTTTGGTATGACCAGAGTCAGTATCATGTAGAAACAGGAGAATCAAAATATGCTTCCTCTGACAAAAGCTTTTAATTTAAGATAATTTAACATGTTTAGACTGGCAAGAAGCTTTCTTCCTATTTAATTTAATTAATTATTTTAAATTGTGGTTCCATTGCTTTGGTCATTCCAGCTCTGCCAGTGGAGAATTCATTCAGCTTTGCTATGTAGTTACAGGCAGCTCTTGAAAAGGGACAGCAAATTTTTGCTTTTGACTTCCCAAATGAAATGAAAGCACAGAACTCTGGCAGCCCAGGGTTGCTGCTCACCACGTGAGTTATTTTCCCTATACTTATTACAGAGTGTGGTACTACTGCCCCTCTTTTAAGTCACCACCAGAAAATACCACTCTTGGCTAACTCTCAGCAAATAATTTCTCATTGCTGGCAACTGCTGCTGGATGGACAATAACTGTCTTGCAGAGCCACATTTCAGCTTCAATCAAAAATCTGTATTTAAGTGCTACAGTGTACCCAGACAAAAATTCAGTCTTTCTCTGGGAAAGAAGACAGTGGAAGAGGAAAGTATCCTTAGAATTTATTTTCAGGTAGTATGGGGCTATGAAAAACTAACCACAGCTGGGTGAAATTTGGGCTGGAAAGCAGAGTTTTGAAGACAGAGTAGGTTTAATTCTACGGACACCATGACTCTGCATTTCTTACCTCACCTTTTGGATTTTCATAGCAAATAATCCTTTATTTGGAGATAAAAAATTAAACACCTGCTACACAGCCTTTCCTTAACTTACTATAACATCTCCAAAACTGTAGATCTATCTTAATGGTTCTCTGGGAAAAGCAGTAGCTACAATATTAATATTTCCCCATTTCTCAGGAATTTCCATCTGAGGTATTAAAATATGAAAAGGAATTCAACTCTCAGCCACAAAAACTGGGCAAGTATTGTTAATATTATCTTACAAACAGGCAAATAAGGACACAAAAAAAGAACAAAAACACCAATAAACACTCAGAAGTAAAGTTTGTGGATAGGTCACAAACAAAATCCAAGTAACTTAATTACAATTCTGCTTTTCCACTTATTGCCTGAAAAATGCCACCCCTACCTGGGAAGCCTTCTTTGCCAGCACTCAAGTGACACAGCTATTTAGATTCTTAACTTACTCTCTGTATCGTCCTCTTCATTCTCTTCCTTTTGTGGCAGCACAGTGTCCATTATCCACTGCCCTCCTTTTGTCTCTCCAAGGATGTTTTCCAGCTCCACATCCTGTACAGTACTTCCCTCAGAGGAGAGCAATTTATCCAGGCCAAATTTCAAGATTTCACTCAGCTTTAACAAAGAGAAGGGGAAGTTTACTATTTTTATCCTCTAATTCCATGTCAATCCCAGTGTGTTGAGCTTCTCAGGCTTAAAAGCAAAGGATGTATGAGTGGTGGAACCTAAGCTTTAAGGCTGCCTGTCAAAATACTTATTCTTTAACATGCCCCATTCTCCCAACACCTGACGGGACAAGCCCCAACAACATATTTCACATAATCATAACTCATCCAGACTTGAACAGTCGTTTTTCTTCAGGGCTAAATGACAAAATATCACTCTACTGACTGCATTTGAGCAGCTTTCCTCACAGTCAAAAAGGCCAGGCTTGCTTTTGCCCTCAACTCATTTAAAACAAAAGCCTAAATACCATAAAAATCCAGGGGGAGAAAAATATCAGCATGGAACTTCCTATGGGCTCAGTTACACTTCTCCCACAGAAACTTTAATTGCTGAGATACATATAAAAGGGGCAGGAAGGGCAGGCAGAGGGGGAAAGGATATACTAAATCCAAACCTCTTCTAGGTTTAGCTAGAAGCTACCACACAGGGTATATATTCCCTTAAATGTCACTTTGCTTGATGTTTTGCAGCCAAGTTCTCAACACAAACCTCAGCTTTCAGGTCAGAATTATAAATCATGTCCTGACTTCTGAGACACTGTATTTGCCAAGAAGTCAAAAGAAGGTTGATGCAGTTTCAGACTAACAACCAAAAGCTGACTAGGTTATCACCTGACTTCTTATCAGCTCTGTTTGTGGGAGAAAAGCACCAGAGACAGATCAGTTAGAGAAACAATCAGTCCAGCTTCCACTTTTTATAATTTCCACTAATTATAATTAAAAAGCAAGTAAGACAAAGAAAGGTTCTGTCTTCGCCTCTTCTCCAAGACAACACACCCTTTTTCCACAATGAACATACTTCAAAATTGCAAAAACTGTCTTCAAACATCAGATGCTGTCTGGACCTGGGATGTCATTTTGGTTGCTACATACAAAAGCTGTCATGTCAATGCATAACTATTTGCAGAGGTTCAAATCCGACATAAACAGTGAAAAATTCTGGCACATTTCTAAGGTGGTTACTGGAGTCAAATTGAGGATACAGCTCTGGTTTACCTGCAACTCTGCTGTTCCCTGAGGCTTGGGCGCTCCCAGAGCAAAGTGCCCCCCTTCGACAATGGCATTGGTCAGACGGAGCTTCGAGGCAGCTCTTCGGTAGATTATTTCTTCAACTGTATCTCGCCCAATCAAACGGATAATTTTTACAGGCCTTGAAAAGTTTAAGAAAATTCTTATTACTTACTTTGTTTTGAGGTGCACTAAGGTATTTACTATCCCCTCACCCACTCCTTTGGTAGGTAAAGAAGGCAGAAACAAAATGATCAAAAATAATCAGCAGAAATGTGATGCTGATACAATTCTGCTTGACACAGGAGAAATGCTCACTGCAAAAGTGCAGGCAAACCTCCACCCTCCATCTCCTACTCCAAATGTACAAAGTTCCCACCCTAGATACATGACAAGGACAAGACTGTATGAGGCTGCAATTGGAAAATGAAGACACAAAGTCCTCTCTGCTCCCCTTTGATCTTCAGTCTGTCCTCATGCTTTAACCTTCCATTGCCTATGGAAGGGAAAAGTAATATTGAGAGGCCAAGAGAGTCAGCAACCAAACCACAAGTAGTAACATTTCTCACTTGTGCTGCCCAATCCGGTGAGCTCTTGCTATTGCTTGCAAGTCATTTTGTGGATTAAAATCACTATCAGTAAAAATAACTGTATCTGCTGCTGTCAGATTCATGCCAACTCCACCTACAAACAAAAGAAGGAGGTCATAAAATATGTCACCGACAGAAAATAAAGAAGCTGGAGAATTTATGCTGTGCAAAGTTCTGTCAGATCTGATCAACTGTATCTAATCCACTCCATCTCTCAAACCCAAATCTAAGTCTCTTAAGGATCTAGACAGATGGGTAAGCATTCCATTTCCAGCTTCCTGCAACAGTCCAAAAAAGAAGCTGTAAAATGCAGTGTAACCAAAAAACATAGGGTGTGAGTGAACCAATACAAAAGGGTCTGATTGTCAAAACTGATGAACACAGACATAATTCTTCTGCTGGCAGGCAGATTATCCCTGCAAGGACTGGCTTCCCTGAAGCCCCAAAGGACTGCCAAAGTCATGACTTGGCTACAGCACAGAACCAACTGTAAATATACCACTGAAACGGTGAAAAACACCAAGCCAAACTATACAATAACCAGAGCCCAGGTGTTTATGAGATTTACAGGTTTTGAGGTTAGAACTTGGGCTCTCGTGAAACAAAAAGATAAAAAAATCAGTTAACTTTACATTTTAAAATACCTCTACTGTTACCACATTGTGTAGTTCAAGAGGGGACAGTCTGCTGCCTTACATTTTCCCCAACTCATGACAAGACCTTCTTACCTTCCCTGTAATCAGAATATCCCTGCAAGTGGAGACACCATCATGCACCTGAAAATCTGTGTCCATAATATAACAACAATGGCAATACTGTTAGCACACCTGCTCCCAGCTGAATACAAGATGCTTTGGCCAGACATAGCAGTGTGCTGTAAAAAACAACCCTAAGTGTGGCTGGCATGGGAGGGGGAGCTCAGGCACTGTGGTGACAGACACACATACTCCTGACACACATCCAGCATTAGGGTCTTCCCCTCACTATCCCTGTGTGCTCCTCGCTGTGCACTGTGGCTCATCAAGACAAGTCTAACCAGAAGCCCAAAGGAAGACCTGGTTCCAGTTTGATGTCTGAGACCAAGCAGTGTGGATTCCTCCTCTGGAGACAAGCAGAAGCCTGGCTCTGTGCTTGTTTGAACAGAAAGACAGGGAGGTTTGAAACTGTGTAGAAGACACAGATCTGCCCAGGGAGTGAAGAGGGGAAGCAGCACAGATGGCAGTCCCATGGAGTTCTCTGCAACCTCGGGACAGTAAAAGACTCTCGTTTCAGTCTGTCTGAGCACGTCCATGTTCAGCAAACTTGAGAAGCAATTCCACCAGCTTACTTAAAAGAAGTCTGTTCCTGCCTGAAGTCTGATGCTTGCAGAAATAAAATGGTAGTGAGATTCCTTAAGCTCAAACTGGCACAGAGACAGACATTATGGAACTTGGAATAAAATAAACTCAAGAGGCTGCAATATGAAAAGGATCTTGGCATCAGCTGCCAAAAGGAAAGCACAGAAACCAGATGTCCTAGATGACGGACCCAAGTTCAGGATGTGTCCTGTCTCCCTCAAAAATCCCCCACACGAGCAGGCTCTGCAGGATTCAGAATTCCCTGAAACCCTGCCAGAGGGAATAAAATAAGAGTGCAGAAGCAAGATGGTTTGTTTGTCTCTCCTTACTTACCTGCTCTGGTGCTCAGCAGGAAGATAAAGATGGGCTGTTGACCAAAGTTCTTGATGGCAAGGTGTCTCTCCTCACCCCTAACAGAGCCATCCAGCCGCTCGTAGCTGTAGCCTTTCCAAACAAACAGTGTGAATGTTTCTGAAACTCTGCCTTTTCTCTTACCCTCTTACCTCATTCTCTATTGTCTCACTGCTGTCCTGAATATTTTTGTGCCATATCCTCCTGGTTTGGTTCTCATTTAATTGCCTTCAATTCCTTCATTTTTTTCCCAGTTAAACCTCGTATAAACTGAGGTAATGACCCTGACTTCCAAATTGACTGTTGGTAAAAAGTAATTTAGCTGAGTCTGAAGCAGAGACTCTTAGCATTTAATTTACTGCTTGGAAACACAACAGGAAAATTCAGAGCCCAAGTAAAAGAACATTAGCACACAGTCCCATTTCAGACTATGCTGTGCTGGCTCTTGGCCCTACAAAGCAGGCCAAGAACCATCAGATCCTCCTTATCCAAACTCCCACAGCCTTCAGTGTGCTTTGCTGTGAGCATGCAGTATGGGATATGGCACTGCATTTGGCTTTATCCTACATTATTAGTTGTCCAAAACCATAAACACCAAACAAAAGCCTCTTTCATGGGAAATCCTAAGTAGGCATGGAGCCACGTGGATTGAAACAAAAGAAAATGTCCCAAGAACACATCGCTAACCTTGCCAAAAATGGTCTGATCCAACCTGCCCTCAGACATTTCGGGGCCCCACTGTCAACAACTGTTTTAATCAAAAATTAATTTCCTGGTGTAACTGTGACTCAGTTTGTGTTTTGTGGTGGACAAAATGAATCTAGAGCAAGCCTACTGCCTTTAATAAAATTACTTCAGGACTCAGGTACACAATTAAACACAGGTACATAATGAAACATTGCTACACTGCCATTTGTTAGCTCCATTTCATCAAGGCACAAAAGTTACTTTGAAGAACACTTAACTGCCAGCTCATTTCAGGAAGCTGGTAACAGCAAAGAGCTGAACTCAAAACTCTCCAACTCATAGAGCTGCTGCAGGAATATGGTCCCTATCTACTAAGAACCAATAAACCTTCATCACATTTCTTTCCCCATCCCAGACAGATGAACCAAAATCACAGGAACAGTATCTGGCAGAGATCATTAGGATAAGCCCTCTCCTATCAAAGTGTGCACAACGTACCTCTATAGTCCATGTAGTCCTGCAGGATATCGAGCAGTTGAGTCATCTGAGAAAAGAGCAACACACGGTGGCCTCTGCAAGAAGAACACGAAATCCTGTGATCCTCAGCATACTGTGACAGCATTTCACTGCCTGTTGGGGGTCACAATAGCTTAACCAGTCATTATCAGTCCCTGTTACACAGCAAGGCCTCCCAGAATCACAGCCTGTTCCCTCAGCACATTTTCAGCTCCACATCTAAATGCAATCAGTTAAGATTTATCTGCCTTCATCATTTGCCTGTCCAGAGTGTGGAGTCAAGAGAAGTAACAGGGCTCTGACACAGCTCTGCTGTGGTTACAGGCTGGCAAGGAACCTGTATAAATGGACCCCCAGCTTCAGCCTAGCATGATGAGGTCTTTTTCACCATCTGAAATTCTGGGAAAATGTAATATCAGCATCTCTATAACAGCAGAACACTTCCTTCTCCAGAAGATAACCTTCAAAGATCAAGCTCTACCTACAAAGGTGTGTTAAGAAATCAACTCTCCTCCCTCTGAGCCTAGGCCTCAGACAGTGCTCTATTTAAATCAGACTTCACCCTAAAGCAGAACATAGACATTTCCCAGTCCAGAATTTCCACAGGGCTGGTCCTGCAGCAAACACATTCAGTGGAGAGGTAGCCACTCACAAGGTGCTACACAGCAGGACAAAGACAACAAAATCACATCAGAACTTCACAAAGGCTGCTGAAGCTCTGTTCTTTGGTCTTTGGATTCCAGGTTCTGAACTCACCAGACACAACACAAGGGGTTCTGAACATCCCAAAACTTCTGAAGTTTCAGCTTATTCTTGGGTTTTTCTTTTTCCCATTTACCATGGACTGTGCCTCCCAGGCTAACAAAGGCATGCTAGCACAAAGGAACTCAACCGAGGCCTTAGAAACCACTCTCAGGAAACTCACAATCAAAGTAGATATGCTGAATACCAAGTCACATGGCTATTGTCCCAGGTTCTAAAACATGGCAAATATGAAAGCATGTGAGAGAGTTAGTCAAGTGCTTTGAGAAATGCTTAAAGGGAAGCTACAAAAATCTTCAAGGTTCTTCTGCCATCTCCAGTACAGCTTTTTTTACTTTTTTCAGGTAGTGAGTAATGTGGAATGAATAGGTCAGTGCTTGTGTTGTGATGAACAACTGCTCAATCTACGGCTAAAAAAAGTAGTGTGCTTTCCCAGTTTACTCTTTCTCCCTATGTCAACCCCATCCCAACATGACATACCCAGCGTACAAGAATGAAAGGAGCTTATCCAACAAACACATCTTGCCACTGGCTTCAACAATATGGTCTCCAATCTCAAAGGGCTCTGGCTCAACACCTGGAACAGAAAGGAGTTTCAAAAGCAGAGTTAAAACCACAGAAATAACAATTCTGTGGTAAACCCCAGTGTGTCTGCATGGTCGCTTTTGCTGAGCAGAGCGACACAATGCTTTCTTGAGAAGATAGGGACAGTCCTTCTCTATCTCCAAATGACACCCTCAGTAGTTCACAAAGCATTGTGATTGCTTAGATGACAGAAGACACAGAAATAGAAAGCTGCAGTCAGAAACTCAGACTTCACACAGTCTCCTAGTTTATTCGTCATTATTGATGAACTGTCATGTGCTGGAACTGGTCACAAACTCACAGCTGCTACTGATTCAAGTACAAGAGTGTTTATTACTTGCTTCTTCTAAGCATTACACTAATAATAGAAAACCACTGTATAAATCAAGAAAGTGATTTTTTCTGTTCCAAAAAAGGACAGTGCTTTCCTACCATTGAAGAGGTATGGGTGGGCAACACACTTCCGAAGCTGAATTAAGACATTCTGGAGTGTAACCTTCCTTCCCATTTCATTTTCAAATGCATCTGGAACAAAGAGCAGAGAAAGAAACAGCAGTGAAGCCCACACTCCATTAATGGTTGTGACTGGGAATGTCTTGGTACTAAGCACTACTCTGAAGTGCTCCAGCACTGGAGAATTTCTCTCTGTGAATCACATTTGGATTTGAATTTCCCATCTGTTTTCATGGACCAAAAAAAAAAAAATTTCCCTCACACTTTTTGGACAAGCTTTTAGAAATAAGACCCTGATAAGCACTACTTTGCCTTGTCAGATTCACTGAACTTTCTGGACTCCCTAGAAAATGTCACTGTAATTTTTCTGAGTGAAATCATCAAAATAAGTGAAAGAAATTTGGGGCATTTCATTTGCATTTTCATATATATATACACAGCACAGTCAGGATCTCCTGGGCAACAAGATCTCCTTGTTACATTTTTGTGAAGAACGAAAAAAAAAAAGCATGCCCATATGCTGACTACAGTAGAAGATGAAGTTTCAGATTTCTGGGTGATGTTCATGCAAACTGCTAGAAAGCCCTAGAAGACGAAAGCATCTGCAACTCCCCAGTTTCAATTTCCCTACAACAAATAAACACTAACAAGCCATATGATGGTAGTGGTCGCATTGTCTATATAACCCTGCAGTTTCCCAAAAAACTCCTATCTGCATCCAGTAGGTTGAAATTTGCTTTATGGCATGTGTGC
The DNA here is from genome assembly GCF_036417665.1 of Passer domesticus. NCBI lineage: Eukaryota > Metazoa > Chordata > Aves > Passeriformes > Passeridae > Passer > Passer domesticus. Next base: position 104,748,648 of record NC_087475.1, on the reverse strand, counting down.
TACTATTAGAAAATTTGTAGAGAGCCACAGATTTCTTGTACCACCCTTTTGTTTGAATACAAAGACATGCAATAGGAGCAGGCTTACCTTGTGATAAGTATTTTTAATTTACTTTAATTACTTTGAAATTGTCCAAAGCAGATCCTCAAGCTGACCCTTCCTAGCTCACAATACCTGAGCAATAGATTATGCCTCTTATTTTACCACAAGCTAAAACCAAAATTAAGCAACCCCAATTTGGCATATTTATTCTGTACATATGCCGCAGACCAAAGCAACTGCTTCTTTACAACAGAGCATGCATGTACAACAGGAATTAGTTTGTTTTTTAAAAATAATTTATAGACTTCAAAAAGCCCAGTTACCTAGATCTTTTGTCAAAATGGCCTTGTAGTACTTCTTCTGCAGAGCTGACATTCCATGGTACAGAACCACTTCCACCTTCTTTGGCAGCTCTGCAGCCACCTCAGATTTGACTCTCCGAAGCAGAAATGGCTGCAGAAGACTGTGCAATTCTTTGGCTATGCAGAGGTAGGGAGAAATTAAAAAAAACCAACAAACAAAAAAACAAAAAACCCACAAAAAACCACGCAAAACCAGAGGAGAACCAGAGGAGAATACTGTGTTAAAGGTAAGGAATTTATACAATACTTTCAGAAGTACACTTTCAAAATAAATGTAAAAGGAATCTCACATCTATTGGTGAAACCGTTCAAGCCACATTTTGCAAACAGAGAAACCAAAATATAGCTGCATACTTGCAACACTTGGGACTACATTAAGAAAGCTCTTTCCTTAAAAGTAATCATTAGTTTTTCTGGCTTTGTTTTAAAGCTTGTTACCATTAAAAGAAGGCAAATAAAGAGGACACAACATGGTTGCTTCCTAGTCAAGATAAAAGCTGGTTCTGACTGAAGTACAATGTGGCTTATTACTGACCTGGCTCACTCTCCTTTTCAATAACTTGGTAATACTCAACAAACTCTTTCACTTGGTCCTGGGGAAAGATGTCAGGTTCAATAAGGCTGAGTAAGGAGTACAGTTCCTGGAGGCTGTTCTGGATTGGAGTGCCTGTGAGTAGCAGGCAGAAGCCTACTGAGAACTGAAAAAAAACAGCAATAAAACAAAATTATTAGGAAAAAGTGTCTGTAATGAATAGTTAGTTAATATACAAGTCCACCTACACCACTCAGGCTTAACTTAGAAGATGAGTGCCAGCACAGAACTGCTTGCAGAATGCTGCAGATTTGCCAAAACCATCCAAACATGAGGTATGGTGTGACAGTCAAACTGACAAGGCTGGCACCAGTGCAAGGAATTGAATGTAAGCCAAATAAGAACAAAGTACAAAACTGACTCCATTAAAACGCTCAGGTCCATGCAGTCTACAGTCTAATACTGCACACTAGATGTTAGATAAGGAGGGATTACTGGAAAATGTAGTTGGAATAGGGCAGTGAAATGAAACTGCGTCAGACTAAGTTCCATTTCTGTTTGCTGAGCAACTCTGACAAACACACAAACACTATCAGGTCCATGTTGCTCACAGTAATCCCCATAAGAGACTTGAGAAATACGTTTACTTTTGGAAAGATACAAATTTCTCTCAAGTTCGGTAATAGAAAATAAGTTAGGAGGAGAGATGAGGTGAATCACATCTATTTTTTTGTGATTATAACCAAAGCTCCTGAATTACAGACAACATGGACAACATGTTCAGAATATGTAAGACTTTCAGGAATTCAATAAAACCCCCTATTTTCCAAGATGTATTGTAGTACATTGTTGCTGATGCCAGCACACACCAAATGCTGATGTTTCACTGCCATGAAAAGAAGTGCAGCCTTCATTCAGGCATTTGATACTCTGGCTGGGAGCTTTGGAAGCTGGAGCAATTCTCCTAATTTCTGTAAACAAGGGTGGCTCCATTAAATGGGACAGTGGAAGTCAGTAGTTCAAGACTTGAGGTCTCATGAGCTAGGCAAGGGCTCCTTCACCCTGCCAGAGCTGGAGATGGCCTCTTGTTGCTTAGGTCAGCCAGACATCTACTTCTGTAGTGGCACAGCTGTGGTGCAGCACCATGTCTGGCTGTTTTACTTTTTCAAGTTTTTCAAATTGCTCCAACATGGTAAGCCCAAACATGAAGCAGAATGAGAGGGAAGCTGCAAATACTGCCCACTGCTATGCATAGCCAACAAGGCCTTTATCTCTCTGCCACTAAATATGGGAATCTTTTCACCAGCTCTGATGGAAACAAGTGATGATTCACACAGATTCACAGAGAATCTGAAAAGGGAAAAGTCTTAAGGCACTAGAAGATAGATGAGTTACTTTACCTCAGAAAGTGTCTTGTGAAGCAGAGAATTTTGATTTTTCAGTCTGTGAGCTTCATCTACAACCAAGGCAGCCCAGTTAAAGCTGAACAAGCAAAAAACAGCATCTTCAGTAAGGGGCTGACAATTCATTCTTGTAAGTACAAAAATACCAAAGTAAGTGGTGGCTCTGCTTGGCTCAACTTGAGATGGGGTCCCAACCCATGAACAACAAGCAAACAGCAGAAGTGGGGTGAAATTCACAGGTACTGTTTTTGAAGAGCTGACAGAGGTTTGGAACTATAGTCTGGGTGAGTTTTTTCTGAAATCAAGACTAACAAAATTCACTCGAATTTCTTACTTCTCTCTCCACCCCTGTTACTATCAGGAAAATGATATAAGCACAAGTTTTTTGAACATTCAAAGAGGTCTCTGATTTGGAAAAAGAGACATGAAACTAAGCCCTAGCACCTGTGCAACAACGCAGCAACGATCATGAGGCAGTGATGGAAGAGTGATCCCAAGGCAAATCACCCAAGAAAGGAGCTTCAACTTAATCTGTGTTCATACAGCTCTATGCAGAGTGTGGTAGTAGTAGGCTGCAGAATCACTGGTGATCCAGTAGATCCACTAGGCTTAATTGAAACTCCACATCTTCTCAACCCTCAGTGTCTGTGCCTCCTTATCAGTAGGGTTTCAACTTCCACATCAGTGTCATTTCCAGGGGAGAGAAAGCATGAACCTCCATCTTTTCTCACCCACACACTTCTATTCCCAGTGGAACACAGCATCTGAAATCACAGTGACCTACATTCTTCCTAAAAAGGCTTTTTGTTTGCCTTGATTTCCCTCTGTGCTGTATCAGAGAGGTTCTCGATCGCCAGAACAATCAAGTGTCATTACTCTTATTCTATAAGCTCAGGAGCTGAATTGCCAAAGGACTCTGCACTGTGCAGCATTGCAGAAGCTCATGTGCAGAGCAGTCTGATCCCTCATCTATTCCATTAGAGCATGGCTCTTGCTCAACTCATTTGTGCTGTTACGCTGCTTGTAAGGAGTAATGGTGGGGAGACATCTGATAACTCTGACCCTCCTTTACAAAGTGCTCCAATGCTCCCACACAGAACAAGGTACAAATGATTAGCAACCACTTTTTTTTTTTTTTCTGAAGGAAGACTAAAGGGCAAAACCCTAAATTTGAGTGACATGGCTTTGAGGTTATTTATTAGCTTTAGAAGTAGGAAATTACTCTGGAGCTGACATTTCTGTGATACTAGGGCTACCTATTTGCTCTCTCTGGATGCTACATACCTGGGCTACACTTTAAAATAAACAGAGTAATATGCAGCAATGCAGAACATGATATGAAACTGTAAGGACAATACAGTCATGGCTACCTTTCATTAGACTTGGATTCTACCATGATGTGCAGCACAGTCTGCCACTTCCAGCAGTGGCCAAGGACAGGTGCTTTGCTGAAAGACAGGGAGTGCCCACTGTGGGCCTGACTGCTCCTGACAGACACAAAATTGTGCCAGTGGGGGCCACTGGATTTGTGCTTCTACAAAGACACTGAGCCATGCATTATGTATAGCCGCCCCCAGCATTTGTCACAACACCACTGCAAGGCACTGGCGCTACTGCTAAGAAAAAAGGAAAATTCCTCCCCATGTCAAGAGCAGATGCCTGTGGAATTCCGAGTGACCGTGACAGTACCTCCTACAGGCTGAATTTCAGCTGAATAATCAGTCTTTGTAGAAGGCATAATGCTTCATAAGCCCTCCACAGTTCTGACTGGAGGCAATAAACTTCAGGACATAACACATTATCACTGTTATATAATGCGGGTCAGTTTCAGTGAATTTTGCAACTAATACCTTTATAACCTGAAGCTCTTGAGGATGTCCTCTGCTGGACTGATACTTAATGTACTGCTGTAAGTCACTATGTGTCATGTCACTTTGAGTTAACTGGCTTGAAAACTGTCCTTGGGGGAAGTTCACAAGTGTTTTAGCTGACATTAAAGACTGAAAGTCGGAAAAGGCAAAGTTCTAATCACAAGCCAAGAACATCCCTCTCTCTTGTGAAGCAGCACAGAATCTTGCACATACAATTATCCACTTAAGAAATCGTTGATAGATATCCACTTAAATTTGAAGAAATTAAAACCACACTCACGACTTTAGAAATGCTGCATCTTTCAGGCAAATCTGCAATGAAAGAAAATTAACTGTGATTTATGATTTAATTAAATACATCAGTTAATAAACAGAGTATTTTTCTGTCTGCTTGCAAACTATGGTGAAAAGGTACAGAGTGGAATGAAGGCACTTACTGCCTGAGGAAGAAAAATGACAGCTACATGACACCTTCAGCATGTCATGGTTTAACACCATACACCCTCTCACTCACGCTCTACCCAGGGAGAGGGGGGAAGAGAACTAGAAGGGTAAAAGTAGGCTGACAAGGCATGAACTGGGTGGTACAAAGGAATCAAAAAGGCAAGGAAAACTTGAGCCCCCCTTTCAAGTGCCAAAGACATCACGTACCTCATACGTTGTCAGGAGTGCATGGAAGTGAGAGGATCCTTTCAGATTCTCCTGCAGTTTGGGTCGCTCTTCCTTGCTGCCTACATATGTTATGAAAGAAAGACCTGGAGCAAACCTGTTGGTAAGAGAAAGACAGACCAAAAACAGTGAGCCAAGCTAAGTCTTTTCATGTGTTTATCACCCTGGACCTCATTACCAAACACAGCCACTGCACAGATGATGAGAATTCTATCCAAACACCCTACACTCCTGTGAGATGTGTCTGGCCCTCAGCTCTTCAATCTCACTCCTTCATAATTTTCACCTCAGGTTGGCACCTCAGCTGTTGGCTCTGGTTTGGACAAGTCCTAAGTAAACCTACATCCTTTTAGCTGTAAGAGTCCCAGGCAGACAATTGAAAACCAGTCTCATGACCTTAACTGTTATTCTGAACTGAAAAAAGTTCATAAGAAGCAGGTGAATGAATACAGTTGGCCCAGATGAGGCCAAAGAATTGGCCTCATACTAAAATAAAGACAAAAAAGTCTGCAGCAAAGAGGTCCTAGTCAGGGCCTCAAAAATATATTCTCTCAGTCAAAAAGCAGATAAAACCAGTTTCAATTGTTGGACCATAAAACTCCTCCTCATTTAATCCCACCACTGCTATTTACCTAATACTCCTTCTGGAAATCTGCACTGCTGCTCTATGAAGGAATGAACTTTCTCCCAATTATTCCAACCAACGTCTATCCAAATCAGGCCAGCTCACTTCAGAATGCAACCTGGATGACTTCAGATGCTGAGAGACAGCACCAGCTGACAGCCACAGACTTCTGTTCTAACCTTTAACTTCTAGCCCTTCCTCTTATAAGGAATCTGTGGGCTACAGACCACAAATGCACAAATGCACAGCAGCCTGTCACCCTGACACACATCAGCACTGTCACCCCAGTGAGGATGGGCTGCATGCACAGGTGTGATGTATTTGGTGTGCATATGTGAGCATGCCCCCCAACCTGGGTCTTACCTTTTACTATGAAGATTCCTGGCTGTCTTCAGCAGATTTTGCCTAAGAGAGGCTGAGCAGGGAGGGTTATAAATCAATAAAAAGCAAGGAGCTAGTGTAAGGCATTTGGACTGAAAGTCAGCCAATAATATAGGATGGATGGATTTGTGTATACCACAGAATTGTAAAGACTATGCATTAACTGCATAGTCTGCATTGATTTGTTGGTTTAGTAGCAGCTTCCCTTTTTACTTTCTATCCCTTTGAAAGGATAAAAAGAAAGTGTTGGGAGTGAGCACATTTGAAAACAATCTTTGCAATCTTGCAACTTGCAAACTTTGCAAGTGGAAATCTGAGGAATAATATAGTAAGCCAGACAACTGTTAAAACTTACCTCTCCAGCTCTTCCTTCCAGTTGCTCAGAACTGACAGAGGACAAAGTATCAGAAATCTCTCTTTGCTGGATAACTTTTTTGTCAGATAAAGAAGTAGAGAAATGGTCTAAAAGGCAAGGAAAATATTTTTTTATAACAAGGGAAGGGTTCAACCCAATAGCCTGATCCTATATAAGCTGTCTCCTTGTCGAGCTTTGCAGCTAGTTTCCATAGGTTCATTATCACAAATCAGAGTTAACAGAATATCAAGTGGGATACAGACAAAAAGGCTTAGATCCTAAAACATGACCTCAATATATGAAGCCCCTTTCTTGCACAGTCACAAAGCAGGTCTACCATGCATCACTTTCTAGAAGTATTTGTAATTAAAGATCTATTGAATAAAATCAGCTGATCCAAAGCACAAAAAGTAACCCAACAAAACGTAAACCCACTGAAAAACTTCAAAAAAAATCCAACAAACCTCTGAAAAAATTAGATATATAAATTTTAATCCATGTGTTGACAAAAACAAAAATCTCCTTGGTGAAAGTGCATCAAAAGGACATTATTTTCCCTGTACTGGCTGTGTATTGTGGCTTCAACTCTGCACACTATGAATTATGCATTAAGGTGTTTGGATAAAATGGCCACTCATCTTTTTACAAAACCCTGAAACCTATTTAGAGTTACACAGGACTTAACTCAGGACTTGTTTAAAGTGGTTAAGGACTGAAAGAGACAATGAGCTCTCACTTGAGTATGGAATTCTGAAGGGGTGGGGAGGAATCAGGGCACTTTTTATTTTTCATTCTGCAGAAACATTAGGCTAAAAACCCAAAAATTAAAGCAAAGATCATTTTCCAGAAGAAGAAGACACACCTGACAAGTCTTCCCAAGGCCCATCTCATCACCCAGGATACAGCCATGCTGGACTTCATAGCATTGCACCAGCCAGTTCACACCTTCTAATTGATAGGGACGAAGTTTAATGCCTGGGAATAAAGTGATTTGTTACACTTACAGTCACCCAATGCACTCCATACACACACTAGACAGAAACAGGCTTTCCCAAACATCTCCCTTACAGGAAAAGCACAGAAAAAGCTGCTTTACCGTCCTGGACAGCAAAGACCCCAATGTTATAGCAATTAAATTAAAGCATATTCAGAAACTTACACAAAAATGCCCTGAGCCATTGCAACAGGCCTGTACAAGGAAGCTGATCTAACAATTAGGCTGGTACTTTGCATTCCTAAAAGACAGTTTGATTTTCAGCCTGAATCACTTTTTAAAATATATAAGTACTAGAGCCAGGGACACACTTCAGGCTACCAGAAATGTTTGTCACAATCTATTATTGTATAATAATAATTTCTCAACAAGATGGTTTCCAGATTTTCTGTACTTAAAGCTAAGGCAGACCTCCACTATAGGCCACTGTGACTACTACCATCATTGCAATCCTTATTATGGGGCACAATATGTCAAAATGAATACAAAACAAGGCACACAGGAGTTGTCAAGACCCTTCCTTGTACTTGGACTCAAGTGCTGTTTATTGTGGCATTGCTGCCCTCTCCTCTCTGGGAAAATATGCACACTGAATGCATGAAGTAACTCACCAGCCCGCAGGATACACAAACCCAAACCGGTCCGGGGACTGAGGAAAGAACTTCCAGCAGCTAAGGAAAATGTGTGGGCAGGCTTGCCCTGGCATTGCCCTTTAACATCACCCTCCAGGCAGTGGAAAGCACTTTAACTCACACCCATTCAGAGACGGGAGTGAACAGGCCAACCCTTGCTGGTGTTGTCCCGAAGCGCAGAGCTGCCTGAAGCTGTGCAGAGGCACTAGGGGGGCAAAGCCGAGCTCAGCCCTGCCCGAACACGCACCCAACCACAAAGCCAAGGACAGGGACTGCAGCATCCGGGAGTGGGGAGCATGGCAGCAATGCCATCTCTGCAGCAACTGCGGTTCACTTTGACCACTTTATTTGCACTTTTATTTATTTCCAGCCTAAGGGCTGTTAGTACAGAGCTCAGACAACCACAGCTGAGAGAACTGGGGCTGTCCAGGCTGGAAAAGTGAAGGCTTCTGGGTGACCTAATTGAGGCCTTGAAGGACCTGAAGGGAAATCACAGGAAAGATGGGGCAAGAATATTTAAAGGGGCCTGCAGTGACAGGACAAGAGGGAATGTGTTCACATTGAAAGAGAGTCTATTTAGACCGGATATTAGGAAACAATTCTTTACGGTGAGGATGGTGAGCCACTGGAACAGGCTGCCCAGGGAAGTTGTGGATGTCCTATCCCTCGAGGCGTTCCAGGCCAAGTCGGATGGGACTTTGGGCAACCTGGTCTAGAGGGAGGCGTTCCTGCCCATGGCAGGGGGGTTGGAACCGGATAATCTTCAAGGTCCCCTTCCAGCGCAAGCCATTCTATGAGCTGGGCAGCGCCAGGCAGCGCGGGGCCCGTCCGCCGCCTCCCGCCATCTCTGACAGCGCCCACCCCCCTACGGCTCCCTGCCGGCCCTTTCCCCGGGCTCCCCGCTGACCTGTCAGCCCCCACCGCTGCACGTCCGCCTCCTGCACGCCCGGACCCCCGGCCCGGGCGCCGCCAGCGCGGCGGAGCGCCTGGAAGAAGCGGGACATGGCGGGACGATGTCAGCCACGGCACCGCCGCTCCGTTCCCGCCGCCCGCGGCCGGCTGCGGGCGGGGCCAGCCCCAGCACCGCCCCGGCAGCGGGAGGGCTCGCCGGGAGGGAGCACCGCGATGGCGCCGCCGCTGCTGCTGCTGCTCCTGCCGCTGCTGTCCGCGGCCGCCGCCGCGTACCTGTGCTGCGGGCGGCGGCACACGGGCAGCGCGGCGGCCGTGCTGCACCGCCGGGGGCCGCGCCAGGCCGGGCCGCCGGGCCCGCCCCGGGACACCGTGAGCGCCGGGCCGGGCGGGGGGCGGCGGGCGCGGGGCGGCGGGGCCGGCGCTCACCTCACTGCTCGCCTTCTCTCCGCAGTGGGCTCCGAGGCTGTGCGGCGCCGGGCTGCGCCTCTTCGTCCATGTGGCCAACACGGTGAGTGCGGGCCGGCGCCCGGGCGGGGGGTCCGGAGGGAGCGGGGCTCGGCGGGGAGGTTGTGGCGTTAAAGGGCTCGGGTCCCTCCGCCCTCTGAGGAGCGTTCCAGCAGGGTGCTGAAGGCAGCGGTGCCGCCGGTGCTCCCCTCGGGCGGGCCCCGGGGTGTTTGGCTGATCCCGCTGTGGCACTGGGACCGCTCGGGGTCAGGATGCAGAGGGGACAAAAGCCTGCGTGGCCTGGGCACTGCCCCCCTCGCACCTGCTTCTGCTGGAAGCAGCTGGGTCTCATTGCTGCTGCTGCTGTTGCTTGGCCTTTCCTTTTGAGCGAAGTAGGCACAAAAGTTTCTTTTCAGCCGTGTCACCTGTTACAGAACTTGGTGTCCAGCTGGGCCTGGAGTGAAACAGATTGATGGGCTGTGTTTATTTGTGAGAATACCTTAGGAGTGGCTTTCTGTGGAGATGTAACAACCGGAGTACTTTATCTTTTGCTTTGTGACTGCTTCTGGTGGATGGCGAAGGGCTTCTTTCCTTTCCCGATACCTCCCTTGGAAGGGAGATGTGAGATTCTCAGTCTCCTACGGGATTGTGCTGTGCTAGATTAGATGTAGATTAGGAGCCGTGTGTTTTCTAAAAGGTGCCGTAATTCTTATGCAATGTGTGAGGTAACATGCCGCTTTGTGGGGCTGGCAGTGTGAGCCTTGCCTCAGACTTGTACTGTATTTGTACATCTCACAACGTGTTTCTGAAGTCCATTGTTAAGATTCTAAGACAGGCCAGAACAAGGCTGGTCTCTTTGGGACTGTTGATGCTGCTACTCTGCGAGCCAGGGTATTGAAAGACTATTTTCTGCTGTCTGCTACCACAAAGTCTCTAAATTTCTCACACTTTTCCAAGTTGACTCATGTTACCGTGGGAGCTGGTTGAGAGACAGGCAAGGTCCTAATAGTAAATAAAACAATAAGCTCCTGCCTTATCCAGTGTTTGCATAATCTGTGGAACATGAAGAAAATAACGGATGGGAGCTATGTAGATGCTTCTTAATAGTGTTGCAGCTGCAGATGCTAGCTTTCTGTGTGAGTCAATGAAGGACAAAGGCAGAAGAATCAGAAGAATACTCTTTTTATAACTATATAAATATGAAACGTGGGGGGAAAGCATTTCAGGCCATTTTTTGTGGTGTAAAATGCAAGTATTTGTGCAGTTTCCTTACTGCATAGCATTATGCATGTGTGCACTCTAATGCTCTCTAGTGTGCTCCGAGCCTGCATCAACTGTGAGCATATTCAGCATTCCTTGTCTAGTGAAAGAAGGTGTTCAGGTCAAAGTTGCTGCAAACCAACATTTTTGCTTGTTTTTTTCCTAGGCTTTTGGGCAGATCTGCTTACTGCCGTTCTTAATGAGGTAAGCGTGGGGACTTTTCTCCCACTCTGAGGTTCTTTTATTTCTTGTTTTATGTTTAAGGTACCTGCATTGCACATTGCTTGTAGGTTATCTGAAATTGTATTTATTAAAGAGAAAAGCTGCATAATTTGATTGGAGGATAAGATTACTTCATAGATGTTTACTAGATTATTTTTTTAACTGCTGTCATTTAAGTGGGTCTCTATGAGAAGAAATTAACCTTTTTTCACACTCATGCAGGTGCATAGGAACTGTATTCCCCAGCTTTGCTTTTTGCCTTTTGTTTGCTTTTGTGTCTCTTTGTTCTTTTGTTAAAGGACAGTTGTTTTTTCAAAGCTGGTGGCTGTGCAAATATGCTGTTCTTATCACTGATAGGGTTAAAAGAATAGTAGTAGTGGGGAAGTGAGGCCAGACATAAAGTTCAGAGGTTTTGGTAAGTTCTTTTTTGTGATGTTCTCTATTTTAGGTTAGTCTTTCTTCTTTCTCTCACATGTGTTTTTGTCCAGAAACTGATTTCAAGTATACATTGAAGTAAGGAGTAAGTGGACACTTGTGTAAGAGGTTCAGGAGCCTCTTCATGCTTTTTTCATATAATTTGCCCATCATTTGAAGGGTCATCTGTGCAGATCCCAGGATACTGAGAACTGTCTCAGCCCTGAATTTGACTTGGAATGTGGGCTTTTTGAGCAAATCAAACCCAGGCAAGTGTCGCTGCTGTTAAACTGCAGATCATTCCTGGATATCTGTGAGGATTTGATCTCCTTGCTTTGTGTGGTCCAAGCTCTGGATTTATGCTGCAATCCCCATTGTATTTGACTGCAAACAAACTATGTTCAAGCAGGTCATGAAAAAGTCTGAAGAGGTGCTCGTTTTAACCGGATTAGTAGTTGAATGTATGGCTTACACTATATTTTCCTTTTACTTTCCTCTCCGCTCCTGTCTTGTTTGGTCTGTGGATGAGAGGTCCAATTAAAGTGAATCAAAAGCTTCCGCCATTTCTTTCCCAGCTCGAGTTTACGGAGGTTGGCCTTATATCAAGAGGTAGGAGGCTTTGTTAAACAGGCAGAATAGATTTGATGCTGCCTTTAGGAAATATGTGAGAGAGATTAGCTTGTAACTGTTGCAACTCCCTGCTGTGAAAGCAGACTGCTAAGACAAAATGTTCTTGGGTAAGGTTCCTTCTGAACAGTCTGAAAAATTAGTCATAGTCGAGGTTGAAAACTCCAGCAGTGACTCTCTCTTATTCAGAATGAACAACTTCTCGCTTATGCGTTCCCTTGACATTCATGAAGATCCCACGTTTATCCCGGAGGTTGCTGCAGGGGTTACAGAAGACAAGTCTGAAGCTAAAAGCCCTTCAGATGTTATCAAGCAGCTGACAGATGCAAGGTCAGTATGTGATGTGTAAGAGAGAAGTGGAAGAATACACGTGCTGGCACTGTTGTGTTAGTGGGAAGCTGTCATTGTCAGCAATTTAGATCGAATTCTTGTATCCATGCCCAGCCATTTCACAAAACAAACAGTGCTGTCAGTCATCTTGCCTTTTGTAACTTACAAATCACCAGTAATTACAAGCAGTGTGAAAGGGAAAAGTCTGCCTATTGGGAAGAGACCAAATTCTGCCCTTACCAGGGCTCTGGTTGCACTATTAGAGCAGGTACACTTTGGCTAGTCAGTAAATAGATTGCTCTGTGTGACTTTGCGGGAGTGCTGCTTCTAGCCTGCAGGGAATCTCAAAGAGAACACCATGTTTGCTTGGAGGAGGGCAGGAACACATGTTCTAAAGAAAATTATGCACAAGAAATTAACTTCGTTAGTGATGAGAAATGGTCTACTGATTATGTGCTAGAGCTATTGATTTGCTGTTGAAGCAGTTTGCTTGTGTGAGCTGCATGGTGCTTTTCCCACTCCTGCACTACACACCCAGATGTGCTGCTGGCTGTCTCTGGATTGAACTTTTGACAGAGGTCCTGGGAGTAGATTCACAAGTATATTCCAGCTAGGCTATAGTGTTGTAGTGGTGAGTAGCAAATGTAAATCTGGAATACATTTTGAACAGTTTAATGACTGCTGTATTCAGGAGGAATATGAAGAAACTAGAACATACTGGCAGAACTGGTCCCTTATTTCTGTGGCATCCACAGTGTGCCTGTTGCCTGGATTGTGTGCAAGAAATCTGACAGAGTGTGAGGTGTAATGCAAGGGCTGGCAATCCACATGGTTTGCTGTGAGTGATGCCCAAATCTGCATTGTACGGTAATGCTGAAGTCTACAGGTGTGAACAAACCTGGCTGTGGTAGCTTGCAGTTGCACCTTTTAATCCTTTCTTTTGCAGGTCTGATTCTGCTAGGAATGGATTTAGCTTCAAAGGGATCAAAGACTATCTGGAATGCTACAGGTAGGTGAAATTATGGTCTGGAAACAACCTGTCCCACATGTTCCTCTGCTGTGGGCTGCCACTTTTCCACAGGCTCTCAGGCATCTCTTTGTTAGCATTGTCCTTGAGGTGCCATTGTTTATCATCACTTCCTGCTGTTCTTTTCCTTTAGTAGAATAACAAAGGAAAGTCAGCTGGGAGAGCTGGCACAACTTAACAAGCCCTGCAAGGATATTAAAATGTCATTTTCTTTGGCTTATTGTCAGTCTTGTCTGAGAGAAATTTCTACATATCTTGTTTTCTCAGACATGAGTGAGAAGTAGAGGAAGGTTGATCTGGATTAAGCCAGTTGTGCATTCTGTGGGTCTCTGATGAATCCCTTGGTTCCCCAGCTCCTTGTGCTTCTCTGAGCATGACACTTGCTTTCACCCAGTAAACATGTCCAGCTTGGAAAGAACTGAAAACAACTCCCTAACTCTGTTGTCTGCCTGGTAATCCTAGTTGCCTCTGGGACATGTGCCAGAAATGGAGCCCTTGGAAAAATTTTCTTGCACCCCTAGAACTTGTTCCTCAAGGGCCACTTCTGCCTGCAGGCTGTGGCATTGGAGCAAAGGGCTGACACTGCAGTCTGGTGTTACAGGTGCATCTTGGCCTTGAGGCTTTTGTGTCAGCCAGAGATAGGCTGTGTTACACCACAAACACACTTTGCCAGGAGGGAGGGAAGGTTTTTTAAAGGTGGGTTATGACAGTACTGCTGGCAGCCCCTTCTCTGTAATGGGATAAAGGGGTCTGACCTCTTGGTCTTAGCTCAATATACTGGGAGTTTCGTAGCTTCCAAGCTTTTAGGAGCATGAGGACTCTCAGTATAGCTGTCAGCTATTTATCTGTCTGATGATTCAGGAACATTTTGTTAACTCTCCTAGCTTTTGCCTCTCCTCTAAAGGAGCATTTTGTGTAGGCAAATTCTCCCCTTAAGGAAAAGAAGTCTTGGTGGTGTCAACAGCATTCAGATCATCACCACACAGAGATTCCTACCCAATTCTTGCTTAAAGCTGTGACAGCTGCCATCTTGCTGCATGGGAGACAAATCCTGTGAGTGAATGTGTGAGGGGAGGTCTTGTAACAAACTCCCAACTTCTCCTGTCTTGTAGGAGTGGGAAGCTGACGCCAACCCAGGTAGCCAAGAACATCATTGCCATGTTGGAGGACTGTGACAAATCCACGCCACCGCTCAGAGCCATAGTGCAATGGGACCAGGAGCAAATAATGCTGGTAATGTCTGCCTCCGGTAGGAAAGTGGCCTCTGCCACCCCAAGCATCCATGAAAAGGGCAAATATGCACAGAAAAATAAGTACATTTTTCCTCACTCTCTTTAGTGGACTACAAACAAGTTTGCTTTCCTTCCTGTGAAGAGAGGTAGCATTAAATCAATCTGTTTCCTGCTGGATGACTGTTTATAATAGGACTTCTGTGCTTATGTAGCATCCATTAGTGTAGATGGTTCCAAGTTGTAGTTTCCCACCAGCATATGGTGGAAGAAGGAAACTTTGATAGACTGGCCAAGAAAGCCATTTTTTATATCCATTCCAATACTGGTGATGACCTTCAGCTCAGCTAAATATATACACAGCATATGCTTTATGCTTTTTCTTTTTCTCTGTGCAGATGGCTGAGGCCTCCACTACTCGTTACAGGAATAAGTGTACCCTGTCTTGTCTGGATGGCATCCCAGTGTGCCTGAAAGAAGAGTTCAAAGTGGTGAGTTTCCTTGTCTAGCTGCCAGTTTCTGCTGCAGGTGGTTAACCTGGACAGCTCACTGTGACAAGGTTTTGAGACCAACTTCTCAGCAGAAGCCTGAGAATATGTTTGTAATGAGGGGTTGTATGTGGGTTTGTAGTGAGTAGGATTAACAAGTTTTGCAAGGTGAAGACAGATCTTGCATAAAGCAGACGTGCTCCATATCTTGTACTGATCTTTTTAATCCATGGGGAGTAGAGGGTGGGTGTGGGAAACAGTCTCTTGTGATGAAATGGGAATGTATAAAAGCATCTGTAAAGTGGGTGTAACTGTCTGTATTTCTCAGGCACTGATTCTGCTCCACTGGCAAAACATCCCTATCACCTTAAAATACACCTGCCAGAAATACACAAGTTCCTTTGAAAATTCCTACTGACGAAGATTTTTACCTGTTGCCTAACAACAGCTAACAGTAGATACTTGTGGCAGTGCCATCAGGCTGTTGTAGGTTCTGCAGAGATGTACCCCTATGTACATAGGGTCCTGTTTGTGTACAGATTCTTCTGTTGGTGCCTTGAAGTAAAGAATACTTAGCATATCCTGAAAATAAGCCCATCTGTTATTTTGACATTCGACTAATCTTGATGCCAGTCTTCAAAAGCATGCAGATCTGAAATGATGCAGCCCTGTCCATAGAAAGATGGAACAGAGAGTTGTGTGCTGTGGGGCCAAGGTGATCTTCAGCTTCTGGGCATAGCAATTTCATTGCTGCAGGGAGGCAGACTTTGATGATCTACATGTTTCTGTTCTACTGTATCATGGTGTGAAAAGGACTCCTCTGCATGGGAGAAGGACCAAATACTGAAGGGTTAAATGTCCCTCTAAATATTGAAGGGTTAAGTCACAGAGATGAACACAGGACAAGTTGAAGAGTCATGGTCCCTAGCCCTTGCTTACCTCCATGGGTCCTAATGTCTGTGATCTGTTGTGATGGTGAAGTGTGCATGTGCTCCTTTGCTAGGGTTTTAGAATGAATAATTAGGTGTCTTCTTGTTGAGGTGCCTTACCATCACCGAGTGGGAACAGTGTATCTTGGGACACAGCCAGAAACAGAAGATGCTACTGTGGCCAAGAAGCTGCGAGAGGCTGGGGCTATCATTATTGGGGTCTCAAACATGCATGAACTAGGGACTGGAACAACTGGATGCAACCCTAATAGGTAAAAATCCCTTTCTTCTCTCTTCTCCCAGTCTAGAAATATCTATGACTGTCCAGAACTCACAGGGAAGAGTACAAAAATAAGGGGAAGCATGACGGAACCCTGAGGGCATGAAAACCCAGTACTGTACATTTGAGGGTTAGAGTAGTTGTGGAAGCCTGAAGGCTCCTGAAACCAAAGGGAGGAGAGGCTCCAAGTGTTGTCTTCTGAGTAAGGAACTTGGTTTGTCAGGCCTTACGGGCCTGGAGGTGTGAATGTTTATGGTATTAGTGGTTCACAAAAGCTGTGACAGAAAACAAATAGTCATGTAATGCTCAGCCTCAGTGATGGCTGAAGGCCTAGAATACTGAGAAAAAGGTACAGTCATCTCAGGAGAACATAGTGGTTTTACTTCCTAGCTAAACCAGGTTCACTGAATGTGCTTTACTACGGTGAATTCTCCAGCTATAGCCAAGCTGAGACCTCAGCCCCAGAGCAGTGGTGCTCACAGCCTTGATAAGCCTTGTGTAGAGACACACTTGGTGCATGTGCAGCTGGATGGAACTAGGGCTCCCCCTCAGCTGCAACAGCTGCCAGCATTTCCAGCGTTTCCTCACCGTGGGAGGGCGGCTGGATACCCGGCGGCTTGGCAGGGCTCTGCTGGCTGGGGCTGTGGTCAGGCTGGAGGCGTGGGGAGCTGCTGCTTGGGGATAAAGGGCAGAGCTGACTTGCTTGTCTGTAAGGATTGCTGGCCACCAACTGCTCCACCTTTTGGAATTGCATCATGCACTGTGGCAGGCAGAAATGGCACGGTGCCGTTGCCAACAGAAGAGCTGAAGTGGCATCTTTTCTCTTGCTTTGGGCCTCTTTTGGATGGGCTGCTTATGCTCACAGGAGATTGGACTCTGAGGCAGAAGTCTTTTTTCCATCCTGTTTTTTAGGGATAGGCACTTTCTAAGATTAAGTGGCGTCTTTTACCAAGAGATCAGAATCTCTGAGCTGTGTTTCTGGATCTTTTCCTGCCCTATAGTGCACGCAGTCCTCCTAAGAAAAAGTTAAGTTAAACAATCTTTGTCTGCTTCAGGTACCACAAGATCCCTAGGAACCCCTACAATCCTAACCACTTCACAGGTGGGAGCTCCAGTGGGTCAGCAGCAGCTGTAGCAGCAGGTAGGTGGTCCTAAATGGAGATGGTGGGAGGAAGATCCTGAGCCAAAGTACCTCAGGCATTTAGTTTTTATGGGGGGTTTGGGTTTAGCAGCTGGAGGGAACTTGTAGCTAAACAGAGAGCTCTGTGTGCTGTCTTGGATACAGCTGCTGGTAGAATGGACAGGGCAACATGTTGTGTCTCTGATCACAGGCCAATGCGTGGGTTTTTTGTAGGTCTCTGCCCCGTGGCTATTGGCACAGATGGAGGAGGCTCTGTGAGGATTCCTGCTTCGTTCTGTGGTGTGGTGGGGCTGAAAGGTAGAGCCCTTTAATCATGGAGGGGTGTGTGTTTGTCTTGTTTGCTGTTCCAGATAGAATGCCACAAACAAGTCAGACACTTATTAATTCCTGTGAAGTAAAATTTGACCAGAGAAACTCTGAAATATAACACCCTTAGAGTCATGAGGGTTAGCATGGCAGCATTTAAGTATTCTCTACTCTCTGTTGAACGTATGTTCGTAAAACCTTATGTCAAACTTACGTCAAATACTAAACAAAATATGCATGCTGCCTTTCCTTTCTACCTTTCATCTGAGACCAGATACTCAGCCATTACTCTCTTTCTGTCCTTCACATGTGGTCAGCTCGACACATCTTGATTCATCTGTGGATGATAACCAAATGCAACTGGTCAGAAAGGTGCTATGAGTACTTGCAGAATGCAGCTGGTGTTAGGCATGAAGTCTCACCATGAAGTCAGACCTCCCATGGGGTGCTGTCTCCTGCTGTTGATAATCCTGCTCCTGCCTCCCCATCCTCCACACCACAAATGCTGCTTCTGCATATTTAAATACAAATATTCCAAAATGTCCCTGCACATATTTCCCCTCAAGTAAATAATTTCTCTGGGGGGAAACCAATTTCACTATTCACATGTTTTACTGATGAGACAGATTGGGGTCAGCAGAGCAGGGTACTGAAGGATGAGAGACTGGGCTCTGAAACAGCAGACATAAAAGTGACTGGCAGGGGTTTGCTGTTTACCCTGGGTGCACCAGAGCCATCTAGGTGGCTCTTCCCAGTGACTGCTGATACCCAGCTAAATCCCATTTCTTGTTCCCCAGGTACATTTGGGCGCATCAGTTGTCATGGCAGCTTGCCACTCTCCTACTCCACAGTCAGTGTAGGTAAGAGGATTTGTGCTCTGCTTCAGGGACCTTGCTGTGTGGTGCTCTCTCATACAGGGGAGGCAATCTCTGCCTAGGAAAGACCTGGGGAGGAAGGTACTATTTACCTCTTGTCACTTTTTTATAACTGGTCTCTTTTACAGGCCCTATCTGTACATCAGTGGCAGATGCAGCCATTGTTTACAGTATCCTTGCTGAGCCAGATCTGCTCTATCCATATGGTAGGTGAGCTCTCTCCCTCCCTGAGCCCAGATGCTCTCCCTTCCTAGAGGCATCCTGGAATAAAAGCAGGAACTCTTCTTTGTTCCCTGCAGGACTGAAACAGCCCAAAGCAACCCTGTCTGATATGTGTGCTCCTGACCTGAAAGGTTTAAAACTGGGAGTGGACTGGACATTTTTTAAGGTGCCTGGTTTATCTCTTATCTTTCTGCTGCTTTGAAAAATAAGATTTTAAAGGAACCCAGTGCATTCATTGGTCTCTTGCCTGTCATCATTAAAGCTTCTCATATTTAGTCCTGTAGTTGGAAGATAATACAGCCTGTGTGAAAACATCAGCATGGAGATATTTTTTTCTAAGGCAGCCTTTTGAGTAAGAGTCTGTTGGAGCCTTGCAGAAGGTAATGACTACTGCTGATTCTATTGGAAGCAATGCTTCTGAACTGATAACAAAAGGTAGTTAAAATCAAATGAGGAAAAGGAGTGTATCCACTTGGTGACAGTGCTGTAGCTGCTGAATGTTATTTCATTATTCCTATGTAAAAATGGGACTTGCAAGCTAGTACTACTTGAAAATTGTAATACAGCCCCACAAATGTACTCAGGATTTCTTCCTGAAGATACAAAAAAGACACTGTCTCTGGCACAGTGCAGATGAGGAATATTCTCTGCTCTGGAAAAGGTGACCTTTCCTTTTCATTAAGGGTGTGACCTGCAAGCTGTTCTCTTGCAGCATGTGACCTAAGTCCTGTAGGACTTTCACTGCTGTTAGGGACAGGAACAAGGAAAGGACTGAAGTCCTGGTGAATGTGCTCACCAAGATGAAGAGAGCAGTTACTAAAGTTCTTTCCTCTTATTCTTTAGGCATGTGATGCTGAAGTCCTGTCTGCCTGTGAGAAAGGTAAAGAGGGAAAGTCTCTAAGTCTCTTACTGTGCCTGATGTTATGGTGTTACTTGGTGTTCCTCTTATGTATGCATTAAATAGCTCTTGTCTGAAGTCCTTAAAGGCAGTTGCTTAAAGGGGTCTGCTGGATAAACAGCAGTAACTTTGTATTGGGGAAGCCCCCCTGACTGCTGAGGGTTAAAAAGCTCAGCAGTTGTAGGCTTGTCAGATTACAATGGAAGAATGCAGTCCAGTGTGCTCGGCCTCTTGTGTGTATAAAGACAGATCTGTGCTTAGTGATACTTACTCTGCAAGCTTTAATGGTAAAAGACTTTTAAGGAAAGGCGTTGTTTCACAACATAATGCTCAGTAGTAACAGAGTACTAGGTCTTTGTGATATATCCAGTCCTCTGGTATTTCCTTGAAATCTGCCAAGTGGCGCCTTTAGGGTGACTTTGTCAGAGTTTAGACTAAGCAAAATTGATCCTGGTGAGTACTTGGGGGCAGGGGAGAAGGCCTCTACAGTGCCTGGTATAGTAGTTGCACTGGAGCTGAGTATTCAGGCTTTGCCTGGATTTTCTTCACCCTCCTTATTTCCACAAACACACTTGTACATTTATACAGTTTTCTTAGGAGAGGTGGATCATAGGCAAGCTTGGGTATATATGAAGAAGCTGGGGTCACAGAAAGAAGAGGATTCTTTTCAGACTACAAAAGATTCACTTTTCCCAAAGTCTTGGTGTTCAGCCTTGTTAAAGTGCATCAAGATTTAGTGGCTCTGTATTGTTTACCTGGTCTCTTGAGTATTCCCTGGTTCCTTTACCATTATGGTTCAGAAGAGGCTTTGAATGGGATCTCTTGATGCTAAATAATCACTTCATGCTGATAGAACACTGGTCACGTGTAGTGCTCAGGGAAACATTGTCAGTCCTTTTACTGTTTGGCTTAACTGGGAGGCTAGAGGAGTGAGGTGAATTTGCCTGAAATGCAGCAAGTTAGGAACCTGTCTGCAGCCCCTGCTCTGTTGGAATACTGAGCTGTAGTTAGGTTGAAAGCATTTCCCTGCAGGAAGCAGCTGCAGCTGTGCATGCCACGGGGTGCACTGAAGGTGCTTGCCCTGCAATGGTGTTTGGAGACTCTCACTCTGCAGGGGCTGGGGATTTGCAGCCTTTCTGTGAAGCCTGGAGAACTCAGGGATGCTGTCTGTCATTTACCTGTCCTGTACACAGCGGTGAAGCACCTGCAGAGTTTGGGAGCCAGTGTGGTTGAAGTCTCTCTTCCAGAGATGGAGGAAGCCCGAGTGGCACATGTGATCTGCATTCTCAGTGAGATGAGGGACTTCCTGCAACCCGACTTCAATAAACATTTCCATGAAATGGTAAGTAGCAGCAGCTTGGAGCAGTGTCAGTAGTTGTTCTGGCTGATACAGATCAAATGTCATGTCAGTGAGAAACCTGAGGTGCTCCTGCTTCTTCTATGACAAACTACCTGTTGGATAGCTACTGGTATAGAAGGGCAGACCTGGAAGAGAACTCCTGGGCTGTCACAGTTCAATTTCCTGCAAGCAGAGCCTTGATCAGTTTTTTCTGTTTCAGAATTTGGAAACTCGGGCTAGCTTGGCCTTGGCTTGCCAGTTCACAGCTCTGGATTATATTAAGGTGAGGAACACACTGGGGTGAAGGCTGAAGGGAGGCACTTAGTGAAACTGTAAAGGTCGGATAGGGGCTTCTCTTAGCTTCCCCATACATATGGGAAGATGTCACCCAGCTTTAGGTGTCCTCTGCTGTGAAAGCATGCAGGATGGTAGGGCACCACAGAGGACATGCCACCTGTCCTGTACCCTGATTCCACATTGCGGGAATGGTGTCTTCTTTTGCAAAGATGCTGATGGGCAGAGTCTGCCAACATCAAACATGAATTTTGTGAGCCAAGAGGGCCCATCAAACAGTATTCTCTCTGCTTGTAGGCAAATCGACAGAGAACTCGGAGCATGAGATTTTTGCAAGAGATCTTCAGCAATGTGAACTGTATCCTTACACCAGGTATTGGCACTCTTGGCTAAAGAGACAGTCCTCAACAGCTGTGTGGTGCCTTTTAAGAGCAGTCACTTCATTAACTTTCCCTCCTCAATTTTGAGAGTATGACTTTTGTGCACTTTGCTGTGCCTTGCACCCTTAGAGATAATGCAACCTGATTAGAGAGATCACTGTGTATTTGTAGACTTAGTGGTTATATATATATATATCCATGGCACTGCATCAGGTTGCCCAGAGAGCCTGTGGGATCTTCATCCCTGAGAACATTCAAAAGCTATTTGGACATGGTCACGGGCACCCTGCACTTGGTGACCATTCCTGATCCAGAAGGTTAGACAGGATGACTTCCTGAAGTCCCTTTCAAGTTCAGTCATTTTGTGATTCCTCCATAGCTGTTCCTTGCACTGCTCCAAGAATTTATGAATGTGATCTCTTGACTGGGAGCAGCGATATGTCCTTCACAGTCCGGTCCATGAGGTAAGGAAAGTGCTATTTGCTCTACAGAAACAAACATTTGGGAACAGCTGGCAAAGACCTTCAGACTGTAAGTGGGAGAGATTAATCATAGCTGTCTCTACCAAAAAAGGATGAATTTGCTGCTGTCCCCAGGAATAGTGATGACAGTTTTTTCCCCCTAGGTTCATGCAGCTTGGCAACTTCACTGGGATTCCAGGCCTTGTTGTTCCCATTGGATATTCTACTGCTGGGCTTCCAATTAGCCTCCAGGTGAGTATTTGCTCTTTGTGAATGCTGTGGCACAAAATCCCCGGCTGGCTTTGTCCTGCATCACAACCTGTTTCACACAGCTCACTCGAGGAGCGAGCAGGTACTGGAAATAAAACTTAAATTTGAGGGTGATTTGCCTCACTCCTAAATGGCAGAGGTCTCTTTGGTTATCTTTCAGAAAGATTTCTCTGTCTCCCTGTCTATTTGCATCAATATCCAGTATTTGTCACTACCCTTTCCTCTCTTATTTCTAATATCTTTAACTTTTTAAATATTTTCCTCTTGAAACAGGTGTCATGTAAAGGGGAAAGATCTATGTTTTGCAATTGAAAGTCATACAGCTGCCATTATCCCAAACACAGTGATGCCATACTTACTGGGGTAAAAGGAGAAAACATCTTTTGGGAATGTTGAGGGGGAGAAATTGTTTCTGAGGCTTTCAAGAGCATCTGTATGATGCTACTTTATTTCATTCATCCTTTTCCTTCTGCCTCTCATCTTCTCCCAGGTCATGGCAAAATGGTGGGATGAAGCTGTTCTTCTGAGGATCGGCCTAAAGCTAGAGCAATTCCGTGACCAGACCAAAAAACCATCCATTTATTATGACATCCTCGCATGATGGAGCAACCAAGATGGGGAACAAGTCTGGTTTTTTTCCTAGTCTGACCTGACCAAGTATTAGAGTGAACTTGTTTTCAGTGATCATCAGAATAAGGCATAGTAGCAGGCCCATCTGAGGAATGGGGACAAACCACTGATCTAATCAGGCACTGAGGCTGAGCAGACATAATTTCTGCTCCCTGCTTGGTGGATGGTCCAGTTTATACTAGGGAGACTAACTGTGCTAGCTAGTTGGGGTTTTGCCAACAGGGGAAGCTGCAACTATCTTCTACAATTTCTTCCTATGTAGGGGTCCTGTGTATGGGTGGAAGGCAGTTGCATCTGCAGGACTGCATGCAGGCAGGTCATACTACTGCACATGGCAAGGTACAACCATAACCTGGTCATGGAACTCCTCCAGGACAGAACAAAGGTACTGTTTCTGAAAGGGAAAGGCAGCAAACACTGCCTAGCACCCTTGGAATGAGGAGGATCTTAACCCACCTGCACTTAGGCAGTGTTTGTTTTGGCTCTGTACTCAGGCACTGGGAGCAAACCACAAAGCCTGTAGCTAAGGAGGTGCTGCCAGCAGTGCAAGGTCAGTGTCTGGGTGTGCTCACTGCCCCAGAGCCCTGCCTCCCTTTCAGCCTGGGATGCAAGGGGAGGAAAAGCCACACCATTGAACACTTCTTGACTCCACCCCAAAGCCCTGGTGCAGTGTTTTGACTTTCTTTTGCACATCTCCATTTCTCAAGCTAAGCCTTGAAGAGCCTCTTTTCTCCTGCTGATTGCTTATATATAAGCCTACGATAATCTAGGTGTCCAAATGGAAGAAATCACTGGATAATGCTATGAAATACTGTTCAAGGGATGCTGAGCCAGCTATTAGATACAGGTAGAATTTGTAGGAAATGCTACTGAGCTACTGCAAAATTGAAGCTGGATGCAAGAAAGGTGTTGCACAAAGAGCAAAAGAGCATATGCAGCAAAGAGCCTGCTCTAGATAAGAAGCCAACCTTCTCTTATCTTTAAATTACTTCCTAAAGTAATCAAGGTAGACATGGATTACTACATACAGCATGACATGGCTGTAAGCCACCATGTTGTTTTATTGAAAGACTCCAGACTGTAAATTCCCTATTACCTTTGTCCTGCCATAACCATTAGGGCCATGTGAAAGGAAAGGCTTAGGAGTAACTAAACCTAAGCATTTGTGCTCATTTTGGGTTGAATGCTCAGAGGTATCTCCTGTTGTCTACCATCTTGGGCATCCTGGAACTGTGATCAGGCTGCTGGAGCAGCTGTCCTACAGACAGCAAAGATCACTGAATTCTTATATAGCTTGGAAGGAAAGAAGAAACAGAAAGTAGTTGCAGTTTCTGCCAAACTCAGTATAGTTTTGGAATTTCTTTTTCCCATACTTGCATACAACTTAACCAGAGCTAGTGCTTTACTAATGGTTGAAGTTGTCAGAGGGCATCTGAATCCAAGAACATTGCATTGCTGTCCCCTGCTTAATTTCCTGAGTTAAAACATCAACTCCTACCATCAGCTGTCACCAGCATGCACAGTTAATTGTATGGTTGATTATGCTTTTTATCTTGAATAAAAACACAACTGTTTTTTCACTGGAGTCTAGTATAGCTCAGCTTTAGGAAGAACAATCTCAAAGCAAGACATTTCCTATATTATTTATGATAAGTTATTAACACTACCAACATAAATTACAATGAAACTGCTGAAATGTAGTGCTTAGCAATAAAGGAGTTGGTAAGAGTTTCACAAGAATAAATTTCAGTTAGGAACATTACTGCTTGAAGGAAATAGCTGAATATTTCCTAATTCAATGGTATTACTCAAGGAATTATGAGATGAGTGTTTAAAACATTCAATTACAACCCTGCTAGATAAAGCTCTTTACTTCAAATCGCTTCCTAAATGTTTCACTACTTTAAGATTCTAATTTCAATATTTAGTTCATTCTGTGGGCATAATGAGGGAGCTCAGGTTGCTGGGAGGAGAAAGGCAAAAGTAAACAGTTACTTTTTAAAAGTACCTGCATCCTCCTAACAGTGGGAAGAAGAACTGAGTTTTTACTGACTGACAGTACTACTGCTTCCTCCCTTTGCCTAAACATATCTCATCAATGCACATTTCCAGTGCAAGAATTTCCTAGTACTGAGGTCACTAAAATAAACTTTACTCATCCTGGTGAAAGGCCCCTGTGTTTCCTTTTTTTCCCTGGCTGTTAGTTTATCCGAATTCTGCAGAAGACCAGTTCCTAGTTACCAGCAGTTCTGTGAGCAAAGCAGACACAGTGACCACACACACAATCCTGTTGCTTCACATAGATATATGTATGGGTATAGATATACTGTATATACACATGGATTTTTAATATATATATATATATATATAAAATAACACCTTGTTTATAAAGCGACATTTAATTGCCACTGGTTCCCTTCCCGCCCCACAAAAACAATAGTATACAAAATATAAAATATTTTAAATATTTATAAACGTCGCAAGAAAAAAATAGAACTGTACGAAAATATTTTTTTTTCTGAGGTTCCCTCCCTGCCCTGTGGGATGAGGAAGAGAAGGGGTACACGTCTGGCCAGCCTAGTGTGCCTTGAGTCCATAGTTGTTAAGTGGGTAGGAGTATGCCCTGCCTAATACTATCCGGTCCCGGAGGAGCTTAAATAAGACATAATAATTGCAGAAAAGGATGAGGGCCATGGAGAGGGTGTGGTTCCACTTCTCTGAGCGCAGCAGGGAGTAGAGCTGGTAGCAGACCACACTGCCTTCGATGAGAATCAGCAGGTTGAGCAGCCGTAAGGGACGGTGAAAGAGGAACTGCAGAGAAAGAGTAAAGAACGAGAGATTTCTGTCATTGTTGCTGGGTTGAAGTGAGGAGGAATATGGACATAATGCTGTCAGGGACCACTGCAGGGCAGAAGCAGTGCTTGTGCTCCAGCCACCACTAGCTGCTACTTAGGGAAAACAGTAAGAAACAAGGCATGTAGAAGTGGCATTTTGCTCGAGAAGGGGAAGTGGGTGAAATAAACCTATTGGCCTGCTGAGACACTTTCCCATTTCCCAATACCACTGCCTGATGGGAGAGCTGTGTCACTTCGATGAGAAAGCACTGACAAGGCAGCCGTGGCTCCCATCTTGCCCAGAGGTCACTGTAAGACACAATGGGAGAGCCCCACTCCTGCCAACATGTATTTTGTTCAACAGCACCAGCCAGTAATGGAACACTGAACTCTCTCCTGCTGCAGCTGGGTTTGAGCCTTTCCTCCCTCCCACAGGTGTAAAGGCACCAAGCAAGAGAAGAGATACTTGCATAAAAGCGGGCATGGGACACGTCTGAAGGCACTGCTACGTTGTAAGGCCCAACTGCTTTATACAGGCACCGGCTCCGTCGCACAAGAACTCCCTGTGGCCATATTGTGTTTTCTGACCAGCTGTGGGGAAACAATGCCAGTGTTACATCTGTGCTCCCAACCCCCTGACTCTGGGTTCACAGGAATGGACTGCATCTTGAAAAATACCACAGCCTCTGCCACAAGAACATGTCCTAGTTCCCACTGGAAAAACACAGAGGAGTGATCAGAAGCCCATTCAATGGACTCTTAAGTAATATGAACGAATGGCTTCCAGTGCTAGAACCTTTTCCACTGCAGTGGAAGGAGCCACCCCCTGCCTCTGCTCAAGATACTCTCCAGTGGCCAAGAAGAATCTCAGCATTCCTTTCTGTGAAGGAACCAGCAGTGACTGGAGGAGCTCAGAGAGCTCTTTAACACAGCCATTTCTGTTTTCAGTGAATGAGGCCAGTAGAGTTGCATGGGGAGTGGAGACACATCCTCAGTAGATAAACACTGCTGGTACTTGCTCATCCACTAGAACATCTCAGCCCCTTGCTAGGCATGCCAAGCCATGCCCATCCCCACACTCACATGTGCTGTGGAGCATTGCTGTAGGAGCCATGTTCTAGTTTCTGCCACTTGCCGAGGTGGGCGGCAGACCTGTGGAGCAGGTCACAGTACTTGGGAGGCAGCAGCTGCGTGGTGAGCATGACAAAGGCATTGATCCACACCATGATGAGGTGCTCGCAGGACCAGCGCATGTCATAGTACTGGGTGCTCTGCGAAGAGACCAGACAAGAACTTGGCACCACTGTCACAAAGCAGAAGGAGGAATGACAAGGGACATACTGCATGTGCATCCAGCAGACCCACACCACACGTTACAGGCATGCGCTTTTGGACCGGTGATTTCAGAGGGTTACAGCTTAGGAAGCACTCAGCTCCCTTCTCCTTGAGCTGCAGGAGAAAGGGCAGGGGATGATGTTGCAGCTGGTGCATCTCCTCCTCCAGCAGCAGGTAACAAGGCAGTTTGCTTGCCACCAATTGCACCAAGACTGCTACATGGATTGTGGAGCCCTGCCCATTTCTCTGCACGAACTGGAGCTTATTCAAGTTAGAGAAATGACAGATGAAAAAATATAACCCCCACACTGACAAGAGGTTCTTGGATTTAGTTTGCCAAGCATCCTAGTTGGCTCTAACAGGCTGACCACCAAAGCCTCTGATCCAAGCACTCAAAAGCCACGATGCTGGATCTGAGACGGGTAACAACAGATTCTCTTTTCTAGGAAGAACACAGCTATCCATCTGCCTAGGACAGGGGTGGGAGAAGGGGAGTTAGTAAGTGGGGTGATGGGACTAGAGGTGCATCACATTTATGGCAATACCTATCTGCCAACCAGGAGCAGTACTAGTGCACTCCGGATGCAGCCATGCTCCGCTATCCGGGCTGCCAAAGGGGAGACAGAGAAAAGGGGAATTAACCAGGAATCTGGCCTGGCAGCAGTTCACACAACATTCAGAAGGAGACAGTGGGCAGGGGCACACAGAGAGCCAGACAACAGCTACCTTCACGAAGCACAATGGCAGGAATGCCACATAGTAGGCACTGAAGAGAGAGTTGAAGAGAACTTCCTTGATCCTGCGATTGAAGTCTGCTTTTAGGCACTCCACCTCATTGCGGATGAGATCTGGGGAAAGGGGGCAGCTGTGGGTGGGGATAGACGTAGGATTATTGAACTGTTCTCTCAGGGATTCCCACAGAAGCGAGAAGAAGTCTTTGACCAGGCTGCTGACAGCTGAAGCCCCATCATCCGCCACCTGGTCCTGTACCAAGTAACCACAGTCTGCAGGTAGAGGCTGTGCTCTGCTGTCCTGGTGGAAGCAGCACAGAGGGACGTAGACACCAAACCTGCCATGAAGGAAAGAAAAAAATGGCTGAAATAATGGCCATCCCAACAGGGAGTAGGGGGCACCTCCTCAACAGACACTGGCCCTGACAAGACTGACAGCACATAGGAGCCCCCACTCCAGAAGCTAACAGCCAACTCTTCTCCCCACTAAAAAGCCAGAGGCTGTAGCTTCAACACCTGTGCAGAGAAGTTTTTTTAAATCCCATTTGTAGAACCAACAATCCCAAAGACTCAGCTTAGAAGTAGCAGTAAAGGCCCCTCACACAAAGAGCAGCCGAAGCAATTCACTTCATGAGCTCATTGCCACCTCCTCACACCATCCCCCAGCCACTCCTGCTTCCTTTTTAATCCTAAATTGAGGAGACATTACAGCCAACACTCTGCTTCCCATGGTTGCTCATGGCACCCCCAAGCAGCTGTGCCCCCCTACCCAGAAAGTTCAAAGTGGTGTCACTCACGGGTAGCCCAGGAAGAGAAGGTTGAGGACAGAATGGCTGCGGAAGAGGTTGACCAGAGTCCAGCAGAGCACCCATCCACAGAGGGTGAGCAGCACCAGGCGCACCATGTAGCACATCAGTGATGTTGCACCCACCTGAGAGGCCTGCAAATGGAGAGGAAACACTCAGAAGTCCTCTAACAACCAGTGCTAGAAGATGAGCACAAGGAATGCCTGTGGAGGAGGAGCAGGGAGAGGGGTGCCGGGAGGTAGTAGAAGAGGGATAGCTGCCCTCTTCCTCTCAGAAGCAGGAAACTCATTCTGTTACAAATGTAAATGCCTTTAATTTTATTCATGATTGACAGGATCAAAAAAATTCAAACAATCATAAGTTGTGAGGCATGACTAAAATAGAGCCTTTGAAGAAAAATTCAGAGCTGCAAAGTAGAAAAATATTTTTGCTTAAGTCCCTTATTGCTCTGATGATAGTCCAGGATGGCCTGAAACCCATTTCCTGTCTCTCTTTTCTTTAGAAGGATCAGGTCTCAGCATTGTGAAAGTTTGCAGCTGAGGGAAGAGAAGATGTGCACCTTGTCAATCCCAAACCCAGATTTCCATAATTTAGCTCTATTGGATGTGCAGGCTGCCGTGTAGTGAGGAGGCAGCACAGCAAGAAAGCCTGATCCAATCTCCAGAGGAGAGAAGGAAACTGAGCTATGAAAAGATTAAGGGTTAGAGCCAATACATGGGATACTCAAGAACCTGCATGGAAGATTTCAATGCAGAAATTTCAGTCTATGGCAAGTTTTACGGAGGATGTGAACATAAATGAAAATGGAAGAAATCAGTTGAAAAGAGACCTTCAGAGTTCCCACCTTCTCCACTTATGTATTCAACAGGACATGACTGTTCCTTTATTTCATTTACTTATTTTTAAACACTGCTTAGTTGCTCAGCCTAGAGTTGTATTGGTCGTTTCAGTGGACAAAACTTATATTTTCCTGAAAATGACCTTTTACAGAGAAGTAATCTGGCCTGGTTCTGCTCCCACAAACACAGAGAAGGTCTCAAAATCTGTGGTGACATGCCTGGAGTCTGAGTTACTGAGTAACCAGGACTGGAAAAGCCGTTCTACCACTATTCCTATTTCACTTCAGTGTAGTCATCCTTCTCCTGACCCTTCCCCCTCTCATCTCCTGTTCTTTCTTCTTGTCTTGGCCAACCTCCATGTTTGCCTTTTTGCTACCTGACTTGCAATTCTCTTGGCCACTTCTCCAGCACAAGATAGTGGAGTACATTATTGTACCTGCAGGAATAAATAAGCAAGTGGGACTATTTAATCTCCTCCTAGATGCAGAGCCAACAGAGCTACCCAATACTACAGGACATGACTGGTCTCAAGGACAAAACTCCACGGCAGACGGGCATCCTCAAAATCTTAGTCCTTTACACCCAGACTCTTCTGAGGAAAGAAACCTTCCAACCTGCAGAATTTTCTTAGTACAGCAAGTTCTACAGGCAGGAGAGGGAACAGTGGGAATGTTACCTCAGAGATAATGGCCCACACCAGCCTCCGTGCCAGCATCACTGTGATGAACGCCGCCAGGTGGTAGTCAATGAGGTGAAAATTCTGAAGGAGGAAAGAAAAAAGGTCTTCACTAGGAAAAGGGACTCTGAAACCACCCAGCTGGGGTGGGACTAGAAAGCTGGCTGCTAGAAAGTACATTAGGACCTCACATAAGCATTCCACAAATCTCTGTATTTGGGATGAAGGAAAAGCAATAAACATTAGTAACACAGGAACATCTCCAGAAGCAAGATCTCTTCCACGTGGAGATTCCTTCCCATGGAGAGGTTTCCATGGAAAACAAAACACATTCACCCTTCAGGCAGGTATTTTTGAGGTCAAAGGGACATCTAAAACCAGAATGCTACCATGGAGAACAGGTTGCAGGTTTCCACAGAAAAGCCCCTGAGCAATCAGACAAAGGGCAGCCAAACCTGAGACCAGAGTGAGCACACCAGCTCACTTTCCCTCTTGGTTTTATAAATGGTCTGTAGCAACCAGTGCTGCCTGATGAAACCAAGCTGATCTGAGAAACCTCATCTTCACTGGCCATGAATAAGTTCTCTAGCTGCATCAAGTTAGACACAGTTCTTACAGCTTTTCAGTGAAGCCATCCAATATATTCTGGCCAGAAGAGTTAATAGACTCTGAATACTGCTGCTTTTGGTACTTCAAGGACATTTTAGGTAAAAAAGAATGTTTGAGTTGTGATGGGAATAAACTATTCCCATCCTGCCGGGTAGGAAGCCCCAAACAGAATGCTTTTACTTCTAAGCCAGCTGTGTCCAGCACGGTAAGCTGATCAGGAGGCTGGTGACTGGAACACCAGCACCACCTGTCGGTACAGGTAACTGAGGGACCACCTCGTGCTTCCAAGCAGCCTTCAGGTCACGGTTGCAGCTGCACAGGCTGGCTTTGCTCACTTGAGACGCGCTGGCTCACAGGCAGCTTACTGGGACAGCAAGAACACTGAAACAAAGGAGGTCGAGAGCTTTACATAAGCTAAGGATCTGACCTCCTCCCCCGCTGTGCTGCTGACCTGCTGTGGCATCCTAACAAAAATCTGCACATCTTCCTTCTCTCAGGCTCTGTTGTTTCAACTGGCAAGGGGCACTCACAGCAGGGACAGCTCCTGGAGTCTCAACTCTGTGTCAAACCCTAGGGGCTAGCTAGACCATGCAAACATGTGCAAGAAATTTCCCTTGAAGGAGTCCTGCTGATTTTTCTCTCTCTCCTGCAATGATTTTCTCCCCTGTAAAATGGGGGATGACATGGCTCTGACTGACAGTGTCACGTGAACTCTCATTCACTCCCTTAATGTCAAATGCTTGGTGATTTCTGGATTGAAGAAGCGTGAAAGGAGCTGTGTAATGAAAAAGCCCAAGTGATGGCACTTGCTGGGGAACTCACCAGTGAGGTGCAGGAAGCAGGGTGATTGTATGGGTACCACCAGACAGTCTTGTAGATGTTGATGTACTGAATGAAGAGGGCTACCAGAAGGTAGATGAAGAACAGGAATTCAAAGAGAAGGCTCCCATCCAATGGCAGTTCAGGGATCCGGCAGTGACGCACAGGCTCTGGAGTAATCAGCGCTGTGATCGGAGGTGCCGACAGGCTGATGGCACTACCATTCCTGAAGCAGAGAGACATCACTTACTTGGTAAACATACTACATTTTCCAGGACAGAGTGCTTGAGGTTGTGAATTTGAGACTGGGCGTTACTAGGGGAGAGGTGACAGCAGTCTTACTTTCCTATTTCTGACATGAGGCTGGTGGTGAGCTCCATCATCCTAGCTCAGACAAAACCCTTATCCAGAATTTTCTCTGGATGACAGCTTGAGCTGTCAGAAGTGCTGTGACATGCCCAGCAACATTTCAGTAAACTTGCAGACTGAGGAGCAGACACACAGAGCAAAAATCATTAAGGACTCTGTGCTACACCCAACAGTTAATATTGGCTCTTTCCACCCTCACACTAGCACCCAGCCTCCTTGTCCAACACAGCAAAGTGCCCATTGTCTTTCTGTTCATAGTTCCTCTTTTAAAAAGATGAGTAACTAAAAATGGAATGGAGTAGTTCAGCCACTTCCTAGAGGCTAACCTCTCAAGTGTTCTCACACTTCCTTTGTTTCTAGCTTTCAGAGGAGGATAGGACAACTAAATTCTCTGGCATACTGAACTAGTGGAGGAACTATGCTATGTCTGACTGAAACCAGATAAGCAATGCTCTCCCAGGACCCTGGGGCCCTGACTCCAGAGTCTCGACAGCCACTTGCTTCTCAAGAACCTCAAACAGTGCTATCTGTCCCTCTGTCCCTGACAGAGAAGTCTGTAAAGGCCAAAGCTAAATGGCTTGGATTGCTCTACTCTGTAAGAATGAACCTATACCAGGGCCCCAGCATGCAGCAAATAGCTTCTCTAGTCTGCCAACTTTTTATGGAAAGAAGTAATGCTGGGCCCTTTCAGTCTTTATACCAAATGTGGTAATCTCAATGTCACTGCATGTGTGTTCCTGTTTCAGCCACCAACTTCCCCAGAAAATGCAGGTCATCTTTACCAACAAAGAGAATTAGTTTCATCAGCCTGCAGGTCTAAAACAGAATATGGGCATCCTCTTGCCCTGCCTTTTATTATGTAGGAGGAAGAGTCACAGCTGTACTCTGACGTGTCACACTAATTCCCCAGGGCAGTGAAGGCGAGTGAGCGAGACAAGGACTCATCACTTGCTAGGACTCACTGCTCTGGAAACTGCTGCAGGAAAGACAAATGAAGCATTGTGTGATTTCTACTGTGGCTGTTGCGACCACAGTGAGTGGTGAAGGGAGGCTGAGACCGCTGCCACTATCCCCTCCATGGGGCTGGTTTTAATGCATGAAGTCAAAAGAGAGGCTGCAGAGGGAAGCATGTACCACAGCAGAGCCGAGAAGAGAAGCTGTAAGAGGTTTGTCACGCAGGACTTGTTCCCTCTTGGATGAGCCATCTCATAACGCCACAATGGAAGGCTCAAGGTTCCCCTCTCCCAGTCCCCCACTTTCACCACAAAGCTGTGCTCCCACACAGGGTTCAGGGTGGATCAAGGCTCCTTTCTTTCAGTGCCCAGCCACAGATGTCTCAACAACCCTGCCTTTGTCCTCACCTGTTTCTCAAACCAGTACCGTTTCCACAGCTCCCGCCAACCAGAGTCTGGAGAGAAGGCAAAGCTGAACGGCTTAGCTGCTGCCGGCTGGGTCCCCTCCTTCCACCGGGCATGACCAGGAACCAGTCCACTTCCAGTGCCTCCAGCAGGCTGTGCCCCGACACCCAGACAACAATTCAAAAGCCTTCCCAAATCTGCAAAGGAGGCAGAAACATCACTTAAGCTTTAAACTGCTGGTCAGGCTCACCACACTCCAGCCAGGCAAATTCACGCAGAAGGAAGTCACTCTCATACACTCAGAGCCCTGTGGGACAGCCATCACCACTCTAAAACACTGTGCCACTTCAATGGCAGCAGGTCAGTGTCTGCTTGCACACCCAGAATGAACACCACTGGCACTGTGTCTCTAAAAAGGGGCTGCTTACATTAGCCATCAATGACTGACAGCACTTATTGCTGGCTGGAAAGCACCACTGAGCATCTCCAGAGCTGGAGACGGCACAAACGTGTGCTTTATTTCAAAAGCAAACCTGGAAAGAGCCCTCTCCATGTTGTGGTTGAGCTACTAGGGCTTCACAGCTCTTTTTAGGCACCCAGCACATTACTTGCCAGGCTCTGATGCTGGCAGGTAATTCGGACACCCTCTGGCAGAGCTCTGAACAGACAGACTGGTGTCCTTGAAGGAAACTGCATGGTTCAGCTCCCTTCTGTGCTAATGCCCAAATGACACCAAGGTAATACATCCATTTAAAAGTGGGTTTAGTTAGCAGAAAAGTGCAGCAAAATGCACATGTATGCATGTACTTCAAATGCACATATGGGCAAACACATAAACCAGCCCTGAAAAGAAAAATAATTCAGAAGTAAACTTGTACATATTTATTTGCCTATTTATTTTTAATGATACACTTCAATCTATTGATTCCTTAAAATGAACCAGTATGAGAGAGGCTGGGCAACTCAGAATATCAGAAACAATAGTGTTGTTTCTGGCACGGACTTTATCACTTCCCATACAATTTTTTTTCTATTTTACTGGTCTTCCACGTGACACTGCAAGGATTTTGGCAGTCAGGAAAGTTTCCAATGGAAACACAGCAGATGTAAGGGAGCAAAGGATTGGAGTGCACATGTGCTGTACAGGAACAAGACAGTGAGTGAGCATCTCACTACAAGGACTTTGGGGTGTCTGTGTACCTGAAGTCTAAAGCAGCTGCCCTTCTGGAAAAATATAATAGCCAGAACCAACCCAGGGGCCAAACAAGCACACGCACCTTCTGGGAAAATCTAGATGTAGCTTTGAAATGTACAGATGGAACCTATGGTCTATTTATAATTCAGTCATCACCTCCTTTAAAATCCTGAGAAATCACAGCTGGCAGAAATGCCAGAAGTTTTCTCAGTGAGTCACAGGACTGTCACCATGAACACAGTATGCAGGAGTACTTCTCTAAAAAATTCCCTCAAAGAATTGCCCTTTGTATTAAAATTTCCCATCCTTCATCTCTACTCCGATACACAATTGTCATGATTGAAACCAGGATACCAATTCTCAAACTTTCAACAACAATCAAGATGTTTCAAAGGATGAATGCTTTCTGCATACCCACATGAAAGTCAGTTGGAATAATGAAACCAAATCAAACCTAAAAAAAACACACCAAAAAACAGAGATCCAGGAGAGAGAGAAAAAAAAATAAAAAGGAGATATGAAAATGCATGAAAGGCAAGCAAACATTGGAGAATTTTGGTTTTCAGGTAAATAGTGTGTTTTGGCAGACTTTTATACTCTCATATCTCCAATAGCAACACAAGAGAGATTGAAGCCTTCCTTATCTTTCTTGTCAAGCAAGAATTTTAAGACAATTTTCCCTAGGATGTTCTAGAGTTTCATTTGGAAATATTTATATTTCAGGAATTAAATATAAACAAGAAAATTCTCCTGCATGTGTAAGTTGAGCAGAGGCAGCAACAAACAATGCAGAATTCACTTAGGACATTCAGACACTTTTGATCAACAGCTGAAGTGAAGGAAAAAAATGAGGAAAAACCCCCAAAAATAACAAACTTGAAAGCCATTTTAAGCCAAATTTAGCTACCACAGGGCCTGTAGTAGCTGAAACAATAGTTCTGATTCGACCTACAGGATATTTATGATAATGGATGCAATATGTTGGTGGTCTAATTAGTGCTTTTAACAGTGGAAGGTATTTTATACCACATTCAATAATTCATGTAAATAATTTAACAGGTCTCATTAGTATCACCCCATTAGTATGCCTCACACACTCGCCAATACAGACACTTGGACACAAAGTAATGGCAATTCCAGCCCCTGGCTTTACAAACCAGTGAAATGCAGGTTTCTACCAGTAAAAACAACTGCCCATGGAAAGAAGCCATCCTTAACATCAGTACACATATTTTAAATGCACTTGAATAAGCCCTTTCACGGTGATTCATGAACATATAGACTGGGCAGTTCCTCAAGCCAAGCTTTAAATAACTTTGCTGGAGTTAGATCAAATTAGGTAGGCGTTTGTTGGAGCAAAATCTGCCTAAGAACCATTCCTTTTTTTGTTTGCTTTTATTTTTTTAAAATTAGCCACACAAAACTGAAGCTCCACAGATAAAGCTAAACAAAGCAGTGAGATTACAGATCAGATTGTCTCTAAGTCTGCTTCTTTTGGCCTTGAACCAATCAACAGCCCTCCTTTTTGAGGAGAAAGACATGAGGAAAAGCGTTTTTATAGCTTTCAATTAATAAACAAAGGCATGATTATACTTTGAAAATGAGAAGAAAAGGTGTCCATAAACCCCTTACTCCAACAGATAATATTCCAAGTCATATTACGTATTAATGCAGAGTCCACCCTGCTCCCTTCTCTGCTTGCACTCCCCACCCCATCAGTGATTATTTTATAGAGTCACGCAGAGAAAGTGAGTAATGAAAGATAAAAGCTTTTCCTGACAAGACTCGTCAGTCCATTAATGTGATTCCACACTGTTCTTTCCAGTTCACCTACAATTTCCCTCAAAAAATAAGTGAAGTCCCTTCATCCTCAAAACCAATGTTACCTAGCCTCCAAGATCTACTCTCTGAGGCACATGTGGGCATCATAAAAGCACCCAGGCAGAATCTGGAGAGTAGCTACAGAAGAGCAGACAGTGGTTCTGCCCATGCACAGGGAATGGATATGGGTACGGACAACACTTGGATCCTAGGGCAGACCATGCTTCAGGACAGAGACAAAACTTTAATTTGTGACAGTTACAAGAAAATCCAGAAACAGAAGGCATCAGATGCTCTGATTTCAAATTTCCACTTTTAGGACCACAGAAAGCACTTGGTAATTTTTTTTTTATTCTGTGCCATGATATCCTTCCTTGCCCATCAGCTCCCCAGCTATCCTGATGAGGCAGGATCGTGGCAGGATCAAGGCAGGCAAGAGCCACAGCTGTGTACAAGACGTTACTGATAAAAAGCTAGGCAGATGAATTACTCACCAATTCAGAGGTGAAACAGTGTGTAGCCCTGTCCTGCTCACCAAGGCCCATCACTCAGAATCATGTTTTTGCATCAGCAGCTGCCCAAACAGCTCTTTCAAGAGGCAAATCAGGAGAGAGTCAGTGACTCATCAGAATGGAAAGTGTGCCTGCCTGTTCCCCATCTCTTTGCTGGAAACGCTACAAAGCTCAGTTGGTTATTTTGATGGTGTCAACATTTTTTAATTGGAGAAAACTCCGAGCCTCTGCAGTCCTGTTGGGAAGCTTGCTGAGAACTCCCAGAGGCTGGAATACATTCAAGTGGCTCTCCTCAGCTCCACAAGTCCTGCAACCAGTTACTCACAAAAGCAGAAAGGGAAACATGGCCATCCTCACTTGGTGTAATGCGGCTCCAGAAGACCACAGGTCTCTCACTGCAACTCACCATCTCAATTAAAGTAACCTTCTTCCTGCTGAGGAAGCATCTGACAGCTGGGGGTGAAGCAACACATGGCCTTTGTGGTGAGGGACTCTCTCTGCCTCCTCCACAGCAACACAGACACTCCTGGCAAGATTTTCCATTCAGGGTGTCCGTGCTTTATGGAAACACACCTGCCACGTGTGCAGAGCTCCATGGCAGGGAAGCGCAGCCAGCCACCCCCATGACACGGCTGCAGAGCACTGACACAAAGCACAATTAGTTACTGAAACTGTTTGAAAATGCTCTTTTGGTTGCTAATGTCCTCAACTCAACTCACTGCAGCTGGTCAGCCTAACCCTAAACTTGCAGTTGTTCAGCAATCCTAATATCTTTGCAAACTAACACACAAGCTTTCCTTTGAACTTTGAGAGTCCTAGTCACTATAGGTTATTTTTACTTCCTTTCAGTGTCAACCTCTTATTTATTTACTTAAACTAAAATAAAAACCAACCAAAACCCCATTTTGAAAGCTGAAAAAAGACACAAAGCTAGTAATTGACTCACCCAATATACAAAGAAACAAAATCACCACAGAGCCAAGGAACAGCGACGGCTGCACCCAAGCCTTGGTGACAAGGCCACCTTGTCAGCACCCCCACATCTGCCACACCAGAAGCCACAAAGACACAAAACTTCTGTGAAAGCCCCAACTGGTCTGGAAATAAAATAAGCATTTGGTTGTTGCAAGAGAGGAAACAACCGACAGGTTATCAGATGGAAAGCTAAATATTTGGCTTGCACAGAGCTGCCCCAGTGCTAAGTCAACACAACCTTTCAACTCTGGCTGGATCCAAAGGCACACACCCGCCACCTGGCTCAGAGCTGGGAGGCAAAACCGGTTAGAAGGGAGGTCTCCAAGTCAGCACATTTTCCAAGTCCTCATGCCATACAGAACGATGGATTAAGATGGGGACTTGGCACAAAGAGAGACAGAAAACCCCCTGAAGTGCAGCCCAAACACCATCACACGGGAGAGCTGGGTGGGGAGTCATCACTGTCAGGTGGTGCACCAGCAAGACTAATTTTTGCTCAATGACTAATAAATGCTCAATGACTTACTTCTCTGTAAAAACAAAACCAACCCATCAAGACCATGTTAGTGTAGGCTTTTCTGATACAGCACAACTCTGGCTGAAGAGGCTCCATCTATCAGTCCTCTACACAGATGCCAAAACCAAAGGGTTGAAGTAGCAAGATTATGGCAAACGTTAACAAACAGCATATGTACTGCAGGACTTACTTTTAGTATTTTCATCAAGGAAGACTAGAGCTAAGCAGAAAGGTAAGTGGAAAAATAGAAGTTTTAGCTTAAGACAAGGGCAAGGCAGCGCCTGACATTTGTAGATGCCACAGTACTTAAAATACCCACATATAAAAATGGGAACAGGAAAGAAAAGTTTTACAGGAAAAGCCTCTCAAAGTTAACCTGCAGTAAGCTCAGTGAGCTCATTTTGCAGACATGTTAAAGTACAGGATTTAGGTTCTTAATACTACAGATAAAATTATCTAAGATACTGAAAAAGCCATTTTTAAAACCAGAGAAATCCTATAAATTCCCCAAAAATCCCCTCAAAGACCTTACTTTAGGGGGTGCAAGGAAGAAATTTCCAGAGGTATGCAGGCAATAGTGTCCTCTTCAGAATACAGGTGAGTTCAGGTTTTTGTGAATTGGAGGAAAGTTGAGACACACACTAAATGCTCTACACAAACCTTGGCGAGTACAAGAACAAAGCCACAATTCCTGGTGTAATAAAACAGTATTACCTTATATTACCATATAATTACCTTGTGCAACTAACTGCTGCAGCAGGTCAAAATAAACAGCTTAGGAAAATTTTAATGAATGACTGTAGTAACTTTATGAATGAAGACAAGAGAATTTATATTCCAAAAGGAAGTAAAAAAAAAAAACCCCAAACAAAACAACAAAACAAAACAAAGCCACAATGCAAGACCCTCAAGGCTCAGCAGCTCCAAGTGGCCAATAACAGTCATCACCAAGCCAACAAGTATTACACAGCTAGCAGCAAGACATTAACATTTTCTTTGGCTTCTTCTGATGTATACAACAACTCTCCCAGCCAAATACTGGAACTGGGAATAAAGAAAGCATTAGCTCGTTCTTGTGTGAGAGCAAGACAGAATTGCAAAGCTGAGCTTTTCCATCAGTAGAGGGAAATGCAGGCCTGACCAGTTGGGTCACAGTCTATTTTGGTCCTAGAGTTCCCATGCTTCCGAATTGTCTGGGGAAAGGGACATCAAGCCCAGCCTGATCCAGAGTAAGAGGCCCAAACTAAAGAGCTGGAGGGAATTACCAAGCCAGACAGTTCTCTGAGTATGTAACAACATAGCAGTTTTAACTCCAACTCCACATTACTGATAGAAACTGAAGTTCTGTTGAGAAGGGGACACTGGTTGGGAAGTGAAAGACAAGGACAGTGTTTCAGCAGACACAACACAGGCAAAGCTATCAAAGCTGGCCAATAATACAATTTATC
Organism: Passer domesticus; assembly: GCF_036417665.1. Taxonomy (NCBI): domain Eukaryota; kingdom Metazoa; phylum Chordata; class Aves; order Passeriformes; family Passeridae; genus Passer; species Passer domesticus. Next base: position 104,708,960 of record NC_087475.1, on the reverse strand, counting down.
AACACGCACTCACTCCTAAGTACATCTTGCACCAGAGCTCTTCAGTAAACATTACGCACAGCCACAGCTCTGCTAAAACACAGCTACAGATCACTCTCCATTATACCATGCCACGTGCAGTATCTGGGAAAGTCAGGAAATTTTAGGTATGGCCACTGAATATTTTTTTCAAAGATATCAAGGCAAATGCACAACAAAACAGATCACTGATCTGATGGGGGGAAAAGAAGGAAAAAAAATAGAAGATGCTCAAGCTCTAAGAGCCCATCTTAAAATTTTCCATCAAGCAAGCCACCAAGACAGGCATTCTCCTCCCAACCTTGAACACAAACCCGCAGTCTAATAGACCGAGCACAGGCCAGGATAGTTTTTGCTTTTTAATCTTTCCTCTTCAACTGACTTCCAGGGATTTTGTTTTAGCAATACAGACCTCAGTTTCCTTATCCAAAACAGGATAAACTGTTCAGCAAGTACTTCTCCTCCCAAGGGTCTTTGTATGTAGTAGTGGATATTTTTTACAGTATTATTTTAGCACTTTACACAAGCTTTTTTTAAAACAAACAGAAGCAGCTTTCCTGCTGGTTTTGTTCCTCTGCCAATCTCGATGTTTAATTTAATGGAGATCAGCCATGATGACAAATCATGGGGAGTCACTAGGATTTTTCTATTTTGTCCTGAAACAGCTAAAAATAAGGCAGGCATCTGCCATCTATACCAATGAGCTTGAACGCATGAAGAAGAACACAGGTTAAAAACCAACTTCCTTGAGACCTTACACCAAGTTATCACACTGGGATTTAGAAGGTATCAGTGAGACAATGCTTTGCACATCCCTGACACTACAAAAAAGCAACAATATTGCAGGGAATTTTAAATGAATTGTAATTTGTATAAAAATAAATTTGCATTAAAATATAAACTACATATGAGAATGCATTGATTCTGCTCTATTTGCCTCTTAAACAACAGGTTCAGGAGATATAAATATTCCCCACAAAACAGTAAGTCTTCAATTCAACCTCCATGACTTTGGTAGGCAGGACTCAGAACTTTGTATGGCTGTTTACAGAGCAACTAATCCAGCAGATTGAGAAAATGCAATAGGACACATTAATCCCTTGTATAATTAATTATACTGAGACTAATCCAGCTGTCTGAATCTGCATCCACGCTCCCTTATACGTATTTCTGGGCTGCAGATGTCTACTGATAATTGTGCTTTAAATCAACAATTCCAAACCTCCCAAGGGACACCACTGCACCCTGTCTCCCAGGACAGCGCTCCTGACCAGGTTGCACAATACCCACTTCTCACCAGAAGTCTTGTTTTCACTTGCAATACCCAAAAAAGCCAAGAAAAGGTTGGAAATAACTCACCAATGAAAACAGCCCCCAAAGAATGGCATGAAATCTTCCAGGACAGTTTGTGAAAGCTAATGAGCTATTTTCCCAAGTCACACAGCTACTACAGATTTTAAAAATCTGTACTCTGATTTTATAAATCCACCTGCTAACAGCTATGCCACTTACCTAACCGTGGTAGGGTTAGAAACAAATGGATTAAAGTTCCAGTTTTAACTGCCACAAGAAAACTTCTTCATGATTTCACAGGATTTCATGATTCTGTGGCACAGGGAAAACACTGGGACTAAGGAGTAGAACTGTCTCAGAATTGTTACTATCTTGTTGCTTTCCACCACATCCATCTTTAGCAACTGTAACTGTACTGAGGAGTGGCCCAACTGGTTTCTGAACTGAATGCTGATGGAAACTGGAAGCCACCTTAACAAATATTTCTAGCACATTTACTCTTGGCTGTATTATCAAACATCCAGATTTGATGCCTACAGAGAGAAAGAAAGTGTTATGTTTTATGAAAACCAGGTTTGAGTCAATCTGCATTACATATCCTTTCAGAGAAAGATTTGTGTTCAGTGCTACTCAGTTTCAAAACCAGCAGAAAGGTGCAGGGCTTCCCCTTCAAACACTGCATACAGAAGTTATTTTTTTAATCTAAAATGTCAGAACAAAGACGAATGTCTCAACAATGCATAGACAAAAAAAAAGTGATTAGACCTGTCTGCTTTTGAGTACTACATAACAGTACACCTATATTGGCAATGTTACATCAGCACAAATGTTGCCAACACAGGCAGGCCAGTAAGATGAGAATTGCTTTATTTCCTTAGCTACCACTGAATCTGCTGTGGTAAATGCCATTAGTGTCTCTGAAAAACAAGTAATTCAGCAAAGTGCTAATTATTACAATGCAAAAATTTTGTTATAAGAATTCATCATCTTACAAGTAGAATAGAAACATGCACTGCAAAGTAGGAAGCAAAATGTTTTGTCCCCATTTTACAATCATAGAGACTAAATATAAAAGAAATAAAAGCCCTGCATTTTCAAAATTATTAATGATATTGAATGCTCTGGTTGAGGCAGTATAGACACCTCTATTAGTAGGAAAATGGACACCCAGAGCTTCTAAAAGCCAGATCTCAAATGCTGCGAACAGCCAGCCTGGAATGAGCTGTACAGGAGGCACACAGGTGTTCTATGGTCTTGAGATCAGGAGTACACGCTGAGCACGGGTCACTGTGTCACTGATATCACTTGAGCTTCTTGTTGTTCCAAATAAATCAAACCTGGACAACATTACCACCTGCTGTGCTGGTTTGTACTGCAAAACCCCAGGCAAAGAAGCTCAAGAATAGGAACAAGGAGTAGCTGCATCTACACCCGAAGAAATTTCAGTCAGATAAGGGACAAGAAGGAGCAAATGAAGTTTCAGCCCAAACCCCAGAGGGGTCAGCATTGCCTGGCTACAGACCAGTGAGCCCAGATTTTACCAGCAGAGTATTATCCAAGCACCTTGGCTGAAGGACTCTGCACTCCAGGAGGTGCAGCTGGAAGGAGAAATGAGTGTCAGAAACAGTCCAACAGCAGGAGTGCCAGGAGGTGAGCCATGGAGCAGACTGTGGGTTAAAAAGGGCTGATGTGCTCTGCCTTCAGCATCCTGTGAAGGCAGAGCTGTGAAATGAGCTGAGCCATTCCAGTCCCACCCTTGTACTACTGTATCCCTCTCCCAGAAAATCTGTTCTGGTAACAGTGAGTTAACAGACAGAAGGGATGGTTACAGAAGGGATGCCTTGTCTCCAAAAATTTTGTAACTCACCCCTTTGTAACACAGACATCTCATTTCTCCACTTACAGTCGTAACAGACGACAGGGACAGGGGCCCCTTACTCACAATGGAAAGCATGCATGAGAGCAATCAGAGATTGCAAACAAAGCTGCCTCTGTTTCTGCTGTACGTTCACATGTTAAAATGATGCTGGAGTAGCCAAGGAGCTGCCACATGCAATAGGGAAAATCATGTGCCCGACTGCTACCCTATATAAGGGAGAATGATTGATACACTGTTTTCACTGCGGTATAAAAACGAAATGCGCACCCACATCCATTCTGGAAACGGTACCTTATGGCGGGTTGGATTTGCCTGGACTTACAGCAGATTGCCTCAGCTCTTCATCTTCCACAGGTCAGTGCCCTTGCAGGACTGGTTATGTAGGGACAGCGCTTTAAAAGCCCAAAGCAGACATTCCCGTGACCCCAGCCCAACTTCCTCGCGTTGAACCCCAACCCTCCCACCACAGAGCACCCGGCTCTCAGCAGCGTGCGCGGATCTCCCGCTTTGACCCAAACACGGCAGGAAACGCCTCAAAGGAGAAGCCCGGGACCCAATGCCGTAACTTAGCAGCAGGACGGAACACACCCGGCCTCCGCAGCACTCACTCCCACACGCAGACACACGGCAGGCTCCGCAGGGGGGCTCGGGCGGTCGCAGCCCGCCGCCCGCATGGGGGGCCGCGGCTCTCCCGGCGCGGCGCTGCCCCGGGAGCGGCGGGGCCGGTACTCACACATCCAAGCGCGGGCGGCGGCGCGGCTCGGACATCAGCCGGCAGCGGGGTTCCCTCCGGCGGCAGCGGCCCGGCGGCGAGCCCCGGACCGCCCGGGGAGAAGGAGGCTGCGGCGGTGGGAGCCCCGCGGAGCGTCCCTCCTCCCGCAGGGCAGACCCACCTCGCCGCGGCCCCGCGGCGGGGCAGGAGCAGGGCAAGGGACAGGAGGAGAAGAGGAGGCAGGCGGGCGGGTCCGGCCTCGGCGCCCCGGCGCGGCCCTGCACAGCGCCGGCTACCCGGGAGACGTGGCAGTGAGGGCTGATGCTCTCATCACACGGCGACAGCGGCGGCGGCCCCCGGCGGCCGCGGCCGGCCCAGGGAGGGCAGGAGCCGCGGGGCGGGGCGGCGGCCGCGCCGCGCCGCCATCTTGGTAGGGGCAGCCGGGCCTCGCTGCTGTGGCGCCTCAGAGCGGTGCTCCGTCCGCTTGTTCGCCCCGGAACCACAGGGCACGTGTGGAATTTCAGCAGGGGGCCGGGCAAACAGGGCCTCAGACCCCTGAACACCAACGCCAGCCCTTTTCCCCGGGGAACAAAACCCACCAGCCGAGGTTCCTGATGCCAGTTTGCAGGAGGCACTGGCACTGTCAAACCAGCCAGGTCTGGGAGGCATCCTCCGCTATATGGAAATAGAGCGAGGAGCTGGCCACTCGAGGCCACAGGTCCCTGAACACCAACGCCGGCCCTTTTCCCCGGGGAACAAAACCCACAAGCCCAGGTTCCTGATGCCAGTTTGCAGGAGGCACTTGGCACTGTCAAAACAGCCACAGCTGGCAGTGGTGGCAGCTTGGGTCTGGGAGGCATCCTGCGACATGCGGAATTTCAGCAGGCAGCCGGCCACTCCGGGCCACTGGCCCCTGGCCACAAACGCTAGCCCATTTCCCTGGGAAGCAAACCTCACCAGCCCAGGTTCCTGATGTCAGTTTGCAGGAGGCACTCGGCACTGTCAAAGCAGCCCGAGTTGGTAGATGTGGCAGTTTGTTTCTGGGAAGCATCCTGCCTCCCAGACGGCAGAAAGATCCACACGGAATCACACAATCAATGAGGCAGGTCTTGCAAAAGTCCTTTGAGATCGTGGAGTCCAACCTATGCCTGATCACTACCTTGACAACCAGATCATGGCACTGAGACCCACATCCAGTCTTTTCTGAAACGCCTTCAGGGTCCGTGACTCCGTCACCTCCCCAGACAGCCCAGTCCAATGTCTAGTCATCATTTTCGTCGAAGAAATTCCTCCTAAAGTCCAATCCACACCTCCTCTGGTACAGCTTAAAATTGTGTCCTCTTATCCTGTTGCTTGTTTCCTGGGAGAAGAGACCGAGACCAAGAGAGTCATATATGGTCCTCCCAAGCTTTCTGTTCTCCAGGCTAAATCCCAGCTCTCTCACCTGCTCCTCAGAGGACTTATGTTCCAGAACTTGTCACCAGCTCTGTTGCCCTTCTCTGGCCTCACTCCAGCATCTCAAAGCCTTTCTTGTATTGGGGGGCCCAGAACTAGACACAGGACTTGAGGTGTAGCCATGTTTTGCATAATGAGATGCCATTTAAAACAAAATCATAAACTAATAATTAACTGCTTTATTACAGCCAGCACATTTATTTATCCCATGGCTGAACATCAGCAGCTGAAAAGCCCTTCTGTCAGCCAAGGTGGAGAAGGTCCGTGTTCCCATTTGAAACCAGCACAGTATCCACCCCTTATTCTCCATCATTTACATCATGCCAGCTCCCACTTTCAAATATCCCATCACCCTTCCTGTCCTTTGGTGTGTGCACACAGATACCATTCCCTAAGTCTGTCTCTATAAAATGTCAGTTGAGTTGATTTCGTCCATGACCTTGAGCTTCATTTGCCATTACAGTCTTTCAGGGCAGAGAAGACTGTCCCTATAGGACAGAAAACACCATGACACAGACACGGTGCTGTTCTCAAGGGAAAAAAGGAAGTTTATTTTCTGACTCCAACATTTATAGATTTCCAAAGGTGACAGTGGATTGGAGGGTGAAGGTGCTACCTCTCCAATGACACTGGAGAAACCAACAGTCCATCAAATTTCTCCTTCTTCATAAAAGAATGCAAAAGAATAAGTTGTTTACAGAAAGTGTGTGAGAAAGTTTGCTACAAGAATGCAAACATCAGAAGATTTTTAGAAAATCTTAAAGAATCAGGGTGACAGAAGACAGTGTGTGTTGTTGGACTGTTGCATGGTGAAGCCTGTTCTGATTACATCACCATTGCACTTGTTAATATTTATCAAAGTTCATCCTCTATTAATGTGGTAATCAAAAGGGAGTTGGGTTCAGATCCCCAAATCTGGAGTTGGTGGAGATGGGTGCTGCAAAGTGCCCAATGTACTGATGAGCATATCACCACCACATGATAGCATACAGTCTTATATAGAAATTACATCAAACAGTTTAATAAATTGTAATTCCTACCCTAATCAAATCCTCCTGAGGCACACCCTATCCTTCTGAATTACCCATCAAGTGCACCCAAGTCCTTGAACAAAAACAATCCCATGGATTGCTTTTGCCTTTGCCTGAGGCAGGAATAACCCAGACTTTTTCCCCTCAGCATATTTTTTATGTGCAGTACTGGAAATTTACCCCATTGTCCAGTATGTAAAAGTTTTGATTGAGCAGTGCCAGCCTGACCGACAGATTCCCTAGCGCTGACTAACCAGGTGGCTTTTGCTACATGTTTGAAGATTCCACCCCCCATTGCTCTCAGCGCAGTCTTTAATAGTTCATTGCTCTGCTGATTTTTTTCCTGGAGGCTGGTGTGCAATAAGATGTGTAATGTCCATTCAATGCTATGTTTTTGGCCCAGTTGTCTACAAGGTTGGAAGAGTCCCATTGTGTAACACAGTTGTTTATGGCATACCAAGTCCCCACAAAACTTGTATTTCAAGGCCCAGGATAGTTTTCTGGTGGTGGTATGGGGCCCAGAATGTTTCCAGAGCTCCAGTAAGCCCATGGAGGATTTGTGGGAGTGTGATACATTCACTCTGCCAGGCCTCGTATTTATATTTCAGCCCCTGTCCTTCATACTAGAGAGTCTTTAACCACTTGACTTGCTTTATTGCAGCATGCTGCACATTTATGGATAACCTGTGTGACAGTGTCCATGGTCAAATCTATCCCTCACTATCCCATCTGTAGTTGCATCACTTTCTTGATGTCCTGAGGTGTCATGGGCCCACTGAGCTATAAATAATTCACCTTTATGTTGCCAATCCAGATCCACCTGAGCCACCTATTGGTTGTTTTGATGTTCTGCAGTGGCCCAACTCGAGCACATGAGCATTTATGTGATGCTCCTTCCCAACCAGGTTCTCCACCCAGGCAAAAATATCCTGCCACAGTGCAGCAGCCCAGGAGGGTTTATATCTGCATTGCCAGTTACTCTGCTTCCATCACTGCAACCCCCTCCACAGGGCATTTGCAATCATCCCTGTTTCAGTAGAAAGGTAAAGTATTTGCCATTTTTCCCATTCAACAATGTCTAAAGCCAGCTGGATGGCTTTCACCTCTGCAAACTGACTGGACTCACCTTCTCCTTCAGCAGTTTCTGCAACTTGTCATAGGGGACCCCATACAGCTGCCTTCCACCTCCAGTGCTTTCCTACAACACATCAGGACCCATCAATAAACAGGGCATATTGCTTCTCACTTTCTGATAATTTGTCATACAGCGCAGTCTCTTCAGCACAAGTCACCTTCTCCTATGACCATATTCTGAAATCTTTACCTTCTGGCCTGATCACTTTCAAGATTCCTGGATGACTGGGTTTTCCTATTTGAGCTCGTTGTGTGATCAGTAGTATCCCACTTATTCCATGTAGCCTCAGTTGTCTGAAGTGCAGAGGAGACACTCCCTTTGAGCATCCAGTCCAGCAGAGCTAACCAGGGTGCCAGGAGCAGCTCTGCTCAGTACCAATCACTTCTGAAGCAGCTCAAACCCCTTCATAAGGTGCATTTATCCCTTTTTCAGCTGGAATGTAGCAAGCCTTAGATCCTCTGTATCCCTGGCTCCAAAAGCCATGTGGTTGACCTCAAGTCTCCCATGGTGCTTTCTGCCAGAGGTTCCATGTTGGGTCAATCTCCCTGGCTGCAGCATAGAGCACATTTCTAACATCTTGCCCTGCCCAGACTGGCCCAAGAGCTACTGCATTAATTATTTCCTGTTTAATTTGTTCAAAGACTTGTTGCTGCTCCAGGTCCCATTTGGTACCACTCTTCTGCTGGGTCACATGATAGAGAGGACTGTAATTTGGAATGTGCATTCTCCAAAAACCCATAACACCTAAGAAACCTTGTGTTTCTTTCTTGCTAGATGCTGGACGTGTGGCTGTTGTTTTGCTGATCACACCTAATGGGATCTAACGATGTCCATCTTGCCTGGGGGACGTATAACATCTTCCTTGAAGGGATATTTTTCTTTCATGCTTGACAGAAGTCACCTCCAAAGAGGACTTGTATCCCTTTACCAATAAGCTTGTCAATGCCCCTTTCCATAGAGAGTGACCCCCAAATGCTTGGCTTCCATAACTTCTATTTCCAGGTTGCTAGTCCCATTTTCCCAGCATTTTAGCAGCCAAATGATGTGTTCACCTGGACAACAGATGAAATCTTTTTCCAGAATGCATAACTCACTCAGTAATAGGGATCGGGTGGTGGTTATCATTTGTTCTGCTTCTTCCTCCTTTTCTTCTGCTTTGTCCCCCTTTACTAAATGAGTGGACTTTCATGTCCGTTTCTTGTCTGTAGGGTGACTGACACTGGCATGGGTTGGGTCTCTGGTTCAGCTGCAGTCCCTGTCACCAGGGGTGGAGTAGCTGTAGTGCCTAACACTTTGACATCAGATCCAGACCGTCTCGTCCCCTTGAGGTACTGAAGAGTGTTGAACAGGGATCAGTAGGCACAGGCCAGGCCCCAGCACATGTCTGTGACTTGTGCCTGTCTGGAACTGACAGGTAAGAGCATATTTTTCCCAAATATTTATTCTGCACTTGTTCAGGGAGGAGGATCCAAGACACTGGTGGTGCCCACTGTCCTAGGTACTTGCCACATGCTATCCCACACATCCTGCTACTTGTAACTATCCAAACTCAGGGAATTCTCTTGGTCTTATTCCCAAATTGTTGTTTAACCAAAAACAAGACCTGGAACACATTCAACAGTCCTGGAAATAGGACCGTGCTGGTTTCAACATCTCAAGGACATTCACAATTTTCAAAATCCTCAAACATTACTGTAATTATCCTGGCAGGAAAGGGGAAAGTGTGGAAGGATATCTCCTCCATAGGTTGTCTCTTGGAGGAGGAAAGAAAAAAGGTGTGATTATTGGTAGTTCCCAACAGATGGCTCTCGAAGAACAGAGGTGAGCAATGCTGAGTACACACACCAGATCAGTCTTGCAACCAGTAATTCTATCATATCACAAGCCAGCATTACAAAGTACAATAAAACGATAACCTTAGCCCAGACCTCAAAGGCGATAAAGCCAAGACAGGGAGCATGTGCTGCAGGTAAAGTGCTGCATAATACAGCCCTGAGAACAAGTGCAACAACTCTGAGAGCAAGTAAACCATTGTGACCAGTGATTGTTAAACCAATGCAGTGGATGCTTACAACAAATTTGTTCTAACGTGCTCTGGTCAGGTGTGTCCTTATCTGAATCCTCAATGCTCCATGTTGGGTGCCAAAAAGGATATTGACACAGTGTAACACCAGCTGGCAACTAAGTACCACCGGGACTCACTGTGCCACCCACCCCACAGAGGGATGGGGAGGAGAACTGGAAAATGGTCAAATCTGTGGGTTGGGATAAGAGCAACTTAAGAATTGACATAAAGTAAAATAATAGTGCAACTAGTAATAATTGTAATGAAAACAGAGATAAAGGAAAGAGAGAAATAAAAGTCAATATAAGAAAAGTCAACAAGCCAAAAGTCATGCACAATACAGTTGCTCACCACCCACTGACTGATGCCCAGCCAATCCCCTAGAAGCCAGCAGTGACTCCTGGCTAGATTCTTCCAGTTTGTATACTGAGCATGACATTCCATGGTATGGAATACCCTGTTGGCCTGCCTGGGGTAGCTGTCCTGGCCATGCTCCCCGCCAGATTCTTGTGCCCCTGCTTCCTGGCAGAGCATGGGAAGCTGAAAAATTCTTCACTTAGGGTAAGCAGTACTTAGCAACAATGACAACATCATTGTATAATCAACATTATTCTCATACTGAATTCAAAACACTGCACCGTACCAGCTACTAGGATGAAAATTGACTCTATCCCAGCCAAAACCAGGACAGCTGTTCTGTTTTACTTTTAAAACAAGTGTCTGGAAGGGGCTCTGGTAAAGTCTTTTTAGCTTATCAGTGTGATTTGGCTTGTTTCTGACAGAGAAATCTCCCTCTTCATTCCCTGCCAGCAGATCAGGGTCTGTGCCTCATGCATTAACTTTCATTCCTTCTGCCTCAGCAGCATCCTCACATAATTTCCACGTCTACAAACGGGATCACAGCTGCTGCTCAGTGAACAGATTGATTGTGTCTGCCTCACTGCCCTCACACCTCAGCTTTGCTGATCCTTCCCCTTTAGCCACAGAAATGACCAGTGACAGCCCAGATGTACCAACAGACTGTATCTGTAGTTCTCTGTCTGAACTTCTGTAATGCACACCTTGTACTAGGAAATCTGCCAAAGCATTCCATTGCTCCAGATCACCTGCAAAAAATACCCAAACAAAACAGTGAAATATTTAACAAGACAAATTGTTCTTATCCTCAGTACAGGTGTCTCTGAGGCCTGAGATGCCTGCTCCAAGAGAAACCTGATCTTTGTGTAAAATATGCCCAGGAGATCTTAGCTGATGGAACTGTGCAACAAACCACAGTAGGGTAGGAGACAGACCTGTGCTAATTCAGCAGGGGTGAAATTCCTTCTCAGTCAGAAATCTGAACAGCAGTTCAGGTCCAGATACATGCAGATGAACCTTACAGCTACTGTACATTTTGACTAGAAGAAGTAACTTTGTGCTATTTATTAAAGTTAGGCTAATGACTTAAGCACAACTTTGGCTGGATGCTTTAAGGATTTATACACCCTCCTCCCTAGCATATTATGTAGTAATTGTTATGCCTAGTGTGGAGACTTATGTGTTTCATCTTTTCCTTTCTCATTTTCACATGGCAACGTTAATGTGGCCAGAGCTATCACGATATGACAATTTATACCCTTGATATCTACCCTTGATATAAAATTTCAGAAATAACTGCATTTGTCTGCCAGGTTCCTTCTGTGTAATCCGTGACATGTTGTATTTTTATCAATGAATTCATCAGAGAGCTGCATGAATGTTTGGGTCCTTGCTTTCCTCATATTTGCAAGGAAACTGTAATCCAGATTGAGCCAAGGAAACTAGTACTGAGGAACAAGGATCAGGTCAGATAGAATGGGAAAGGTGAGATCCTCCTTGCTAGATTTTGGGAAATCCCCTTTAGTTATCAGTCTTCTAACTTTTCCTTCTTGGGACTTTATCATAAATCATTGGACTACGTGTGTGAGAAGACCATCAAAATACACAGGCTCAGGCTCCGAAAGACCCTTCTTTGATTAAATGTGTAACTGCTGCGGGGTGTTAGAGAGAGTCATGCAATACCAGTTTGCCCCCAGCAAACACTAACAGTATAAAACTTTTTACTCTATTTGATTTTCCTATCTGTTCCTTCCAACTGTCATTTCTTTTCTGTTATTTAGGTTAATGCGCTTTTCACCTACTTCTTGCTTCTGCTATGCTTCGGGCCTGTTTTCTGCTATCCCTGAGCAAACACAGAACCCCTTTTGCTGCTCACTCTCCCTCCTGTTTCAAATCCTTTTCCTGTCTTACTGGCTCCTCAATATTTCATTTTATCAAACACCTCCTCTATCCTTTCACTCCAGGGCTATTGTTCCACAAACGCTGTGACATAAACAGGTGATTCTGAACAGGAACGATCCTTTAAATTTACCCTGGGAGTGCCCAATGTGGACTTTGTGTCCAAGAAAACAGGTCTTGTAAGCATCTTCTAAAAGTATGTGTTATAAACAAATTTATTTCAAGTCACTGATGTCTATGTGAGTAGAAAACCAACCTGCAGGGCTTCAAAATCTACTGCAGCTCAACAAATAGCAGCATTAACATAATCAGACCCAAATGACCCATGATCCGATTCTATTTACTCAGAAATTCTGCCATTTCTATGGCACAGTATTGAGATAAACTAGTAGCATTAACAACCTGCTGAGAAGGATTTGATTTCTTAGAGAAACCTTTTATGTTGTGCTAGGCAAGTTGATGAAGTATCAGGTTTGCTGTTAATATCATTGCTGCTTCCGGACTGGAAAAAAAATTCTTTTCATCACCTCAATGTAATAATGTTGCTCAGCATGCCATGTACTGTGTGACCTTCTCCCAGCTGGAGATGTAGCATTCCACTGAAATACTTACTGCTAAATTTGCAGATAATTATTTATTGGATGGCATTATTTACACAACTAATGATCTTTGCTCCTTTCCAAACATTTAAAAATGTCATTTTATGCCTCGAAAACCTTGAATCATGGGGAAATTTTGGAAACACCCATCTTGTATTACATTTGCATGTGGTGTGGAGCTCAGCAATGGTTGATATTCTGGGTGGGTTAAGTTCAGTCCTTGTCATATTCTACAAGTGAGATTAAAATCAGCAGCTAAAGAGCACACCTAGGACAACCTGAACATTTGAGGTAGGGGAAAATGTAAGGTTTGTTTAATTAAAGAAAAAAGATAGATCACTGAAGGAGACCCCAGATTCAGGGCCTTTCTCAAGACTGTTCCCATGAGATCCACAAGGCTTTATTTTTGGAACAAGCACAACATTTAGTACAGAGAAAAGAAACTTGGTTAAACAAAATTAGACAAATGTTAAATTTGCAAGATGAGAATTTGTGGAGGAAAACACAAAGAGAGACTTTTATAGAAAGGCAGTGTTCCATGGGCCATAAACAGATTTAATTGCGGTTGTCAGAATGTTTCCCACATTCCCTGCGATCACTGCCATGGGCCAAGTTTCCCTTTACACACAGCACAGTATTCCTGATGACTGCAAGTCCACACAATGCTTTGAGATCCTCTGCATAACTGAGTTTGTTTCTAGCATCCTCACACATACCTTTGGCCACTTCATCTCTCCTTTCCCTGTCCTCTCCTTTTCCTTTCTCCTATCCTGTGAGACCACCACCACAGTAATTTCAGGTCTCATTATTTGCTTCCTTCTCTCTGTTGACCTGTAAGATGAGTGATTTGCTGTGTGCACTGGGATTTAAGATACACGCTGGTTAAATCTGTGGTTTGAGGGTGGACTGACAAAGTGATAACGACAATGCATTCTCGATGGGTCAAATAATGACTAACACTGGGGGGCACTCTCTCAGCAGTGTCTCCTGTATATACAGTTCTGACTGACACAGCACTAACAAAAACATACTATATTTGAGACCAATTCACCCTGGTAGATTTGTTTATGATGAGGAAGTAGTATCTGGGTCTGACAATTACATAACATCATTAAACTAGACGAAAACTATCAATAGGTGTGACTGATGCCACGAGGAAAGGGATCACTCATACAGCTAATACTGGACAACTATTAACATCCCTTTTATTTTTAGATTATCAACATTCTTTACTATTTACAAACAGAAGGAATGTAATAATATCCTTCATTCTCCCTCAGATCTAATTTTCGAAAATTTTATTGTTTTGCCTTTATTTCCTACACTTTTAAGCAGAAACTTTCTACTCTCTGGTTCTTTCAACAGAAGTAATTTTTCTCCACAAAAGAAAATGAATTTTCCCCTTTTCTTGAAGGACTTTCGTAGTGCTTCACAGCAGATGCCCCGTGGGTGTATCTATCTGTATGAGGTGTGGGTGGTATGTTCCAGCTCCTGGCACGCACATATGCAGGCCTGGAGAGCAGCAAGCCTCTAGAGCAGGGCAGCACCGTGGTCATTCTCACTGCTCCCATTTTGCTTGGTCAGTGAAACTGCTTTGCTGTTTGATCACATAATTTAAAATAATTGGCCTTTTTTGGCAGGTAGGAGCAGTTAGGTTGAAAAGGTTTGCATGATTGAACAAGCGGTGCTAAGTTACGGCAATATGAACTTTGGTTAATCCATACGGTGATCTAACGTGTACTGCAGGTAACAACTTTGATTTTGAGGCTTGTTTCAAATATTAGCTTCCTAGGAACAGCACCTTTAGCCATCTGCATGCGGGCACCAAAGAAGGGGTTGTCTGCACTCTTGAAGTTCGACACCAAAAGCCCTGTTGTGATTTCACTAAGGAAGGGGAAAAACATTCCTGTTCCTGAGCAACGAGGTTTTGGAAACAGGCATTTTAATTTTTATCACCAAGAACTGCGGAGCCGCATTTAATTTTCAGTGTAAAGTACCACAGAGCCGCAGAAGCACAGAACGCTTCGGGGGGGGAAGGACCTTAAAGATTCGCTGGCTCCACCCCTGCCACGGGCAGGACATCTTCCAAGAGATACGTCTGGAGAGGAAGTGACACTCAACTGCTGAGGAGCGCCGGCCATGCAAATGCTTTGATGCCCAAACTCTGGGAGCTCCCCCGCAGCTCCAAAACCTCCAAGCCCCAGGCGGTTCAGCATTCCCGTAAACAGCAAGAGCTGGCAGAGTTCTGTCACCGCCACCCGCACCCCGGGCGTGCCGAGCCGCTGGCACCGTCCGAGCCGCGCTGACAGAGCCGTGCCCGCCGCGCTGGCTCGGGAAGCCCAAAGCAAACAAGCGGCGGAGGCCCGCCGGCCCGCTATTCCCGGGATGGCCCGGCAGCGGGAGCGGCGGGAGGGGCGCTGAGGGGAGCGCGGGGAGGGGCGGCGCGGCGCCAGGGCGCCTGCGCGAACGAGCGGGCGGGTGGGTGGGCGGCGGGCTGGGGGGCCGCGGTGCTGGGAGCGTGTCCCTGTCCCTGTCCCTGCGGCACCGGGAGCCACGCCGGGAGCGCGTCGGGCCCCTGCGGCCTTGGGGGCGGTGGGAGGCGCGGGCCCCGTAAGTACGAGCTCCGCCGGCAGAGCGGGGGAGCGCGGTGAGGGGCTGCCCGGGCTGAGGGCGGGCGGTGGAGCTGCGCGCCGGGGGTGACGAGTGCCCGGCCGTGCTCCGGCTTGGGATCGTCAGCGAAAGGGCCAAAGGTGTTGGTTTCATTGCACCTCCTCGGACTTCGAGCATCTGGTCCGTGGCCAGATGGAAACTGGGTCGTCTCGTACAGCTCAGGACTTCCAGGGAGTCCGTGTGCGTGTGGGGAACCCCTCATGGAACATCACAGGCAGGACTTGAGGCTGTGATCGTGCAAGTAAGTCTGCCGGGACATAATGTTCATCATAGCATAGCTTTAATGGAATAACTGGCAATAGTTACATGTTTAAAAATTACGGACTCGGTGGAAGTAGTTACTGTACTCGGGCTTGGGGACTGTAAGTGTGGAGGATGTCTGCAATGCTCTGGTTTTTGCATTTTAAGTGCAGCTTTGGATGGTTTTGTGTTAAAGTAAATGCAGTACTGGATGTAATTTTCTCTATTTCACACGTGGAAACCGGAGCACAGGCAAGTGATGCTCTTCACTAAACATTTTCTCACTGACAAGACATAAATTATTTCACTTGCTGCTCCTGATGTTAATTTGGAAGAGCCAGAATAGTGATCAGTGGGCTTGAAAGGAGACTTGCACAAGTTCACAGAAAGTGTAATCTGACAATATACTCCAGGTGATGATGGAAACAACTACCTGAAAGGAAGGTAAAAAAAAACCCCATGACAGGACAAGAAGACACAGTCTTAAGCTGTGCCAGGGAAAGTTTAGGCTAGACATTTTGAAAAAATCCTTTGTGGAAGGAGTGATTTGGCATTGGAATGAGCTGCTGGGGAGGTGGTGGAGTCGCTGTCCCTGGAGGTGTTTAAAAACAGACTGGATGTGACACTTAGTGCCATGATTTAGTTGATAAGGTGGTGTTAGGTCATAGATTGGACTTCATGATCTCAAAATTCTTTTCCAACCTAGCTAATTCTGTGAAATGTGTTTCCAGGTGTTGAGGGGGAGCAGAAGTGGGGCCACTAGCATGAGTATTCAATAAGGTTTTATTTCTGAATCATAATATAAATGCTTTTAAAGTAGAGCTCTGATAAGATTTGAAACCTTGCAGACTTTAAGACTTTCACAGCATTTTTGTCAAAAAGGAGGATATGTGTATTCAGTTTGTTACTAATGCTTGCTTGTCTCAAAGAGTTAATAATGAATATCTCTTGTGGATTTAACATTTCTTCTATCCCTTCATTTAACAGCTGTGGAAGTTCCCAAGAGACAGCTGAGGCAGTTTACAAGACAGTTTTCAACAGAGTGGTTTAGAGAAAAGGAAGGTGAAAGTTTGATGTCTTTGAGATAGCCACTATGAAAACAACCCGAAGAAATAAACTTTGGGATCAGTTCTAAGTCCTCAACTTAAATATTTACAGTTTTTGTCAGTAACGTTGGTAGCTATGTGAGATGCTCTTTCTCTAAATGTTTTTTTTCTTTGCCAACTCAGTGATGGTTCTGTATGTCTTTTGCTGTTAATTACAAACACTGATTAAATTTAGAATACATAGAAGCGCAACTTTGGGGTTTTCTGTTTATTCTCTCTTGCTGTTCAACAGCAAGATAATGTTTCATGAACTTTGCTTTAACAGTGTGAAGTATCACTTCCATCCGAGATAATGTTACTGTGACTAAGTTTTCTTGATAAACACTTCCTTTAGGTATGGTTGATCTTGTTTTTGATTTATGTGGGTATTTCCTTGTCATTTTTGTAAAAGCTGTGTTTCATTTTCACAAATATGTTTCAGTTAGAAATAATACATTTGCTACTTCAACTTTGGAAAGCTTGGGTTTTTGTTTTTCTCTTTGATTTGAGTTGGCATGTCCTTCTCTTTTAAGTAATATGTAGGAGAAAAGTAGAAATTGGGGGGTGCTTGATTGCTGGCTTTCTTTTATATGATCTTAAGTCTAAGTTAGTTTTATGAGTTTGGTGAACTTGGCTTTTGTTAGTTTGAAAGAGGTGTGCCTTGAGATTCTGTACCCTGGTTGAATGATGCAAGAATTTGGTTAAAAACCTTTTTTTTTTTTTTTTTTTGGGGCAAATACGTAGTTCAAAAGTCACCCAGCAGGTTTGCTGCTGGGATAGCGTTTTTTTTTTTTTGCTTCAGAGACTGGTAGTTTTGTCCTGCATACAAACGGGACCTTGAAAATTATGGGAGAGTGCTTCCTTCACTTTTTTCTTTATGGGTTTCAACATATTTAGAGTGTTTTATAAGTATTTTGTCTTCTGTTTGAAGTGCTTTGGCACGCCTACAGGTAACATGCCTTACAGCTACAATTGGGTCATCTTGGTGTCCTGAGAGCAACAGCTGAGTAAATATTTATTTACCAGGCAGTGAACTGTAGGATAAAGTTATCATGCATTGTAATTCAGATAATCCTTTTAAACGGATACAGTGGTGACTGTAAACGTGTGCAGTTACAAGTGAGAGCAATGTATTTGGATCTGATGTTGGTGGGCATCAGCAGCAGCAATCTTGTGCTTCCCCTCAGTCTTCAGTTCTCTAGTTGACTTCTGAACTCTTCCATCAGAGATGGGAAGGGATAAGACCTGCACAGTAATGAGAAGTGAAGGGCTGGAAAGGAGCCACTTGCCCCTGCTCTGCTTCTGAGTTAGGCATCATCCCTCTTGACCTCTCTTCTTCCTGGAAAGAGAGAGAGCCCATCTGCTGCTCAGGTTGGGGAGACAGGAGCTCTTTAGTCCTGAGAGGGCAGGAGAGGAGGAGCCCAATCACATCTCCCTTAATTCTCCAGACTCCCAAGCAGGATCTGGTTAGGTGGGGGAAGGAAATTCATAACTAAGTGTAAGAGGGATAAGCTGTCTCTCTCTGACTGAAGTTTTACTGACTGCTTGTCTAAAAGATTTAACAATATCCTGACTCTCAGGAGTATATTTTTCAAATTCCTTTTGCAAGCACTTGATTAAAATTTCATGTTGCAATGTTGTACTAGTTTTCAGCTCCAAAATGTTGTTCTAGGCCATATCACATCCAAGGGATTTGAGTTAGAGCTCTTAAATTGTATGTTTGAAACTTTTCTACTGCATAAAAATCCATCTGCAGATTGGTTGAAAACTGGCATAGGTGTAAATTGTGTTTTACCATGGAAAAAGTCCCGTACATTTAAAGGCTTAACAATGTCATGCTGTCTGTACAGCTTTTTGATGGATGTCTTTGCAGTAGGCCCTGAGAATTTGTAATCTTTACTGGGATAAGATTGCAAAAGTAATAAAAAAGTACATCTGAGGAAGGAAACCTAAGGAAGCTTTAGCTGGAATGTCTTTGGTGCAGTTCTGATGCTGAAGCACCTTAATGTGAAACAAAAAATGTTCTTCAAGATAAACAAATGTTCTTAGTTATGCTTTCATAATACATGTTCAACTCTATTAATTTTATTTTTTTTTTTTTACAACTTTGTTCATAGATACACGTAAACTGAAAATTATAAATGTATTAAGTAGCTGCAGGTCTACACTACTGTATTGCTTTAGCTATCTGTGGTTGACACTTTCATTTAAAAAAATGTGTTGTGAAGCTGAAATAAGAATATGCTATATTGTAGTATAGCAGTTTTCTCAGATATTATTTTACTGTGCAGAAGAGAGTTGATGAGGAATTTGACCAGGAATGTGTTGAAGTGTTTTTGTAAAGTGTCAAGGCCCCTGACATCTGTCATTTGCACCGACTGATGGCACTCCAGGAAGGCCACAGCTGCCAGAAAAAGACAGGGTATTGCTGAGTTGAATAGTGACCTGAGCATTCCATTACACATGAGGTTCCTGTGTTCAGGTTCCTGTTTTATCATGTGTTTTTTCAGGCTATTCCACTCATCTTGGGTGGAAAGGTGTTTTTAAAAAGTGCTATATAGCTTAACAAATATTTCTGTGGTAAGCAGTAGGGAGCTCTGGGCTGTGCCAGAAGTGTTTGCTGTATCCCTCACTCCGCCGCTTTGGCTGGGCTCGGGCTGGCAGTGCCATGTCTGACAGTGAGGTCAGTGCCTCAGCTGGAGTTGTGTAACAAGAGGGGCCATTCATAAATGTGTTTCTTGGCCTAGAGACGCTAGATTGCATTTCCTAGCATAGCACCACAGTTCACTGTGCCTCAGGAAAGCGAAAACTGTACTGCAGGATTGGAGTAGCACCTGCTCGTTTGCTGTGGCTGGGGAGAACTCTCTCACCTGAGTGTGCAGTAGTCAGTCTCATGTTGTAGCCAGGGGAGATGCCTTGAAAGAAGCTGCAGCCTGTGGCCTCCTGGCCTGGATCAGCAACAGTGTGCCCAGCGGGATTAGGGCAGGGATTGTCCCCCTGTACTCGGCACTGGTGAGGCCACACCTTGATAACTGTGAACAGTTCTGGGCCTCTCACTGCAAGAAGGACATTGAGGTGCTGAAACAAGTCCAGACAAGGGCAGCAGAACTGGGGAAGGGTCTGGAGCAAAAGTCCCGTGAGGAGCAGCTGAGGGGGCTGGGGGTGTTTAGCCTGGAGAAAAGAAGACCCAGGAGAGACCTGACCTCTCTTTAAAACTACCTGAAAGGGTCTGTCTCTTCTCCCAAGTAACAATCAACAGGACAACAGGAAATAGCCTCAACCTGCACCAGGCGAGGTTCAGATTGGATATTGAGAAACATTTCATTATGAAAGGGATTGTCAAGCCCTGGAGCAGACTGCCCTTTGAAGTGGTTGAGTCACCAATCCTGGAAGTATTCCCAAGTCTTATAGATGTGGTGCTTGGGGACATGTTTTAGTGGTGGGCTTGGCAGTGCTGGGTTAACAGGTGGACTCAATGATCACAGGTTTTTTCCAACCTACATGATTCTATAATTCTGTGACCTGCATTCCTTGTCTCCCTGCACTGTTGTGGGTTGGGAAGTGGATAAGGTGGGAATGAATGAGTGAAGTTGAGCCTGGGAAGAAGCAAGTGGAGGGGAAGTGTACTTTTTGCCTCTCACCATCCTACTCAATTTTTAATTAACAACAAATTAATTTTCCCCAAGTTGAGTCTGCCTTGTCAGCTGGTAAGTGACCTCTGAGTCTTTACCTCCCTCTCTTCTGTTCCAGTGTGGTAAAGTGAGAGTCTGGCAGACAGAAAATCAGGAGCACACATTCAAAGGACAATGGATTTCACACATACCAGTGCTTAGGGACTGCTGTATTTGTCTAATGCATTCCCTGTGGAGACAGTTGTTCAGCTTATTGATCATAAACCAGAGCAGGCTGGAACATGGGAATAGCACTCCTTGTTCAGGGTGATGTTGAGGGGAAGAACAATGATGTCCCTGTTAGGGATATGCAGGATAGTGAGATGCTCCTATTTTCTTCTCTGTCCTGCCTGTCAGAGTTAAAAATGTATGGAAAGTTCTTTTTCAGTGCTTTTCTGCTGTGATATTCTCTTTTTATGTAATGCATTTATTGTATTTTTCTGCCAAGCCTTTCCTCATTTGCATCACTGCAATCACTTCTGTGATGCCCACACTCCTGGAGACAGTAAGTTGTGTAAGCTTAAATATCCAGGCTATTGCCCTGATTTCAGCAGGGATAGGGTTAATTTTCTTCCAGTAGCTGGTACAGTGGTGTGTTTGTTATTTAGTATGAGAATTAAGTTGATAACACAGGAATGTTTTGGTTGTTGCTGAGTAGTGTTTACCCCAAGTCATGGACTTCTTAGTTTCTGATGTTCTGCCAGTGAAAACGCTGGAGTGGCACAAGAATTTGGGAGGGGGCACAGCCAGAGCAGCTGACCCAAAATGGCTGAAGGAATATTCCATACCAAAGGGCATCATGCTCAGTGTATCACCTGCAGGGTGGGCTGGCCAGGGGCAGCTGCTCAAGGTCTGGCTGGGTACTGGTGAGCATCTGCATAATGTCTGTTGTATACTCTAATTATCATTATTGCCACAGTTATTATAATTATTATTTTCTTCCTTTTATATCCTATTAAGCAGTTTTTATCTCAGCCTGTGAATTTTCTCACTTTTCTGATTCTCTCCCGTGTCCCACTGTTGGTGAGGAGTTGAGGGAGTGGCTGTGGTGTTGAGTTGCCAGCTGGGGTTAAACCACAGCAGTTATTTCCTGGTGTGTTAGGTATTCTTTTATCTTTTTTTTTTTTTTTTTTTGGTTTGTAATTCAGGGAGTTGGAGCTGCCAGTACCTTTGTTCTTTTATATTGAGTATCAAACGGTTATCAAGGAATAAAGAGTGTGGAGCCAGCACATCTGTGTATCTCTTTGTATTCTTGACATAACTGGAGTATTTAGCTGGCAGTGGCTGTTACTGTAATCAGGCCCCACAAGTGCACCTTGGTCAGTTTCTTTTTAACTCATATGTTTCCTCTTTAAAATTTCCTAGTTCCAGGCAGTTTGTAGAAGGGTACCTGTCGTTGCCTGGAAATATCTGTTACCATTCTGCCAAAATAACAATTCCCAGTCAACTGAAAGCTGAACTACTGTTTTTCTGCTGATTGTCATATCAGGTTTTCTGACATTTTTCAGTGGGAAGTGTAGACAAAGGATTACAGAATGTTGCTAGAAACTCTTCTTGCTTCCAAATCCAGCTAGCTCCATGTTTTCATGACAGCTTGTGCAGAGAAATTATAGTTTGGGGGCTGGATCAGAGAAGAAGATGAGATGGTGGCAATTGAGACCCAGACTGGTCTGGCTTTGTGACTGACCAGTTAAAACATGTGGTAGTGCTAAAGGTTCTTTCTGCACTACTGAGTGTCTGAAATGAGGAAGCTTTTCCCCGAAATTCTTGTACAGTTCTGAAAATAGGTAAGACCTTTGTGGCACAGAGGAGGTGCCACTGACTGAGGAAGCCTTGAAATACCTGCCTGTTTGGAAAGCATGTATTGCCCAAAAAGTTCAAGCAGGTTTGAGTTACAAGAGATTTAACCCTTGTCACGAGGCTGTACCTGTACTTTCTCTCCCATCCTTTTCTGCAATCCACCTTACCCATGTATCCTGTGTCTACTCAGGTCGTTGCAATGCTGCATCCCTGGCAGTCTGAGGGAGCTCCACATGGGTGAGATGACAAAGTGACCCCTCTGTTTCAATACAGCTCATCCTGTGGGGTTGCTAGAGGAGTTTTACAGGTCAGAGTGGTAGAAAAAGCACCAGGGAGGGACAACCTAGTAATAGGAAGTTGCTTTTTGTGAAAAGGGTCAGTGAGGCAGGCTGTTTGCATAAAGTAGACCATAGGGACTGTCATCAATGGGTATGTCTAGGTGATAACAGAGAGAAGTGGAGTGGGAGCACTGGCACTTCTCCACAGATATGGACAAGAGAGTGGGCAGCTTGATGTGTGTAAGAAGAATGACATCTCTAATGTTTAAAATCTCCAAATGGGAAAGATGCCAAAAGGGCACTGATAGATTGTGGTTTGCTTTTAGGAGCAAAGGCTTGAGCCTTTGTTTCTAATGGAAGGGTTTGTTGTGGGAATTATTTCTGAGCAGTGTTGCTTCTGTCCCGGTATGCCCGAGTGCCTGTGTGCTGGTTCTGCTGTGCTTGGAGGGAAGGAGGGAGGCTGGCTGCCGTCCTGGGCTCGTTCATGAGCTGAGGGAGGGGCATGTGGGACAGCTCCACGGAGCCTCTTTGGCCTGAGGAAAAGTGGGATATGTTGGCTCTTTTTATTTTTTTTCTTTTTCCTTTTAAAGTTTTTTTCCCATCCTGTGATATTGAGCTGATTCTTTCCTGCAGCCTGTCAGAGGTAACAGAGGTCTCTTTATGGTGTGGGGTTTCCTGGATGAAAAGTGTCTGCTGCTTGTGAAGTGCTCTCCGTAGCTCTTGGAGTGAGTGTTCGACAGGAAGGAGCGTTGTGGCAGCAGCAGTGAGTGGTTTAATGTGCTTTCTTTCTTTGGCTTGAAATTCTGGGAAGTGGAAAGAGAATTTGTTTGAGGATGGATTTATCTTTTTTGTTTGTTTTTCTTTTGAAATAGCACCATTTCTCAGTGCACTTGGTGGGTTTTAAATAGGAAGAGGTAATAGGATTATGAAAGTGTTGCGTAAAAGAGGTGTTAAAAGTTATTAGTTTAACTCCTTACTAAGAATCTAATCTGCTGAAAAGGAAGTGCCTGTGAAAGGAGCAGGTATAGACTCTTGTAAAACTTGAAGACTTGAACTATGCTGCATAGAAAAGCTGATGCTGTACACTGATCTTTCCAGTTGTCAGGAATTTTAATTCCTTCATGAAGACTGCTACACTTCCTGATGTAGCCGGAGCTAACCCATTGCTGCTTTTGATTCTGGCCTAGATAAAATAGCAAATAATTGTCTGTTTAGTACAGAGCTGATTAAATGCAGTCCCAGGGAACTCTTTCATGCATCGTTTCCTGCTTGAACTTATTACAGTTTTTTGAGTTAGGTTGAAGTGAATGCTCGTTGCTGCTGAACCTGTTCTGCTGCCTTTGGAATTTGTGCATGAACTTGAGGAGCTTGCAGGGGCTTCTAGAAAATTCTGTGTGGGAAATCTGTCCTTACTCAACCATGTGAAACAGGTAGTCAGAAAATTGGTTTATGTAATTTAAAAATTAATTTTCCTTTCATCAGATGAAAATATCTTGCACCCCTACGGGGTGAATAGTTTTAAATGTGAATATATGAAAAGTAAAATTTAGGCACCATGTTCTCACTGATTGTTTATACTGTTAAGCATAACTTTTTTTGGATAAGTAATCTAGGCTTTAGCATAATTATCATGACAGTTTTAATCTGAAAATGTATCAGGGAAAAATCACAGTTTGGAACATAATGAGTTTTCATCATTTCAGTTACTTACCAAATTTTGTTCATAAGGTTACTTTCCTTCACTTATATCTAGATCAGGGCTATCAGGTCTCAGTCTTCTGGCTGACACTGACTTTGTCTAGGAATTCTGCATCAATTAAAAAGAACAGCCTTTGGTCCAGTATTCCTGGGCATTTCTGAGCTTGGCAGTGCTACTGGCTTCAATCGGGAGGCAAATGCACAGGCTGACCCTGCAGCCCTTACATGGGGAACCAGCTTGTGCATGTGTTGCTTGCACAGTGTGTCAGACTCCAATGCAAATGTGTTTCTGAAAACCCTGGATGAGTATGGACGGGGTTCTGATCATCCTAGTTTGCTTCAGAAGTCTTGTCCAGGCTGGAACCTTGCTTACTATTTTGGACTATCTGGATGGAAAAGGGCAAGTTAGGGCTTCATGTTTGCGCCATCACACTCAAGGATGAGAACTGAATGCCCCTCTTCATGGAGGAGTCATACAGCTCTGTGTCCTGGATTTATCCTGCAGATAAATATCTTATGAGAAGTTTCCAACAAGGAAGCAGGGTTTGGCATGTGATTCAAAACACATTGCAGGTTATAGAACTTGGGTTGTCAGACAAGCTGCAGAGTACAGGGACAGTTGTTGGTACAGATGTGGTTTTGAGGAAGGCAGAACATGCACTGTTTTTGTGCCTCAACATGATCAGGGACCTATTTAGAATTGTCTTACAGCATCTGTCTAGATATGAGAATATCTGCATGTTGATGGAGACCTTTCACCTTTTCTATCAATTTTGGAATTCTGACTTATGCCATATTTGCATAACTGTGGCTTTGTTCTGTTTAATTTTTTTCTAGTATGCATTTTGAAATGGGTACTGTGGTCGTTTTGACCTTGTGGTCTGAAGGGCCGTTCCCTTCTAGCCAGCTGTAACTTTCTAAACTAGGTTTGGTTATGCTTCACTGAGATTTTTTTTTTCACAAGAAAGTGGCACTTTGTTTCCTATGAAAGTTTCTTTGGTCTATTTTATGAAGGTCACACACAACTAGAGTCAGGTTTCAGAGCTATGAGAAGTGTTTAGTTGCACCACAGATTTCTCCCACCCATGTTTGAGGGTTGGTCACCCTGGATTATGAAGTACAGGAGAGAAAAGAACTATGTTTCCAGCTTCTGAGATACTATTGTTTCTAGCAAGATTTGTTCAGTATTAAATTTTTGTTTGCACTTGGCATAACGTATGATGAGGTGGCCTTTTCTCACCACCACCCCCAACCAATATATCAGCCATAATCCAGGGATATCAAAGGTGAAAAGATGTGCTTCATTAACTACATAGGGAACAAAAGAAAGATGGGAAATTGATCAGTGGGATGGGGGACTTAGTTGTTCAGGATGTGGAAAGGACTTAGCTACTGAATGTCTCTTCTCCCTCAGCTGTTACTGTCAAGATTATTAAGGCTGGAGTAGGTTTTGCATGACTATTCTAATCAGTATTTGATTAAAACTATTCTATTAATAATGATTTTATGTTATGTATTATAACTCTGGCTTTTATAATACTTCTCCAAGTATGGCTTTTAGCAGCAGGCCCTGAGGCTAACTTTTTTTTTTTTCTTCTTTAACAAGGTCCAAGCTCTGGTCTTCTTGACTCTGAGTTACCTGCCTGACTTGGCAACCAAGGTACTTTAGGCTTGCTGGTGAAAGATGACTATTTTAATTGAATAGTCCTTAGTGTGAAATGGTAACACAACACCCTCCAGAGGGGCATTGGCCAAGCCTTTTTTTTTTGTTTCTCTGACAGGCAGGTTCTACTGAGGCTTAACTTCTTTCTTGTCCTTTTATTCTCAGTTATTGTCCTCTTAAGTTCCCAAGTTCTCAGTCTTTGGCAGGAGTCATAAAAGTGACAGCTCTTCACTGTCATCTTCATTCATAAGGGTACAGTTCTTCCACAATTCTTCCTTCTCTGTTGGTAGAAGCAGGTTTTCCTTTCTGTGCCCATGCCACTCTCATGCTTCAGGGGAAGAAAACCAGCCAAACAACCTTTTAACCTCTGAAGTAATAATGTAAGGTGTGTCAATTGATTCATTTGTGTTTTTCCATTTAAAATACCAAAATACCTTTGTGTGTCGGCATTTTGAAATACATGCTGTATTCTCTGTAGAAAACACCAAAAAAATCAATCTGCAGGTTTCTGAAATATGAATTATTGCCCTTCTGCATGAGTGTTGTGATGAGCTGATGATGACTAATGGTTGTGATTGTGTGTGCACATTTATGCTGCCCTGCTTAACTGTATTTTAAGCAGGAGCAGCATTCTGTTGCTGCCATAGAAGCCAGTGGAAATGTGAGTTTAGTTATTATGGGAAATTATTCACACTGACAGTAGAATGGTGTGAAGATTTGTCAGCGACAAGTAACATGAACTTTTAGTAGCAACTACTTATAGAATCTTGCAAAGCTGACAAAGGAAATTCATATGTGTGAGATTTGGAAGAGGAGTGGAGGAGAGTAGAAATAAGGTTGGTGCAGTAAGTTCATACTTTATGTCCATAATCTTAACATCCTAGTACCTTAGCTATTTTACACATACATGCTCTTCCTGATGTTTTAACAAAAACAACGAAATATTTCAGAAGCTGCTTCTTCTGACTAATACTGCTGGCTGCCTCCTGGTGCTTCTTTGTCTTTTCCCACAGATAGTCAATTTTAAACTTTATTTATGGACAAAATAATTTCTTTTGGGGGACAGCCCATTTGCACTAATCTTAGTACCAGTGGTGAGCAACTGTTTTAACTCTTTTTAAAGATCGTAGTCCATTTCTGGGAAAGTGGGAAGCTGTGAATGTAATAACCACCTTTTGATAGTCATTGGCTGCATGTAAAGTTCAGTTTTTTAACTTTCATGTTGTCCTTTTCAGCCCAGGTTAATCTGGGGTGCACTTGGAATGAGTGATGGAGAAGTAAATTCTCTCCTTGTACATGCTTTTTGTGCAGTGAGACCTTTGGATTGTTTTGGGGAAAATTACACTCTTTGGGGAAAGTGCTTCACCTGATGAATGCTGCATAGTAGCTGACAGGCCATGAAAGGCAGCAGTTTAGATTATTTTAATATTATTTAATTATTACAGGCTAATATTACCCATGGGGTCCACACTGCTCTCATAGAGCTTATCACAGATTTCCTGTGTGCAGCTGTTGTAGGGTGTAAACTGGTGGGGAAGCGTGGACATTTTATTTGAGTCCCTTTACTTAGAGCCTTGCTGTGTGTTGCATGTGAATGGGGAGAGCAGGTTGACATTTCCATGAAGTGCCTGCCAGGAAGGACAGCAGCTGGTAATTCCTAGTGAACCCTAAAAGCTTGGGAGTTCATCTTGGTAGTCCTGGGTCAGGCTCCCATACATGTTCCCGCTGATCAGCAAAATTCTCCAGAAGACACCTAAACTAATGGAAATGTGGAGTTACTGTACTCCTTGTGCCTGTGATATCTCGTGAGGGTCTCATTAGAGGCTGGTATAAAAGAACTTTTTCCATGTTTTTATGTTTCTTCTCTTTGATCTAGCCCGTTTCATGTGCATTGTCTTTAATCACTGCCTTTGCTTACTTAGCCTCAGTCCTTGTTCTTCTCAGAGGCTGCAGTTTTCTTGTGTGTTTTCTATATCAGAGCTCACTTTTATTAACATTTCATTCTTTCTCTGATATGAAATGATAATAACAGCCAAAAGAAGTAGAGTGGTAACTATAGTATGATTGCAGTGAAAAGCTGTGTGAAAATGGAGCCCTTGAAAGAGGGCAGGAGGTAGAATAGAAGATTGGCTCCTCACAGACCTAATGCTTTTGAAAAATGGAACCTTTCCCTTAAAAAGCAGGAAGATTTTCCTCCTTCAGCTGTGTGTGAGAAGGGGAATACTGGACAAGGACCCAAAAGGTGTCCTGTCCAGGTGCTACTGACAGGCAGCAGATAAAGAACAATGATTTCTGGTACCAGTCAGGTGTTCTGGGTTTCACACTGCATTGTGCAGAGCAACATAACATCAATAATACTGTCTTTCAGAAGAAAACAGTTTATTTCTGCAGAGATTCATGTGGTTTTCATTTTGGATGGGCTTTACTCATAGCCAGCAGAATCTCTTGCTTTGCAGCTGTTGTTAATTTTGGTAGGAACAGAAGTAATAAAACCTGTGTATTGCTAGGCACTGTACACAGATATAATATGGGCAAGTGGTTGCACTTTCTGATCTGAAAAAAAAAAAATATTAACAGAGAAGAACAAAACAGGAAAGTGATTTGCATTAAATCATGCATCTGGTTTTTGGCTGAACTAAGACCAAAGATCATTGTCTTGGTTTCTGACCAGTTGTTCATACTTGCTGTTCCTTTTGTGTGTTGTCATAACCTATTTTCATCAAATCTGTGAAGGTGTAGCAGTGGAGATGGTAGAAACTAATTTTCTCCTTCCTTTTTTCTTTTTTTTGTAGTCCAGGTTAAAGTAATATTTTGTGACATTTGAAGAGCAAACAGTACTATGGCTCCTTGAATTTCAGAACTGCAGGAAGTGCAGCAGCCCTCCCTACCTCCAGCTTTACTTCCTTACTGTGACATTCTTATTGGGAGCTGTGGTTTCATGCCCACTGGATATGCAGTGACTTGCCTCAGCATCAGAGCAGAGGAAGCTGTTGTGGATCAGGGAAAGCCATGGCCTTGGGCTTGAATGTTTTTAAACTCTTCTATAAGTTCAAAGTGTTGGTGCTTGTCACTTTATTTGTGATGGTGCTATGGACCACATTCGGTTACTTAGTGGACACCAGACAGGAAATTCCTAAAGCTAAGAGCATGGTGGAGTTTTTCAGGAAGATAACTAGCCTGGAGCACAGTCAGAAGGAAGAGAAGACTGAATCCACTGCAGATGTTCCCACGGTGAAGTCATTTCAGGATCCCTGCCCAGCTCTGTCTCCGTACCTGCGTAAGTGATGCTGTTTTCCTCTCCTCTCTGACAAGTTAATCCACTGTAGTGCTGCTGACTTCCTAGCCATATTCCAGTTGGATACCTTTCCTGAAAGGTATATACTGTGAAACCAATACAACCAGTTGCAGGAATCACTCCTGGATGAGGGAGTGTCTTGTGGCACCCAGTGCCTGTGCTGGGTCTGGCTGGGAGAGCAGCTGATGCTGTGCTCTGCATTTATTGATAAAACAGCTTTGGTAACACACCAGTAACTTGGCTACTCTGTACAGTGTTTGCACTCTCATGAGGCTTTGTCTCTGTCTGTTCTGGCCCCCTAAAATTTAGTGGAATGGGTAGGAGGCTGGGAGTGGACACAGCCAGGATTGCTGACCCCAGCTGACTGCAGGGGTTTTCCATACCCTGTGACTGTTCCATTCATCATGCTCAGCAGTAAAAGCTTGGGGAAAGGAGAAATGTTCATGGTGGCAGCATTTGTCTTCTCAATATCTGCTGTATGTGCTGAAGCCCTGCTTCCCTGGACATGTCCAGACACCTGCCTGTCAACTGGGATAGTGAAGGATTTTTTCTTTTTTCCTTGCTTACGCGTGCATAGTTTTCTTTATTTTAAAAAAAAAGTCTTAACTGCAGGTGTTTTCATCTTTCCTCATTTTTTTCCTTTTTATTATTAAATATACTTTTGTGTCTCCATATTAACAGTTGAAGGACTTCACAACTCTGTTGGAGTTAGCACTAATTATGATGTTCAAATGGGTGACTGTTCTCTTGGTTTGGGCATTTTTATTATTCTACTTTTTTCTTGACTTGGTACTGCTAGCAGCACCAGGCTCCCGATTTGCATCATTACCATGTCATTATCTTCATTATCAGTATCATGTCATTATCTTCTTTCTCTTCCTTATTGTGAACCTGATTAGGGATTTGTTTGGGAAGCTAGACTCTTCCTTCTTCCCTGATGTAGTACAAAAACCTTCTGTCTCCCTGCACACCCTCACCCTGACCCCAAGACACATTTGATTAAGCAAATGCAGCAATGGCTGTAGCCATCACAGTTTCCTGTATGGTACTTTTTCATGGGCTTGCTGAGTCCACAGGAGCGGGGACTATAGCTCAGTGCAAGAGAAGGGATGAAAATTTCATTTGGCTGCAGAAAGCCTTGGTATGTTTTATCTTACTGATTTATAGCCCTAAGCCTGTTATGCTTTTTTTGTGCTTTAGGTACCAATGACTTCTTACAGGTGCAGTCCTATGTCTCTTTCCACTTTCTTCTCCTTTGCTTTGCCCTGGCAGTCATTCCTGGCCAATCCTTCTGCAGTGGCGTAGATCTTCTCTTGGGTTTTTAAAAAATATTTTTATTTTATTGCTACTAATTTACAGTCAGTTTAAGCAGCTAACATGCTTGACATCCTCTCCTTCCACCTCCTGCATAGGATCCTTGTAGTACTGCTTTTCTCTTGGAAGGGCAGGGAAGCCAGTTGGGGCTTGAACCTGGGATTCTTACACTGGTTACATGGTGCCTCATAACGTGACTGGGCCAGCCACAACCTGAAATGACTCAGGAAAGGTTCTTGTGCTTCTCTTACAGGAGGTGCCAGCAAACTCTCCTTCAAACCTTCTGTTACACTGGAAGAGGTGCAGAAGGAGAACCTTCAGGTAGCCGAGGGCCGGTACCACCCTGTGGAGTGCTCAGCCCTGCAGCATGTGGCCATCCTTATCCCACACCGCAACCGGGAGAAGCATCTGCTGTACCTCCTGCAGCACCTCCACCCCTTCCTGCAGAGGCAGCAGCTGGATTATGGCATCTATGTCATTCACCAGGTGGGGCAGCTGTGCAGAGCTGTTTGGCTGAGGGGGGTGGCTGTGCCCTGCAGCCTGAGGAGAGGCTTCTGCTGCCTCTGCTGTCTGACATGAGTTCTTCAAGCTTGCTTCCAACAATTCTGCTTGCTGAGGGAGGCAACACTGCCTGCAGCCACTGCTGGTGGCATTCCTGGGTCTCAGGGCTGGGGAGTATTGACAGTGTCTTTAACTGGAA
Organism: Passer domesticus; assembly: GCF_036417665.1. Classification (NCBI taxonomy): domain Eukaryota; kingdom Metazoa; phylum Chordata; class Aves; order Passeriformes; family Passeridae; genus Passer; species Passer domesticus. The sequence goes on along the minus strand of NC_087475.1, from coordinate 104,678,103 downwards.
TTTCTCAGTCTAAGTAACTTGGTGTTTCTGAGTTAGCATGCAAGGTAAGCATCTTTTGCACTGCTAATGCAACTGACTTCTCTTGCAGTATCCACACATGTAACTAGGCTGGCCTGTTCTGACTTCACATTTGGAATAGTTTGGATAGAAGGCCCCAGTTTCTGTTGCCCTTCTCTCCCATCAGGCTCTTGTGCTTAGTAAGTTGTGTGTATTGTGTAGTTTAGCTTTCTCAAACTAAACATGACAGCTGCTGCTTGTAGCTGCTTTATTTGCCCAGCAAGTGCGGTGGAAAGTAGTTGTCATGGAAGAGCACTTGGTTCCTGAAAGATTTATTAATTTCTTGATTTGCATTTTTTCTAGCAATGCTGTTTCACTGGCTAAAACTTAAGCAGACCTGTGGCACATTGTCTTTCATCAAGGTGCTTATGTTCTAATTGCATGTGCTAAAAGCATTTTATATTTCTCTTTTGTAATATGTTGTTTGTTTCTTGATCTTCTGTTATGTTTGCTTTCTTTTACTGTTGTTTACTTATATGTTCTGCTTTGGCTCTAAAAAGTCATTTGAGACAGCAGAAGAAAACAGTGATAAATTAATACAGTTTCTCTTCCCTCCTGATTAAAGAGCCTAGAGTCAATTAATCAGTATGAGACAGTGCTTTCTAGGTGAAAGCTTCCACTCTTATGCTTCTGCTCTGCTGAATGTCTCAGCAGAACAGCAATAAAAGTCATGGCATGATATTTTTACTTGGAATGAATTGTTCTTTCATTGTTTAGAATCATCATGTGGCCTCTAGAGTGGAAAAATGAGGGGGTTTTTTCTGCATTAATATGTACTATAATCATACATTTACTGGCTCATTCTAGCAGGAAGCAGTGGTTAGGAATAAATTACAGGGAGAATGGGCATATCTTTTTATTGAAATACATGAAGTGGAGAACTGTTGTTGTCATGTTAGCAAAAAGTAATACAGAAGTATGGAAGTTTTGTCTGATGAGCACAGCAGTGTCAAGTCTGAACTTGTTCTATCAGAGATTGTGCTTGGAAGGTTGGAAGCTTTCACATAGCTTTTCCATGTAGGCATGCCCAAAGACTGGAAAGTGGATCTAACAAAACTGTTCTGGGGCAAATCTGTTTTCTCTCTTATTTATGATGTCATTAGTTGTTCTAAGTCTCTTTTGAGGAAAGATAATACACACTCTGCTTTGGAGATAGATTAAATGGACCTTTTGTAATTTTTTCTGTGAGCCACTGGAGGGCTTACTCCAGATTTCTTCTTTATGGGCTGCTTTTAACATTTCTAAAGTTGTGCTCCCCTAAACGTGTGCATACATGAGTGCTGCACTCAAAACAATGTGAGTTTGTAATCCCTAAAGGGTGAATAATTTCTTTCCCAACGTAAGTTTGTCTTGTGGTCAGTGTTATTCTTCCATAGAAACAAAGGGAGACAATTCTGTCCTCGATAAAAGGTGGATAAATTTTGCTGTTTGTTCAGTATGTGGTCTGACATGGCAAACTTCCCTTCCTGGAGAGCCATGTCAGCTGGCATTTGGCTGTTGTGGTGGCTTGCACAGATAAGGAAAACAGAACTTAAGCAGATGAAAGAGGCTGTCCTGAACTAAGCTGGATTTGATACTCAACACAAGTGATGTTCTCCAAATGTACCTTACCAGACATCTGATTAATTCTGTTTACTCAATAACCTATGTTTTCATCCTCAGGAGAAGGCTGTCTCATGGATATTTTTATATACAGGACATTTTAAGAAAAACAAAACACACACAAAAAAAAATCTGACATCCTGATTTTGGGTGAATTGTATATAAATTTTTACTGTAAAATTTCTCTGCAGAGAATGGATGCAATTGATTATCCATCTTGTAATTTCTCAGAATGGGCACTGTATTGTTTTTTTCAGACTGCAGGTATGGAGTCATAAATCCCATAAATCTTCTTCATTTTGGATCAGATGGTTGTTTTAGTGAACAAATCCTACTTTAGAGCAAAGTGTTACTTTTTAGAGCAATAAAACATGCTTTGTATACAACAGCTTTTCCCTGCAGCTCACCTTCTCAGCCTGGGGAGGCCAGCTTCATTTTCATTTTCCATGGAACCTCTTTCTGTCCAGGCGCCTTCTAGAAAACTTGCTAGAATTCCAAGCAGTTTCTCTTGACAAAGTTTTTTTTATTATTCTTTCAAGTACACAGGTTCCTTTCTCAGGCAAATGACTGTCCTCTCTCTGTCTGGGAGGGCCAGGGTTGGCCCTCTGGTTCCCAAGTGGGAACTTAAGGTAAATTCTCTCTTTGTCCTCAAGAGCAGAGAGCCTTCTGCAGACTGGTACAATGTGCAGCCAGGTAAAAAATGAAAATACCAAGATAAGCACACGTCTTGTTCCAAACTGAATGTTGACATGATAAGCTTACAAAACTGCCAGGTGTGTGTGGATATACTTGCACCTCAGATGTGAAAAATTAGATTTTTGAAAAGTGAAATACTAAGTAACTCACAGCAAAAGCAAGTGATGAAGACTAGTGAAAAGGTGAAGCTATGTGCTAGCAGCCTGCAACAGCATAATCAGGTTATAGGTAGGAGGTAAAAATGAAGAGACCTGCTTTTCACTCCCACTCTGCCACTTGTGTGTGAGCTGAGGAAATACAGGGAACTCTTTTTAGCCTTGCTGTCCTCCATGCTGAGGGGACAGGCATAAATCATTCATGGCAAGGGCTCTGACATCTAGAGACTAATTAGCATGGGAGTAACATGGGGGTTTGGTTTGGTTTTGCTTTTTTAAAAAAGAACTTCCGTGATCCTTACTGATACAGTTGTATGGAACACCAGTTTCTAGACTGTACTTCTGTTGTGGAGACTGATGGTAACTCCAGGACTGGGGCAGAAGGGTGGTTAAGCCATGGAGCAGTCTCACTTGTGGTACCCAGCTAAGCACAGGCTTTCCTGGCCCTGGCTGGGTGTTTTTGTGATGAATGCAGGCTGGAGAAACACTTTTCACCGTTGGCCACTCCGACACTGTGCCCAGTGTGCTGGGGCACTCTGTGCAGTTACTGCTCCCGAGGTGCTGCAAAAGCCACACGGGTGTGGTTGCAAACCATGCAATTGGAACAAATGCCCAGGAGCAGCTCTGGTTCAAAAGCTGTGGCACCTACTTCAGAGTTGTTTTTTCCCATTCTTTTCCACAGGCTGGCAACACCAAATTTAATCGAGCCAAACTGCTGAATGTAGGATACCTAGAGGCCCTAAAGGAAGCAAACTGGGACTGTTTCATTTTCCATGATGTGGATCTGGTGCCAGAAAATGACTTTAACATTTACATGTGTGACACACAACCAAAGCACCTTGTAGTTGGCAGGAACAATACTGGATACAGGTAAGAAACCAGGAATATGGAAAGAATACCAACAGGGAAATGCCATGTTACTGATAATGTTCCTCTTCTGATGGAGCTGTGTGCTGGTATCTACCCTTCATCATGACACGAGGTTTCTGGTGGTAACACTTCTCTCTGGAGTACAGAACTGGACAGGCAGCTCTGCAGTCAGCCCTGTGGTCACCTGCACAAATGATCATTGTCATTGTTCTGGTTTCTGGAGTTGAATTAAGGGGCGTTTCGAGAGGAAAGCAATGTGCCAGAGGTTGTGCAGAGACCTTCTGGCAAAGCTACTTACACATTTGCAAGTTTCCTGATCCTGTGATTTGTGGGAGTGATCTTACTGTAACAGAACTTGCCACTTATTTCTGCTGTTGAAGAGGTAATGTCCAATATTGAGAGCTCAAGTGTGGGAATTTGCCAAGGCATAGGGCTGTCCTTTAATTATTTGACTGAACAGTGTATAACACAGGATCATTATGATTTTTAATGAGTCCCCTAAGTGCTCATGTGATATAAATAATTGAAAGTGAAAAGTCAAGTTCAGTGCACCTCAGAGAGAAAAGGCTCCCGAGCTTGGTGAATTTAATGACCAAAAGTGTTTTCATTGAACTTGTTTCTTTCAAGATTCAGTTCATATCATGTCACTCTAAATATTGATTAGAAGTGGGCTTTTCAAAAGCTGATCTCAAAGTACTTTGAAGTAAAGCTCTGCTTTGCTTTTGTATTTCCTTTGTTAAATATATGAGAAAGAGGTGGGATGTGTCAATACTGACACAGAATAATATTCCTGTTCCAGTCATTTAGTGAAAACTGGAACAAGTACATACATACTAGGCTTGTGACAGGCTTTTGCAACACTTGCAGAGCCTTGCAGAGTATTCCACTGGAATGCTGGTGGCTTGAATTTGATCATTCAACTTTAATTGATAAATAATACTTTTTCTGTGTCACTGCCTGTATTTATGCATCCATGAAGTGGGGTTAATAATGCTCGGCTTCCAAGGCATGTCTGAAGGAATTCAGATTCTGAGCTCAAGAATGATACTTGAACTGAGCACAGATTGATACCAATCCTAGCTGGGTGACCTCAGTGTTTTGCTGCAGCTGAGGTGAGCATACTGAGACATACTGCCCAGCTAAGGTAGAGAAAATTGAACCCATCTATGTTCTGTATTAACACTAAATGTCCTGGGCAGAAATATGGGTTGGTTTATGTTTTGTGGGATTTTTTAATGGTTTTTTTGGGGTGTTTTTTAGGGGAGATGGTGTTTTGTTTTTGGTTTGGTTTGGTTTGCTTGCTTGTTTGTCTGTTTTTTGATTTTGGGGTTTTATTAATTTCCTGGTGTGGGGTGGGGGGAATTATTTTTCTTCCAGGAAGCTATATTCTATTGCGATGCAGTGTGCAGTAATCTCAGCAGCCATGTGCCTTTGGAGATCCAGTGTCTTATCTTTGGCTACATAAACTACAGCTCAGTTTTGGATTCTTTTAGACAGAAGACTTGTATATTAAAGTTTTGAAGATAAGATTGGGAAAACTCTTCTATTTTAATTAAGGTTTTTTCCTTGAGACTAGCACATCATCTTTTCCTCCTGACCATTCCTATTATATGTATTCTTCAGCCCAATTTTAAGAATTCCAAAGGAGCTAATGTTCTCTTGTCCTCAGGGGAGGGGTGGTTGTAGGGGTTGTTACAGACATGTATTTTTGCAGGTGATGTCAACTGGGAGCAAGTTATGCCTGGGCCCTGCCAGTTCTGTGCTGCCTGAGGAAGGTTGAATGGGCAGCACTGTCCTGGTTACAGGATCACAGAATGGATGGGGTTGGAAGGGACCTCTTGGAATCATCCAGTCCAACCCCTCTGCCAAGGCAGGGTCAGCTAGAGCAGGTGACATAAGAACTCATCCAGGTAGGTTTGGAATGTCTCCAGAGAAGGAGCCTGTTCTAGTCCTCTGTCACCCTCCCTGGAAAGAAGTTGTTCCACATGTTGAGGTGGAACTTTCTGTGTTTTAGTTTATGGCCTTGCTTTTCATCCTGTCAGTGGAAACCATTCAAGGGTCTGGCATTGTCACCTTGTCACCCACTTTGCAGATATGTACTTGCACTGATGAAATCCCCTCTCAGTCTTCTCTCCAGATTAAACAGGCCCAGCTCCTGCAGCCTCTTCTCATACGAGAGATGCTCCAGACCCCTCATCATCCTTGTGGTCTCTGCTGGACCCTCTTCAGCAGTTCCTTGTCTTTCTTGAACTGTGGAGATCACAACTGAGCACAGCACTCCAGATGTGGCCTCTCTAGCGCTGAGTAGAGGAGGAGAATCCTCCACTCGTCCTGCTGGCCCCACTTCTCCCAGTGCACCCCAGCTCTGGCTCCTTTGGTGTCTGTCTCTGCAGTGGTGTAGGGGAATTACAGGGTGGATTGGTGAGCAGTGGGGTGTGTACACAGGTGTGTGCCTGGGAAGTCAGTTCCCAAATGGTCAGGCTGCTGGAACGGGATGTGGTCTTGTTGGTGACTGTCCTGAAAGCAGGGCTGGGGAGGGCTCTGCCCTGCTGTTCCTGTTTATGGGACCTCCTTGCTGTCCATTCCATTTGCTGCGTTCCTCTGGAGTATCCGTAGTGTAAGTCTCAAGGTAGTAATGTGTAATTAAAACTTGATGGAACTTCCTCTGCCCTGTGGCTTGTCTCCTCTGGGGGGGCGATAAAGGAGAGAGTACAAATCTGTTCACAAGTCAGGCCTGACCAACCTGATAGCCTTCTCTGATTTGACTAGCTTGGATGAGGGTGTGGTAGTGGGTAATGTTTATCTTAGGAAGGCTTTCAGCACTGTCTCCCATAATGGCCCCACTGACAAAGTGATGAAGTACAGACTGGTAAGTGGACAGTGAGATGGGCTAAAACTGCCAGAACTGCTGGGCTCAAAGGGTTCTTATTAGTAGAGCAAAGTCCAGCTGGAGGCCAGTCACTAGTGGTTTACACCAGAGTTTGATACTGGGGCTGGTACTAGTTAGAGTTTTCATCAGTAACCTGGAAGATAGGGCAGATTGCATCCTCAGCAGGTTTTCAGAGGACAGAAATCTCACAGGGTTGGTTTATGTAGCAGGGCCTTTGTCAGGCCAGGATGTGGCCAGAAGGAATCAGAACAGAGAAGTTCAACAAAGGGAAATACAATGTCCTGCACCTGGAGAGAAGTAACTCTGTGCACCAGTAGCTGCTGGAGGCCAGCTGTCTGGAAAGCAGCTTTACCAGAAAGGACCTTGGGCCAGCAGTGTGCCCTTGTCACAAAGGCCAGTGGCATCTTGGTGGGGAGTTAGCAGCAGGTTTTGGGGAGGTGATTGTTCCCTGCTACTCAGTGGCATGGAGGTGATACCTGGAGTACTGTGCCCAGTTCTGGGACACACTGGAGCAAGTCCAGAGGAGAGCCTGAGAACATGATTGAGGGAATGCAGCATCTGACATGTGAGGGAGGCTCAGAGTGCTGGGGCTGTTCAGCAGAGAGAAGGCAGAGGGGGATCTTGGAAATGAGTATACATACCTGATGGAAGGGAGTAAAGACTCTGCAGCCAGACCCTTCTCAGTGAAAGGCAAGTGGTAATGGGCACAAACTGAAATACAGGAAATTCCACCTAAACATATGAAAAAGGTGTTTTTGGTTTTTTTTACTGTGAGGATTGTCAAATACTGGAACAGGCTTCCCAGACAAATTGTGGAGTCTCCATCCTTGAAGATGCTCAGAATCTGACTGAACACGTTCCTCAGCAAGTTGCTCTAGCAGACCCTGCTCTGAGCAGAGGGGTTGGATTATGTGATCTCCGGAGTCCCTTTGACATTCACAAATCCTCTGTGATGCTGTGAGCAAAAATCAGCCAGGAAAAATAGTCTTGAGGAAGGTTGTATTGAGGGTCTTGCGTTGATTTATCTTCTCCTTTGGTGTTTTTTAAATTATATTCATGGTAAGCCAGAAATAATATTAAGCACTGTCTGGCATGTCCAATGCCATAATGTGTGCTTTCCAGCCCTGGCAGTTTGTTGATATGTTTAGATTCACATACACGTACAAATGCAATCTGCAGCCATGTGCCCATTACCTCAGAATGGGCTGGGGCAAGATAATAGAGCCTGTGTTGTAATGTTATCTTAAGGGCCAAGACAGAGGTCATCATAGAAAGCAATTAGCAGAATGGCCTAGGAAGACAAATAAACATGATATGCAAACATCTTTTAAAAGTAGATGCATTTTTCAGGATGAGGAAGGTAAAAGTTAGAAATTAATCTCCTTTAGAGCTGAGCTCCATTGCATTGGGTTACTGAGTAACTTCCACTATATCTTACCTTGGAATTGTTATGGCACAGGAGCTCATGTGCCCTTGCCTGGGAGCTGATTTCTTTCCAAGTTTTTCAGATTCAGCGCTAAGGTAATCAATAGCTCGCTGTTGTTATTGCAGAGCTTCCACTATATTAGTGCATAGCTGTGTTGCTGTTCTATACCTGAGAGTCCCTGAAATGAAGTACCTGCTTGGCTGGCAGGGGAATTGTGTAAAGAGAGAGAAACTCCTGAATAAGACTCTGTTCTCTCAGTTGAAGAGGTAATTTTTTCTGGCCTAAAGCAAATCACCATCTTTTTGTGAAAAGAGGAAGAGAACAGGACCAGCTTTTAAGGATCTGTGCACCCTTAACTCTGTGAGAGACAAGTCTAGATCTGGAGTATCAGGGTGATGTTTTCATTGTTGATAGAATTTGACTTTTAATTTTTCATTCTCTCTTCTTGTATGTCTAGGTTACGGTACCGGGGATATTTTGGAGGTGTAACTGCTCTTACAAGAGATCAGTTTTCCAAAGTGAATGGATTCTCTAACAACTACTGGGGTTGGGGTGGAGAAGATGATGACCTTCGAATCAGGTAAGCAATGAGGAACTAGTTTTAAGAAATTTAAAAAATTGGCCCAACTTTGCACTAAGCCTCCAAGAGCAAAACACCCCAGGGGCCTTCATTCAGAACAGCACTGAACAGTATTGCAGTGGAGATGTGAAGTCCAAGATGCAGTTCTGTGAGCAGTTTCCTCTTTGCAAGGGTTAGATATGTCCGATGCCTAATCCTCTTCCTCACAGCACTTTTGGCTGGGTGTGGGTTGTTATTTGGTTGGTCTGGTTTGGTTTTGTCTCAGACACACATTGTATTCTTGCTTGGAAATTGGTTATAACTGAAGTCTGGAGTGTGGTTTGCCAGACATACAAATGTATGGAGTTCCAGGGCTTTGCTAGAATGTGGGAGTGTTTTGGTGGGACTGGGTGTTTTGTATTCATTGACTACTGGATTTACTCCAAGTAGGGCTTAGTTTGTATTTGTGTAGTGTTGATTATAGTGAAGATAGCAAGTAACTTGAATTTTAGAAAGGCTACATATACATGCATATGCCCTTTGCTCTTGTGAAAACTCATTTTGCAGATGTGCCTGTCAAAGTAGGAGAAACCTGTTGGCTGGAGAGGTTTAGTGGGACAAAGAAGTCAACCAAACTTTTATGTTGATCTTTTGCCCTTTGCCTAGGAATAAACCTCTAATCCTGCATTGCTGTTAGTAAATGGAGAAAAAACCACAAGCAAACAGCAGATAAGAAACCACACTCCGCAAGCTCTGCTGGCAGAGCCTATCAGTTTGTAACTCGGTTTTAACTCCACCATTTTTAAGTTGTTATCCTTTTCAGTTGCTTAAATATGCAAACAAGCATTTTGGGGACATTAAATTTATAGCCCTGGTGATGTTATGTAAATATAGAGGGGATTAAGTGTGTTAGAAGTTAGGAACTTGCAAATGAAAAGTGTTTTTTGGTGTCAGTTCAGCAGATTGGTCAGCTCTATGTGAAGAAACTGGAGAGGTCTGCTGCAGGTACAGATTTCTGTCCCTTAACAACAACTATTTTTTCCTTCTTACTCCTGCCTATATGCACCAACTTCTCTGTGACCTCCTGGGAGCTGACTTCTATAGTTTAGGAGGTGGCTTGGTGCTATTTTATTTCCTGGCTTCCCACTGGTAATAGTTCTTTCAGATATTCCCTTGGGCAGCAGAGAAGCAGCAGGAGAGCAGGATTTACTGAGGGTCTCTATGATGTTTGCAAGGGGTTGGAAACAAGTGATGTTTTTGTGTGGCACTTTGTGACTTTGCAGCTCTTGAGGTCTTGATGGGGAAACCAAGTCCTGACCCAGTGTGTGCTCTGCAGCTGGACTTTGCTTGTGCCTTGGGCTGGCCTGGTGACCGAGTTTGCAGGGGTGGGGAATGGCAAGCTTGCTGTCTGGTGGGTTGTTGTGCACAGATCCTTGGAGCTTTCCCGAGGGAAGTCAGCAGATGGCAGCATCCCTTCGGTGCTTCCAGAATTCGGGGCCGGGGACACACATTCTGCGGATCTGCCTCTGGAACAAAGGTGATGGTCTCGTTTGGACCCCTCCTAAGGCGTCTATCACAGAGAGATTCTTCAGATCATTTGTCGTAGTTGTTTGATAATTTACTGCTACAAAGTCACGGAAATCTGTATGGGGCTCAGTTTTTTCAAATCTTGGTTTCCTATTTTTCTTTCAGCTGATGAGTGACTAACGTAGAGGTGGACTATTCATTAATTCCCTTGTCATAAAGCTTCTCTCTTTCTGCTGTTAGGGCAAAGCTGTGCTCCACAGATATGTGTAAGGTAGAAACTCCAGCTAAGCACCTGATGTCAGACATTTAAATCCGTGCACAGGGCTCAGTGCTTCTGGCATTGTTCTCAGAGAAATTTTCTTCATGTGAATAAATAAAAGTTTTGCAGCTGTCTGCTGGCTACTAAAAAAATAAAACAATCTTTTAATTTATTTTTGGAGAACTATCAAGTATAGGGGTTTTATTGCAGGGGTTGAGATAAACTTGTTGCAGAACATGTGGAAATTTGCTACAGGGCAGTACAAAGTAGTCCAGTCAATACTGATATAAATGTACTCTCTTGCATAATGTGTACTTAAAACTCTACATCTCTACTGTAAGTAGTTACCTGTTCAAAAGACAGGTGTATCTGTCACCCACCCCAGACCTATTCTCCAGGAATGCAACTCCGAGCCTCATTTCTCTGGCAGAATGGGTTGTGGAAGAGATGCAGATTAGCTCTTACAACTCTCTATGTTTTTTCCACAGCATCTGCAAGAGATGAAGTCTCTAGCTGTTGGGTTTTTTTTCATTAACAGCTGGTTTATAGGTGTTGTCTTCCTCACAACACTTCTTATTGCTTCTTGCAGGGTTGAGATGCAGAAGATGAAAGTGGTGAGGCCGCCTGCTGATGTGGCCAGGTACACGATGATCTTCCACAAGCGTGACCACGGGAACGAGGAGAATCGAGAGAGGTGGGTCAAGAACAGGTTTCTACCTCGCAGTGTCATGGTCTGTGGCTGAGCCAGGCACCTGGGGGACAAGTTCTCCAGGCCAAACAGGCTTCTTGTGGTATCCAGAGGCTCTGGGGGACACCCGTGTGACAACACTGTTCACAGCTGGAAGCTGTTTTCTCTGCATGAGATCTTCCTAGAACTTGACTGGGTGTTCCCTAGAAACTTCCAAAATTACACTCACATAGGTATGATTAAAGCACAATTTCAGAGATTGACCTAAAGGATTTTTCTTGCCATATGTGATTGTGCTGAAAACAGGAACAACTTTGTGTAGCTATGATATTTTATGGAAAATCCTTTCCTAGGATTTTTCCCCTCCTGAGAGCTGAGGACCTCAGGAAAGAAATGTAAACAATAACTATCTGCTGCTGTGGAATGCAGCAGGTGCATCTTCCATTGGTCCATGTGGATTGTTTTCAGTTAGTGACCAATCACAGCCACCTGTGCCAAGGCTGTGAGCAGTCACAGGATTTTGTTATGCATTCTATTCTATTCTTGTTCTTTGTAGCCTTCTGATCATTCTTCTCTCTCTGTTCTTTTAGCATAGTTTTAATGTAGTATTTTAGTATAATATATAACATAATAAATCAGCCTTCTGAGAAAAATGGAGTCAAGCCTCGTGTCCCCACACTTGGAACATCCACTGCAACAACTTTGTATTTCCAGTAGACAAAAACCAGCAGTAGCTTTGCTTCCAAACTTACTACCATTGGGAAAGAGCTCAAAACTCCAGTGCATGTCAGTGAAGGTTTTTCTCCTCTTTGTCCTCAGGATGAAGCTTCTCCGTCAGGTCTCTAGAACATGGAAGACAGATGGCCTGAATTCCTGTTCCTATAAACTGCTCTCTGTGGAACACAACCCACTGTACATCAACATCACGGTGGACTTCAGTGTGCAGCCCAAGGTCTCATAGGGGCCAGCACCTCCCAAGTTAAAGGAAATGGCAACAAATCTCCTTTGTGGCTGCTGTTAGAGCAGATGACTTCCAGCACCTGCTTGGAAGAGTCCTTCAGTAGCACAGGAGCAAGTAAAGTGCTCCTTCACAGCATCTCATTGAGTGGTTGAGAGTTTCCTTTTGTGAGGACTGGAGTTATGGACTGACCCAAGGGACAGGTCCTTGTGTTCTTCTATGCACTTTTTTTCTGGGACATTAGAAAATATGTCCTTGTTTGAGCTGGTCCAAGGACTTGAACCAACTCCCTGAAAAAATATTTCATTTTGCAACTCTTTCTAAAGTTATTTGTGGTCTTATTAAAAGCACAATAACTCTTCAAGAACTACAAAGTTGATGAGAAAAGTTAATTTTTTCCGGCCTAAGGAAAAACTGCTTATGTGTGAGGGAAGGGCAGTAATGGTAATGGGTAAGGAGATGTAACAAATTTCTCAATAAATGCACTCCACTGAACTCCAGAGTGTCTCATCCTTCACACCACAGTGTCCCCTACTGAGGGACTGCTGCCATGTCCCGTGGCAGTGATCAGTCTCATTCTGCAGCAGGATGCCTGCTGCTCTCCAGGGATCAGGAAGGAAAGGCAGTGGCCAGCTGTGTTGGAGGGGGAGACATTCTGCTCCACATATTTTAATGCTTTGGGCCACACTGTTAGCAGAGCGTGGATCTGTATACAGACCCAGGCCATCATCAGCTCGGAGTCTTGCTTAAGAAACAGGTGAAAGGCTGTGGATAACCAGCTGTTCCACTGTGCTGCTGGATTTGTGCAGAAGTCTTGATTAGAGCACTGGACTTACTGCATTGTATTTAACTGTCTTTACTGTAGATGTGAAGCCAGGCTTGCAAGGGTTTCTTTTAGGACATTATTCCAATTGTGGAGAAGACTGAAACGAAATGTTTTTAAGTATAGTGGCATGGATGCAGCTTTTCAGTGGTGAAGGAGCTTTTGTATCTTCAAGGAACAAGCCAAAATACCCTGTGTCACACTCTCAAAATAACTGGACCTGACAGGCAGTGCTACAGACTGAGTTGGCAGAGAAAGTAGGTTTACAGCAAGGGCAAGGGTTTGGGCTGACTGTGTCAGTCTCACAGTCAGGTAAGTACAAATGCATTCCTGCCAGGTCACAGTTCCACTGTTGACATGTTTGACCTTGAGGAAAAACTAGTATTTAATTACTCTCAAGTATTTTATATTGAAGACAGCTCAGCCTTGAATGATACTTAATGTCTGAGCAACAGCTGTAGTAGTAGATTAATTTCCCTGCTCTGAGCAGGAGGTTAGACTAGGTGACAGCCTCAGGTCCCACTCAGTCTGCATTACTTGCAGCTACAATAAAACAATTTCAACAGTGGTGGTTTGGGTCAGAAAAAAAAAATCAGGGATTTAAACTCTGGTTTGTCTGGTTTCAGGGCAATTTTCTCTTTTATTACACTCTTATTCAGTATTCTATAAAATTCTTTACGCCAAACATATAACTCCATTTATTTTACTCAAATTCACAAAAGATATTTATAGAACTGTAAATGGCTTCAACACCTCATAATACAGCACGTCAGAGGCCAATCTGACAGAATGGCTTGCATCCCAATTAACACTTAAGTACAAGGCAGGACAGAGCTATCCAGCTCCTGGACAAAGGTTCCAGAAAGCTTGGATTGGCTTACTGCCATAGACATGGCTCAGGAGTCAGTTTTACAGTGACCTGGACAATTTTTACAGTAAGCCACAGACTGTTTAGTAGCTGTCATACCCAGTTCCTGGAGCCTCTTCTAAACCTGAAACAATGAAGAAAAGTGAAAGGCAAAAGGGTTAATCTCAGGTGGGACAGATGCCACAGGAAAACGGGAGGGACTGGCTGAATGCCCACGTGGCACCCAACCTCTGCTTTTGTTTTTAGTCTCTTAAGAAAATGGGGGAACATATCCAATGTCCACAGTGATCTTGGTATAAAGAGGATGCTTAGTCCTGGAAAGGAGCCTGAACTGTAATGTATTCATTCCATCAGCTTTCCATGTTTTTCTGGTGTTGTGTTGGGAAGGAGGCCTGAGGGAGGAAGAATACCTGCAGTTAGAAGAAGGAAGGTAACATTTGCAGCTGAAGCTGCAGAAGAAAGTCTTCCAGAGGGCAGAAAAGCCCTGAGACAATTCTTCCCACGATACAGACTGAACAGATTAGAGTGAGTTCACCACTGACTATTCCAAACAAGGAGGACAATTTGGACTGGACCCTGATCAGAGAGGGAGCCCAGCGAGGTGGCAGCTAGAGTCTCCAAAAACCAAGAAGCTGTCAGCAGCTTACAGAGAGCTGGGAGCGCAACGCAGAAGTTTGCAGCCACAGTGTACACAGGCTGCTGTAGGTAGGTTTTTGACAGGGTTGTTATGGAAACCTGAGTTTTGAGATGATAAAGAGAAATCTGCACTGCTGGTATGAGAAGCCTCCACCACACTTGACCCAACACCCTCCTCCAGCTCTTCTATATAAAACAGTCTTTGATCAAGTCTCTCATAGCACCTTTCTCATGTCTTCAAACTGGAATATTGCTTTCCACTATTTTAATGGCATGTTGTAATTCCACACAGACTGAACAGCAAGCTTTTAATATTGGGAACTTGTAACACAGTGCCTCCTCAAACTGAATTCTCCCTATTTATAAGACAGTATTTTTTTTTTTCTTTAAGTTTTACTTCCTATACAATTTCATGTTTAAATCTATGTGTTAGCTTCCTAGCTGGCATGCGTCCTTCACAATAGGAGGAAAAGGCAGGAAACTAGGAGAAACCCTTCAAATGTGAAGACAGGAGCCAAATGATTCAGTTGAAACTGACTGAGGGCTGCTTTTAAATAGCATTCCTAAAGCAGAAAAAGCAGCAGTGACATGAGGCATACGTAGCCTGTGCTGGGGAAGATGACAGCAACAGCCAACCTGCCACAAGGCCCAGAGTAGCCCCCAGCCCCACCAGGTACCTCCTCCAAGGCTCTTGGAGCTCTGTCTCTTCACTGTAGTCCATCACTCGGTAGCGGCCAAGGTGAGGGGATGTCCGGACTATTTTCATTCCTGCCAAGTGAATCCTTTAAAACACAAAAGTGTTTGCTTAGGCACAGAGATGCCACTTCCAGGTTTATGGTCACAGATGATTTTCAGTGCTAATGCAATAAAAACAAGGTGCAGAAGCAGCACAGGGCCACATGACCTTCTCTAGCAGGCTGTAGGCCAGGCTTGGTCTAGAAAGCTCCCAGCTGCAGTGCACTTTGACAGGGCACAAGGGGATTAGAGCAAGCAGGGAATGAACTACAACATAAAGAGCATTCAAGAGCAGTTCCCCTGAATCTGAGCATTATTCCACTTCCTCCTCAGAGCAGAGCTTTTGCTGCCTAGAGGTCCATCACTTAAACTTTAAGGAGAAAAAAAAAAGAAAATAAAAAAGACCTCAAACTTGCAGTTTCTGAAAGGAAGCCAGTCCTGAGTTTCAAAACCAGATTAAGCCTCCCTGTTCTTTGAGAAGTGCCATTCATTCAGATGGCCTGATTAGACTGGTTCATAAAAGATTAGGGATAAATACAGGCACCAGACAAACATATGTAAACTCAGTACAGTACAGTTAGATAAGAGGGACTGAAGGCTCAGAATTCCAGGAACAGAGCTTCTAAGCCCAGCATTTTGGGTGACTTTCAAGCAACTCACAGCCCACTGCTGATAGCACCTATGTTACTTTGCCAATAAAAAGTGCCTTCAATAGTGCTACAGCTACCAAATCTCTGTTATCACAGGACAGCCCTTAGGCAGAGAAAATTCCTGTGAATGTAAGAACGAATGTTTGCTCAATTGAGGTTATCTAACTGGCATGTGTGCAGCATTTGACTGCATTCCATCAGGATCTGATACAGCAGGAATGTTATAAAGCTGAAAGGCTACAGAACTGAAAATATTTGTTAGGCTAGAGCCATCAGATGATTATAACACTTCACTGACAGTGTTGTAGTTCCATTATTTCACATGGAGTTTTAGACAAGTTTCTTGTTTTCTGAACATAAGCTTATGGCACATTCAATCATAACGAGACAAAAAAGCAAGAACACTAAACTAGCTTTGCTGTTACAGCTTTTTGCTTTGCAAATAAGAATAAAACTGAATAGTTAATACATTCATTTATGTTAAGAAGAGTCCAAGAGACTTTCCTGTAGTTGAAAATGTTAACACATGAGTGGCTCCAATTAGAATAGTGTTTACTTCTAATAGAAGGTAGATCCTGGTATTTGCTGCAACTTGTATTACAGAGTACTGCAGTCTGGTGACTATAAGTAGCAGCTGGCAGTTTTTTTCATTAACTCTGCTTTTAATAAGCAGTATCCCAGGAAAAAAAAAATCATCTTTGCACAGAATTTTTAAAAACTGGACATTAAAATGTCAAAAAAATTTTTCATTGATTTTTTTGCTACATGGTAAGAAGTGCTCGAGCACCTCCTAAAATCCAGATCCCAGCTGGTCATTGAAGAACAGCCAGTTCATTCCTAACTTCTGCAGGCTGAGACTTCAGAATGTGAATAAATCATTAACAGGCATTGTCCACAGCCTCCATGTATCTCTGGGCCAAAACATGGCTAATCATTAGTGTAAGTTTTCTCTGAAAACATAGGCTCTAATTTCCTTCCAGAAAGGGCTATTCTGGGAGCTATAGAATTCACTTGCCTTCCAGGATTCTCTTCAAAGAAGTGCACTCCTATGCATAACTGGCATGACTCCACCCTGGGTACCAAAAACCAAATTAGATGCCTAAGCTATACTAAGAACAGCTGAATAGATCCAGCATTGTAGTACTTGATGTAAAGATCTATTTTCCTGGCATTCTATTCCTTTCATAAATGCTGACTCTCTAAACAACCATACAACCTATTAGTTGGCTTTCTCTGAAAGGCAAAGGAGGAATTCTATATTAGAAAAATCTGGCTTTCAATTCCCAGATGAATACTGCCTTGAAAAAAACCCTGTAACTTGTCACATTATGCAAGACAAAAATAACAAAGGCTTCCATGGTCAGTTTAGTTTTATAAACTCCCCATGAGCCTGCCTCAGTGCAGGATCATAAAGGTGCACAGTGCAATTCCAAAGCTGAATAAAGAAGCTGCAGCCATGATTCTGTACTTGAAGAATTCACATTAGGCAGAGCACCTGGAACTAAACTCATCTATAGAATGCTGCTGCCATGGCAACCAAAGTACAAGAAAAACCATCAACTCTTGCTGTCACTGACTCACACTGGTACACAGGCTCCTCCATCACCCAGCACTGCAGACAAAAGGTAGAATTCCTCGTGCTCCTTAGTCCCAAGTATCAGTGATTAGGTAACACTTTGAGTAGCCTAAATGCACTTAACTTAAACTCCCAACTGTCTGAGAATTAGTTAAGCACCGTCTTATTTGTCAAGCTTGCAGATTCCTTCCCTCCCTTGGGGCTGTCGACATCAGTGGTGGCACTTGTCAACTACAAGCAGTTCCAACCCCTTGCACTGAAGGCACAAGGATGTGAAATAACATTCTGCTCCCCAGAAATGAGAAAGCTTCCTTTTCCCAGAACACAGTGATTGGATTCATAGGTTCTGAGCATCTTCTGACATTAAGCATTCCCAATGGTACTGCAAGTACATTAAGGAGCAATGTTTTTGGTTCCTTTCCTAGGGTGCTGCTATGCTTCACTTGCCAGCTTAGATCCATTTCAAGCCTGTCCTGTGCATTGGTACCTTGTAGCAATGTCATCATTTTCACCACCATCACCCCAGTATGTGTTGGGAAACCCATTCATCTTCATGTAATGTTCTGGAGTCAGAGCAGACACGCCCCCAAAAAAGGACTTGTATGGCAGACTAAAAGAGAAAACAAACAGGCAAACAAACACCACCCTCCAAAAAAACCCCAACCACCAAAAACCAGAGTTCACTACTGAAGGCTAATGCCTGTCCTCCACAACTAACAGTGTGATCTAAGTCACACATACATTAATTGCATACTTGCAGTCACTGTCTTGACAATGCCAAACCCCAAAACAGTAAACCCAGTGTAATTCCCATCATGTTCCATTCCCCTCATTGTTTCCCAACACCTTCCCCCAGAACTGACCAAAGTAAAGCTGGTTTCAAAATTCGTATCTTGGATCAGTTTAAAATACCCGTAACCTACCACATCATATTCCACATGATCCAATATTCCCACCTTATACTTTTTTTTCTTGAAGGAAAGTCAAACAGAATCCTGCCAGTCATTTGGCAAGCTGAGCTAACTGTGGAACAGGGAACTACAGGAAAGGAAACATTCAAGATTGCGTGCCTGGGTCAAAAATATCCTTTTCTAGGAAGTAACTACTGCAAAACTAACACACAGAAAACCTCATAAAGGTTGTGTCTTTCACTGCTCCCACCCATACTTTCTTAACAGGAAGTGAACCAACTGGAATATACCCACAGAAAGCAAATTGAGGCACTTACGTGTACTGAAACTTATCCATGGCACTGGCCATGTGCTTGGGATAATATTCATCACAAATGTACAGGTTATAATCATTCTCAGGCACCAGGTCAATATCATGCAGGACAAGGCAGTCCCACTCTTCATCCTTCATGGCTTCCCGGACACCAACATTAAGCAGCTTTGCTCGGTTAAATGAACCAGTCCCTGCCTGGAAAAGAAAAACTACATTTCTTCACCAAAACAACAAACATGTTGTTAGATAACTCTGTTAAAATTTGTTTTAGTCCAAAAGCCTTATTCAAATGAATTAATCAATACTGGCTGCAAATTCCATGCTCCCAACTTTGAAAATGTCACCCATCCTCTTCACAACATTCTCAACAATTGTCAGCTTTGCTACGTCAGGGTCTATGCACTGCTGGCAGCTTTCAAGAGACCCATAAGCCAATCCTCAGGTGCACATTTGCACAGCAACACTTTTGCCCCCACTACTGTTTACTAAAACTTACAAATGAGAAAAAGATCTTGGTCAAACAAAAAAGCTTCTTTGCCCTCCCAATACTGGTTTTAATTGATGGATCCGAAACTTGCCCCCTCGTCACTGATCTTTTGCAACACCAGTCTATGTCAAAAGGCTATTTGACCTTGAGGCACAGGCTGCCCCACAGCAGGGCCGTGCCACATGTTTATATTCACAGACTGAAAATATCCAGCTTCACTTCAGCATTTAGTCTCCAGGTTTTGCTCAGTAGTCACACTGACAAACCACATGCGAATCTCAAAAAGAGGAAAACAAAAGTTACCACTGTCCTGGGTTACAAAAGGAAAGTGCTACCGTGGGGTGTAACCAAACTCTGTATTCTACTTTCCTCTACAGCATTTTCAGACAAACTCTTAAAGAAGGGCCATTTACAGCAGCTGCCCAGTGCACAGCCACCCCTCAGGCTACAGCTGGGTGTTACATAAGGAAAAAAGAGGCAGCCCTGGAAGGCAGGACAGTGTTTCCTTCTCTTCACACCGGTGACTCAGCTGTGGTACCTCCCTCCGGTGAAGCAGCAGTCCCACCCATCCTGAAGGGTCTCCTCGAAGAGGCCATCATGAACTCAATGGCACCAGCAGAACACCTGGCACCAGGAACCACCGCCAAGGACTCCAAAAATATTGTGTCCCTCACAGGACTACATCACTCCATTGTGAAACTCCCTGTCCTGGGGGAGGTACCACCTGAAGCTGACCACGTATAATTTCAATTTGGGGATTTGGCACTTGGGACACCACCACTGCTTGAGGAACCCAGAGGAGGACCAGACCTTCTGCAGGACCACCTTTTTCAACGCTGCAGCCACCACTTAATCAGACTGTGACCACCATCCTGACCAACAGGGGTACAGGCTATACTCTGACTTTGTCACTTTAAGCCAGTGTTTCTGTATTAATGCATTTATTGCAATCTTTCCATTAAGTTGTAATTCTGATCTGAAATCTTTCTCAAGGTGATTTTGTGGGGGTTCATTTCTCCGGCTGGTTTACTTTCAAACCAACACAACCACTTAGTGACAAATTTATACCCCCAGGAAAAAAACCAAACTACAACAGAACCAATTAACAGCAGAATGATGATCTTGACAAGTGGTATGGTATTTCAATCCTTAGCAGTCGTGGAGGTGGGACAGCCATCTGACCTCCTCTCAGCCCATGCATAAAACAGTATTTCCACATCAGAAGAGTCACATTTCTTCTCCAGAACCCAGCCCTTGAGTGGTGTAGGTGAGCCTCCCAGCAAGCACATTTGACTTTGGATTTACCTGCTGAATCAGGTAGATAGTGTAACTGAGCTGCTGGCGCTGCAGGAAGGGATGGATGTAGTAGAGAAGATGGCGAAGGTACTTCTCCTGGTTCCTGTAGGCCACAAGGATGGCGGATTTGTAGCGGGGAAAGCAGTGAGGTGGCTTGTAGTGGCCACCAGACTGAACAAAAGGATTTCTTTTCATGATCATCCTTTCACTAGGAAGCACCCTGAAGGTGATGGTTAATGGACCAACTGTGAGGAGAGACAGAAAAAAGAAAAGTAAGATCAGTGATGTTTCTCCACATTTTCCCAGACCTACGAGATCAGCTACCCATGCTTGCTCCTTCAGACAGCAGCCCCACCAGAGAAGAGTTAACAGCACCCATGCAGAAGTGGCTCCATGATAAATTTCACTGCTACCTGCTGGCCACCTGTCCTGCTCCACAGCAAGAGGAGGAGGGAGAGGTGGCCAGCTCAGCACCAGGAGGACACACTACTGCCAGGCATCCCGAGTCCTGGCACAGCCACCAAGTCTCACTGGGCTGCAGCGCAGCTGCTTCTCCCTGGGACTGCCTGCCTACTACAGCCTTGTGTTGCTCAGATGAGATCCTTGAATAAATGGATTTGCTGAAAGAAACAGCGTTGAAAATTATTCAAGATGAACAGACACATCTGCTTTTGCTACCCATTTGGAAAATTTCTCTAAGCCTCTTTCAGAAGAGATTCAAGGACAATGATATGCAAGTGGATATTCAGCAGGTCAGGGGAGAAACAGTTTAAAGCTTGGATGAATAGAAATGCTTTAGAAAATGTCAGCTCTACCTTTAAGAGCACTTCAAGTCCAATTTGATGTTATAATCACATGCCACAATGGCTGAATTTGCTATATTATTTCATTTTATACACAGTGATAAGCAGGCAGTACTTCAAAACGTTGAGAGAAGCAGATGACAAAGAGAAAGAAGAAAGACGTCATATTTTCAGGAACAGGCACAGGATAGCAAAAGAAACTATATATGATTGTTGTTCTACTCAGCAATTTGTTTTTAATAGAAATATATAAAATATAATACAAATATAAATAATAATATCATTATAAAATATACTGGATATCTTCAAGACTTTTTGCCTAATTAAAAAAAGATCTGCATTTTTACATGAATCCTTCCATTCTTCAGATGGAAAAATACTGACAAGTCGTAAGTGAAAAAGAATCCATATGTCAATGCCCATTTTAACACAAACCTCATTGTTACAATATAAATAAACAAATTTAAATTATCTAAATGCCTGTCTTGAGTAGTGAGAAAAGCTTCCAGAAGTAGCAGAATACTTATATTTATACACAAATCAGTCTGTCTTAATTGTTTTCTACAATTGTGAACTTTTAAGAAAATAAAACACAGATGCAGAACAAGATTAACATCCAAGGCTTAAATGAACTAGGAAAAAAACTTTCACCCAAATCATAATTAGAAGCTGGCAATTTCAAATGACAGGTCTATTTAAAAATTCTTTGCAGGCCATTCTACCAAAGGCAAAATGGTTTTTTTTACACCAGAAGTCTGCAAGGCAAGTTTGTAATTGGTGGTGTTATTTTTTAATAGCTATGAACAATATTTTCTTTTCTTTCCAAGCTGATAATTAACACCATGGCTGCCCTAAATCAGGTTTTCAGTACCTTGCAAATGAGACTCCCTCTGAAACCACTGAAATAAATTCTGATAATGAAGCATGAGAGAGAGCAAATATTTAGACCTGGTGTTTAGGAGCTTTCATTTGAGCAGAAGAAGGTACAGGTATGTTTTAAGACTAAATGACCAAGTGAGTCCAGAATATGCTTCTTTCAGTCCATCTTGCATTCAAATCTCTGCTACAATTCTAACAAAAACAAACAAAAAAATTGAGCTTGCCCACACCCACATCCTGTTTAACTGACGCAGAAGGAAGCAATATCCCTCCACTGGTTTTGGAGATTTGGGTTTTTTGGGGGTTGGTTGGTTGGTTTTAGGTTTTTTAGAGCAGTAACAAGGCTTAAGGACTAAATTTGCCATAAAATTCAAAGAGTCCATTCTGAACCAGGGAGCATCTCGCTACTATGAGGAAGTTGCCACACCTCACATTTCTGATGAGCAAACCTGTATTTGATAAGTGTCTCCTTTCCTTCCTCAAGAAACAAACAAATGGCATTTCCTGAAGGGCAGTCTGAAGAGCCACTGATCCCATTTCTCATGCTGTCAAAAACATCTGGTCTGAATTCCCCTGCATGGCTTTTGTTCATTGGTTTTTGTTTGTTGGTTTGTTTTTAACAAGAAAGCCTGACTTTTGCTTGTCAGCAAGATTTTGCAATAGCTGACTCTTAAACATCACTTTTCAGTCCTTCTCCAACTATTTAAAATACAGGAGAATTTGGTTTTCACTGCATTACCCACAGCAGGAAAGCAGAGTACATATATTTGCCATATATTTGTACCCGAAACAGAAGAGTGGTTCTTCAGAGAATCATTGTGTGGGCTATGAACCTAGGTCACATTTACAGTGAACATTTCATGATGTTATTTCCTACCTCTGTGCATGCAGTTTCCCTTTCCACTGTTAAGACTCCCACGTTTCAGTCCAACAATGTTATCAACCTGTAGTTTATGTTGCTGTTTAGATTAATGGACTCGCTGATTATCAGATCTTTCAACCTAAAGCACCATTAACCACTAATTTGATGACAACTGGAGCTTGCTAAAGAAGTATTATATTCAAGGATTTAAACTATAGATCACTGCTCTAAGGAAAAAATAAGAAAGGGAATTAATCTCTTTTATTATCCCACAAAGGCAGGGTTTTATTTTCTATAGAACAATTGGAACTCTGTATTGCAGAGTAAGATTCTGCAGCAACAATTTTTAAATTCCAGAAAAAATAAGATCTTAATTTGGACATAAGGGTACCAGTAAGATAATGTGAATAGCTTCACTCCTGTTTTCTCCTTCCATACCCAAGCATACCATTCAGGAGGGTAACATTTGCGTTTTCCAGGTTTTTCAAGATACCGTGTTCTGCTATACTGCCTCTCTACACCTCAAGCAAATCAGCTCAGAAACTCAATCAGAAATATGCCAAGGGAAGGAAAAAAAAAAATCAGTGTGACTTACATCCCCAAAACCTCTGGCTGCCCTACACCCCTTGGCTACAAGCTACATTCTGGATCTCATGTCTCCCTGCCGTCCAACTAACAAAAGGCTAATGCAATCGAATCCAATTAAATCCCAAATGTGAACAGAGCACTTGCAGGCTGGACCAAAGAGGGATAAATAAAACTGCCAAAGCACGGCCTTGGAGAAGGAGAAAAATCCATCTTACACATACTAGGAAGCACAGGATCCCTGTTGAGGCAGGGTACAGAATCAACACCCTGAAGTGTCCAAGCAATTTTTCCGTGGCCTGGTTCCAAAGATGTTTCTGTGGCTGTACCATCACACAGAGGGTGTTTAATGACTATGAAACTTCAGTGTACTGCTAGGTCTCACAATTCCCTGTCTGTGTTAGCTGGTGCCAGTGACAGCACACTCCCTGCTTGCTTCACTACCCAGACAACACATTTACCTATCAGGGGACCTACTGACTTTGACCATACCTTATGGAACTAAATCCAGGACTTCTGAACTCATTTAGAGTTTGCAGCTGTAATTGCCAAGCCCAATCAGAATAATCAGAACTTACACAAGATGAACAAACAGGAACAGTAGCATGGGTGAGTGCTGCACTCAGATACTGCAGCACCACACACTACATTAACACAGTCATATCTCTGTAATTCTACCAGTGCTTGGGAAAAAAATAAAAAATCAGACCAACAGCTTTCATTTAAGCATCAGTTTCTAATGATAGAATACAAGGCTGCCTCAATGGCACCTGAAAATAAATCTCAGCATTCATCACTGCCACCTTTTTATTTCTCTTTCAATCCAAGAGAAGAAACTCTGGCAGCATTAGAAAATATAGCAGGAGCTACTTAATACAACAGATGGTCCTGCTCATGAAAAGGTTATGACAGATGGGAGTGAAAGGCAGTAACTGCTATAAGAAGGGCTTGGAAAAAATCCTTCCATAGCATGAGCAAATTATAAACAGCAGAGTTACAGACAGAACTTTCAGCTATTAAAGTCCTCGAGGGCCAAACCAACTTGTTCAGCACATACCATGCACAAAGGAAGGTACCCCTTTAAACAAAACCAGAAAAAAACACAGTAAAGCCAAATCTTCCAGCACCAAACTTCTTCCTCATGAGTGGAAAAGATAAACTGAAACAAGACATCTTGCATGCAATGTGAGAAAGTCAGATTTTGAATTTAAAAGCTGCTTAGTTATGTTTAACGAAGTATAACCCTGCCATATAAGCA
Source organism: Passer domesticus (assembly GCF_036417665.1). Taxonomy (NCBI): domain Eukaryota; kingdom Metazoa; phylum Chordata; class Aves; order Passeriformes; family Passeridae; genus Passer; species Passer domesticus. The sequence continues at coordinate 104,653,734 of NC_087475.1, read as the reverse complement.
CTTCACTTTTCTAAAAACAGAAGAGGAAGAAACAGGCAATGGGATACTTGTGTAGAAACTTTAACCTTTCAGGGAACTCGAGTAATTTATTCACAATATTAGTGAACACCTGCAATGCTTTTCAAGTTGTTGGTCACAAAATGTTCAGTGGACACCACTAGGTGTTTAAAAGTACCACTAGTCAGCAGAAGCCTAATTCCTCTAAGGCAGAGATGATTAGCAATTATACTATAATTCTTGGAAGTCCTGGAAGAACCAAGTTGCTACATATTCAGGAGACAGGAAATAGACAGATGAGCTGCAAGCTGATTAACATTCAAACAGTTATCAAAATGATCTACTGTATGTATAAATGGAAAAAGTGCTGCACTTCATAAAAGCCCTGATGCAGAAACCATTTAAGCCATTTGGCATCCTTCCAGGTACTTTAACACACTTTAGAGTGGGCACAGTGACTTATTACCAGCTCTGAACAGGAGGCTGAGTCCTCAAGAATTGATTTGAAATCTCATTTAATAGAGTTGATGAAATTAATATTAAAAGGCATTGCTCTCTGCAATATAATGCTTCCAAGAATCATCAGTATCATGAGAGATGATGGCAACAACTATTCAAGACATTTATGAAGTATTTATACCTCAATTCATATGTGCCCATCACGTACAAAACAAGGGACAACTCCCTCACAAAACAGCATGCTTCTCAGCTAAGAAAAAAGCCAAACACCCAGAAGAGGCTGCATGCAGTGACAGAAGTAATAATTTACATCCTGTATTTAGAGGGAAACACCACTGAGCAAAAGTTAAGCAGTAGCAGAGACCTCGTTTTTCTTAAGCTGAATTTGTATCAGTGCTCCAAATTACTTGTGTTTCACTTCAACAATGGTTCATATGCTCAACTCAGTATTTTCATACAGCAAAGCTTACACAGTTACTTTGTCTCATGGTTGGCTTTTTTCTCTCCCTCCAGCTTACTGTTTGTTTCTGTCTGCGACTAACATCATGTTTCCATTTTAGCTCTGAAGTACCGCCTGCAGGACGCTCCCCTCTTCTCAGCACTCAGTGATGGGCAGAAGAAGATTTCTTAAGAAGATTTCCCAGCTCTAAGAGCACAAATTAGTGTAATTTTACTCTGCATCTGCCTCCTCCATATACGTCACTACTTTTACTTATCTGATGGTTTGCAGGCAAGGTGCAGAATTGTTTGGTTCTTTCTTTTTGACACTAAAGCTGTCTTGACTCTTTAGGAGAGGGGACATTTTTATCAGTAGTGGAGACAAATTAGGTGCAGTCACATTTCTGCTGTGCTTTTTTAAATAAAACAATTCAGCCTGGAACAAGGAATTGTAGTGTCCCAGAACTGAATGGGCTGCAGTGCATGGAGGCCGTGACACCCAGCAGCTGTGCAAAAAGGCTCTGTGCTATCAGGATTTCAGGATTTAGAAGAGCCATTTCTGAGGGAAATGCTGAAACACACACCCAAGGCTATCCTACAATTTCATCATACATACTGTGTGTATTTAATTTAATTGTAAGCAACAGGGTAAGGAAGAAAACATCTCAGAAGAATAGGCATCATTACAAAGATTGCAGTCTGAGCAGGCTCATCCAAAGGGTCCCAGCAGAGTTCTCCAACCTAAGTAAGACATTGACACAAGAGCACTGGCTTCCCACAGAACTTCCATGTGAACCAAGGTCAACCATGTGCTCCTCCTGGGCTCCATGTGCAGTGATCAGCTTTCCTAGAGCAGCAGTCCAAGGCTAGGTGTATTCAACATTTAGACATGCAGAAACCTTTGCAGTATGAAAAAACCTGACAAAAGTAACTTACTACACAGTACCCTAAGAAGGTGATGGCCCCAAACCAGCTCTAAGTGCATGCTGATGGAACTTGATCCATTCCTGGCTGGCTGAGTCAAAGGGAGTCACTATTGCCTGAGCAGCACCATGACTTCACTGGCAACACACCTGCTTTATAGGTTTGACTTTGTACTGACTTAAAATTTCTCAGCTGTTTTAGAACTGCCACAGTTGGATGAATGCTGCTTCTAAGATCAGCCCTGGTTTGGTCCTACTGTGAATACAAATTAACCTGTGACCAGACTTTTAAGTCTAACAGAGAAATTTCCAAGCCTAAATGATGTGTAACGATCATAGACTAGAAGATCACCACGAAGAGCAAGGTGCCGTCCTCATACATCCTCCTTAAGGTGATTTCAAGTCAACTTAATAAATTTATATTGAACTGGAGGTTTGCTATAAGGCTAAGACAAAGAACCCAGGAGTTGAAGTCAGAGGTCAATATTATGCATTTTCTGAATCGTTGGGTCATTTTACACAGGACTGCCAAGAAAAAAAAAAAAAAAGCCTTTAACTTGATATTATCACCATGCACTGTTTTCACTCTTGATCTACAATGCTGACATCTATGTAACCAAACGCTCAATATAGGAAATTTGTAGGCCAGTAAAATACTTTTCCTCACACAAGCAATAAAAACAACACGAGAAAATTTTGTCAGTGCAAGTACATCAGCACACCTGTTTCAAAGTTTGAAGAAGCTACAACTTACATTTATGACAGGTTCAGGGCTATGAAAGAGGTTCTCCCACACACCTTTCCATGGTTTCTGGAGGTTCATACCTACCCAGGACCGGGGACTGCGCCGAGCAGTAGGGCATCGTGTCCTCATGGGGAGCCCGGGTGAACAAGCTGAGGTTTGTGTACACATCATGGGGCTTCGAGTAATCCACCACCTGAGGCGACTCTAAAAACCCGCGGAACACACGCGAAGGTCCGCCTCGGTAGAGGATCAGGATAAATATTGCTTGGAAGACAAACACAAACAGCAGGAAACAATGATTTTCCATACGGGAGAGGAACATAGTTTTTAGCCCATGCTCCAGGATCAGGGCGGTGAGGAGCTGAACTGCCTTCCACGGGCTGCCGTTCCACGCTCTGGGCTACATCGCTGGGCAGACCTCCTCCTCCTCCTCCTCCTCCCCCTCCTTCTTCTCCTCCAACTTTCTGAGGCGGCAGCGTGCTCCCCTAGCTGGGCTTCATCAGGACGCCGAGAGCCAGACCTCCCCCTCCCGGTGCGAGCTGTGCCAGGCGGGCTGGAGGAAGGCAGGAGCCGGCCAAGCCACCCCGCTCGGAGCCCCGGGCCAGCGGCACGGGCTCGCTGTGGCACAGGCGCAGCGCCCGCCCTCCCCCGCCCGCCTTCCGGCCAGACTACAGCTCCCAGAATGCAGGGCGGAGCAGGGCGGGCCCCGACCGGGCGGTGCTGCCGCCTGGCATGCTGGGAGATGTAGTCATACCCCCCTTCCTCAGCGGTCGCCGCTGTGGGCGAGCAGGGAGAAGGATGGGGTGGCTGCTGAACTGCACCCTGTGTCGTCTCCTCGATGAACATCCGACTGCTGTCTCCACTTTAAATTGGCTATTAAACTGGCCGGGGAGAGATGAATGGAAATTTAGACATTGCAATGCGCAGGGAGGTGGGGCAGTCTCCGTCCCGGGAGGTGTGTGAGGAGGGACTGGGCGTGGCGCGCAGTGCCATGGGCTGGTGGCCGTGGTGGTGCTCGGCCAGAAGTTGGACTCGATGGTCTCAGAGGTCTTTTCCAAAGTGGTTCATTAGGCTATTCTGTGGAACGGATAACACAGCAGCCTGGCCACTGTGAGAGGCCTTCTGCCACGGCCATGCTGCCCTGAAAAATTTCAGCTTTTATGCCCCTCTCTTCTCTGGCTGATTTTGTAAAGGGATGGGGCTTAGATTGTGCTGTCAGTCATTAGTCTGCTCTTATGTGCCTGCTTTTGCTTAAATGCAGGAGAAGAAAATACATTTTACAGATTAAATTCCTACATGACTACAAAGAAGAGTTGGCATTGCACTGGGGAGAGGGTTAAAAGGAAATCTGTGAGGGAGAGCAGGCTCCCTGAGCTCAGCATCCCGCTCCAAGGCACAGCCACCGGCCCGGCAGCCAGCCCATGAGTGCTGGCCCAGACCAGGCACAGCACTGAGCGCTGGACAGGCTGCCCAGACAGACTGCCAGTCTCTTTCCCTGGGGAGATTCTGAAGCTGCCTGGACACAATCCTGAGGAACGTGCTCTAGGGGACCCTGCTTGAGCGGGAGGGTTGGACATGATGGTCGTCAGTGGTCCCTTCCAGTCTTACCTGTGATTTGTGAAGCATGTGCTGCTGTTTGCCTTCCAAATAGGATGGCATGGCAAGAATATGGGGGAGAGAAGGATATCACTTTCATGAGGAGTTGGGAGTACTCTTGCTTCAGAGTTGGACTGAGATGTATGAGACACATGTATGGGAAACTTGATCTCAGTCATTCTCCTGTGCAGAACAACCCATTATTCAATTAAAGTGGATTGCTTAAGGCCTGGATGCAAATTGTCATCATTTCACATTTAATTTTAACTTAATTGGGTTTTTAAATAAAAAATGTAGAGAACTTTTCCCCAGGCAAAGTCTTGCTTTACTGAAATCCACACAATACTGCTGCCACAAAGGTGGCTTTTTTTGTACACCACAATGAGCCTCTACTGTTTACATTCTCCGTGTGCCATTCCCTCTACAATCACAGCAAACCCACCCTGCTTGCCTTCCCCTCCATAAAACAAAGCAACACTCGCTGTTCTGCTGGTAGCTCCAGCAGGTACAATGCCAAGGACAGGAAAGAATTAATCTCTGCATCAGCTGTGAAACAAAGAAAGGAATCAAGACTTTCATGGTATGACCTGGGGCTGCAGATGGTAATTGTTTCAGGACCAGTAGTGCTTTATGTTTCTCTTGCAATCCCTCCTTGGGTCACAGTAGGAAATGTCAGCGTAGGAAGAATTTGGACAAAGCATGAATGCCTCCCTATGTCTTGGAGAAGGGAGCATCTGAACCATTAGAGCTGCCCCACATCAGTGGCTCTGCTAACTTCCTTGCAGTCAGGGCTTAGCTGTAAAAATTGCCACCTGGTGCCAGTTTTTGGGCAGAAGAACAAGGTCAGATGGAAACAGCCTACCCTAATCTGTATTTTCACCTGTGTGTATATTTGTTCTCCAGACTGGAAAGCTAAATACAGCTAGGCAGATCAGCTGTCTGCAGACAAGCCAGCCAGCACGTGTTTCTGTGCGGGCTCGGAGGGCTGAATCTTCAGGTGTGTCTCCCTCAGGAACCTTCCAAACCAAATAAAGTTCCTCTCCTTCCCCTTCAACCATCAGCACTGAGATGAGTGGATCATAAACCCAATCACGAGCCTTTTCCTCGCCAGAAAGAAAGCAAGCCAGGAAGAGCAAAGTGCAGGTCAGAACTCCATGGTGCCAGCAGGTCTGAGCCTTTTCAAGGTCACGGTGCTCCTGTTTTAAACAGAGCTGTGGAAACTAGGGTGTGTTTTGAATTAAAAATGAATTGGATTGCTTAAATGCAAAAAAATAATGTAACTGTCTCCACTGAAGTGTGGAAGGGAGGTGGGGGGAATTTTAGCAACCTTAGCGCAGAGATTTATTGAGGGCAGTGATGGAGGAAAACAATGTGAGACTGGATCTGTAAGAACCAGGCACTGGGCTGGCTTCACAGTCAAAGGTCTGCCTTTCTCATTTTCACACAGCTCCCTGGGAAATTAAATTGAATGCATACAAAAACCCCCCAACAAAACAAAAAAACCAAACCAAAATACACCCAAACCAAACACCGTCTTCAGCAGAGCTTGAAATTAAGTTTGTGCGAGAGCCTCTGGATTGTCCCAAGGGAGAGGGCTTTCCCTCCCTCCAAATGCAGTTTCACTTCCAGTCAGGCCTGAACATGATGAGAGACTGAGAGGAGTGCCTCACTCTGTTTAATAAGATTCATTCTTGCTTGCTCTTCTCTCCCTTTCTCCTCCATGCCCTGTCTCCTGGGGGCTGCACTAGATCCCTACTGAAAGTGCAGCAAAGTGGCTTTGGGAAGCTTTGCCTTGAAAATGCAGGGCCCAAGGAGGGGAAGAACAGCTGGTGTAACAGAGGGGTTGATACCAGGCTGGGTGCTCATACAGCACTGGTCAATGTGCATTATCCAGTGCTCTCTCAGTCCCCAGGGCTTCCACTGAGGCAACAGGAAGGTAGCATTAGTCCTTCTACAGGTGGATGCTTTCAGCCAAGCAGAGCTGTCCCTCATTTTTGGGGACTGAGGTGGTTTTAAACCATGACACTGTGATTTCTAGTGAGGTGCATATTTCAATCACTTTGGCCACAGCAGTTCTTTCTCAGCCTTTTGCAGGATCTTGGCTTGTAAACATCACGTTGTTTTCTAGCAGCACCTTTGTGAATGTGATTTTTTTTTATAGAGGTATGAATTTGGCTTGTTCTCTAGTAAGCTAAATTTTCAGCATGGCTTCCTCAGAAAAGTTTTAAAACTGCTTCCATGTTTCTGAGAGGTGGATGCCCTGCTGTTAAAAAAACCCAGATACCTGACATCATGTACCTTGGACCAGTGCTAAGGTAATTTAGTGAGAACTTTAGAAACAGAACCTGGATACCAAGCTTCTGCTAGGCTTGTGGAAGAGCCAACGGTGGGCTCCTCAAACAGACATTTCACTCATACAGCTTGTGGCACCCTTCCCCTTGGGATGGAGAGCCGACTGCCTGCCCTATGTTTTGACCACCACTCACTTCTGAGTCACGGTCAGCGCCTTTACAGAGCAATCTCAGTAGGGATGGGCATCATGCCCAAAATGGCTGCTAGAGATGCCATGAGACTCTGGAGTTTAGGCTGTATTCTCCTGTTTCCTATTTCCTTTATCTCCATCATGCAGGCAGCGGTCTCAGGGACCTGATATGTTTTTGCTTCACTTTCGCTTGTAACATTTAGGCCAGAGGAAGAGTGAAATGAGTAGCCTTGAAATGAGAACACTTAAAATAGATACTTTTCCCATTATAGATTCCGCTGTGTTTTCCTGGAGAAGGAGTGAGGACTTAGGCTGCAGACAAGACAATGCAATATCATACTATTCACATCATATTTTAATAATGCTCTAGTACCATTCAATATAAATAAATAACCATTAAAAAGTACTTTCTCAACATTCTCTTTTGTTCATCAATAGTATTTTCTGCAACAGGAAAGGTTAGTAATATTCATTGCTTGGTGAGTTGAATGAATCTCAGAGAACATGAATATCTGGTACTAATATGCTAGTAAAAACCAGGCGCTGGTCTGCCTTCTCTTATTTAAACACTTTGGGCTTGATCAGTGGCTTCCCTCCTTACTGCACTCACTTTCCCTGAAGCCTGCAACCCTGACAGCTGCTTCTGTCCTGGGCTCTCCCACCCAGCTCTGCTGACAAACAACCACCTTAACTTGTGGTGCCTTTTACTCACCCACCCTTAGCTGATATGGCCTGGCCAGCAGCAGTCCTTGCTATCCTCAGGCTGCTCTACAGGGAACACAGTGCTGAACAGGTCCATCTGTCTGCTAGCCTGGAATGTCAGCTGTCCAGACCAGGTCTTGGTTCTGCACAATGTAGTGACTGACAGAACTTCTTGATTCATAGAAGGTCTGCTCCACAGGGCCAGGCTGGAGCAAGAATGGACATGGTGAAATAGGGCTGGTCTTGAGAGCTGACTCTGACCAAGACTGAGCTGCCAGTGTCATGCATACAGAAAGAGTAATTTTGCTTTATTGTAAGGATGTAGAGAGAACATGTGTGTGGTGGGATCTGTTGCAATGGGAATTGATCCTTGCTACAAACACTCACTGTCAGTGCCTAAACCCTATGCAGGACCTGGGTGAGGTTAAAGGGCAGAGAATTAATCACTACATCTCCTCCCGTTCATACGGGCAGAAACTTTGCCCATCTCAGAGGAGAAAATGGAGGATCATAAATCAACTCCTTTATTCCTTCGCTCTTGCTTATTCATTGAAAGCACAAAGAAGGGGACTCAATCTTGGGTTAATGCTGGGTAGAAGCACTGAGCCCACCTGCCCTGTGGCAGGATGGGCTGGTGAAGCCCACTGGAGTGCAAGCCCTGCTACCTTCTGCAGATGGCAGGACAAAAAGCTCTGACATATGCAGAGTGAAAAGCATTCTGTGGATGCTGGACTTCATGCTATCAGGTTCCAGTAAACTCTGTAAGGACCTTTCTACAGTCCAGAGAATATATTGCTTTCTCACCCCATTCAGTATTTCCTTCATGCTGAGACAGCTGGCAGGGTGGCCTTGTACTGCTGGTGTGTTCATCCAGACAGGCCCTGGCACTAAATGCAGTCTCAATTTCTGTAGTTGTTGCCTATTCTTTGATTTCTCCTGTCTCTCTCTGAAAGGAGGCATCTCATCCCCTGTACCTCTCCCATACTTTGGTCCCTTCCTATAGCAGGATGCATGGCTGCTCCTTCTCCACTGAGGGAATATGGACCAACTCCCTCTCTCAGATACCCTTCAAAGAGTCCCCCTTCATGGAGGCTTCCTGAGTGCCCATGGGGGCTGTCTGCTGAGTGAGGCAGTCCTTTGCTCATGTTTTCACCTCATTGTGATTGCTTGGGAGCCAGAAACTTAGTGCCGCCCACATTTGTTGCATAAAGGACTGCAATTTCCTTCGCTGTACTGCCCCCCTTGCTGTGTTTCTGATTATTTTGCCAGTTTAAGATACCATTGTAAAGAAACCCCAGGGAGCACAGAACATATGACATTCATCGGTGAACACCAAGCTCTACTGTTCTGAGGCAAGGGGTAAAATGTTCTTTCTTCATGAATATGTCATGTGACCTAAGCTAAAAAAACAAAGCTAAACAAGGAATAGTCAGAGAAGAATTCTAGTATAAATAAATCAACAAATAAATAAGTTTCCTGCTAGCCCTGAATTCCTTGGGCAAGGGATGACTCAGTTGCTTATAACTTTCTCCCAGCTGTGAAATCCTTTATGTGTTTTGAATGCCTTAAGCCTTGTTTCTCATGGCCTGAGTGAAGAAGGTTTTAAAGATCTGCTCAGAGGGGTTTCTGGGTCATTCAAGGAATCTTCCTGGAAAAGTCACAGTGACACCACTCCCCACGCACACATATGGTACCAACACTTGTGCTTTTAATCCAGTGCATCCTTCCTTCGGTCCTCATTTGCACCTCCTGTTTTGTAGGCTGCCTCCCACCTGTCTGTCTTCCTGTTTTATTGAGGGAAAGGGAAACCCTTCCACATGACACTGACTCCTCTCTCTTCACAGCACCACACACTCCTTTCAAAGTTCAGCTGGAAAACCTTGCCACATTTGTTATTTCAGTTGTCATGTATGTGCTCAAGATAGGTTTTCTGATGATGTTTCCACATTCCTTGATGTTCTCACAGCAGATGAGTGCGGGCTGAGGGTTCCTCTTCTCTGAGCACTTCTCACCCACCTCCCTCTCAGAGAGTTATCTTCCTCTCTGGAGGTCTAGGAAGCAAGTCCCTGCACATGATTTGAGGCTCCTGAAGCACCTGATGGTGCTGCAGCAGGCTTCCAGGCCTTGAACATGTTCAAGTTTGCTGATCTTTGCCCTGCTTTCTGCTCTCTGCAGCAGGACACGGAGGCATGGCCTCTGAGGTACAGTACCTGCCATGTCTCCCAGTGCAGGAGAGGAACTTCATCCAGAGGGGTCTGTGCTTGGAGATCTCAGATGGAGTTTTCCAAAACAACCTTAAGCAGGGACAGTTCAAAATCTGAGCTGAGAGATAGGCACCACATTCCTTCTGAACTCCCAAACCCCAAATGAGGTTTGTCAGCACAGCTTCCTCTCCAGCACTGAAGGCTGATCTGTGTACATGTCAGAGTGCATCCCTCAGAGGGAGACACTCTCATGCCAGCTTTGCTCTAAAGCTGTTTTGAGAGCACACCAGCCTCAGGCCAACAAGTCCATGTTTGTGCTTTAGTGACAACTCCTGTCCTTGAACTACTGCAGTTCGCAGTTGCTGTACTGAAGCTCAGGTTTTGGAAAATGCCAGAAGAGGCCTTTGGAGGCACCTACACCCATGGTGGATTTCAGCCTCTGTGCTAGCACAGCGGAGAATGAAGATCACATCTAGTAAGTTTTAACAAATGGTTAAAAGTACAGGGCCCAGTGGGGAAGGGAAGCACACCTCTCCTAGGTGGGGAGAATCTCAGGGCATCACCTCAGCTCTGTCCCTCCTTATTACCACCTCTTTGGGCAATGGGAGCTGTTTGGAGTGGTGACATTTGGGGGTGTTTATCACCCTCCAGCAGTGGAGCAGGGCGCTGGGCAGGACAGGCAGGATGCACAGTTGCTATGGTTGCTGATGAACTTCAGGAACAATCACAGCCCTCTGCCTCTGTCAAAACAAACACAAGGTGAGGTAAGAAGGTGTAAACACAACTATCCCCCCCAGCTCAGGCAAATACCTTGCAGGCATCAGTGAACAGGTTCCTCAACCACAGTGTGCATGGCTTTGAGCTGGGATATGGCTGAAGAGCTGCTTGTTCTCTCTGCACTAGCTGGGAGATTTTATTTACGAATTAGAGAAAGTTTCTGACAGATTTTTTTTGTCTGCACTTAAAGTCATTATTTTAACTTCTCTGATAATTTTTTAAAAGAAAGAGTAGGAGGATGAGATTTGAGGATCTATTCAGTCTGTCTGGAAGCTGTGAAATGCAGATGAACCTTCTCTGTTTCCAAATTTCACAAAGTCCTATGCTAACCTAAGCACACTCTTCTCTTTTGGATGCCTGTAAATAAAAATTAGCAATAAGAATAGGTAGTTTTTAATAACACCAGTCTTCCTTGATAGTTTTCAGGACTTTATGAAAGAAAAATATGAGGTGAAATTAACCTCCATCTCCTCTTCTCAGAAAGCAAAGCCTGTGTTTCAAAGGTGTTTCAATACAGTCAGCAGGGATGTGTGCTGTGATAGCTTTGGGCTGCTCTGTGGCAAGCAGCCATGCAACTGGTCCAATTAGAGATTAGGAGAGTACCAAATCCCACACCAAGCGATGTCTGCCTGACTCACATCTGCAGGATTTAAAAGGAAGGAGGGCTCTGGGAGGTCTTGGAATTAACTGGCTTGATCTGATCCTCAAGGAGGACTAATTGCCAGGAGGGAAAGATGGAAACATTCTTCCTATTGTGTCTAAGAACAGAAGATCCTCAGGGGAGCAATTTTGCCTCTTTTTTTTCTCAGCACTGGCTTATCTAGATCATGCCTATCAATGTTCTGAAGCTCAGCAGCCTTGACAGTATGAAATTCCAGTACACTGAAACCTTCAGCAGAAATCTCAATTTAAAATTTTAAGAGATGCAATCTAACGATTTTGCTTGATTGCCATTGATTGTCAAGCAATTTACCTTGCATGTGTCTCCTGGAGTAGATGCCACCTGCCAACCTGCCAACCTGATGTGTCAGAGCAGCTGCCATGACAGACAGTGGTGCAGAAGGGATTGTGGTCAAAGTGACTGCTAATGCAAGTACAAAGATCCTTAAAAATCGGCATGGCTGATCCAGCCAACCATCAGATTGAAACCATTGGAGAGGATGGCTTGGATTAAGGTGCAAGTCCTGCTGGCAAATCTGTGTCAGTGTCTTGGTCTTTTAGGCTGGCTGCTTTCCTCTCCCACAACAAATCACTTATGGGAAACCATTCTCATGAAACTCCATAGCTGGTGCATTACATTTCTTATGGAGGATGGCTGTGTGTTTGGCCAGTTTTTGAGGACAAAAGAGCCCATCCAAAAATGGCACATTTGTGAAAACATTACATCTGCACTGTGCATCTCCAATGGAGCAGTCAGCCCCTCCTCCAGCAAGTAGGCCAGCAGGGTCTAATCTCTCTGAGTTTTTATAGGCCTGCTCATCCTGGACAAAGTAAGTGATTCCTTATCACTTATTCCTTATTACAGCAGTTAACTGGACTGTGAGTCCTTATGAGCTGAGTTTGGGCAATCATAGCTTTAGGCAACTGCAGACTCAGCATGGGTGAGTGTGCGAAATGAGCCTGTTGTTGCTAGTGGATCTCACAAAAGCACAGGTGAAAAGAGGAGCTGCTGCCTAAGCACAGGTACCTTGCATCATTTATGGGTTTCCAGGATATCTGTAACATTAATAAAAAGCTGTCAGAAATGGTACAGTGTTTGTGCCCTGTAGGAAGGACAGGTAGGCTACCCCAGGGTCCCTGTGGTGGCACCAAGTGTTTGTGTTTAGATAAACTGACTCCAGTCCCTTCCATCTGCTGCTGGGTGTGCAGGCACTGGGATTGCTTTGCACTGTTTGTGTGGCTGTCACTCAGAGATGATGAGGTGCTGTGGCAATGCTGAGTGCAGCTACTAGTGAAGCACACAGGAGATCAGTGCAGGAGTTGAAATACTCATGACTGCCTGTATAAAAGCTGTCAGTTTTCTTTCCACCAGTAGAGCTGAACTGAGGTGTATATTGGGGTCAAAACTAAAAGCACTCCTGGAATATCGTCCAAAGTAGGACTAAATCATTCAGCATCCTGAGTCCTGACACAGTTATGACTGATTTCAGAAAGAGATGGGTACTCTGAAATTGGGATACTTTTTATTCCTTTTGGACTTTTAGGGCAGCAATCTGCCATTGAGATCTGAGGGTATGGCATCTGGACGCTTCTTCATCATCATTCTCTTTCTAAGAACATATCAATGATCTCTGATACATTCCTGCCTCACCCCTGGTGGTTGCCATAATCCCCCATCCTGCTGCTGACCCTGGCTCTGTGAACTGCAAAGGCACTTCCTAGTGCATTCACTATCTCTCCTCAGTGGCAGATGCACTCCTAGCTCTGGGATCACTGGTATCTAGCACCTCAAACTGAGTCTGTGTGGGTTGTGCTTTGCTGGTTCCTGTTCTGAGGTGCTCTAAGCATTCCATCAGCCTTTCCCTGCTGCACCCACACCTCAGCTGTTCATGCAGGATAAAAGCTGAAGGGAGATGCATGAAGCCCTGCACAGGTGGCAGGGCTGCTGGGAGAAAAGGTTGCCTGCAGCAGTGTAATCTCGTTCCATGCTGTAGGACAACTCCCACACCAAAGGGAGTTTGCAGCTGGATGAAAGAGTCCAAGGTCAAGAATTTGGCTTGTCATTAATACTGAGTGAAACTGGGGAATTCTGCTGTTTCTTTTCTCTCTGTCAGGCAAAACTCCCATATGGTCTGCAAGGAGGCTTGAATGTGCAAGAAATACAGAGCATACATGGATAAAGAAGAGAATCTACTTCTTGTCCGAAGGGTGGCATGGTGAATTACTGGAGGCAATAGTTTTTTAGGAAATAGTTTTTGAGGAAATAATACCAGAAATAATGAAATAGGTACAGATTATTTGCCTTGCTAAAAACAATAAAGACAAAGATACTCACACCCTGGAGCTGGCTCTCTGCTTACACCTCTACTCTGGGGTCTGTAAACCCACGCTTGCCTTCATTAACCAGAGTGGGCCTCTCAGTTCTTGTGTGCCAGACCAACACCTAGAGGGAAGCACAAAGAGTTCAGGGCATTCTGCATAGCGTGGAAATTATGAAAGTACTTCACCCATTGTGTGGGATCCTCAGAAAAATGAGGCTCACAGCTGTTTGAAGCATGTGATTGAAAGGGGTTGATCATGGGAGACACTTTATGGGCACATGGAAAAGTGGCAAGGAGGAGGGATCATTCTAGAACAAAATTCCAGACTCAACCCTCTGCCAATCCTCCTGGATTTGGGGAAGCAATCTGGGCACAAATCGTACATCTGACCTTCTTTATTAACACAGAATGCCTAGCACTGCTCCTTAGCTCTCTCTGAGCTTCACATCTGTGAAGAATTTAGCAGGCTTTGTCCATCTGTTTGTCCCAGCATCATTTGGCACTGACATGTGCCAGCATAGGGCAGGCACAGTGGCAGGTGAAAGAGTATGGCAGGAGGCTGTAAAAGCAGCCAGGACCCAGCAAGGAGACTGTATCTTTGAGATTTCTTGTATCACTCACCTTTGTGCAGTTAGCTGCTTTGGGCTCCAGCCCGTCCATAGTCACTAAATCCTTCAGCAGACTTGTTTCCTGGTACCCTCCTTTAACTCCCTCCAGCTTGAAACTGGCGTGAGGCTTCTCCAAAATCAACTTGATGCTGATAGCAAATCCAGCCATGTCAATCGCAAAGGGACGATTGGGGTCAAAGACGGTTTTCCAGCCTACCACCTTCCCTGCTGGGCTCACTTTTGGGGATTCATATCGCAGCCCCCCAACGAAAGCCACTGGCCAGACTGAGACCCGCCTTGTGTAGCGCATCTGTGTGCCAGAAAGAGACAGTGCTGTGAGAATTCAACCCCACCACGTCTGTCCCAACCCATTAGTGCACCATCCTCTGCTTTCATTGGCACCTGTCCTCCCCCACGGACTTCCTACGCAATCACATTGCTCTCGGCAGCACAAGCTCTAGTTCACCTCTGCTGCTGCTTGAAGAGCTACAGCTTCCACAGCCACAAGGCAAATTCTTAGCACGTTATTCTCTGAACAACAAACTCGCTGCTTTTCTGTGCCCACATTCAGAAGAATGAAAACCTCTGGTTTTCTCATCCCATTTGAACTTTTGCCTTTTTGTTATGGCAGAATTGTATCAATTTTGTAAATGCCAAATACTACTTTTACCAAGCCTCTAGCTCTGTATTACCAACTCCATTTACTCCAGCTTCACACTCATGCAAGTCATCTCCATGACTGATTCATGTTTGTCCTCATCTATTCCAATTTCTCCCCCCACCTCCTGCCTTGTTTTTCCATCCATGGCTACTGCCTAGAAGTATTGAATTTTATTGAAATTGTCAGAAAGGACCTGAAAGTAGTAAAAAAGGATGAGCTTAACAGAGACCTAACAACTCTGAAAACTGGAAATATGTTATGATGCATAATTCTGCTCTTCAAGTGGCTTGGTACAGTTTGGCTTAAATTAGTGGCAGGAGAGTTTACTGGATTTTTGCAAATTTACGATAGGCTTGGCATCTCACAAAACCAGGTCTCCAGCAGAAGAGCTGGGCAAGCTTCAGTGATCCCAGAGGCACAGCCCTGTTGTGGTGGCTGGAACTTGGAGAACTGAAGGGCAGCCAAGGAGTAAAGGTGGATAGAAAGTCAGACAACTCTTCCATCATCTGCTAACCATCACAACCCTACAACAGTGCCAGAAGCTTGTCTTTGGTGCTTATTTAAATTAGGTCAGCTTTCCCTGAGGAGAGGTATAAATTCTGATGTACACATCCTGTGGTCCCTGGCAAGAGGAACTCCAGCTGGTGCAATGATGTGTGAGTGGCTGTTCACATCCGCAGCCTGGAGCATGGCAAATATGTTCTTTGCCCTTTCAGCTTGCATCTGCCCTATACCCAGCTGCTACTGCATGCAGAATGGGCGAGGTCTTTGCAAGTGCAACTGGGCTTAAGAGGCTCTGCAGCTCTATTCTGCTTTTCTGTGCCATGTAATTGTATGTTTCTTACCTCCTCAAAGAGCTCCAGGCTGTAGGTGTTATCATCATCAGCAAAATAGACTACGCCTTCTGGTGGTGGGGTGTTGCTGAAGCTGTCCCTCAGCCAGTGCAGCCCCAGGTTCCTCTGTAGTGTCCCCCTTGGGGTGTGGGATGGGATCCAGGACAGACCCAGCTTCAGGCTCTTGGGTGTCTCCACGTTGAGGTGGGTGAAGTTGAGCCCAGCCTTCTCCAGCAGGTTGGATACAAGGTTGGTCCTCCGCGGAGAGTCCTCCACCACCACCCAGTGCAGGTTCTGTACGTGGAGGAAGGTGTTGGCCAGACGGGTCAGCTCAGCTTTTTGCACTGGCCGGGTGTAGGTAGGGGTGATAACAAAGATGGTTGGCAGGGTGTCTGACCATGGGGGAGGCCTGGAGTACACATAATTCTGGATGATTCTAGGTGTTGCTCCTATGCTTTGCTGCTGCCGAGTGCATGATGGGAAGACTTCTTCTCTCAGTGCAGATGTACCATTAAGGAGAGCTTTAGAGGTCACGTTCTCATCTGTCTCTTCTGGGACAAAACAAAGGAAGAAAGAAGGAAAAAAAACGTGTCAGAGGACTAATAACTAACAGGCTGCCTCATGCTCAGGGAGGCACACATCTATCTGGAGTTAGTGCTGCATCCTCTCTCCAAAGCCAGCCTAAGGTGCATGTTTAACACACTCTTAAGAACAGTTTATGTTTCTGCTGTCAGCAAACACAGAGGGGGCCTTCAGACAAGTCTGTCTTTGTTTAACCCTTCCCATGAGACAGCATCCTTGCTGAGGGTTTGCAACAGAAGTCATCACAGCCACCAGCACACTGACAGCAGAACTTTTGCACTTACTTCTCAGGAGGCTGAGGTAGTGGGTGGTTGGGTACTGGTGCCACAAAGTTAGGAGAAGAGCCCATGGCAAGGCAATCAGGAGCGTGGTAAGAAGGTTACGTCTCCTCAGCATGCTGCAGGGAGCTTCCAATGCCCAGGCATCTCTCTACCTTTCAGAAAAGAAAAAAGAGTAAGGCCTCCAAAATACCACTCACCAAAAATTCAGGGAGGTATGACATATGTTTGGCCCTGATCCAGCAAAGTGTTGTCTAAGATTACATGGAGATCCATTAACACTTTAGGTCCAAACCATTATCCAACTTGGCCAATGCTGGTGCCATTGAATAGAAGCTTTTAGCTATTTCTGTTGCTCTAAAGAACCTCTCACCATCCCATGATGAAACCACTGCCCTTGAGTTAGGGTTGTTCTTGTTGCTGATTCTGAAGCCGGAGAGGACTGCTACTTGCCCCCTCTTTGAGACTTGTGTTCATTCCTAAGCTTTGTTGTGACCATTTAATTTGCTTCTTTTGTACAGCGTTTTAGAGCTGTGTGCAAGATTTGTGCGCCTGAATATGCAACTGGACAAAACAGTCAGATGACAGGAATCCTCTAGATAGCCAGCACCTCTTAACACTTCTGCAGTGTTAATTCATCCTCCTCAGGCAGATGCATTGAGGCAATTGGGCATGCATGCTATCATCTACAAAGTGTTCCATGAAATCCCTGCCTTGGTCATTCCACAGTGCTGGTGATGCCTGCTGAATGTTTAATTATCCCACATTCCTTTCTACTTCTGGTTTGCAATGTTTGGCCATTGCAGCATTTTGTTGAAATCAGATTTGGAGTACCCACTGGGCCCTACCAGGTCCTCCTGCGCTCCTAGACTGAAGGCATTTTGAGGGAAGAGAGTGATGGCATCATGCTGATACAAAGGATTGAAAGGAGGTTCAAATTTGTTGGCTCTAAATTCCTGCTCTGCCAGGGATTTTTAAGTGTACTGAAGGTCAGTCAGCTAAAACCAAGGTCCTCAAAGGGACACAGGCACATTTTGTTCAAAAGCAATTCTTTGCCCAGGATTTGGGTCCAGCAGCTCCTCATCTGTCCAGAATGCAAGGATTGTCTTGCTTCAGTCTTAGAGAGTTGTGTGAAAAGAAATATGACAACTGGTCTAAAAGGGCTCTGCAGTGACAGCAGCCACAGGGTACTCCTGAAAGATATTAGGAGATGCTATTATAAATTCATCCTCTGGGACCTCTTAGAATCTGTCTTTAATTGTTTCGCTGACATTTTACCTTGGTGTCCTGAAAAAAACAGGGAATATGCAATTGCAGGACTCGTCAGTGTCCTACCACCAATAACTGTCAATCCTGTTTCAGCCACATCTGACAGAAGACTAGCATGTCTCATCAAGTCCTCTGGTGGGCAGGTGGATGTTCATAAGCCCTATTAAGGAAATTACTGCAACACAAGCTCATTCCTTGTTAGACACCAATGGTACCAATGATGGAGCAGTCCCTTAAGGAAACATATTCCCACTGACTGCTCCCCCAGCCAACCATTAATGGTGTTAATATTTAATGTTTCTTACCTCCTCACGCAGGAAACACCATGATGCCCATTTCACTACTTTCAAGCTACAAAACGCTGATGAAGAAGTGGACCAAGGAAGCTGCATGGCCAGGGGCACACTGGAATGTTTTGGTGATGTGAGCAGGAGCCTTGTGTGGCAAATATGCTGGCTCTGCTTAACTGCACTGCATTTTGATGACTGGGTCTGGGGCAGGTACAAGGATGTCCTTCAAGCTTTCATCCCAAAGGCACAGGGATTTGGTAAGCTACAGATCCAGGCCTGACACAGGGCAGGATGAGGCTACCCACACCAGGGACTTCTTTCCATACAAGAAATCTTTTCTATTACCAGCATAGCAGCGCAGAGTAAAGCTTCCCATCACTCATGGCTGTGAGGACAGAGCCACAAAAGAAATCCAAGGATTGCTACTAACAACTGCAGATACCTAGGCCCACCCAGGCCCTCGCTCAGGGTCTTCACAGCTCCTTGCTTCCTCTAGTATGCTTGCAATTACAAATGTCCCTGCACCAGAGTCAGACAGCCACTGCTACTTCCCTTTAATAAAAGCTTTAATTATACAGATATAGTTTCTATGCAGCAGACCTGCTACTGCTGCAAACTCAGGTTGCTTCTGGAGGGAAAGAGAAGAGGAGGGAGCCGTGGCAGCCATGTTACCATTAGAGAACAGAAGAGAGTGGATCAGAGTTGGAAGAATTTAAAAAAAATTCTTTTTCTAGTTCTTTCTCCTCCTTCCTCTTCCAGCCAGCCCTGTTCATGCTTCCCAAACACTGCAAACAAGTGGAGATGCTGCCTGTGTGTGCAACTCCCCTGGTGCTCTGTGTTCATTTATTTCTGCATGCACCTTCTCTCTATTGCTTTTCCAAAGCAAGCAAGGCTGAAAAAGTTAAACCCTGCATAAAGCCCCAGGTAACTTGTGAACCTCACAGAGGACCTGACTTCGACCCCATTTCAAAAAATCTCTATTGGAATACTTTATTTTCTCTTTAAAATGTTACCTTGTCTCCCCCACTGTCTCCCCCTGCATCCATCATGTGTACTCTTCTCTGCTGCTTTATATCTTTCACTGGCCTTTTCTCAGTCCTTCAGAGTCTTTTTTCTTCCCTGTTTCCAGGACTACAGAAATCCCCTGGCTTACTAATAATTTTAGCCTTTGTCTTCTGTCCTTACCCACACAAAGGCCCTTTGCATTCTCTTAATGTCCACCCCTCATGGAATATTTCCCACAAAGTGGTCCATTAAAGCATCAGTCCATCCTTTTGAAAACACAGCATCAAAATCCAGTCACATAGAGATGCCTCTGGGTAGCCTGCCGATGGCCCCAGTGGGGCTTACAGAGGTTTACTGCACATATTTTTACCTACTTTTTATAATTAAAACCAAAGCCTCCTAAGTGGCTCAGATTAATTGCATGCCTGCTGGCAAACACTGCAGTGTGTATTCTTGGCACAACCAGCTACCCTCCTTCTGCCTTTAACCCCTCTCACAGTAGATTCTGTTAAATGAGATTCAAGATCAGAAGAAAATTTTGTGATCATCTAAACCCATCTCCTGCATTCATCTGGTAATTCCTGGGTTTAAGCTGTAGAGGGCAGGGACCATCTCTTAATGTGCTTGTACAGTCCAGCACTGATCCCAACGGGAGCCTTTGGATGTGATTGCAATACAAATATTATTGATTGTACTCTCTTGCTGGCTCTTCTCCTCCCTTGCTATTTCTCCTGTCCTGCCTATTCCCCATTCTCTTTCCTTTTCTTTTTTTTCCCCTAGTGTCTCCTGCAGCCCTTGTTTGTGTTACACACCCTTAACAACATTAGCTGAATGTTTGATGGATGCCTTCAATATGCTGCCTGTAGCCTTCTTGAGCTGTTTTCCAATTACACATCCCTCTTCTTAATTTCATCCATCAATCTTCTGTTCTCCATTAAAAAATAAACAAACACACAGAGCACAAAGCTGAGTATGATAGGGACAAAATGTTTCTCATACTACTTTGGCTTCACGCTGCTTTGTCAGACTTCCCAGCTCCTGGGATGCAACACCATTCAGTCTCCATTTAAGCTCCTGTTCTGACACAGGGGACATTATTCTGAAAGGATTCAGGAGAAGACAATGAGAGAAGCACATAGGGGGAAGAGCTGGATTCCCTGGAATGATGCTGAAGAGAAACAAGATCTGGCTGAGGTACAGACCACATGTGACCAATCCCTTCATCTGTTATTGACTAATTACCAACAGGGTACAATTTGTTACAGGCAGGACAAGACAGATATTGAGAGAGGGATAAGGATTCCAGGCTGCAAAATGACCCAGGGAGTGACTTTTTCCCTGAGTTGCAGTGCATTTGAAAGGATGTGCTGGGGGAATGGGAGAAAGGTGAAAGTTAGAGAGAGATGCAGCTGACTGGGGATTATAAGGCTGACATGTTCCAGTGCCTCTGATTTTCCTACAGCCCTGTTGAGAAGCTGCTCAATTTGCATCCTTTTTTGTAACTCAGAAATGGTTAGGATCACATGGGCCTTGGTAGCTCTCTGAGGTTTTGGTCTGCCCTCTGCCTGCCTGATCCAGAATGAGAACCACACTTTTCAAAAAGTTTGCTCTGCAGGAAAGGTGATTTTTCAGCCTCTGGTTCAAGGCAGCCAGCCTGTCTGAGCCAGGCTTACAAGACTCTGAATGCTGGACCAACCCCAGCCCCAGGACTGTATGGCTCTAATCAGAGAGACAGGCTCTAAAGAGCCTTACCTTCCCAGAGGGAGAAATCTCACAGTTCAGACTGTCCCTTGGGAACATCCCACCATCCAGTGTAACGATTTTCTAGGCAAGCGCCCAAAGCAAACTACTCTCAGGTAATGGAGCCAAAAGTTTCAAGAAACACTCCTTAATCTTGGTTTGAGCCATGTTTGCAAGCCTACTGTTCTGTGTGTACCCTGGGAGAGACAGGTGTGGAGAGGGGAGGAGACAGTGGTGTGAGGAGCAGGGCTGGAGCAGACCTGCAGTAGCTGCAGATGACTCTTAATTCCACACACCAAAGCCATCAGCAGGGATTTTGGTTTATTTTGCCTGCATTTTGCTGCCTCTCTCCACCAGCCCCTAGCCACCTTGAGAAAGTCCATGCAGATTTCATGCGTTCCCTAACTCCCGGTGTGGGAGATGTGATGCTGAAGGCAGAGCAGGGAGCTTTCAATTATTGATGAGAGCGACCTCTCTTTAAACAAGGAATGCATAATTCATGGCAGCGCCGGTATTTGTGGTGAGCAGCACCGGCTCAGTCCCTGCCTTGCTGAAATGCACAGGAAGCCGCTGTCCCCTCTCCCCCCATTCCCTTGGGCCCATCAGAGCCTTCAGTCGAAACTACAATAGTGCGAAAAATTGAGACAGGCCGAGATGCTGCAGAGCTTCCCCTCACCAGGCAGCTGCCTCCCTGTTTGAGATGTGCACGATAAAGTGGGAGGATGGATTCAAGGAACCACAGAAGTGGGTGGAATGGGTTATTGCTCTGGGATAAGCATGGGTAATTACTGTGCAAACACAGCCAAAACAGGGCATTTCTCAGTAGCGAGACTCCTCTGACCCCCGGACAGGTCTTCAGGAATGGCATTGTTGTAGGACAGAAAGGGTAGGCTAGATCTAAAGGACAGTGCCTGAGGGTTCACACCCAGCTGTATTTCTTGAGGGGGTGGGAAAGAGAATGGAGAAGGCATATTTGATTTTCTGCTCAGAAAGTAGCAATTTCTTTAAACTCTGCTGGAACTGGGTGGCTGAAAAGCAAAGGGGAGGGGCCAAAAAAAAAGATTGGATGATTAACATCTCGCTTCCGGTTTTTCTCGGAATCAAGATGTTAATCATCCAATCATGGACTGTTTTGGATTGGAAGGGACCTTAGTGATCATCTAGTTCCAACTCCTCTGCTGTTGGCAGGGTCACCTTCCACTAGATCAGGTTTCTCAAAGCCCCATCCAACCTGGCCTTGAACACTTCCAGAGATGGGCTATCTACAACAGCTCTGGGCAACTTGGGCCACTGCCTCTCCACCCTCAAAATGAAGAACGTCTTCCTAATATTTAAGCTAAGCCTACCTTCTTTCAGTTTGAACCCATTCCCCCTTATCCTTTCACTACATGCCTTTGTAAAGAGTCTCTCTCCAGCTCTCTTGTAGCTGCTTTTAGGTATTTGAAAGTGCTCTGAGGTCTCCCCAGAACCTTCTCTTCTCCAGGCTGAACAGCCCCAACTCCTTCAGCCTGTCTTCATAGGAGAGGTGGATGCAACAGGGAAGAGAAAAGCTCTGATCCCACAACTGGGATCTTGACATCCCAGTAGCCCAGGCACTAGTAGGAGACTGTGGTTATGACCCAAAGTGTAAGAGTGCTCTTCTGCTGGCAGTTTTAATTGTCCTTCTGCTGCAGATCTGGTGAAGGGCTGCAGGCAAGTGACACCTGCAATCTGAGTGAGGTGAGCACTCCCCTACTGCTCATGGGGAGAGAGTGCAAAGGAAAATTAACCGAGTCCCCTGGAGAGACAAAACCCAGGGAACTACAAATAATAAAACAATACAGGGAAGGATGGCCAGGTCCTTCCCCACAGCAGGAAGAGCAGAACTACCAGCAGCTGTGTAGTTTCAAGGCTCAGCCCCATCAACACTCTGTCCCTTGGTGCGCAGGCTCCTGTGGGAACAACTTCCCCAGGAAGTGAGTCACTCCCAACGAAACAGCTGCCCCTTCCCAAGCCCCTGCACCTTTTCCTCAGAAGCAAAGAAAGACTTCATCCTCTCCTGCCAGCTCTGATCCCTTTGCCATATGGGAGCACAGTTACTTCAGCCCAGAAACCAGGCTTGTCCCTCGGGAATACACCATGCACAACCCCCATCCCTCCACTGCCCACATAGCCAAGTTGAGCATTCCTCAAAGCTTGGTCCGTAAACAGCTTGACACAGCACCTTTCTGAAGAGCATCCTTGTCCTAGACATGTGGCTTGTAGACATGTGGGAGCATGGACTGAAAGAGGGTGATGCTTTATACAGGGATTTCTTCCAAGCCAAAAGAAATCCAACAAAACCCACAAACAGAAAACAAAAAAAGAAACTTTGATGGAGCTAATTAAATCTGCTGGCTAGGTCCCTCAGGAGCCAATACTTTAGAGACAGCACGTGGCTCAGCCTGCTATCCCCAGGTAGATCAAGGGTATCCAGGCCCTATCTGGGCTATCAGCAGGAATGGAGATAACCCAGTTTGAATACAGACTAGACCTTGAACTTGGCTGCAAAGCCCGTCCTTGCAGGGAGCCTTCCAGAGCCTGAAAAAGGAGGTCTAAGCCAGGCTATTTTTAATCAGCCCAGACCCAAATGTCCTTCACGATTGATCCATGCAACCTGCTGCCACATTCCTGCCCCCTGAGCATAGGCAAAGGTGGGCTGTGACTCAGAGGGACACAGCCCTCTGCCCCAGCACAATTTCCCTGCACTGCAGAGCCATAATCCAGGGGTGCCAGAAATACCCGGAGAAAGATTAGCAGCTCAGGCCCGAAGAGATGCAGGGGGTACCAGATGTCTCCTGAGAAAGCTTGCTCTCTCCTGAAAGACCTCTAAGCTTGGAGTTATCCTGTCTTGAAAGGGAACTCAGGGGCTTATTCAGACGTCAGCTCCTCTTCCCTGCTGCTGAGCTCTGGCAGAACTGAGGTCCTTTATAGATGCTGATGACTATTACAGAATAATAATTCCAAACGTATCAGCATGAATCAGCCCAATATCTGCATTAGCCAAAAAAATAAAAAGGCCAAAAAAAAAAAGCTTTTTTTTTTTTTTCCCCCAAGGAGGCAAAATAATTCTAAGGAAGTAAAAACAATAGTGGATTGTTCCAAAGTTTCTGTATATCTCATTCAGAGCTTTCCCTACTGAGTTAACAGCTGATGCCTGTTCAGCAGGAGTGGGAGCTGTCATTTTACAGCTTTTTTACAAAAGCAGAAAGGAAAAACCCATAGTATTGCCTTCCAGAACATTTTCAAAAATGGAGAAGAATTACTTTTTCAGAGAAAAAGGCATTAGGCATTATTTGATGGATAACTGCATTTTACAGGTGCTTGTTATGGAGGGGAAAAGAAAAATCACATTGATCATGGGCTCCTTGTAAAGATATGGGGCCCAAAGGCCAATGCTGTTCCTCTGATAGCAGCCAGGATACAGAGACAGGCTTTGATCTCAGCTGTGTGTCAATATGACATCAAATGCAGACCTCCAGAGGAACAAGCTATCACTAATGCACACTCTTGATTGATTTAGACAGCTTGTTTTCCTCCTGCTTTCAAAGGCGATGTTGAAATGCTCTTCCCTGCTGGACTTCCCCGTTACTCCTAGGGAGGGCAAAAGAAAGCAAAGGAGAAACTGCTCTGGCTGGAATCACAGTGCAAATGAGTGGGGCAGCAGTTATGTCATTTAAAACACCAGTGTAGCTAAATATGTCTACTATCTTCCCAAAATCTGTGAAAACACTGGCATTTTAATGGTTACATGTGTGTGCTGGCCCCCTGAAGAATCAGAGCCCTGATCTGTTATTGTACGGAGAGAACTGTGGGCAGAGAATGAATGCAGTGTAAAGGCAAGAATTCCCCTGAGTTTTTATCTGGGAATGTTGGCTGAATTATGTGATCAATAAAAGCATCGTGCAAACAGCAACTTCGTGTGGAATGTTCTTGTGGGTGGCTGCTCCATATAGATTAAGACAGAGAGGACACTGGACAGCACTGATGCCACATCATGCAGGTGTTAGTTGTGTGAGATCACAGAGAGGAGAAACACCACTTTGGTGTCTTTGATGGACATTTTTGCTGTTGCAACTCTCTGAGCTGTGTGAAATACACTCACTTTGTAACTGGTTTAGACAGTCCAAAATGCTAATTCTGATTTCTTCCTCCAAATAAATCATCAGCACTCATTATATTTGCCACTTGCTGTGTAGCATCCAAGTGTCATGCAGACACTTTTAGAAACAAACGCAGAATGGATAAATTGGCACCTAGAGAATTGTCTTTTGCAATTGATATACGTTATGGTCCGCTGCTTGATTTGTACCTTAAATGCCACAGCTGATCTGTATAGCTTGGGCTTGATTAAAAGAAGCACTAGAATGAAAATTAAAGTCAGCAGACAGTGTTTATTTTTCTGCCTTCTGCTTGTGAAATAAAAAGGGAAGAAGAGAGCAAAAGAAAGAAGGGGCAGGAAGCTGATGGTCAGTGCCCTGCTAGGACTGTCCTGCTGTCCTTCCCTGTCCTAGCAGGGAAGCTGTTGACTCTGGACTACAGGCAGGCCACATTCAAATAATGTGCCAAGGTGTTTGAGATCAAGAGACCCATATGCAATTCCCACCTTCTGGGAATGCCAGGGGAGCAATATCTAACTTGGGCACTGGTAGCAGCTGCTAGCATATATCCCTGCATCATGAGTAGAACAAGTTTTATTTTGTAGAAAAAGTAACCAGTGGATGCATTTGGGTGAACAGATGGAGCTGAGGAGTAGCAAAAGTCAGATGCCCCTTTCTTACAACAATCTAAGACTACCAGAAAAAAAGGATGTGGGTTTTGGTTTCTGTTTTTCTATGTCTTGCACAGTTAAAATGGAAGAGTCTGTTGGGAAGGCAGGGAAGGCAGTGAGGGAATTGAGGGCAGACAAGCTCACAGCATGAGAAACAAACTGCTCTCTCTCTTAGAGTGCATGGAGCTTGCCATAGGGCTTGCTTGTATAGGGATTGCTCTCTGCCATGCTCCTTAATTGCACATGAAAGCAGCCTGGTCTGCATGTGGCGTTTATAAACCTTCCCTTGGGAGGGAGGTCAGCCTGTGCAGTATTGTACTCATCGGTCTATCTGTGAAATTGTGTGCTTCAGGCTGCCCTAGGCCTGGATGCAAAAGGGGTTTGATCCTCCCCCAGGCTGGGGAGCTGTCTGCTCGATCTGTTTCCTGAAATTGGAGCATCATCTTTGTGCAAATACAATCACAATAACCCTGGGAGATGTGTCCCCCCAGCTCTTACACCTCTGCACTCAGGGTGTGCTGGGCAGTGCTGTCCTGCCTACCTTGCTTCCACATTCATGGGCTGCTACTTGGCCTTGGATGGAATAACTGATGAATAGATACTTCTGGCTGGAGAGGGAAGATGAACTAGGCTTTTTTTGAACCCTTCTCTGCAGTTTGAGAGCCCTTGGAGCTTCCAAGGCAGAGCAAGTTGGCCTGGAAGATCAGGGCAGACAAAGAGTGGTTTCTTGTTAAAACCAGAAATGGGCTGCTGCTGTAAGTCTGAGAGGTGGATATGAATCTCTCCTGATTCTGGGGATGAATCTGGCTCCCTCCTTGTGCTCACAGAGGGAGAGTTCTCTCTGGTTATGAGGATGTTTGTGGAGGTCAACAAGCCAAGTTAGGTATTTCTAGCTTCACACATGCACATATGAACTACCTCCATCTGTCACCAGCTCCGCAAAAAATACCCCTGAAGGGCCAGCAACAGCTTCTAGGTAGAGGAAACATCCAACAACTGCTTGGGAAGGAAGAAACTGGATTTTTGCTTCTGCTGCTGTATACTAATTTCTAGGCCATTTGTGTTTGTTCTGGTGCTCAGGTTAGGACCCCTGTTTGAGTTAGGAAAGAATTACTTGGTATCAGATTTTATCAGTCTGGTAAGTGCAGTGCAGAAGGGAGTACACAAGAGCAGAAATCTTGCCTAGTGACTATTTTGCACCAGTGTTTAACAGTTCCAGGACTTGGTTTGCAAGAGAATTACAATCCAAGTGTGGCTTGGCTTGGCATGGCTTGATGGACTGTGAATAAAACTTGCTGAGATGGCAGCTTATCTACCACTGAACAGGAACTGCTGTTGACAAAAGCCACAAGCATCCTCTGCAGCACCTCCAGAAGAGCTGCTAGGTGGGAAGAAGTGTACAGTTTGTCTAGCAGACTGACATGACTAGGAGCACAAGTGGGGAGACTGGTCATAATACAAGAATAGTCTTGGATTTATTCTCAAAAGGGTGACAAGAGAAGCTCTTAGAGGTGGCAAGAGCAATTTTAAATTATACTTTCCCAAAGAATGCTTTTGGGTAAACTATATTCACCCCTAAAAGTCCACACAGAAGGCAGCAGTGATGATCTTAGCAAAATGCTTATTGGTGTCCTGTGACTTTGTAATGGCCCTGTTCCCTTTTAATGGAACTGCTGATGCATATCAAGTAATAAGAGATTTATTGTGTTTTCCTTAATGCTCCAAGAGTCTTATTCCAACACAGAAGTTAGAAACCTCACTTTGGCTGTAAAAAAAGCCTCCTGTTATAATTGCCTGACATGCTGCTGAGGTTTGAGGAAAATAGGAAACAGTATGAGAGCTGCTAACCAGAATGGGAAACACACTGGGATTACTGGAGGAGTTATGGAGAAGCCTGTGGGCAGCTACAGTTCAAGAGGTGCTGGTATCCCATGCTGGAGAGCAGACATATGAGTTAAGGCAGAGCAGGGGACTTGACTGGAGAGAACACCTGAAATAACTAATTGCTCACAAAACAGAAAATGTAAGAGGTTGGTGGGAGTAGGATGGAGGAGGTGGTTCCAAGGGCAAAAAGAAAACAAGAATAGGCTGGGGGAATAATCTTGGCCAGGCTGAGATCTGCCACTTAATAACACTTGACAAAATGCAAATAATTTCTCCTTCCTAAAGATCTGCCAGGGGATGCCTCAGCTATCTGGGGTCAACGATTAACACTCCTACCTCCTTTTCTATTGCTCCATGGAGACGAGGAGCTGGCACACATGTCTCAGGGAGGAAAAAACTTGCTGTGGACCATGGAGCAGCAGGATTTGCCAGCTTGCCTCTGATTGCCCAGCCCAGCCCTGAGATATAGCTCAGCCAGGCTCGTGTTTGACTTCAGCAGACGCTGCTTGTGGGCTTTGTAGAGGTGCACAGGGATAATCAGGATTTGGTTTCTGTTTGCTTGCTAATTTCAGCCCCTGCTGTGAGATTTGGATGTTTCTGAGGATTCTGTATTAGCTTTAATGATTAAAAAATTATTTCAATGCTTAGTGAAGAAGATGCATGATCTATCATAGAAGCCGCTTAGCAACAGGACTCATTAAGACACGTATTAGTACAGAAAGATATCCTTGCCCCAGCGCCCTCTTGGAATGACTATCCACTCATCTAAACAAGATAAAGGTCTTTGCTGGCCTCCTCTGAGGCCAGAGGATAAAGCAGTCAACTGTGAAACAAGATTTCTTGGTTCTTTTTCTGGCTTCAACTATGCGTCAGTATGTGGATCTGGGCAAATCATTTCACCTGCTTCAGTGCCTCAGTTCCCCCACAGGTAAGATAAGCACAACAATGTATAAGCACTCTGGGGAAATGACTTTCAAGTGCCTAAGCTCATTAGAGAAAAAACAACCAGTGCAGTGAATAAAACTGTCTCAGCCCCTTGCTGGTAGTTTGTACTAACCACACGGCTCACTTTGTCCTCCTGAAGCCCCACATACAGTTGCTAATTACAGGGGAGAAAAAAGATCTTCTCCTAGCTCCTTACCACCTGGTGGTAGCCAAGCACAGATGTCAAAACTTGTCATTTGGCTCAAAAGAATTAATTTTAGGCAAAGCATTTCTGGTTATCCTTCAAGGAAGGAAAGGGTCTGCCAGTTCTGGGGCAGGATCTAATTTTGCTCGAAGGAACACTGTTAAATACCGCGTCTGAGAGGAGAACAGTAATACTTTGTGTTTTATTCTCAGAGTCATTCACTGAATCTCTCAGGCAGCAACATTCTTAGGAGGAAAAACAGAAGTGGGGTGGAGGAAGCAGGTGTAAGAGCAGACATTTCATTCCACAGTGAAAAAGCTGAGGCATTCCTGATTCTTCGGCTTACATGCAGGGCATTGAACTTCATACCTGGATGTACAAGCTGCAGTCACACCTTAGTGTGGGGTAAGGGTAAAGGAAACATAAATGAAAGGAAGACAAGAGAAGAAAAATAGGTGTAGGTGAGAAACTAAGGTGTGACTGAAAGGAAGGAAAGGGAACAGAAGGAATGAGGTTAATGGGAATGCGAAAGTCGGAGAAAGGAGAAGGAGGAATGAACAAGGGTGAGGGAGCAGGAGATCAAGTGGGACAGCAAGCAGGAGGCACAGTCAAATCATCTGAGTGCTCTCTGAAGAGATTGCCTATTTTGTTTCTGCCCCTTTTTTGTGTGTGATCTTGCCTTAAAATTGCAGGAATGTGGCGGCACAGCACTGGCGCTCTGATTTATTAATTCCATCCCATCCCACAAGCCCATAAAACAAAAGCATCTGTGTTTGCTCAAGAGAAAACCATGAAGGGCCTCATTCACGTCAGAGGTGGAGAGAGAAGCTGGCAGATAGAGGAAAGTCATCGTCTCCTCCTTCCTTTTCACCTTTGTGTGGATCTGAGCTGGGGGAAGGGCCTTGGAAGAGAAGGATCCAGGAGATGAGGGATCAGCAGGGAGAAAGTTAAGATCACCCTGGCATTTGTGCTGGAGAAAGTGGAGGGGAGACACAATGAACACAATGGCTGGACCAGTGAGGAAGGCAGCCCAGCATGGCAGAGAGGACAAGATCCCCTGCTGCCACCCAGGCTCACCCAGCACTGGTCTCTGAAGTGGCACTTTGTGCAGTATCACCCCAATGAATGTCAGTCCCATTGCTGTGGTCACAGTCAGGGCTTTCATGATGCCTAGCACTGTTGCCTAACTCATAGCTATGGATATAAACATAAAAATAAATTAAATCTGCCAGTCATAGTTGAAACACCCCTTTACAGCTGTTTTTAGCTTTCAGAATGAGGGAGGGTCAGGGCAAGATGAATGTTAATTATCCTACTTTAACAACTGGGGCATGAAAGGGGAGAGGAGCCAGCAACTCCTGCCAGGCAAGGATCAACTGTGCTGTTTCTATCAAGAGGCACTGGGAGATTTTTGAGAGCAGAGGACCTTGCTAAAACCCTGCCCTTAAGGACAATGTCTTTGGAAGCCAGGCTGTCCTGCAACGTCCCAGGGGAGCGTCACCTCAGGGGAGGAAGGGTCTGCAAGTTACTGCTGCCTGCCTGGCCCTTGGCTTTTCCTCCCAGTTCTCCCACACAAGGATTGCCGAGGAGCAATCCTGCTTTGCTTAGCAAATCACAGTTCCCATGTGCCCTGTACTCCCACACACAGACCCACCGTGAACTTACAGAACGAGACAACACTACTGCTCTAAAATCTTTTATCCAGAGCTGAGACTGCCCGACTGCTAACCCTGTTCAGCTCCAAGTAATCCCAGCACTTTGCTTGGCTAGAGGTTGGCTGTACTGGGAATAAATGCCCTTGCTCTCATTGACAAGAGGGAACATCCAAAGAAAACCATTTCCTTTTGCAATGCAGCATTATTCATAGACCAGCACCACATAAAGTTGCCAGGACGCTGGCAGTCTGCTAAAATCCACAACATGGGCAGGAGAAGTGGCAGTGTAAGCACCACTGGACGAGCTCAAATCTCAGCAGAAGTTAAGCTGAACCTGCTCCAGCTCACAAAACCCAAGCCTACAAGAACTAAGTGTCAGCACACAGGCTGGAAAATACATTTTTTTTTACTTCTGCCTGGAAACGGAAATATGCCCTAGTGATCTTCACTTAAACACGTCTGTGTCCTTTTGTCCTTCGTCTTACATTGATCAGTGTCGGGGGTTTTGGAAGGCATAAAAAATCCTATGCTAGAGCATGTGAGAGGTTCAACCCTGAAGATTTAAATATCTTTCAAGTGGACTGCCCTGTCTAGTGATGAACAACCTACTATCCATCACAATTTCTACTCTTCCTGAATCCTACACTCAGCAACAGCAGCACCTTGTAGCACAGAGTTCCTTATGTCACAATGCACAGCATGGGAAAATACTTTTATCATCAAATTGCTACCTTTCATGTTTTCCTGAATGCAGTCCAGTTCCTCTACTGAGAAAAGCTCTGTAGAGAAGCATTCATTCTCCCTCTTCTGTGTTGTTGATTGCTTTGTTTTTCACCCCAATGTCCCTCCTCATGTGTCTTCCTGAGCTAACTAACCCCGTTTTAAGGAATCTCTCTGTGTGAGCCAGGGATTAGTAGGATTACCTGATCAAGTATGGATGAGCAGCAAACAAAATCTAAAGGTCCCTTTGCTGGAGCTGTGGATCCCATTTCTGTGTCTCAGACCCGGGAAGCTGTGTCTCATGAGGAAACTCAGATCACGTTTTATAAATCCCAGGAATTTGCAGAGTGCAGTGTTTTCATCTCAGGCAGAAAGATGTCAGACAGCCCCCCACACTGTGTGGTGGAGGAGGCCAGCAAGGTAGCTGATCAAACTCTTGGGAACATTGGCAAAGTAGATAAATTTGAGCTTTAAGGGAAGGACTTTGGGAGCACTAATGCCACATGACAGCAAGCTAGAACAAACTTCAAACCCTTAATTATGAGCCTGCACAGCCTAGAACAGCATGAAAGGTTAAAGGACCAAATTTTCATAAGTGTGCTGACCACGGGTTGAGGAGTGGTTTGGAGATGTACCCCAGCCTGGAGGAATCAGTGGGGTCCGACCAGTGTCCCTTTCGAAGAACTGGTCTTAGGCAGTCATGTGTGCACTGGAGATAAGGGTGCTGACAGCCCCAGGTCTCGTCCATGCCCTGCATTTATTAGTCTTTTGTGGTACTGGTAGGTTTTAAATGGCAGTCCTGTTAGGCTGAGCTGCTTCGCAGCAAGTGCTTCGCAGAGATGCAGGGGCCTCTCGCCTGTGAGACAGATGATCTGGGGCTGTCTCAGCTCTGACGCGATGAGCTGCCGTGTCTCCCTTGTAAAGAGGGGGTAGTCATCCTGACAAACAGCTCTGTATGTGGGCAGGGAGTGCTCTTAATCACACATGCAGAGTGCTTGGAGATCTTGGGATGGGAAGCGGTGCAGAAAAGCGTAATGCTTATTATTAGGTAGAAAGGCCAGGAGCAAAAAGGGCAGAGTGATTTTAGACTCCTCCAGGGCCCTGGAGGTGTGTGGGACCCAGATTCCAGTCTGGCTTATTACCTCCTTTTTAGGTTTCTTCTTTTATTAGGAACAATTAGATACAAGGAGGAAAGGGACAGATATCATCTTTCCTGTGTACATCCTGCAGAATAATTGCAGAGCTTTCTCAGAGCAATTTTGCATGCTCAGTAAAGGGCATCTTTGAAGCCTATCAAATATCTCATCCCTTGTAGGCATACATATGAAGGCTTGCAACACACGTCTTTATTGCTCCCAAGTATTGTGAACAGGAAAGACCATCAAAAGTGCTCAAGACGAGGAATAAGAGGCCTTGGAAGTAGTTCCAGGAGGTGGATGGAGTCGTGGGGTGGCTTCTTATGTTTGGAGGTGGAACTTTGCCTCCTGAGGCACTGGAGGAAAGCAGGAGGTGACTGTGCACCAGCACCCTGGGAGAGAGGGGCACTGAGAAACACAGGGATGTGTAGAGCACTGCCATTGGCAGGTGATTACCGTGGTGAGGAGGGTAGGAAAGCCATCCAGGGGTACAGCTGGAGACAATCCAATGCAGGCTCCTGCCAGCAAGCTGCCTGCTAGGTACAACTTTGGTCTCGGACACTAAGGACATCTCCTGGCCTGCTGCTGAAGCAGGGGAAAGTTTCCTGCCAAAAAGCACCTTTACCAGTGCTTCATAGGCAAGAAGAAAGGAAAACACAGCCTTGAGCTGTCCAGTACAACCTTGCACACTCTGCAGGGAAGAGGTCATTAGAGAACACAGGCACTGGGCACCAAAATATTCCGAAGCCATGGAAAGAATATGAATTTAAGGGCTGTATATTGTGGAAGTGTTTTCTCTCTTGCGTACATTTAGCTGCTGTATAGCTCTGTACAGCTCCCTAGGCAACAGTCTTCCCAGATGACACTGTAACAAAGCCCAAAGGTGCGGGAGCTCCCCTCATTAAAACCCTTGTCGTGGGAGCAAGTGTCCTCAGCCCAACTGCTTTGTTTTCTATCCCATGGCTGTTCAAGTGTCTTGCAAGCCAGGCTGAGGCCCTTTGTTGCAAAGGTGGCTGCATCTCAGCTGTGCTCTGTGTCAGCTGGTTGAATTGCTTTGGGATTGCAAGGTTGCCTAGATGATTTCACTATTATTATAATTATTATTACTATTATTGTCATTACTGCTATTATTGTTATTGCATTCAAAATGCCAAAGAAGAGCTTTAACTTGGTCTCACCAGATTTCTGAAACACCCAATATGATGTGTTAGCTGCACATCTACCTCTGTACCTTAACTGCTCTGCGGAGCCTTAATTCAATGCAGAGTGAAGTGCCCTGAAAGCAACACCAAAGTCACTCCTGGGAGGGATGGGGGGAGGGAGGGCAGGAATCACAGTCACGGAGCTCCTGGCCTCACACTGGGCAGGCACAGCATGCACTCAGCTACCAGCACTGTATCCCTGCTGTGCCTGCCAACAGAGAGATTCCAGGAAACCATGGAGCAGGCACCAAGCAAAGGTGATGGAGCCCCCACATCCTGCTCCAGGACACGGAGAAAAGGGGATTGGCAGTGTGCACGGCTGCAAACAGATGTGACACAGGCTGTGATACAGCTCTGCCAGTGGCCTCCTCCTGCCCTGTAACCCTCTCTATTTCCCGAGACAGAGGTCCCCATAATCTCCTACTGAGGAATCACTTTTTAGAATATTGATGGCCTCCCTTCTGTGAGGTTCCTATCCTGCTGTCTCTGTGCACCTATCTCCCAGCTTGTGGAAGTGCTCTATGGCCCCTGTTCCTAGTCTGTCTGAGGCTAGTGAGGACAATGCCTGGTACTTCTGCTGGCTGTCCAGAGGTACAAGGTGTGAACCTTGCCACCCATTTTTCCCTTTTTGCACCTGATGAGATTTAATCCCAAGCAGAAGTGGGTGATCAGACTCATGTGTAAAACGGCTGTACCTTGCTGCACTCTCTGCATATGTGCTTTGCACAAGGAAGCCTCCTCTGGGTCCAAAAAATGAGCTGGAAGCACCTGCAGTGGCTGCATCGCTCACTCTCCCCCACTCACTTGCTGAGCTGGGTGGACTTCAAGTTATCGGACAGGTATTTATAGCTTGTCATTATTGCTCTGCTATGGTGATGCTTGGTGCTGCCCTGCTGATTCCAACACCCCATCTCTCCAGCTGCACAGAAATTGCCCCTTGGCAGCTTTCCCTAAGGAGTTACTGAGGAACTGGCTGCTTCTCTTCAGATTTGCAGCACCTTGAGGGGTTTCTCTCTGTCATGCATTAGCTGCGAGCCTCTCCCTCTTCTTCCCTGGCCCGAGGCTGGATGGGTCAGTGGCTGGAGCGGGAGGCCAAAAAAAAACTACTTTCCAACTCGCCTAGCAAGATCCACCCCAAGCTGCTCCAGAAAATCAGCAACTGCATCCCTCGGCAGACGCCCGTGTCTGAGGCAGGAGCAGAACCGGGCAGAACTCTTCCCCAAACCTCCTACTCTTGCCCTCTCCCAATCCACGTTTCCAGAGCCTCTCTCTGGGACGCCCGCCTGGGGTCAGTTCCCAGCGAGGCTACCTGTGCCTGTACACAAACCCCCTTGTCGCCCTTCTATAGTTTGGCTTCTCCGGTGTTTGTCACCAAGAGGCGCAATAAAAGCTCTCCGGGAGCAGCGGCGTGCCCGGGACCGGCGTTTGGGTACCCTTGCTCGGAGATGCCGGCGGCGAGATTCCCGGGTTTACACACACCAGGAATGAAGGCATCTCCCCACAGCTGGAAAATTCCAGCCTGGGATTGGGATGTCGCTCCCCTGGAAGGTGTCCGGACCAAGGTGCGGGGGGATGCAAGGACAGGCGCTCCCCGTCAAGCGCGGAACCGGTTCTGGCACCGAGCAGGGATGAAGTTCGGGGATACAGCCGCCGGTCGCGGGGCACGGCACCCCTCCAGCGCCAGGCGCCGGGGGACCGCAAGGTCACCGCTGCATCCCCGGCGCCGCTCCCACCCCCAAAGCCCCGGTGCCCGAGCGGGGTCTCCCGCTTACCTGGCGAGAAGGGCCGGTCACGGCGGAGACGCCGGGGCGCCGGGCGCGGGGCGGCAGCGCGCCGGGGGCTGCCGGGGGAGCATGGCCCGCCGCCGGGCGGAGGCGTGTCCTGCCTGCGCCCTGGGAACGGCACCGGCACCGGGAGCGGCACCGGCACCGGCACCGGGACCGGCCCGTCGGCGCTGCCGGCGGATGGCGGCGCCCGCCTTCAGACGGCGCCGGCGATGCGGCTACGCGCGGCGCGGAGCCGATTTAAGGCCACCCCGTGCCGGGGGTGGGGGAGCGCCGAGGGCCGCCCGCAGCGGCTCCTGCGCGCCGCGCATCCCGCGGGGCCACCTTAAGCGGGGAAGGGGCGAGCGCGGAGCCAGCGAGGGGGGAAGGAGCGGCGAGGAGGCGACCCGGGAAAAGGGGAACGGGAGCGGGGCCGGGCACGGCCGCAGCGCTGCCCCCGCAGCCGGGCCGGCCGCCCTCCAAGGGGAAGGGTGCCCTGCCCCGGCCGGCCGCTGCTCTTCCCGCCGGAGGCGAGGGGCGGGATTTTTCTGCCCGTGCCGAGGATCTCTCTTTGCTTCTGACCGGTACTGGGGTGATTTCCCGCTCCGGCTGCTTCAGGAAAGAGCCACCTGCGGTGGCTACAGCCCGTGCGGGTTGGCTGGCTGTAAGGCAACCTGGGAGTCACAGCCCGAGCCCAGCGGCCGCAGTGCTTCTGGAATTTGGTGCCCCAGTTGCAGCTTGATGCGCGCATCGCTACTGCGTGCCTCAGTTTCCCTGATGTGGGATGATGGTGATGTCGGTGCAACCACTTCCCACTGCGACAGCAGCTGGGCCATTCCTTGCTCTGGCCGCATGAACAGCCACAACCAATGCCTCGTCTGGGCCTCTGCCTCGGAACAGGTTAAATGGGACTAGGAGACCAGCCCGCTTCAGTTTTCCCCTACCTACCTCCCTCAGGAGCTGCGTCTCGGCCATAATAAAGTCACCATGCTGCTTGAAGGGGGATGTGACAAGCAGCTCTTCCTTCAGGCTCCCAGCTGGGGCTGGATGCACAGAGGGCAGAAGTGAGGGCTGTCACACCTCAGCCCTGCT
Organism: Passer domesticus; assembly: GCF_036417665.1. NCBI lineage: Eukaryota > Metazoa > Chordata > Aves > Passeriformes > Passeridae > Passer > Passer domesticus. Next base: position 104,617,794 of record NC_087475.1, on the reverse strand, counting down.
GTAGGAGACTTCTCCTTGCACTGGGCTGCACAGCACACACCTATCCCTCCCTTACCCTTCCGAGGGTTGTGACTGCAATATTCCAGGAGTTTCTCCCGAAGAGGTTTCAGCTCTCAGCAAATCTCGAGGCACACAAAGTAGCACAGTCCCAGGCTCAGGTGGGGACCTGTTGATCATGTTAGCTTCAGGTAACAAAGATCTTGCCTTGGGATGCAGTAAGCAGGGAAAAATGTTTTGAGATCCTTGGCTGGCAAGTGCTCTTGGAGAACAAGAGAAGTCTGTCTGCTCAGGATAGCTGGCAGGTCTTGGCCACATTTCTTTCTAGAGCAGACATTTCTGAAAACACCTTGGAAAGAAAGATATCAAGTGACATTTTACAGCCCAAATGACATTTACAAAGTGGAACACAGATGCGAACCCAACACAGGCAAAGCAGCAGGCCAGTGCCAGTGCCTTTGCTCACCTGCTTCTCCCTTTGTCAAGGGGACATTCCAAGCAGTTGAGTTCAATACCCACAAGGACTATGGTCATGCTCACCACCACTGTGCTTATGGCTGTGCAGACCCACTGGCTGTGTCCTTTTGCACCTCTCCCCCCGCTAGAGCAGGGAATGAAAGGCTGCTCTTATTCTGCCCTGGCATCCTAGGCTGCCCTTAATGGTAGGAAGCCATCCATCCATCCATCCATCCATCCATCCATCCATCCATCCATCCATCCATCCATCCAGCCATCCTCAGTGTTGGAGCCATGTTGCATGGTCAGACCAGAAGGGTTCTCTGTGCTTGTGGATGAAAGCCAGCATGTGGGTGTCAGGAAATGGCGAGATGCTTCCCCACAGATGGCTCAGCAGAAGCCTGAATTCCTCTTGCACTACTGGCAGAAGCATTTTCCTGCTCCAGGAATGAGTTAGCTGGGTTGTTCCAGCTCTGCAGCACCTTGATTTTAGGAAAATCCGTACCAAAGAAATTGATTGCCTATGCCTGGGAGGCATTGAATCTTTCAGAATTCCCTGGGATAAGGCAGAGACTTTATCCTCCTGTGGCTGGGGGAAGAACTTGAGGAGGAGCTAGTTGACTGATAATTAACCACAGGCATCTTGGGTGGTTAGTGAGCCGCAGGCAATCCTTGGGTGAACACCCTAACCCTGGCACCTCTCTAGGGAGATTGGTTAAGGACTTTGACTTCTGGGGTTCTCTCTGGAGTGGAAAAGCATGAGAAAGAGATCAGGTCCAAGGCTGCTGGAAACTCTGGAAGCCCAAACCACTCAGGCTTTGCTTACTCATGCTCCAGGCTTGCTCTTTTTATGTCCACAACCTTTGACATGACTGTTTCACTGCCACACACAGAACCACAGTTTAATCAGTCTGTCCTATGGTTGGGCTGGGGGTGCTGAGAGTCAACAATGCAGGAAGATGCTTCTCCTCATGCCACAGTCAGAGCTGGCTTCTGGCAAAAGCTGCACACTTCTGCAATGAGATTCAGTTCTGGGGCAAGTGGGTCTGTGCAGAGATATTTTTCTCAGATAAAGCATCCACAGTAGATATATTGGAGGGGACAGTGGAGTATCCTGTGTGCTACAGTCCTCTTTATCCCTCCTGAAGGCAGTGGCTGGGGCAGTCTGTGTTCCTGGCCACATGGCAGTGGAGTCACTGCCCTGGTAAGACCTTCCTCCTTCCACTGCCACCACAGCTCTGTCCAGCACAGCCACATGCAGCAATCCACACTGCAGTGCTCTGGATGGCAGCTCTTCCCTGGCATGCTGTACTTTCCTGGGCCATCTGCCCCTGTCTCTGCCCACACTTCCTCCACTGAAAGTACAAGATGAAACTCTGTGAAACCTCCATCCTGAGGCTGCCACTAAGCTAAGCTGCTTCCCAAGTGATAAGTGCTTCGAGATCCTAGGAGAGATGCTGTTGGAGAGGGTAGCTTACAGGTGCAATCTGTGTGCAATTTATTCCTGCAATTTGCTTTTCTTGCTTTTTCACTGCCATGCTCTAAAGGGCCTGATGCTGTGTCAGCCTTGAGGCAGACCCACAGACCACATCCCTGAATCTTGCAGCAGTAAGCCACAGCAGAGGAAGCATTGTGGAAAATGTTCACCGACTCTTGCTGCAAAGGAGGAAGCGGTGCCGCAGCGCTGTGAGCCTCCCGAGCTCTTACTCCATCTGGGCTGAGTGGCTGCAGCTGCTCCCCTCTCTCCCGACCCCCCTCTCCTGTTGCAGCTCTCAGAAGCACTGCATGGTACATTCTGAGGCACCTTATAGGATTGGGGGAGCGAGTTGTTCACACTTCCCACCCTTCCTTTTGACAGGGGATTTGGCTACAGGGCAGCAGGGACCTTGCTGGTGTCCTCTGCTGTGGGAATGTGTGTGGTGCTGTGCTGTTGGGACCATCTGTTCGCAGCTGTGCTGAGAACTTGCCTCTTCAGTGCCCTCAAGGCAGGGGAGAAGCAAAGAGAGCCGTTGCTGATTCCCTGCTGGCATGGTGTGCTTCACAAACAAAAGGTAAGGAAATGTTGGCAGCAGCCCTGGAGGACAGCACACAGGGGATGTGGATTTGGGAGGGAAACCTACTGAAACGGTCAGTCAAGAGTCATGCCCGCACCTGACATGGCCTGTGAAGTATTGCTAGGTAGTGGCATCACACTGTCTCTGTGAATACAAGTCTCAAAACATTGCGAACACGTGTAAATACAAATCTCAAAACACTGCAGACTAAAGTGAGTAAAACCTTCCCTCTGAATTGGGAAGGTAGCACTCTTTCTGCTGAGAGGGAGGATGAGCCCTGGAGAAGTTACTCCCTCAAAGGCACCCCTGAAATCCATATCTGAGGGATGCAATGAGACACCAGAGGTCTTGCCTGCCAAGCCCCTCCCTGATCAGGCTGCATACAGCCTGATGGTATTTTCAGAGAGCTTGCTGAGCTATCTTCTGCCTAGTCCATACCTCTGCCCCAGGACAGCCTCCTTCCCAGCTCCTTTCATTCCCAACTTTCTGGATGTGGTTAAAGAGTGATGGCAGGGGATGAGGAGGGGTGTCAGATGCATCTCTTCCAAGGTCCAAAGCTGCAGCAGGGCCTCTCTCCTCATTGTAAATCTGCCTGAGAATATGCGTGGCAGAACAAGCAGTCCTTGATCTAAAATCTGCCATCCTTTGAAGAACCTGTGCTTCAGCGAAGCAGCCAGCAGTTGCTGCCTGAAGAAGGCTGAAAAGCCACTCTGCAAAGCTCTGCAGTTTCATTTCTCTCCCCCTTGAAGCACCAGAGCTGTACACTAATCAAGCTATTTCTGCTACAAGCTTGGGAGGAAAGAAAGAGAGATTGTTAGTGTTAATGCTATTTTTAAATACTTTGCAGACTCTTGAATAGGATGATGATGGGGGCCGGGTAAGGACCCAGACAGAGACAGATTGATGTGTGGTAAATACATCTGCTATTCTGCAATTGGGAGGCAGCTCTTTCGGCAGCACCACTCCAAAGGTGCAGCAAAGAGCCACTCTGAGGGCTCTGCTCACAGCCTCTGACAGGGCTTTGCCTTGGTGCTTCCAGTGCTCTCTGCTCCTTCCTTGGCTGCCTGCAAGGCAGTGCTATTGCAGAAGGGCTTAGAGCCTGCAATCCCCCAGGAATCGGCTTCCAGTTGCACGGAATGTAAGGGTTGCTGCATGCAGGCCAGAGCCCTCACACACCTTCTGTGTGTGGGCAGCAATTGCCTGCTTCTGCATGTACCTTGCACCCTGGGGATGGGGCCTGTCCATGAAAGGCTGGAGAGAGCCCGAGTGACTGTCTTCCCTCAGATCCTCCTGCCCACCAGCTAAAAAAATGCAGAACAAAAGAAAGTCTCAGGCTTTGGTCTCATCCCTGCAGGAGACAATGTTCCCATGTGATAGGGAGAGAACAGGATGGGAGCAGGGAGGTGAGAAGGAGGGTTGTACTGATGGAGAAGTTTAAAGAAACCCTGAACTATTGAGCTGTTTTGATAGGGCCTCTGAGTGTACTCCAAAGATGGCACTTCAGCATTCTGCCCCTCTGGAAAAGTTTTGCAAAGGGAAGATATGATTTACCTTTTGATTGATTTATGACCCGTTCTTTAGTGTCAAGCAGAGAGCTTTCTCCTGAGGGTTGATCTCTGTAGAATGGCTTAAAAAAGGAAGATGCTCTCTGTTAAACTGTCAGCTTTAAGAATTATTTCTATGTTATTCTGTCAGTCTCGTCTCCATTAAATTCCATAAGGCTTTTCCTTAAAGGTAAGTAACTGCTTTTGTAAGGAACTAAATCTTAGGTGAGCTATCTGTTGAAAGCATGGATGGATCCTCCATCCCATTACAGTGAATCGATGCACGAGTCGTTTTGAAAGCACTGTCATAGAGAGCCTGACCTCGACAAGGAGATGTTGCCACTCAACACACCCCGACCACAGCAGATCTCTCTGCACTGCCATTCCTAACAGCCAGTATTAATCTTGCATCCAGAGGGATGAGAACGGCCCTGCTTTCAATCATTACAGTGATGGCAAATCCTTTTTCCAAAAGCCGATCGTGACACGTCCTTTGTCTGCTCCTTCTGGGAGGCGGAGGGAGGCTGGGCGTGGAGAACAGAGGGCAGTTGTCACCCAGCTCCTCGGCTATATGAGAAAGTGGCTTCTGTTTCCGAGCTTCTCTCTGCTCCACATCTTTCATCGACATCGAATTGAACAAGACTTTCTTTTGTCCAAGGGGAATGAATGGTCCCCGCGAGGGTCAAATAGCACCGCCTGCCCAGGCTGGGGCCTGCCTCACACAGTGTGGGCTTGTCCTGGGCACGCACAATCGCCATCAGTTGTGTGTGCCCCCGAGGCTGGCCTTCCCTCCTGGCACTGGACACAGGGGGGCAGAGCCCATGCATCCATCCAGCCACAGAAGGAGGGGAATGTCAGGGCAGTACTGCCCTCTGCAACATCCAGTGCTGCATCCATGCAACACCTAGTGGCTGGGGAGGGCTTTTCTGCCCTTGGTGTCCCCTATTTGCCAGGTTAGTGCTTGAATGCAAGTCTGAGCATGCCAGCAGTTCCATGTAGTCACAGCTGTGAAGTCCTGTATGAAAGGCCTACATGTGAAGGTCAGATAGGAAATTTCTCTTGATGTGGTGATGTTTTGATCTGGGTAACAGCTCTATGCGATTTTTGGTCTTTAAATGAGAGGCAGCCAGAAATCCCTATGGATTCTCCAAGTGAGCCACATGCCTTCTCCAACACAAGCATGCAGAGTCATCTCATAAATGCGACAGAAACTTTTGATCATTGTCTGCTAGAACAGCATCTGCTTCCTGCTGTAGGTTATGCACTACAGAAAGATGCATGCTGGTCTTTGCTGGTGAACACTTAGATGTTTGTTCATCCGGCCTTCTGGTGCATATGGGGCCTTCTGATTACGTCAGCTATTGATGCCAGCCTTCTGAGGCTGGGTAACCAAGTCTGGACAGAGCCTTCCCTCTTAGGAGGACTGAATCTGTTGATGAGAAAGCAGAATTTGTCAAGGCAGAGAAGTACATGGTGTCCAGTTTTCTTTGCAATGTCTTTTCCTCTAAGCCTGGAAGCTCTCCCTCAACAAGAACAGCCTCTGCTACTCCAGTGTAATCCTGCTTGGATTTCTGCTTGGGAGATAGCTTGGACATTACAGATTCAGTGCATTTAACATTCTTTGCTTTCTGGAAATCTCCTGAGCACTGTTCAGGCCGAGGTGATTACAGCTGTGCTGAGTGGAACAGCAAAAAAAGCCCAAGCCTGAGCCAAATGCCAAGACAGGCTGTTTCTGTGTCAATCAGCAATGAAGAAGTCTGTGTCCATGGGCAAAACCAGGACATGAACAGGACAAGAGGCTGCAAATGTGTCTGTGGAAGAACTAAGGACTCTTGGTGATTGCTGTGTTGTGCTATACCAGCAAATAGAAAGGCCACTGTGCTGGGCTCTTTGTTAAATGCATCTCAACCTCTAAGCTGTCAGTTTTGAGTGCTCGTAATACTTGGCCAGTTAATAATTTTTGCGACATGAAACTCTATTTCAGTCCTGAAATAGAGTATTGCAAAGTGTGCTAGACCAGTGTGACATGACAATGACATTAAGAAGGCTCAGAAAGATTTCAGACCTCTGGACAATGGATTGTACTCCTGCTGATGGGCTGTCTTTAAGAACAAGAGGCAGTGCCACCAAACCTGAAACAGGTGGAAAGACTCTGTGAGCAAAGAAATGTGATGAGCTCATGAGCAGCAATATGGAAGTCCCTTCCTCTCCATCCTCCTCCATCTGTTGACCTCATCTCAGCACTGCAGAGGACATTCTGCGTGGGAGATTCAAACGTTAATTCAGACTTTGGGCTTGCTTGGCTCTCAGCACCTCGCCCACACAAATCCTGCCAATAGTCATTATTGTGATGTCTTCAGAGCTACTTCCAGTGAGAAATATTGGGAGAAAAGTGATGGGTGGATGTAATGTAATGTGCTGACACCACATGCAACTTGTACCCCACTCTTTATTTCAGTCTCATTTGTGGTGAAAGGCCTCCTTGCTCTTTCTTTGCTTTCCATCTCAGAAGCAGCAAAGGATCAGGTCAGGGATATGAAATGAGCACAAATGTGCACATGCTCCATGTATGTGTGCATGCATATCTGTTTGTGTCTGTGCTGCACAAAGAATAAAGTCAATGATATCTCCTCGAGTAAGTCACGGGTCACCTGTCACCTATCTTTGAAGGTCTAATTTTGTCCAACAATACTGATCTTGTCAGTAGGGCATCTATATGAAACACTGTCCTAAGAAGAGCTAATACTCTCAATGAGAAAAAGACTACATATGTACCTTTGTATCCTTTAAGACTTGAATATTCTGGGAAGTTGAGTCGTGTGGCAATAGAATAGCAGCTATTGCTCTAGCTATGTTATTTTAACTCCCTCATGTGCATAATCTGTTCTGGAATAAGAGTAATTACTCCAAAGTAAGAAAATGCTTTCATTCTAGAACAGCATCTCCCTGAGGGTGAATTATACTGAGAGCAGAGTATGAACTAGTTCTTCCTCCTGTACCAGACTTCAGGATGCAAAAATTGTTTTCTGATCTGCACCCGAATAAAAATCAGATTATTTTCAGATTTTTATCAGTGAAAATAAATCAGCAAGATCAGGAAGAGCTCCTTAGTAGCCTACTGATCAGTATCTGCTGTGGGTGGACGATCCACTGTTTGAGGTCCCCCGACTCTCTGATTCATGGATGGACATTTACTTGGAAAGCCTGCTTAGAGAGAAATGTCCTGAAAACACTTCACTGTAATAAGTGTGTGTTCTGACTCTTATTGTTTTCTTTTTTTTTCCTTTTTTTTTAAAATTTGAAATGTCCTTGTCCTTGAGAAGAGTTTCATCTTTGATAAAATCAGTTGGTATTTTCCAATGAAACACTGGTTTGTTAAAAAATTCATGACCAGCCTTAGTAGTATTAGCATAGATTTAATGGTATAATTATCTAACTATAGTTATGCTGGTCAGTTCCCTGAGGTACTGAAGCTCTAAGCTCATTTCTTCGTGTGCGTGCAAGCACAAATGATAATGCAAGTCGAGTAATCCTCTCCCCTGAACATGGGCATCTCATCTCTTCCCTGAAACTACCCTTGCTAGAGGTGCCCTGTAGCACTTACCTGATCCTGCCATGCAGCCCCCTGGGCTGCCCTTCCCGGGCTCCCCACACATGTGCTAACAGTGGGATTCCCCTGAGGCTGCCTCAGACCTTCACCTTCCAAACAAGCAAAGTGCCCAGGCACCGCATCCCTTACCCCCGTGCACTGCCAGCACCCAGGGCTGCTCTCGGGCTGGTGACCTTGAAGCAGCAAGCTCTGCTGTCTCACCAGCCTGCCTGCCCGGCTTGCCTTTGCTTTCCCAGCGCATCCTCCCCCTCCATGGCCGCTCTTGGAGCTTGTTGGAGCATCTGCTGCCCTCTCCTTTGGAGTCTCAGTGAACGCCGCTGCCCTCAGCTAGCTGTCAGTATTTATCATGACATCCCATTAGCACAATCCACACTAATGACTGTGAGAGACGCATCCATTTCCATTTTCTAAAGGGCTTCCACTGGCTGGAATCCAGCTGCAGGGTGAGGTTGGGGAGGGTGGCAGGGGGACAAATCTTTGTGTTGATAGAGCAAAGGGTACATATCATTAGCGAGCGCTCTTCCCTGCAGCGGCTCAGCAGCTGTCAGGGGCGAGTGAGGGATTCCTCTCTTGGCAGCTCAGCGCTCGGTCAGGGCACTGCAAGGTGTGAGCTGGTTTGGGAGGGAATTGCCTCCCTTTTGCCATCTGCACGGACAGGACAGCTTTCCAGTCAAACAGACTGCAAAGCTGCCATTTCTCTCTGAAGTGTGTGTTGAGAGTTAATTCTGTGGTCACATGCCCAGCGTGGAAGAGCCAGGAAACAGGATGCAAAAAGCTCGTGGTCCGTGTGTATGTGGTAGGGAGAGGGGACAGGATTGGGGAATCATGAAGCTGCCTTTCCTTACCCTACACAGCACTCAGTTCACCTGGTGTGCAGGTCTCAGCTCCTGGGGTCTATGTCTATAAAGTCTCTGATTTGTCCTTCCCAAATGGCCCCAGTAAGGAAGAATTAACTTCTCCCAATTAGCCACCCTTTTCCAACACCTTCTTAATCCAAATCCTGGTTGTGTCCCTTTTGCCTGACTGAATTGGACTTTACTGCAAAGGAACTGAAAGACTTCACTGTCAGTCTTGTGTAGAGAGAGGGAATGGGTCCATGGGAGATGCTTGAAGCTCTTGCTATGTCATTCTAGGTGGAGATAAGTCAGTTCTGTTGCAGTGAGAGCAAAAAATAGAGGTTAAGAAATCAGGTTTGTATTCTGAGCCCAACCCTGATTCCTTCAGCAATCCTTGGTGGGTGTTTTGGTTCAGGTGAAGGTGGAAGAGCATATGGCACGCAAAAACCTGGGGCAATCAAACACAGTGATGCCATTCCCTTCTTAGGACTTGACACCATTTTCTCCTTGTCCCTCTCACATCCTGACTCCAAAACCTCCCACCCACTGCTGGCACAGATCACTCTGTGCTACCCAGCACGGAGGCTTCTATATAAAAGTGAAATAAAGTAGAGAGAGCTTCCATCTCTGCCATCAGGAAATTTTTCCACAATCCAGTGCAACTTTGGCCATAAAACTTACCTGATACTGTGTTGGAAAATATCCTCTTTTGCTCCTAGCTTGTCTCCTGCCTCCCCAGCAACCTTGCCCTTTAGCTATTGATGAATAGCTGTGTTTGCTTTTTGTCATCTATTATCCCACAAATATAGATTTAACTTCTGTAATACTTGCTGCAAATTTGACCTTCAAGCTCTCTGACTGGTCTCATCATTTTTCTTTGACCTCCAGTTCCAGAAATTGCCAGAAGTGCCACAAGTACACAGCTGATGTAAACTCTTGCCAGTCAGATTTCCCCCTCCCCCCCTTTCTTAGGTGCCCAAAGCAACAAGGACCATTTTCAGCACATTTTTATATTAAAACCTTCTGTTTAGTTGGTTCTTCCTCTCCCTAGGACCTATGCTGTTACTAGAAACATTTCACATATCTTCTATTTGCTGAGTATTGCTAGCAATATTTTAGCCTTGACTTTTTAAAATGAATCCCATCTGGATGTTTCTTGCTGAGGTTTCCAGTCTCTCTTGCTGTGTTCCTGGTTTGCTTTGGTCTTCATTATTTCATCCCCAAGGAACCACAAAAGGTTTCTATAGTCCTCCTTTGATGTCTATCCTTGTCTCACTGCCTGTATACTTTCCTTTTGCATTTTAATTCGTTGAGAAGTTCCTTGCTTATCCAAATGGGCCCTATGCTGACATACCCAGTCTTCCTGCTGAACAAGGTTGTTTGTTCCTAAGCTCTCAATAATTTTGTTTTAAGAATCAGTCAGCCCTCTTTGGTATATTAGCCCCCCACAGCAGCTTCTTTTTCATATGATTCTTCCTGGAAAGTCTCTAAAAAAATCAAAATTTGCTCTGGGAAAATCCAGAGTATTAACTGCTGTTTGCCTTCCCAAACATTATTTAGATTTTAAAATCAGAGACTGTATGGCCACTGTGGTCCAAACTACTTTCTGTGACATCATTCACCACCATTACCCCTGTTTGTGAGCAGGAACAGCATTGCTTTATCCCTGCAGTGCTTTGAGGTTCCCAGGACATACCTGGGTTTCCTGTTGCCCTCCCAGGAAATGTCTGGAGGGTTGATATTCCCTGTGAGGATCAGGGCCTGCACTAAGGAGATTTCTGTTAACTGTTTTTAAAAAGCCTCATTTGCTTCCTCCTCCTCCTGGTCAAGGGGTTTGTGATGGAACCCCAATGCAACCTCCTCATGTGTCTTTCTTTGCCCTTGCCTGTCTTTCCTGAAGAACATCCATGACCTCCAGTTATGACCTCTTGCACCATGTTGGTTCCCAGCTGTGTGCCCTCACCTTGTGGTCATCAGAACTGTGGCACTCTGGTTCCTCCCCTGCTGCAGCCTGAAAAGTTCTGTTCCCTGGTGTTGCTGAGCAGAAGGAGGTGTTTTCTAAGGCATGACAGCAAAACAAAGCTAAAACAAACACAGAAAGATAGATACTGAGATGTTCAGATTCAGAATGAGGATAGAAATAATAAATAGACCTTAAGAATAAAACATTTTACAGCCATAACCTGTTTTTCACTGCTGCCCTCTAAGGAGATGGGTACTGTACATCATATGCTGTGACAGGGTGGTCTTGCTAAAAGCCAAATCATATGTGATGTGAGTGAGAGATTCATGGCACATTGGAGACTGGCTTGTCTTGCTTGTCTGGCTGAGCATTGTGTGAAACTGATACGCTCTGATTATCTCTGATAATATGACCTGATGGCCAGAGGGAGCTCCACTACACAGCACTGCAGCAGAAAGAGCTGTGCAAGGCTTGGTTAAACATTTCTGAGTAGGCTGAGGAACTCTGATGGAGTAGAGGACTGCTTCCATTCTTTCCTCCCCCCAAGAAAAGCCATTTGAAGGTCTTTTGATCATCACTGGATGGAAAAATTAGTTAAGAGGATGAATCAGGCCCTAAGAAGAAATGTAAGCAGGTGAATGGAACTCAGGTGATTTTTGTCCTACATTTTGTGTGCCCAGTGGGAGGTTGCACATGATTCAGCAGGACCTTCTCTGTTTGATGTATTGAATGGCAGACAGCCTAAAGCCTTCTGGACTTCAGTCCAAAGCTAACCCCCAAACATTTCCATCACAGTTTAGAGATAAGAGAGAGAAGCGTAAGGAAAAATCCCAGACAAAAAAAAAGCAAGGCAGGTTTTCTGATAAAACTAATCAGCCTGGCAATGAGGAAGAGCTTTATTGTTACTACCTGCAACTGAAGATAAACTACAGGCAACATGGCAAGAGCCGTTTGGGCTGAGCAGGGAAGGAGGTGATGAAGATTATGGGATGGAACACTCTGAGGAGAATCTTTGAAGTTGATTTACTATGTCTCTGGCCTGAATGAAATCCCAGGAAGCTCTGAATTGCACTTCAGATGTGGGGGAAAAAAAAGACTCTTCTTTTTTTTAAATTTTTTTTTGGTAGGTAGGAGCACACAGTTGTGGAGGGAACAGGGGATATATAGCCAAAGGGACAGCTAGCAGGAGGAGCTAACATCTTCAGCAAGTTTGTAAGCACATAGGTACATAGGAAAGGCAGCAATGCAGGGCAGTGCATGATATCAAAAATACATGCTTCTTCCCACAAAACAGTCCTCCAAGCGTGGGGTGAAGGAAAGAAGCAGCACAGCTCTTGGTGTCTGCAGCAAACAGAATCACTGCCTTTGCTGTCTCTTCACAGCACTTGGTGCTTCCCTTTGAAGCACCAGCTGCCTTCTGCTTCACTGAGGGGGTCTGCTGCAAGTGCCAAACAGAAGCAGGTACCTGGCCATATGAGACCTTGCCAGCGTGTATGGCTGATTGCCCTGGAGCTGGGATGCAAATGGAAATCTGCTTTGCCACCTCTGCAAAGATGTCTGGGCTCTCGGGGTCACAGGTGGGCTTCCAGCACCTCATGGATTTATTTCTGCAGCTCCAAGGGGAGGATATGGCAGCCTGAAGGACATGATCTTTGGCTGCAACAATGTTCAACCTCAGTGAAATTAGTCTGAAAACTAACAGTCAAAGTGGAGAAAACTATCAGCAGCTTTCTTTTTTACCTTCCCTGCTAAACATACACTGACTGTTCAGAGAGTCGATACTTAAAGTATCTTAAGGACACTGGGAAAATCAAAACCAAGTAGTTTCTAAAGTTGGAGTTGTAGGGGAAGTGCTGAATTACTGGCTCCAAAAAGCAAGACAATTTTAGGGGTAGAAGATCATTATCAGATGTCTATTTTTGAATTTGTGCTTATTACCATGTTCCCTGACCAATTTGCTGAAAAAAAAAAAGCAGCCAAAAATAAGAGAAGTAAATTAGATGGACGAATGTCAATGCACCTTTGAAAAGAAGCCCTGAGACCAGAGCCAATGTTGATAAGCTCTGACTTCAGGATACCATTTATAGCACAAATGTATATGACCAAAATAGGACTGGTCGCAGTAGCAAAAAGAAGGACATGAAGAACTGTGTATTTTATATAAGGAAAAAAATTTGCCCTTGGGAGCCACGGTACAGTCGTGAGGAGAGGCTGCCTGGCACCAGCGCAGTTCTGCAGAGCTTCCAGGTCTGTGCTTGTTGCAGTGAGAGGCCAGCATCCTCCAGCTTGCTTAAATACACAGAGAGACACGGGTACACACAGAGCAAGGTGCCACTCGGTTTCACAGTCCTGAGGTGAAAAAAGCCTTAAAAAGCCATTAAAAAAATGGTTAATCCTGGGGAGGATATAATCCATGCATACAGGGAGCAACTGTGGGTGTGCACTGCGCAGAGCCAGGGAGGCAGGACTGTCAGTCCATAGTGGCAATGGGCTTTTGCTTCCCCAAAAGTGTAATGGCTCTGCCGAGGAGCTGCTGGGTTAATCGTGCTGGCAGGCAGCCTGATAAAAGAAATTTAATTGCTCACAGGCTCCTGTGTAGCCAGCAGTGAACGAGAGAGAGGAGGAAGTGCTAGCTCTGGGGTGGGAAAATGTTTGTGTTGCTTTCATGAGGAAATTTAAAAAAAACCTGGAAAGATATTCTGATTTCTTATTGAGATAAAGCTGATCACCATTCCTCAGGAAAAAAAAAAATCCTCTGATTGCATGAAGCCAGACCTAATAGCAGAATCTGCCAAACACTACTCACAAATGCACACCTAATTGCTCAACACCGATAATGATTTTTTTCTCACAGTAGTAAGTTTAGAGCCCTCCCATTTTCCCCTGGGCTATGTCCCTACGGCCAGCCCTAACTCACACAGGACAACAAGCTCAGCAAAGAAAGTGATTTGCCTGGGGGTCAGGCGGTGAGTCAGCCTCAGAGTTTAACCAGAGAAAGTGTGACTTTCCATATGCTTGCCCAGACCCCTGGCTGTGCTTCCTCTCCAAACCTGCCCCAGGCCCTGGGTGGGATTTCCCTGCTCAGTGAGGCAATGCGCTGTGCATTAGCAGAGAGGAGCTGCAAAGGGTCAGTCATTTTGCTGACAGGACACTGCTTCACCTGAAGGATGCCAGAATTCCCATTTTCCTGCATTGATCTTCTCCTAAATGACTTGGAAAAGGTACTGCCATGGAGGAAAGGTTGACTGGCAGCCTTGATGCAAATGTCCAAAGTGGCCAGGTCTTGGTGACATTAATCCTTTCAATGAAAGATTGTGGCAATAAATCCGTATAAGGGGTGGTGAGGTCTGATGCATGAAGACAGTTTAAAACAACTAGAGATGTGTACTGTAGCTTGTCTGAGCGATTCACACCTGCCAAGTGACACCCACACATTTTATTGTGCCTGTCACTCTGCCCAAGCCCGGAAGGGAGGAAAAAAGCTGTTTTTTTTTTTTTCTCCTTAATACTCCTGTTACTGCCCTTCTGGGCGTTTGTGGGGCAGGTAACCTGCCTTCTCCCACTGACCCATTTGCTGAGGTCTCTCTCGTGCTGAGACACTAGATCCAGAATAAAGGAAGCCAGGCTTTGAAAAGGGCCTCTGTAAAGGGTAGCAGACATGCAGTGAAGAGCCATTGTGCCAGGGCTTCCCCGGGGCAGAGTAGATGGAAATGTTATCTTCAAGAAGTGGTACACAAAGATCACAGCTTTTTATAGCTCTGACCTCTTCAGACCAAAACTCCAGGCCGGAGAAATTTTTTTTCCCAAGCTTCATGATTTGTGTCTGACTGCAGGTCCTGCAGCATTGATGCCTGTCTGAACACAAGCCATGCCTGTGGCATGAAGGACTGATCTTCCCCAGACTCACCTGCCTCCTGGAGCAGAAAAGGCAATGAGGGCTTAAAAGAAGCATATTCTTCCTCTGCCCCTCTTTTCTTATTTCCTTGCATCCCATCATCTTCTCTCAGGAAGAAAATGAGAGACAAATAGAGAAAGCATCTACCTTTCCTCCCCACCCCCACTTCAAGCACAGAAAAATGCAATGAGAGCAAATTGTGCCCTGAGTTCCCTTTACCAAGCTCTTTTAGGCCTGGGAAGGGAAATAGGCTGCTGCTAATGCCACCTTAAGTTGCAAAATTTCAGAAAAGAGAGAGAAGAACTCAGCCAGGAGCTGCAGGAGCAGATCTGGAAGAATGAGGTTGCTCTGGAGATGAGGGTCTCCAGAACATCTGCAGAGAAAATAAGGGTGCATTCACATGTTTTGGGGGTAACATGAAAGAAAGTACAAGCATCAAATGAATGAAGCTTAAAGGGGAAAGCTGGGAAATCTTAATCTTCAACAGGGTCCAAATCACTTTGGCTTTATGCATCTTGAAGCAATGAGTGTAAGGTCTTTTTCAATTCCCTCAGTTACATATGTGGATGCAGAGAGTGAGCAAATGTCCCTCTGCCTATGTGTGTGTGTCTGTGAGAATGAGGGAGTAATAAAATGCACAGTCATCTTCTTTGCTTGGTCTAAGGTATGTGGGAAGGCATCTGACTCAGCATTTGGGGTTAGGCACTCCCCCAGAGAGACAAGCAACTCAAGGAAAAAGTTGCAGAGAATCTTAACGTAAGCTGTTATAGGGATTTCATAAATACTGTTCCTCTGGTTTTCCAACTGACAGCAGGTTGTGCTCCATCTAAAACCAGGGCAGCTCAGAGAAATCTGGCAGGAAGACAAGAAGGGGTGGTCCATCAGCCTGGCTTAGCACTATATCATTTAAACAGAACTCTGCCTTCATATCTTCCTGGGAGATTTCATGCATCTGATTTAACATCCTAAATAAGATATCAAATATTAATGCAAAATATTACCTCTACCTCAGGGACTCAGAAGCTGTTCTTGTCATAAACTCAAGGCTGTCATTAAATAGGCTGAGGCTGCAGCTGTATTGCTCTTATAGAAACAGATCACTTTTCCTGTGTCAGGGCACTGCTGTGCTAGAGCCATGAGAGTGGGAATATGAGAGAAATCACTATGGAGCAAAAGAGATGATGGAAGAAGAGATACAGGGAACAGAAACTGGAAAGTATCAGCTGGGAAAAGAAGGATCAAAGAAAGGAATGAAGGTGTACTGATGATGGGGAGCAGAAAAGAGGCAAAAGAATGGAAAAATATGTGGCAATTATGTGGCAAAAGAAAGATAAAAGCTTGTTTCTGATTCACAAGGCTAACACATGGTCTTGAGGGGATCAAGCAAACAACTCTGGAAATTCTGGGAAGCTGCATATGATTGATAATTAGCTGCAAGATGGAGTTGAATTTTTTTCCTTTTGGCTTTTTCCATTCTTTTGCCTTTACTCAAGGAGACTGCAAGGAGAAGGTCACCAGACTGACCTTCAGGAGCCATCCCCTGGGCTGGCAGCAGAGAAACAATACCTGGGCATGAATATGGGTATGAATACCTGGGCATTCATACCTCACACAGGAGGTGAGGTGCTGTGGGGCCTCTGGCAAGGGGGTGCTGACACGTGGTGTATCACTGGTGGGGATACCTCGTAAATCTGGGCAATTCCTACCCTCTTGTGGTCTGGGCTGGGCAGCCAGCCTGTTTCAATGAGTAAACCAGCCCCCAACTGCTTTGGAAGTATTATCAGTACTGTTTTGTCCTGTGATTTAAAGATCTTTCCTGGCTCTGCAGCTGCCTTTAGTTGGTCCTGCTTTGCACAAATTTTTTCCCTGCTACACTAGGGCACAATGCAATACTAGCAAGTAATGCCAGAGGGTTTTAGCAAAAGACAGACTTCCAAATGAGAGAACTCTTCACGAGGCTATGCCACAGGTGATCTTGTGCTTATGTTTTGCTGATTTTTAGGGATTGCTACCCAAACCTCTAAAGGCAACAATAAAGAAGACAGATGAAGGAGAAGCACAGTGTTAGGTTTCCTTCTTTAAGGTCCCCATCTGCTTCCACAATGAATGGTCAGTAGAGGGAAATAACACATTTGCAGGTGGCAAAAAAAGACCCTCTTTTCATTTTTCTGGAGATTAGATTTTTACAGTGTGGCTCATTTGACCAATTGAACACAAATGCAATTCCTGGGCCTGCCACGTTTCAGGCTAAAAGGAATCACAGTTTGATCAAACAGTCTGACCTTTTGTGCACTGCGGGTCTTTCATATTCTTATTTCATTGCCATTCTAATGGCAGGAAGAACTTGTGTTTCATGAAAGCATCTTTTTTTTAGATGAGCATTTAGTCTTGATTCAAGGAGCGCAGGGGATGTGACGTCCACATCTTATGTCAGTGCTGTTTCCTGGCTGACCATCCTCTTTGTTGAAACTCATGCTTTTCCTCCAGCCCAAATTTGTCCAGCTTTCAGTCAGGGACTCCTGCACTATTTCTTTTGTGCTAGATTAGAGGGACCCGTTTAGTAGCTGGCATTTTCTTCCCATGAAGGTACTTGTAAGTTGCAATCAAATCACTTCTCTGTCCTGGTTTTGATAAATGAAACAAACTCAATCCTGAGACTCTCACAGAAAAGCACTTTCTCAAGATCTCTAAAGATTTTAGTTGCTGTTTGTTTTTCACTTTGATTTTTCAGCATCTTTTAAAGGATGGACCCCAGAGCTGAACGTAGTATTCTCCACTTAGTCTGATTAATGAGGGGAGAGTCCATTGCTTTATATGGCTTTTGTATGAGTGGAAGTGGAGGGACTGATTTCTTCCCGCTGGCAACCAGGACTTGAGGCAATGGCCTGAAGTTGTGTCAGGGGAGGTTTAGCTTGGATACTAGAAAAAGGTTCTTCCCCCAGAGGGTGTTTGGGCACTGGAACAGGCTCCCCAGGGAAGTGGTCACAGCACCCAGCCTGACAGAGTTCAAGAAGCATTTGGACAATGCCCTCAGGCACATGGTGTGACTCTTGGGGATGGTCCTGTGCAGGGCAGGAGATGGACGCAGTGATCATTGTGGATCCCTTCCAACTCAGCATATCATGTGATTCTGTAATACTCTCATGTAAATATAAAATAACCCTTCTACAAAAGAGAAGTAAGAAACACCTTTTTCTTCTGCACTGAAAGCTCTTATTGTCTGTCTTTGTTAAACAGTGGTACAAGATTATAATTTCTTGTCTGGCTTTGCCACTAGATCCTCTTCAGAGCTGATGTGTCACAAGACACTTGTGGTAGGAATAGCTTGTGCTATTTCTTCTTAGTTTTGCATTGAACCACGTCAAAATGCATTTTGTCTGTAAGCATCCACTTGCTATTGAATATAGTTCAGGGTCTATGATGGCTTTTTTCTTATATTTACTACTCTGCCAGACTTTATCTCTCTATAAACTTTACTGGCAGTGATTTTTTTTATTTACTTCCAGATCATTAGGCATCAGGCCCATTTCTGATTGTGGAGCTGTGTGAGACACCATCCCCATTTGAAGAGTTGTTCTTCCTGACAACTCTTTTTAAAGGCCTTACAGCTGTTTATTCTTAACCCATTTATGATGTGCTTTATGGATGCTGTAAAATCACCACAGGTCTGGTTTTTAATCAGAATATCATGCACAACTAAGTGAAGAGAAATCTGTGTGGTTAACTTCTTCAGCTAAACTTGCGAGTCCAAGAAAATCACAACAGGTTTGACATGTTGATTGTCATTAATTATATTTCTGCTCATTACTTTGTCAGCAGTGAACATCTGGCTGTCTGACCTACCATTGGAACAAGTGCTTGCCTTTTTTTGCTACATTAACAGCATTAGAGTTCTCTCGGTCTTCTGAGATTTTGCCTCTATGTCAAGATTTGTTTACTGTAGAGTACTGACTCTGATCAATAGGTGACATAGTGAACTCTTTTGGACTCCTGGGTAAAAGTCATTAAGATCTGGAAACAGTAAAATATGTTTCACCTTAGCAGGTGATGTTTAGTAGCTTAAGACACTAATGGACTGGAAAGCACTTCATCTTCTTAAAATGATGTTTTTTTTGTTTTTTTTTTTAATATAGAGCAGAAGTACTTAAGTCCTTTTTTCCAATATATGAAAAAATATCTCCACTACTCATAAACCTTGATAGAATTTATTTTGTCCCGTAGATGCTTAAAGTTCTTATTGTCCTTAACCTACTTGTTTTCACGTACTTGTTTTCAACTTATGTTTAGTTTCTCTCATCAATTTTCTATATTCATGACTTCTAATTTGTATTGACTGTCAACTATTTTCTGATACAGTATAACTCATTTATCGTACATGTCTTCCCAGTTTCTGATTGCTGCTTTGACTTTGCATCTGAATAAGGATGATGAGCTCTCAAGGCAAAGCACGCCATTTGTTGATTGAAAAGATGTACTTTTTTCCTAGCAAACTTTTCTGTAAAACCTGCCAGTTTTCATTTATCTTTCATGACTAATTTTTCCCCATCGATTTCACTTGTATTTTTCTTCTGCTGTTGAGAAATTAGCTCTTTGCAACTGCCCTCTGTTTGCCCACATTTAATGTAATCATCTCACAGTCATTATCATCTGTAATTTTAGAAACCTTTAAACTCTGTCAGCCCCAGCATATATCCTTATAATCAAAGGTCATTAAAACGGTGCTTTCTTTTTTTTTTTTTTCCCTTCTGCATTAGGTATGAAGAAGAGACAGGTGCTTAAAGAATAACTCACCTTATTTTCTGCTTTGATTTAGCACTCTGGAACATCCCTGTACCTGCACGCCTCCTGAGTTTTATTAGGTAACATATGCATTCAACATCCTTTGGTTCTGGATTATCAATAACTCTAAATCAAGTAATGACATCTTTAATGCAGACTGCCACCTCCACTTCTTTTTTCTCTTCACTTATTCCTAAACCGATTAAACCCATGGATTTTAACATTCCAGACATGTGAATTGTCCTGCTGGGTTTCAGCAATGCCAATTATATCAATGAGAATTTCTAATTCTTCTGCTTGTTACAGAGTCTCTTTGCACTGCAACACGAGCAGCTGAAACATTTCTTTCCTATCTGCTGCCATCTCAGTGCAGTTTTTCTGTTATGAGCTGAGTGCAGTGTCAGTTTTTCACTCCTGCACTCGTGGCTTGTCTCACAGGGTGTGGAGTCTGTGATGTGGTGTCAGGATTATATCAACATCCCTGTTTTATAACAGTGCTAGAGGCTAACTTTTAAGATGGCTTGCCCTTTTTCCTATAAGAACCATAAAAATTACTGCATTGGAACTTGGCATCTGTCAAGTCTGTCTGTCTTCAGTAAGCTCACGACAACATATTTAATGCCAAGACATACTAAATAAAGGAAGGGAAAGATGTCTTTGTTTGTCATATTTACAGCAGCAGAGTTTTGTGGGAGTTGGTGGAAAAGGCACTTCTTGTGCTTTGGTCCAAAGATGACGAGATAGAGTCCAGGACACAGCTGGATCTGTGCAACTGTTCTGGAGGGAGGAAGTGCCTTAGGTAGTAGCTATAAGGCAAGACAGAATGTTTCTCTATCTGCTTTTCACCTAAATGTTTTTCTCATCTCATTGCTTTCCCTCTAGTTAATTATCACAGAGTTTGTTGAAATGGGGCCAGTGGTGCTGGCCATGTGACATGCTCAGTTGTTTGGCAATAGACTGGGAATCAGTGGCATCTCTCCATCTTCCCAAGAGTTTTCAGAGGGAAGTGTTTTAAGTTGTGCAGGCAGGAGCTTCCGAGGCAGATGAGCAACTGTCCATCATAACAGAATGCCTCATCTGCAGCCTCCCTGGGGTTACAGGGACTGTTTGCTGATCAGGGGACAGACAGATGGGAGAAAGTCTTTGCAGTAGAGGACATCAGACATCAGTAATAAATGTGAGACTGGAAGAACTGATAGTCATACAGATATAGTTATATAGATATAGATATATAGATATAGTAATAATACAGATTAAAATTTCATCATAACCTCTTGAAAAAATTATTGTTTTCTCTAAATGGTGAATCCCACAGGTGTTGTGACCTCACTCATCAGTTTCAAATCCTTGGGATCACCAGGAAAGAGAAGTTGACACAATTGAGAAGTGATTTCCCAGTCCATAGCAGGTTTGTTGGGGTCTTCAGGAGCAGGTCAAAGGGAGAGTGCCAACATTGGTTCTTCCTGAAGCAAGATAACCATCTACTCAACCAGCATCCTCTTCTGTAAGGGAAAGACTCTTGGGTTACACTCCAACAATGGCTAATAGGGAACCAACCCAAGCAAGAAAAAACAACTCTCCCTAGCGAAACACATACCTTTATCAGAAATTTGCTTGTGGTCCATACTTAGCATTAGACTCTCAGCCACAATGTTTTGTCACTAAGTGCAACACCAGACAGAGATGTTATTTGCTCATATGCCTCAGCTTGCTCTTGTTCAGCATAAACAAACAAACAGTAAGCACCCATGAGGACAATGAGAGGTTTATCTGGGAAATGCAGTACATAAAATGGCAATTACTCTGAAAACTGCTTCCGGTGTGTGTTGGCACACGGCTTCTGTGCAAAACCACCTGGGATATTGTTGTCCAGCCTTCTGCAAACCATAGTTTCCATTGCCATTGGACATGGGTCAGGATGGGTATCTTATTCCTTTTCCCCAGCTAGAAAACATTTTCTCTGCCTGCCTTCATCTCTTCCCCTGCAACATTCAATACAGGGCGAGTGTCAAGTCACCAAGTGCCAGCACTTGTGTCACTCTGGGCTAAGGAAAAGCTCAGGTGCCTGCTGCAATGCAAATCTTTTAGGAGATGCTTGGTCACCTCTCTGCTGAGTCAAGTGTTTAAAAGAAAATGCATCACAGGAAGGGGAAAATCAGCTGTTCCCTCAGCCTTTCATCTGTGTCTGAATGATGAAGACTGTTACCTTTCCCAGAACATCCCAGTGAAGACAACAGACAAAAAAAAAAATAAAATCACAGCACTGCATTGCAACGTGCCTTGATGGTGCTTAAAGAGCGCCCTTGGAAGAAGTCAGCTTTAGACATGGGCACCACAATTCCTAGTGCCTAAGCTCTGAGCAAAGCATGATTTACACCCCAAGCCTTCCTGTGCAAATGTGCTCCATGCCTTCAGGTCTGAAGTGTCAGGATTTATTCTACCAGACTCTGAGATAATATGATGAATTTGAGATAATATATGAATCTTCAACTAGATCTCACAAATTTCACCAATTCCCCCAGCATGTAGCTCTACCTCTTTCCATCATTTGCAGCTCTCTTTCTTCCAGCAGGCGTAAGAAATTAATGGTAAATAAAATAAATAGCAGATAACACTTATGTGTGTAAACTCTCCTGTGGGTCATTTATTCAGCCTGCAGTGGGAAAAACCAGGGCTATGACCAGAAGTTTAGCTTGCAATGGACAAAAAATCCTGCAGGCTTTCATAATGGACACACTGCTACCCTGCTGCTACAATATGCAGTGATTTGGGAACATTTGAATGCAAGAGTTTTCCATGGTGATACAGTCCAGTCCCTCCTAACTAAAGCCACTGTACCACAAGCTTCCTATAAACTGATCAACAGTAGCCCCATGTGGATTGACCCCTTTCTCCCTTGGACCTCACATAAGACCAAGGGCTGTGAAAGACTTTGAAGCATATAAACCAAGAGAAGCACATAAACAAAGAGAAGATACTTGCCAAAGTAGCAGAGAAAGTTCAGCTGCTGAACATTGATACATTCAAGGAATCATCTCACAGAGCCCTAAATGTTACAGAGCCCCAATTAGCTGTCCCTAACAATCAGGTTATTGAAAAACTTGTGCTTCTTTCCAATGTTAATCCAAACCAAACAGATGGAGGAAAAGGAAGAACAGTACAGCACTCCTATATGTGTTGGTAGAAATATTTATTGAAACTTATGTTTGTAAATGTAGAAATTTCATCCTGTGGTGGCTTGTGCTGACTGAGAGTGGTTGCAGCTGTTCCACAGGATGGTGAGGCTGAATGCTGAGTGGGTGCTTTGTGTCTTTAAGTCTGCCTATAAAGCTCACAGTTTTAAAATATGCTGTATTAAACACTAGTATTATAATAGTATACACATGCAAAAATGCTCCAGGCACAGAATTTTCACAGTGTTTGTGTTATTGGGAAGAGTCTCGAGAAATGCTAACCCTACTTTTGGTCTTCCATTTGCTGTTATATATTTCCCTAACTTTGCTCTTCCTATGTGTATCTTCTGTAAACTAAGAGATCACATCCTTCTCAATCTTTCTTTAACAGGAGCATCCCAAGCAGATAATCATTCATGTCACCCATCTCTGAGCTACTTCCATTTCTACTGCTACCACTTGATGGCTGGTGACTAGGAATGAACACAATATTCCACATGAAAGCACACTATTGATTTATTGAATGGCTTTATATTTTCAGTAATCTCTTTCACACACACTTTCTTGCTACTGATGCTAGAGGAGTAAATGGATAAAAAATGTCTCTCAAATGCACTGAAATGGAAAATCTCAAGTATAATCTCTTCCTCCCCCTGGAAAAGTAACACATCTGAGACCCTCTGTGTTGCAGAAAGTGCATATCCATCTTGGATTTTCAGAGAGGTGAACTTTTGACTTTCAGTGTGACTTACAAGAAAGTTGGTATTTATTGTGTTACTGCCCATTTGCAAAGTACCTGAGAACTGGGATTCAGTTAGCTGAAAATGTGAATAGCTTTTGTTGGGCTGGGAATATGATGAAGAGAATGCTAAAGGACTTTTCTTTGCCAGTAACCATTTCTGTAAGTGGATTTTAGCAGTTGGCATCTGTAACTGTTTTAACAAAGTATTCCTTTTTTAATGTAAAATATATGGGTCATTCATAACAGCTATAAATATGATAGTATAAAAATATATAGCTAAACTGAATTCCTGAAGTCCAGAATATGTACAGATGCTCTCAGACTAGGTAATAAATACCTCTTTTTCTTTATGGCTTTTGTTCTGAAATTTCCACTGTGAATATACCATCCCCTGGAATGCAACTCATTAGCAAAGTTTGTCATACCTAAAAAAATAATTTTAAGAGGAGACCCTCTTTTACATCATATCCCGTGGATAATAAATATCAAGAACTTTAAGGAAGTCTGCAGTCACTGACTCCTTCTGGCCACCTCTGGCCTGCTCTTCTCAGCCATCTCATGGATCCCTAATAGGTGCAGTTGGACTTTAAGAGTAAAGGAACATTTTCCTTGTGTCCCTAAAGCAGCACTCACAAGCAGCTGTGGACTGAATGCTGGCAGCCTTCCTGCTGACTCCCAGGTTTTTCTGCTCCTGTAAGGACTTAAGGATGAAGACTGTAGACATATAGGCACTTTGACTCCATCTATCTTGGCACATGCCAGTGTAGATAAAAGAGGGTATGGCTACATGCTGAGGCTGTCTGCTAGAGCCAATTGACAAGAAATAAATGAAAAGCATAACAGTTGTCATTATCACCAAGCATTTCCTAGACACCCTCACTGACCAGGAGCCCTTTCTCACAGACTGTGTAATGAAACAGGCAGTAAGATGACTTTGCACCCACCTTGCTGTCTGTTGTCCTCTCCAGAGTCTAATACTGAAGATTCTCAATGCACAGCCACACTGCATGGTCCACTAAATGGTTCAGGAGTTAGCCCTAATAAAAACAGGCAGCTGTGTGAGTAATGACAAGTAATTTACTCTATTTTTGGCATTGAAAGTCAGCTGAAGTTATCATTATTGGTGTAGAACTAATCCAGTCCTGGAGAGCAACCTCAGTTTCCGTTATAGCCATGACTACAGAAATGAACATGAGAAATTTGCAGAACTTTATGATTTAGTCATGACACCACTTTTGTTAGCAGGACATAAAAGATCTTTCCTGCATGCTTATAACAAGCCCTAAGCCATTAGTATGGACTTGCAAGTACCAAGTATGAATCTTTAACTCTGAGTGTATCTCAGGGATTAAGAACAGTTGTGCCTCTGAATTTTAGCCAACATGTGTTTGACGTCAGCCTACCTGTCAGCAGGCAGCACAGGTGCTCAACAGACAGGGACGTGAAAAATAACGTCCCAGGAAGTTGGGGCTCCATGCAAATATCTCTGGATTAAGGGTTTGCTAGACATGACACATTTCAAAGCAACGTGGAGAACTTCTCAGTCTGTTATTTGATCTCGCTCATATTTATCACCTAAGAATATGAATATTTTACAGTGAATGCACCCAAATCCTAGAGTAAGGCAGCAGAGCTAGAGACAGCTCCTCTCTAAACAGCTCTTTTAGCATCACACTCTGCTGCTATGACCAGAGATACTGCTGTGGTGGGAACAGGAGGAGATAAATAGATGCATAAAATAGATTAAATGGTTCAGGATGATAAGGTTCAGGTCACTAAACATTAGTTTGATGGGTCAAGTGCAGTCCCCATCCTTGTATGTTTCCAGGACCAGAATAGACAAAGCCCTGAGCAACTCAATCTGATCTCATAGCTGACCCTGCTTAGAGTGGGGGATCAGACCACATGATATCCTGAAGTCCTCCCTTTCAATCTGAATTAAATTGCTCTGTGATCCTGTTGCCAGGGTCCCAAATCAGTGCTCTGATGCCAGAGCTTCTTCAATCCGTCATGCTTTCTTAGCTGACTCCAATCCTGCCATTAGTTTCACTCCTTGCAATGAACACTTTAAAAACCTTCTGCATTCAATGAAGCCAAAGGTCTTGAAAAAGAATATCAACAGGGATTCTGTGGCTGTGAAATTCACAGCCAGAGCTCTGACTAAAACTGACGAACAGTAGCTATAAACTACCATCAACTTTCCCCAAACACATTTATGTTTCATTAGGAATAGCAAAATATGGTGCCTGTTTTCTACTCGTGACATCTCCTTACAAATATACAGCTTTCAATATTTTTCAAAGTTTCTTCCACCCTCAACTTTGCTTCATTTAGATATAATCACTGAATCATAATTTCTGTTTCATTTCATGTGGACCATCTCTCATCAGTCACATTAAGCAATTTTATCTTATTTAATTTCTAATACAAAAATGTTTGTTTTACTATCCCTTCCTCAGCCTAAACAAACAAAAAATTAGAGGTGAATCAAGTGCTTCTTTTATTCCAAAGAATTAAAATTTCTAAAGGAACAAGCATTTCTCATGAGTATTTTTTCCTTTGAAAACTCAGTATTTGTTCAGAAAAAAAAAGAAAAGAAAAGCAAGCCTTTGATGAATGTATTAGCAGTTCATTCTAACCAGGATAATAAATGAAATGCTCTCAAAGCAGAAAGAGCCCAATAGCCTCTTAAAACAGATAACTGCATGTGATAGCTTTTTATGGACTGATGAACTTGGCACAGCATGCTCCTACCTTGCTTCCTCACGAACTTTCCCACCTCCAGCTTAAGGCTACTGTGCTATAGAAATCCCTACACCATGGCAGGAATCTGACTGTGAATGTTTGCAGTGCATATAGGGGCTATATATAGTCTGAAATCAGGTTAATTGTCTATAATAGTGCCCTTCATTCTCTTTGTCAAATTTATCATTGCTGAAAGATGTCACCCTGACAACTGCTCAGGCTGAAATCCCCCCTCTTCCACAGGAGAGTGGAATATACTCCAAATATAAGACAGACTCCAGCAACTTTTCATCCCTTCTGATGAGTTTGGGTATAAGGGGAACAACTGTGGTGACAGCTTGAACCTTGACCATTCCTCAAGAGCAGCAGGAGAGGATTGTCCACGAGAGGCAGCCATTGGTAGCCACAGGTAGCCACTTATGGCTATGGTTATTTTTGAGTGGAGGAGATTTGAAATAGTCATATTATTTCAAAGTCAGAAGCTTCACACATTTTTATGTGTGTGCATTTTGATGTATATGTATCTTTGCCACTCTGTGAGCTCCTGGTGCAACACTGTGAAAAAAATGACAACTCCTTGGAGTATGATGTTCATGGCATAAAGCAACCAGGAGGAATTATTACCACAGAGGTGATCACAGCCCAGGTGGTGCTCTCATTGACCAGGCACAGTCCCACAGCACCAGGCAAGGTGCTGATTGAGGCAGAGTCCACTGACAGCCCCAGGCAAGGCAAGGTGATGAGTGAAGTCCAGGTTCCCACAGGGGAACGAGACCAGGCTTCCTACAAGGTGGACCCAGTAAATCTCCAGAAAAAGAAATAATTAAACCAGGACAGCACTGAGCACAGGTACACAGGCAACATTACCCAGGAGATTTATTGAAGCTCAGGTCTGGGCTAATGGGCAGAGGTAAGCCAGCCAGGGCAGTTCAGGTCTGTTAGAGCCCTCAAGGCATGGCAGATAAAAGGTTGTAAATAAAGGGGAGCACCATTAAACAGAAGACGTGAACACTGAACCACAGGGAGCTGGCTCATAGCATCTTGTGAACAATTGCCTTAGGGCTGTGTGTGAACTGATTATTCCAAGGTTTTTTGTTTGATTTTTTTTTGTTTTTTTTTTTTTTTGGTGGGGTTCCATTTCTTTTTCTTTCTTTCTTTCTTTCTTTCTTTCTTTCTTTCTTTCTTTCTTTCTTTCTTTCTTTCTTTCTTTCTTTCTTTCTTTCTTTCTTTCTTTCTTGGTTTTGGGTAAAGGGTGGAAAGTATTTTATTTTTGCATTGGGATACAGGTAGTAATACACAGACACAAAGGAGACACATCACTCAGCAGAACAGATTCAAGAGAGTACAGCAAGGGATATTAGGGAGAAATGGGGGGGATGGGGTGGGGAAGGAATAGTTTAGCCTGTGCAAAACAACAGAATTTGCACAACAACCCAGTAGGTGAAAGCAACCACCACTGCTAATTGCTGTGTGTCAAGGTCTAAATGGATCACAGCCAGGAAGTCATTTATTTCCAAAATATATATGAAAACATGAGGTGTGTGATCAACTATTTTACTACATCTTAGAACACATCTGCGAGATCATTTTTTAGGAGAGTGTGCTGTAATGAACAGAGCTCCTCTAGCACGAGAACTTCTGCTATTCCTCTGGCTCCTTTGGATATGCCAAGCTGCATGCCCCCAGGAGATGGGCTGTGAGACCCTGAAGCACAAGGTGTGGAGATGAGGCAGCAATGAGGATTATAATAATCAGAAGGATCTTTATTTCTGTTTGGAGACATGGTTAGGACTTGTTAACTTCTTTGGGCCAGTCCCTAGTAAAATGCAGCATACCACTGTCTCTGAGCTCTCCCTGCACACACTTCATGTGTTATTTGCACATGAGGAGGAGACTTAGACAGCAGATGCTGCAGAAAGGGAATCAGTGAATATTTATTCAGATTCTGCACAGCTGCTCATCTCCACTCCTCCCCCACTGTCTTTTGTTTCTTATTCATGAGGACGGGTCTGAGTGGGGTTCTGTCTGACATGTACGTTTGGGACACAGCTGTGGCGGGGGGGTTCTGCATTAGGAAGCAGAAATCTTGTAATTAAAAGCATTCTGACATGTAGTTCAAGAGCTGTAAAGCACAGCACATCAGTGAGGGAGCCACTTACACGTCCTGAATGGGAGAAGGGAGCAAAATGCAGACACCCCCCACTGAATGAAGTCTATTTGCATGAACCACTCATGAAATAATTACCAAGAGCAACAAAAAGCAAAGTCTGTTTGCTAATGATTCATGAGCTGGATAAAGGCTTGAATTAGTTGGATAATTTATTTGTAAAAATAATCTAGCCAGCTGTAATTAGAAGGCAGGATAGAGTGATCTAGAAAGGAAATCTTTCCCAACAGCACATGATCTTCCAGAGGGCAGTACTGTTTTTGAACAGAAGCATTCCTAAGAGCCCTGAGCTTGCCTGGGTGCAGGGTGGATCTGGTGGAGGCCTAAGAATCAGGATGCTCTTTTTTAAATTTTAAGTGTAGGGATCCTTTCCTTTCTTGTCTTTGGCCTATTTGAGCAGTTGGTACTATTCCCAGTGGCTTTTGGGTGTAGATCAAAGCATTGCTGAAATCACTTTCAAGTCAAGCAGAGAGCATTTGGAATTAGATCAGCAACCAGCTTCATTTTAAAAGAGTTAGAGATTTTCTGTTGAAAAAAAAAGTCAGCTTTTTTTTTTTTAAACATTCTAGGGCATTCACTTTCCTGCAAGACTCTCCCAATAGTTCAGGTCTTCTCCCCAACTCCAGCTCTTACAGAGGCTGAGATAAGGATGCCCCTTGTGTGAAGCACCATCCTCTGGGGACAGCACCTCTAACCCACGATGAATTTCCACAGGCCTGTGCGTGATCGATCCCAGCACTGCTCGTTTGGCCTGCCGAAGCTTTGAGCTCAAATGGTGCCTTGTCTGTCAGCTGGCCTGACCCTGACACGGGTGGCAGAGCTGACAATTGTGCCTTGTCCTCATCTTGGCTGCAGGGCTGTTCCCTTCTCTGCTGGGAGGCGAACATGGAGGTCAAAGAACTTGGCTGGGCTGCAGAAGGAGAGGAAAGGGGCTGCAGGCAGGTGGGAAGATTTCGGTGGGGTCATGCTACCGTGAGGAGTAACCCACTTATTGCTTTGTGCAGAGCATTGTCCCGTCATCCTCACAGTGGAACACGCCAGCTTTTGCTTTGGATCTTCCTCTCAGCACTCACCTCCAGCCACATACACACTAACAGCATCAAAATGGTGAGGCAGCCCCTTAGGAAGTTATCTGCCTCCCCTGGGCCAGTGAGGAGTTCCTCTCTCACCTCAGTCTCCCTGTTTCAGCCTAGCAAGCTGTGTGACTGACCCTCCTCTGTTCAAAGGAAAATCCTGTGGACAGAAAACAGGCATTGGCTGACCCAAACATCAGCAGTTGTATCAAACTCACCTCTGCTGGTCTATAGTTTAATCATCCCTGTCTGTTGTTGTTGACCTGCTCTGAAGCCTTTGGAACAACACTTAAAGGGGCTTTTCCTTGAAATTTCCTTGCAATGAAATGTTAAAGGGAGTGTTGCAGCTCTCCATTGCATGAGGAAGCAACAAAAGAAAATATTCTAACCATGCCCTTGGTTTTCTAACAAAGAGCTCTTCAAAGTGTCCTCCCTCTAAACTATAAGAGTATTCCCTTACATAGAAGAGGTGACAAAACTCTCTTTCCTACTCATGGGGTGCTGCAGTTCAAGCCAAGCCCTTCTCGACCTTCCCATTGCTGTAGTGAGCTCCCTCCTCCTGCCAGGGAGGGCCAAGGCTCAGCTGGTGCCAACCAAAATAGGCTGAAAGCTTCATATAGGGGTTAAAAGGACCTCACATGGGGAGAAGTCTATTTTTAATTAGCTTTCTAAATTGGTGTAATCATTTTAATGATTCAGAGATTGGTCCTCTAAGGTATATCTGAGAACTACAGTGGATTTTTTATCTCTCCCAGGAGAAAATCAGCAACATTCAAAGAGAAGCAAGTCCCTTAGATACTGAAAAGCAACTGTTTGTTGCTATCTATGTAACAGTCCTGTGCAGAGGGGTTTGAGAAAAGGGTGGGTGGGAAGGGTTTCCACCAGATCAAAATAAGGCTGTGAATCATCAATGTCACACTGTTGCGAAAATGTGTAAGACCACACTAAGATGTATGGCTAGACTCCTGTGAAGAGGCTGGGTAGCAATCCTTCAGCACTGGTGATTGGTATGATCTCATTCAGACAGCTGGCATCACACTTCAAAATGTTTGTGCATCAGCTGGGCAGAGTCTGGGAGGAGGGTGCCAACAAAGGTCAGTGGTCGAGAAAACAAGATGTGTGAGAAAAGACAGAGAGTACTGCCTAAGCTAGAGAAAATGATATTGCTTGAGGAGGAGGAGGATGTGATGCAGTCTTCAACACATAAAAGGCCACTGCAAAAAGTATGGGATTATTTTCTTCATATTTTTGCTGGGGAAAGGAAATGTAATGAACTGCAGCAAGAGGAATTTAAGGCTACAGATGCACTGAAGTAGATTGTCTTGGATGGGTGAGTTTCCATCATGGTAACATTAGATAAATATCTGCTAGGAATGGTCCAGATATAGGTAATTCTCTTTTGGGCAAAAGACTGATGAAATGAATGTTTGAGGTCCTTTTTAACCCATATTTTTTACTAGTCTACATTCAATATGATAAAGCCTCCTACTAGTCACACACAGGGGGATAGAATTCTTAAACTGGAATGCAGGGATAAGGAATGGGCATTTGTTCCAAAGGTTGCTGAGCCTTGAAAAGAGAATCAGAGAGATTCCAAGTCAGAATACAACATCAAAAAGGATTAATTTCATGCATTATAATGCCAAGCAGGATGCTGTCCACACATCATTAGGAGTCAAGGCTTTTAAGATCTCCTCTACACTGGAACAGATAGCAAAATTTGCCCCAGTGGCCTGTGTAAAAGCCATAAAAATGAAATTCTCCCTCAGGCCCACTTGCAATGCACTGGCTACTGAAGAAGATTTGTTTTGTCACCCTCCAGCCCAGGTGATGGTCGCCTTCCAGCGGTGCTGCCAGAACGGCAGAAAGGTGCACAGAATACTTTGGGATGGAAGTTTCTCCCCACAGAGCCATATGGCCACAAGCAGATAACGCTGTGAGCAGCATTCATTAACAATTTCCAAATCTGCAGCAGCTGGAGCGTGGGATCATTTAAAACATGACTGATTTACTTCCTGCAGCCTTGAAAAGGAGGGATTGGTGGGAACCCAAACGCACAACACATTTCTCTGAACTTATCAAACGAAGCCACATGCATCTCATTAGCACCACACAAACACACTCACAGAAGTTACCTCTTGGGGAGGGTGCTGGAGAGGCTCACAGGACAGCTGCTTGATGGAGCATTGGCAGGAGACCAGGTATCCCAATTGCTGGAGAGGCTCCAGAAATTGAGCAGAATGGAGAAAGTGGGAAGAATATTTATAATAATCCTGATGAAAACAAAGTGTTGGGCTACTATTTTATTTGAGCTGCAGCGAGAACAACAATAAAAGCTCTGAGGTAAGGACCATTCTTTAGGCAAAACTGTTCTGCGGAGGCTTGTAATGAGCTTCACTTACCTAAAAATAGTGTTTAAGTTAACACAGCGTACCCTTATTTGTGGGACAGTGATCCATCTTTGTGCCCACCAGATGTTACTTCATTAATTATTGACAACAACATGGAATTTCTATAGCACTTCATAGTGTTAAGAGAGTTTTATAAATAGATAGATAAAAAATTAATCAATCAATTTTGTTAGACAATTAACTAGCATCCACCATTTTAGTCTGAGGTGATGCCAAGATTTTCCTTTTTTTTCAAAGTGTGCAAGAAGAGAAAGACTGAGCTTGCCAGAATAAAGAGAGAAATGCTTCCAGCCTAAAAAAAAGTGAAATAATTTCTGAATGTTAAGCAATGGGGTTAAATGTTTAGAGCTTCCAAAAATTTTGGGCACTGGGATGGAATTCATCTCCCTTCCTTGATTGAATGCAGATGTTTGCATCTAGGCTCGTCATTGTGGACCTCCTTTATAGTCAGCAAAAAGAAATGAACCATGCCCTTCAAGTGCCTGTTAGTTGTGGCTGATTATAAAAAGAGATACTGTAGATGTCAAGGTCTGACGTAGGCATTGCACAGCTGGGGGAGACAAATCCTCCCCTGACATCTCCTTTGAAAATCTGTCAGGGAAAATATTTTGAGCTCCAGCCCTGGAGCTGCTGCAGTTTAGAGGATGCAGGATGTACCTCAGGGGAAGGATGGCCAGGCACGTGGCGGGCACAGGTCCCAGCTAGCGCAAGGATGGCACTGGCTCTGCAAAGGCATTGTGTAAGGAGGGCACCTGCCAGAGGGCAGGGAAAGAAAGCTCTGCTCCTCCAGTGCCTCTGCGTGGGCTCTGCCTCCGAGCTGCACTGCTGCAAAGAGTGAGTGTCTGAGAGCTGGGTTGTGAAGGAAACTGTTGCCCAGGAATACACGGGCAGCTCTATCCTGGCTGTTTGGTTTGTGTTGCAGTTGTGGCAATGCTGGGGCTCCTGCTCGTTGCTCTAAGCACAGTGGGTGGTGGTCACTGGCTGCTGTGTACTCTGCCTCCCTGGCTCTGTGCCTTGCATGGCTTCTGTGGGCTCAGAGGGACTGAGGCAGTAATAGGAAGAATCGTTCCTGATAAATAGGAGCAGTACCCAGAAACAGATTGCAGAAATCCTTGCTCTGTTGTGTCTGCAAAAGGGCATCAGAGCTGCAGATACACTGAGATATGTGACTTCTATCAGCCATTTCTCCACAGCACATGAACTGGTGTTTGTTTAATATGCAGGAACAGGAGCAGAGAGAGCAAAGTGCTGAGGAACAAGAGAACAGAAAGCTGATATTGTGCAGAGAATACAGCATGCCCATAAGGCTGAGAGATTTTTGGTGTAAAACACCAGGACCAGGATCCCCTCGCTGCACAGCAGAAACCAGCACTCACCCGAGTTTTCACATTTTCACCTTCCAGCTGACAGGACTGCAGAACTGTTACAGACATAATGGGAGGAGAAAGGAAAAGGAAGAACTTCCATACACAGGGACAAAAATCCTGTTTCTTCCTCCTGTTTTGAAGACCAAGACTACAACAGTTCTTACCTTGGGGACAGCAGCATCCATCCCCACCAGTATTTTATAAATTTCCCTAAGGACTTTCCCTGTAATTTTTTTTTAACATAATGTACAGTCACAGCAAAATACACAAATTTTTAAAGAGAACAATATCATACAAAGCAAAAGCAGCACTAGTTATCATTATCACTATCAAGATCATACTAACAACATAAGACTATTCAGTTGTTATGTGTTGGGAGACCAAAGACATGGCCATTATCTTTTCAACTTTCTCCTATATAGGATTTTCTCTGTTCTTCTGAGCTGCCACTCTCCAAAATATTCATGTGTTATTTAAAAAACATATTAATGGAAACTTGTTAAGAGTACTTGTAATGGGTTAACCTAGATTTATAGACTTTCTAAAGAATGCTTTAAAATGTTAGAGTTGTTCTGTGTTTCTACTCCTATGCAGTGGTCCTCAATGAGGATTTCACTGGCTGTTCCCAGCCTTGGAGATGGACATGCAGCTTTACAGGCTGATGGCAAAGATGGGACATGTAGGAGAAGGCTACAAGCTCTTTTATGAAGTAATGGCCATATTTCTTCTGTTTTTCACTCTCTCCCTTCAAAAGAGCTCTATATACTTTCACATTGATAGCAGTACCTTGATTATTAATGATCTTTCACTGTTCCTGTTTGATAGTTTTCCTTTAAACCTCTGTCACACTACACATGTGTAAGCTTATCACCCACAAAATTTTCTTTCACGATCACCACCAGCTAGAAGGCACTATAAATGCCACTGGCCAAGCTCCTGTTACTGCTGGATTTTCTCCTCTTTCTGTGGTTGTACCTGTTTTCTAGAAGAAACACTACCCTGTTTGTATTGTGCCACAAATGTTTGTGGCACCCTCCTGGCAGACAGAGATAATTCCTGCCCTGAGGAGCTCTTGACTGCAGTTAGGATAAAAGAAAATGCTTCAGAACTTTTATCCATTTAGATATATATTTAGATATATTTAAATATATACAATGTATTTACATAATATATTTCCTAATTAACTTTTTTTTTTTTTTTTTTCCCAGCAGCTATACGCAGCAGGTCAAATGAATCCCTGGTCAATTGTTGCTAATTCCTGTATACATATTAATCTAATGTTTCCAGGCAGACAGTTTTCCTGACCACTGTCTGCACAGGTTGTTTTCAGTGGGAAGAAGCAGATTTTGCAAGCTCAAATGAGCTGCTCCTTGCGGCCCAAGCTGAAAAACTGGCCAAACTTTTGA
This sequence comes from Passer domesticus, assembly GCF_036417665.1. Taxonomy (NCBI): domain Eukaryota; kingdom Metazoa; phylum Chordata; class Aves; order Passeriformes; family Passeridae; genus Passer; species Passer domesticus. The sequence goes on along the minus strand of NC_087475.1, from coordinate 104,583,576 downwards.
CAGTATGTAATTTCCCCGCGAGATTTTCACTATAGTTTGGGCTAAAATTGTGTTTCTGAAGAGATCATGATACTTTTCCATCCTGATTGCAGGAAGTGTGGAGAAATAAAAAAGTAAAGCACATTTCAATTTTTTGTAACCCTCCAGGAGTGTTGCTTCAGGCTGCTGAAATCACCTGAATAATTTTGCTCTTCCCTATGTTTTCTTTTAATAAAGATGCTTCTATCAGTGCATCATTATTCAGTTCCTAGCAGCAGAACAGCTAAGAAGACTCTCCTGGTTGCAATCATTAATGGCACCAATCAAACCTGAAGCTGAAATACCCCAAATTTATTTAAAATCAGCCTCCTGCCAGACTTCAGAATTAACTATTTGCACATCCTCTGTTGTTTTACTTGTGTAAAAGTAGAGACCTTTACACAGGTAAAGACCTGTGTAAGACCTTCCTGCTAGTGCATAATGGACTAAGGGATCATAAGCAAAGAGATCAAAACACAAATCTTAAAAGATGTTTCTTTTCTGGATGAAATGTGACCTGGGTCTACTCTTAGCTGTTTTTCTGCCTTGGTCAAAAGTGAGTGCAGGACAAGCAGACACATAAGACTGACGTGTAGATGCAGCTCACCAGCATACACCTCACCTCTCCTGATGCAGGATTGTGACCCTTGCACCCGCTGTACGGGCTCTGGGATTATACCACACGTTACCACTAGATGTCAAACTGTGTCCCAAATCCCACAAGTGCCTCCAGCGTCAAGTGATGGAGGGCCCTACGTGCTGCTCCTGCTGCAGAACCGTGTCAGAGCAGATTTTTATTTTATTTCAGAGGAAAATGGTAGACGAGTGATTGAATTAAGGGGCTTTAGTTACTGCAGACACAGGGATTTCTAAATGGGTACTTTGCCCAGAGAGGCAGGATCAGGTGCTACTAACAGCTAATAAGTAAGATTTTGTTCAAAAATTAAATCTACCTGCTTGCACCGTTTATGAAAGAAAAACAAATATAGGTCCATAGGGGGAAAAGTTAACTTACCAGCAAGACAGGCTGTGTTATTCCTTTGCTCCCTCTTGGCAAGTTGGAGTTGCTTTAAAACCAAAATCAGTGAGAAAAACTGAGGAGTCCTTAATTTAGGATTGCAGCTCTAGCAGCATTTGTACTCAAGGCACAAAAATCATGATCAGCATTTGGATCAAGGATTCCCCTGCATGCCACAAAACCCACAAGAGCAGCTTATTCCTACAAGCATTTTAATCTGGAATTGATGGAGGTGCTGCCTTGCAGATGAGCTGCACACTGGAACCACTAATGAAGGGTGTTAACTACAAGTCCTGAGTTTCCTTCCTCTGGAGAGGCCCATGGCACTGTTACTCTGGACAGGTTTGAACTCCTACCTACTGTGAGTTTGATTTCTCACATGTGTGCTTCTTTTTGTTACCTTCAGGTTTAAATGAGAGCTCATTTACCACCCAGACAGGGTTGTTTCTTAACAGGAGGTGAAGAAAGTCCCCTCTAACTGAATGCTTTCTTGTGAAAGATGTTACATAAAGGATGAGCTCTTGCCTTTACCCTGTGTTGGAAAATACATTTTGTTAGGTGTAGGCTTCTGAAAGGACAGGGCTTGGGCTCTTTTTAGCCTCACCAGCATCCTTCCTGTTTCTACCAAAAATAAACACAGCAAAGCTTTTCTTCTTTAGCACTTTTAAACTTTCTTGGCTTTGTCATAAGTTGTGTCACAGGATGTCCCACATCACCACAACATACCACAACACCACAGCATGACATGGGCTGAGATCAGCCATGTGTGGGGAAGCGTCTGGGCCTCTCCTGCCTTCAGTTCCTCGTCATCATCCCCCAGTGGATCAAGAATGATCAAGTACACTGGGTGCAGAGCCTCCCTCCAGAGTCTAGTCAGGAGGATTTCATCATCTGGCTTTGACCTCCTCATTTAGTAGTGGTGTGTTACACTTCTGAAAGGCATAAGGCACTCGAGTTATCCCCCTGAGTACAGCCTCAGTTTTTTTCCCTGTCCATTTTCCACATACACTTGCATGCAAAGTTTAGTCGTGGCTCATGTCCCTAACTGGTTCCTCCTCAATTCCCTCCTCCCGTGCTCCTCTTTCTGTGGCTGGCAAGCTGGTAAGAGGCCCTAAGGCACAGCTCTGTAAGGACAGTGGGTCTGCTCCAACCTGGCATGGCGGCTGTCTGCCTCCCACACAGGGAATGGAGGCTCTGGCTGTGGGACAGCCAAAGAGCTGTGTGGGAAGGAAAGGCTGTCGGGCCCGAAGTCCTCATCTGAAGACATTGTGTCAAGGCCCACAGCAGGTCCTCTTTGGCAGTCCTGCTTTATTACATGTCTGAGAGGAGGGTCTCCTAGACAAAACAGGCTGCAGAACAAGCATGGTTAAGGAAGCTGCTGGGCCTGGTTACCCTTCCCCAAAGCTGTCTCTCCAGCCAGAAAATTTCATCTCGACACATGAGGAGGGCCTCCTCAGCAAGCGTGCTCTATCCAAACCAGTAAAGAAAGGGCCTTGTGCCAACAAAACCAGGCCAAAACTATGCAATCAGACCTCCAGCATGTTTAAAAATATCTCTGGGTCCCTGTACATCCCACTTCTCCTGGCTCTCTTTCTGTTTCTCAGTGTGAGGAAGGAATCTCTAGCTAGCCGAGGTTTGGGATGTGGTTGAGACGTTTCAGTGGTAAAAGGGTGGAGCTCTCTTGTTTTCCTCTTTTTCCACAAAGTGCTCTGGCTCTTGGACAGTGACTGTCCAAAGAAACCATTGTCACTTTTCCTCTCCACCCCCTGCCTCTCCTTCCCTCACTCTGGAGGTAAACAAAGGAGCTCAGGGATGACAGGAGCGAGCAGCAAGCCGGAGCTTTGCACCAAAGCTCTCATCAGAGCAAGGTGTGGCCAGCACACCACAGCAAGGCCAGCCAAGAGAAGCACTTCCCTTCAAAGAGCCCTCCTTCCTACTATACCAACACCGGGACACCCTTTCATGGGATTTCCTTACTGTGGCAACCCACACCCACACAGTATTTAAAAGAAGGATCATTTTGGGGTTATCCCTGTGTCACTACCTGCTCCACTTGCCTTAAGAGTTGCCTCCAGCAACCACACAACAGATTATTGGGGCAGGGATGGGGACATGGAGAACACGAGGGTGTCCCAGGATAGCAATGAAATGAAGTGGCTTTTGGCAGCTTGACAACATAATTTCTCTGTCATCATTGCTCTCTCTGAATTTTGTATCTGAGGCTATACCCTGTTCTGAATATAATAAAAAAATTATTCCCCTTAGATGGCACACAGTCTTACACTTAAATCTTTCTCCCTTCAGCATCCTCCTTAAGTGAAGAATACAGTAAAAGTTAACAGCACCTAATGATGACCTTTTTACAGTCAAACATTAGCATGAGACTGTGCTCTTGATTTTTCTCAGGCCATGTGGTCTCACTCGTCACAGCTGGCCTAAATGCCTGAAACCACAACTAGTCAAAGTTCACAGTCAATCCATGGACAAGAGGAATAAACTGCAGAAAACTTGACAGATAGCCTAAGATAATAAAGAACCTGAGGAAATTTCAATCTGCTCTGGGATACTCCAAAAGTAGAAAAAGAAGTGAGATTTGCTGAATAAACAATTCATGGCAAAATTATTCACTGAGATTAGAAGCCAAATAAAAGGAGGGAGAAGGATCCAGAATGCTTTATGGTAATAGAAGGTATGATAGTATTGGCACAGGAGGAATGTACTTCCTAGGAGAGATGACAAAAAGGATCTGTCTCCTTATTGGCATTTTTCAGAAGCACAACAAGAGGTAAGGCTCTAGAAGAAAAATAGAAGCTATTTTTTATCCACAACCTATAGATCCTGGGGCCCCAGAGCTGAGCTGTCACATCTTATTTTTATATCCTACTCCCAGTGTGTGAGTGTTTTACCAAGATGTTTTCTTTTCTCTCATTTCATATTTTCAGCAATTGCTATTGTTCTGCAGTCTCCAAACGGGCTCTGGGAACCCAAGGACAGCACGAAAAGCTGAACTATGGGAAACATTGTACCCGGAAAGGGCAGAGCAGGACGACTCATAGGGGTGACAGAGACTCCAAGGTCCCCTGGAAATGTGGCGCCTAACTAGCCCTGATGCAAGAGCTGGCTCAGGTGCTGTGGCATTTCACAGTGAGTTCAAAAAGTGTTCATAACCCTCAGGTATCGAGGGGCTGTGCTTTCACATGCCTGTAATAAGCAGGAGCTACTGTTAGCCTAAAGTGAACAGAAAAAATGGTGTTTTGTAATTTTTTTCTTTTTTTTTGGAGGCTGCTAAACACATACTGAATGTTGGGGGTCTCCACTGCTATCTACTTCTCTGGCTATAAAGAATGAACAAAGCCAGCAAATACGTGAGAAATCATGTTACTTATTGCAAAGGTTAACCTGAAAAAAGATGATCTAGCTCAAAATAATCTGTGGGTAGCCTAGATAGTTTAAAAGGGAGACAACTATGAGATGGCACAAATTGGGGTATCTTAGAAGAGTATTTGTAGTTTCCACATGACTGATATATGATTATGTCTGTTTGAGACGGTGTGCTTTAAAAATATCAGATAGCAAAAAAATTATGATTGGTGCAATCTATTTGAATTATGCTTCATATTTGTAGTTATTTCTAAAACTCCATAAAAATTACCAGAAAACAAAACTAAACTGAACTAAAAAGGTTGCTTCCTGTTAGCTGATAATTAAAACATCCTGATTTGAAACTAAATATAGCTCTCCCTCTAAATTTGGTAATTTTTTGCTAGACTGAGCTCTCTGCACATGTAAATAGAACAATCTAATCACTCACTTTTATTCAAATCCACAATTTGCATTTACTTATGTTAGAAAATAGAGAATGGCTTTGCTTATTTATGTGATGATTTTTTCTTTACTTTGATTTGTGTCAAGCTATTTTTAGATAAAAATTGGAATTCAATTAAGATGCAGAAAGACAGCATTTAAATTCTACTTTTTATTTGATAATGGAGCTACCCAGTAGTTGTGCAGGACACAAAAGCTGATAAAACAGACTTTGAAAGGAAAGGAAATAATATCTGTAGGTGTGAATTTAATTGTTTCTTTTGTTTCATATTGGTCTTACAAAGTTTTAGAGCTAATAGATCTCAGCCTTTCCAGCCTCACTTACGGTGAGACGGAAGGAGAAAATCTAGTCTTCCTTGGTTTTCCAGCATGCTATGAACTTGTAGTGCTGTCAAGAGCAGTAGCTCTTGAAGAAAAATAATAATAAATAATGAAGTAACATAAGAAAACCTCCCAGAACTTCCAGAAAAAGCCTGCAAATTGTAGGGAAAGGAGCTCTTGGACTTCAGCTAGTTTTTTCTAGTTTTTTCATTAGTCACTTACCTCACATTGCTGGTGTGAGATTAGACCTTTAATACACAAAATTTTCCAATAATTTCTTAAACAGTTTCCTTTTCTAAAAGGAAGTCTATTTCATTTAAAAGCTAAAAACACAATTAAAAACCCCCAAACCAGCTATGATTGCACCCCTAGCAGTCCTCCCATTGCTCCCACTCATTTCACATCTAAACAGAAGTTTCTGCAAGAGGCTCCTTCCAGAACAGGACTCATTCTGCAATCACCATCACAGGTTTTTTGTTGCATGCTCCTCAAACAATTAGCACCACTTCAGCGGCCATTTCATTGCCATCCCCGAGTTTCTCAGGATGTCATTAATCCACCTTCTCCTGATTCTCCCTGCTGGCAACCTTTTCCATATCATATTCAGCTGGAGCTCAGGACTTCCTCCACCTGACTCTGCTGCCACAACAGGTCACAAAAGGACCCCAAGCTCAAAATCTCCCTGGTAATTCAAGTGGTTGCCCTGTAGCTTTCTTATAGGTAAGGGGCTGCAGCGCTGTCTTGGAGAGTCAGAAAAGGATGTGGCTGCAGACCAACCCCTGTCACATCTCCTAAGCAACCACTGAAATAGATGAACAGTCTTTTCAAAACGGCACAATGATAAAGTGATTTGGCAAAACGCGAATATAATTTCCTGTTGACTGTTAAGGCTTCATAAATGATCTTTAGTCACTGAGCACAGTGGATCTGTGTTCTGCAATAAACAGCAAGTATGAAATAACCTCCTTCTCTATTGCAACACAAACCAAGATCACAGATTTCTTGTCCAGTCTGTGTGCACTAAATCAGGAGCTGCTACATAGAAAGGCCTATTTTTCACAGCTTGATGTCCAAAATTTTCTAAGGTTTTTGGGCTTGTATCTTTAAAATTTCTGTATGCACTAATGATTGCTGTAGTTTTTCGGTAGTGGTTTATCCTGAAACCTGAGAGTCTTACAAGAAACCCCCTGACACCAGGAGCTGGGACTTTACAGCAGTTCCTGTGTGACAATAACATTACAATCCAGAAAACCAACATATATTGTGTTTTCTAATAACTCCCTTATCTCCTATGACAAAGGCAATTCCCAATTGACTCAGTTTTATTGGAGGCTTTTGAGTACTCAAATTATCTTCAGTGATATGTTGAAGTGCAACACTGTAGGGTCTTGCATGCTGTATCCTGTAGACCCTGTCTGCTAGGGGTCAGTCTGAAATGCAGATGCATTTCTCTCCTTGATGCATTAATGTCTCCCTTTTACTGATTACCTGTAAAACATGAATTGTAGCACTTGAGTAGTTCCCTGTAGTCTCCATTCATATACAGTTTCTCCATGAGACTGCTCTCCTACAAAGCCCAGGAATCAGTGTTGTGTGCCCATGGCCTCAAAATATTATCATCTACTTATTTTTGTCCCAGCTACATTTTTCGTGACAGCATGCATTGTCTTAAGCTGTTCTTAAATGTTGGTCCCATTTTCAAGTTGGAAATACTTGGTATTGTTATAAAAAGATGCTATATAACTCAAACCATTGGATTTGTCCCAGAATCTCTTAAATTTGCCAGAGAACTGTGTGTATGGGATGATCAATGGACTGAGTGGATGACACTGGCACTGGGGTCGCATGCACTCCTGCCCTCCTCCTCACAAGAGATTTATACCTCTTTTCTTGTGCAGGACTAGCAGATGTCTGCTGTATGGTTTAGGCAGATACTTTTCTAGCTGGTCTTTCTCCATAAAGTTTGCTATCATTCTGGTACTCAGCACCTTTCTTACACAGCTGGAATTTTTTTTTTCCCCAAGAAAACCTCTCTAGTGCTTGTGGGTTTAAAGGAAGACCCAAACCTGATCCAACTGAAGGATGTTCCTGGAATCTCCCCCAGAGATACACATGTCCTTTTCTGGCTAGAGATATTTTGCCTCAGAGGGCCAAAAGAAGCAGCAAAGTTGTAGCTTAAGGTAATGGAACAAATCCATTTTGGATGCAAATCTGTGATTTCCAGGCTCTCATCATTTAGGCTGCTGTGGACTAGGCAGACCTCTCAGTCTTAAAAAAATACTTTCATTCTCTCTTCTCCCTATATGGTTTTTTTTTGTTTGTTTCTTGTTTGTTTGTTTCTCCCCCTCTTTGTTTTTTACTTTGGCTCCATTTGTTTAAAATAGGCAGAAGTAATCTTGCTCTTGCTCTGCACACCAGTAGGGCTGGGGCTGCTTTTTCTCTCCCCTTCCAGTGCTGCTGTAGCAGAGAATGGTGGCCAAACACCACACCAGCACAGAAAAGAACAAAGGCGGGAGGGAGAAGGGCATCTGACCACACCTGTAACCCTATATGTACATGAGCAGCTCCTACTACAGTCGGGGCAGAGATAGCAAAAGCTTTCCAGGAACAACCTGCTGCTAAAATGCGCTCTGGCAGGAATACAGGATTAGGGGTGAGGGAGAACACTGAGCAGATCTTACATTGCTCCTTGCCATCCTGATCTGCTCTCTCTTGGCATTCCCCCCGTGTCTTCTGACACCTCCTCAAAGACAGTGCCTGGGGCAGGGCCACACCGCAGAGCTCTTCGCAAGGGGAAAAAGCCCATGGTGGAGGTTGGAGTGAAGAGGCACAATTGCTTCCCATTCTCAGTACAGTATGTTACAAGGGGCCCATTGCAAAGCTTGGCCGCCTGACAGTTTCATTTGCAAGAGCCTTGGCCCCTTTCCAAGCAATTCTTTCAGGTCTCATTGTTTGGTAGGAAACAAACAAGGGGAACAGCACTGGGTGGGCACACCAGAAGAGGGTCTAAATATAGCAGGGCAGCATTAGGGAGCCAGGCTTCCTAGCCAAAGCTTACTCTAAAGATGACAAACCCGCTCTGCTAGTCTACAGAAAAGACACCAGTTCTGCTGTAGGCACCCCAGTTACACAGGAGAGGGCTCTCTAGATGTCCCAGTCCTCTTGGCCAGCTACAACGATGCTGCACTAGCCATAAAAGTTGAAAGCAGCCTGTTAAGCTGAATAAGTAATTGCAAAGCACAAAGAGAATATAACCAGTTTTAGCCTGAAGTCTTCTGAGTAGTTTCTGCTATAATTTACACACAGTCTAACTTCAGCACGAGTCAGGAAATAATGTGAGCTACAGATTTAGGCAATGAGGTGTCAGAATGAAGGCAAGCCAAGCCCTTTCAACCTGTGATGGAAAGAAGAGAACTTTGTGCCACCTTTGCTTGGAGGTGTTGAGACTCAGTAGGATTCAAACTAAATAATTTTGCTGACAGCACTGCAGAGCTGGTGACATTTCTGAAAGCAAAGGAAAAGAGAAAACAAGTGTGCTAAAGAAGTTTAAAAACATCCTCTTTAACTTGGCATATCCCCACAGAAAATACACCCTGCTAGAACAGCCAGGGCACAGGTAAGGAAATGTTAAAGGAGAAACATGGCTTTTCCTGAGGTAGTATATGAGGGGATTTAATTTTACACATCCTGTGTGAGGGGACACTCAGGCAGAAGGAATCTCCCCACAGAGCTGATTTTCCTGTTCAGTACCTTCAGCATTTGAGAGCACAGTAGAAAGGCAAGTTGTTTTTCCACTTAACCTAGGGGCATGCCTGACCAGGAAGAGATGTGGTGTGAGGAAGGACAGGCAGGAAGAAAAAACATGAAGGAAGAGGAAGAAAAAACATGAAGGAAGAGGGAATATGTTCAGCCTTGCAGGGAAGACAATAGGAGATCATTTGTGCAGACCCACCAGAGCCTTTCCTACAGGGATGTAGCTCAGCAAGCAGAAATAAGAAACAACAAATGTGCCAGAGCCTGCCACATGCAGGAACACCTGGCCTTGCCTGACGCAGCTGCCAGCACTCTCTACCCCTTACAGCTGCCAGCCCTCGTTAGAGGTGTCCGCAAAGAGAACGTGTGGCTTTTGCAAACTTGTATTTCCTCTCTTCCCCATTCCTGCCACCAAATCACACTTTGCCCTGTTAGGGACAGAGAGAAAGCGTGAAGCAGCAGACTGTCCTAGCTGAAGACCACCATCATAGCTGGTGATTCTTCATAGGAACTCATCTTTGTGCTAGATGTTTAGGCACAAGAGAAGGAATCTTAGTTGAAAGCTTGTGCTAAAACAAGATATAAGTCTCTCATACAAAAGATGATTCATGCAAGTCATCAAGAGAAGACCTCAGAATAAAAGAAGTCAGGTTTTAAGCGACTTTTAAAAATAGCACGTAACAGGCTAGCTTTTATCCCTAAAATGGTAAGCGTCCCCTGAGCTATTTGTTGGGGTTTTTATTTCCAACAACAACAACAACAAGATTATTATGAAACAGCCCTTATCTTCTACAGAAAGGGACCAAAATGGATGATTGCTGGAGTGAACCCCTAAACCTACTTCTTTTCCCCCTTCCAGCTTAGTCCTTACAATAGAGATTAATTCTCAGCCCTTAGTCTTGAATCACTATTAAAATAATGCAAGGCTGCTGTTTTTATGCAGTCATGATAACCCACAACTTCCTTCTCCTGTGGCAACATGATTAGAAGAATGGATGATAAGAGAGGTATATCTGAAAGTGGAAATACAGGCAGTAAAGTGGGTATTGGTTTCAGTGTCCTCTGACACTCAGAAATTATGCACCTGGGGTTTTTTACAGAGTGCTACCAATGCTGTTTGGCAGAACTGAGTACAGGAGAGACAAAATGGTTTTTTAAATTTTTATTATAGGCCTCTGGCTCAACAGATTTTTCATTACTGTTAGAGCAGTGTTTAAAGGCTAAAGGGCAGGGGAAAGTGCCGCAAAACCAGTGAGTTGCAAATGTGGAGGAAAAGATTGATACTTGAAACTCTCCTTCTATCTCTTAGGTTGTGGTAGTAAAGCTGCCACATAGTGACAAAGCAAGAGGTTTCTGAATGGATTGCTAGATAGATCTCCTCAGGATTTGCTTCCCCAATTCAGTTTTCTCAGCTCCTAGGGACTCCATCTGTGCTTGAAAATTCTGATTATCTCTTGTATTTACAGACTGTTAAGACATGAGAAGAAATGGCCTTATGGTTAAGACATTCCCCATGTTCACAGGTGTAGTTGATTGGGCTTTTTGCTGTGCTATGGAGTCAAAATGTAGTTTTAAGCAAGTTTTTTAATTTCTGTGGGCATCTTTGGTTAGCTGATCAGGCTGGAAAAAAGCAGCAAAAACATTTCCTGGTTTGGTGGGAATCCTTATGGTTGATATTTGCAGTGAGGCAATGTGTTAAAGGAATCTCCCTCTGTGACACACTACCTTGTTTGTACTCAGCATAAAGTTACCAGCTGTCTCTTCGAAGTTATTAAAAAATTTACTGGCAGGATCCTCTCAAAAAGGCCTGTGTGACTTTGGAATGTCTCCATCGTGGAAGTTTTGTGGTCTTCCTGCCTCACCAAATGGGTCACCCTGCTGGTAAGATGCGAGGAGGAGGTTCAGACCGTGCCTCTGAGATGAAGGAAGCTTTTGCTAGCTGTGTGGCTTGTCTGATAGAGTTCTTTTCTCTGAATGTTTGTTTTACAGTACTGTCATATATTACTGAGCTATCAATAGAGTTTTACACAGGGAGACATAAACCCTTTCTATAATGGTCTTCATGTTGTTTAAATAACAAACAGTTGGAGTCCCCAGTCAAGAATTAGAGATCCTCTGTGCTAGATGCTGGACAAACACAGAAGTAGGTAAATGTCATGGTTCAAACAAGTTTGCGCTCTGAGTTAGCGAATACAGGTATGTTTCTCATTCTGTTTTCCGTATCCAAGACATCTCTGAAAGGACTGTGAACAGTGAGAGAAGGCAATCTGGCTAAAAACATTAGTTGCATGTTTTGTAGTTGTGCTCTGTATGGTCAGTACTGAATTATTGTGTTATATTGGAGTACTTAGAACCATGTAGGTTGGAAAAGACCTTTAGGATCGTTGAGTCCAACTGTTAATCCAGCACTGCCAAGTCCACTACCAAACCTGCCCCTGGTTACACTGTCATGTCATGGGCAGGCACGCAGCAGCAAGGAGACTCTGTAGCATGTGTGGGGTGCCTCCTTCATTTGTTCCTGAGGTGCTGAGATCTGCCAAGGAGCTGACAACACAGTTGCATAGGGCAGAGAGACACACAGAACAAGGTATGTCAGCGTGTAGGTCAAGAGGGTGGAAGGCAAAAAGGGAGGTGGGAGCTGAGGAAACAGGGCTTATGTGGCCAGGAATGGGTGAAATTAGGAACCTAGAATGGTAGGTGCCCTGTGACAAGGATCAACCCCATAGTCTGTGGTCCAAAATGTACTCAGAGAAACAAAAGACTCCACACCAGCCTTCGGCTTCACAATACACTCCAGCTTTGGCCACAGAAATGGGAGTAGACAGGAAACTGCTCTGGAGAGGGGCAGGAGAGGAAAGAGAGTATGCTGAGGGGTGGGGAGGGAGGGTGAACTGGCGTGTCAGAGTCTAACAATGAACCGTCTGTGTCAGGAAAACAGACGTACTCGGCAGGGCTATTTTTAGGGGTTCAGATCTCCCCCTCTCTGAGTCTGCCTCCCCCCTCTTCTGTGCTGAGTGGCGCCTGGCAGATCGGTGGAGATTTAAAGGCCACAGATAGGAAAGAGCTCAAACACAATGAAGGAAATGCAGCAGGGAGGGGAGAGATGGGTGCCCAGAAATAGCCTGAGCAGCACCTCAGCCACGGCCCCCAGCTCTTAGTGGAAGGGTAAGAAATACTTAGACCTAATGGCCAAAGCTCCTTCCTCAGGCTCTCGGAGTGCTCCTGGTGTCACCCATACCTTGTCTGTGAGAACAGAGAGAATGGTAAAGAACTGTAAAGTCATTATCTGTGCTATGTTCATTCACACACGAGGCTGGCTCACCACATCCGTTCTCAAGCTGAAGGGCGGGTGAGGCATGGCAGATCAGCAGTGAAGCGGGGTGGGAAGGTGCCCCACCTTCCTGCGTGAACCTGTGGCCCTCGCTGACAGGGAGGCCTTTGCAACTGACTTAAAATCCTGATCTGTATTTACAGGTTCAAAGGGAAGGAATTAAAGTAATTGTCATGGCTTTCAGACTTCGGCTGTGGCACTGTGGGGCCACTGGCCATCACACTCTACATATGTTGGCAGAGATGAGGAAGGAATTTCTATGGAGAGATAGCTGCTGTGAGAACCCTGGTTTGGCTTGTGTTGCTCCTGTTCTGCATTCACTTTTTTCTTTTCTATTATTCTTTTTAGGAGGGAGAGGATTTCCCCCTTCTTTTGCAGCTGTTTCAACCCTGAATTCTCTGTTGCTTTCTATACTTGCCTGAGAATTTTTCCTCTCCAGTTTTGCCTGAATTTGTCTGTGGATGCTTTCACAGGAGGGACACTGGCTCACTCCTTAGCCCCGCTCACTCAGTCTAGTTCAGAGCCCTGCCTCCTGGGTTGCGCAAATCCAGATTTCGTATTTTTTCCTCTCTGGAGAACATTGCCCCTTTCCCTCAGAAAAATCCCTTGGCTCAGCACTGATTTCAGGCTCTGATATGAAGTGCTTTATTTGTAAAGCCTCCCTTGTTTGGCTCCCGCTCACCTTGCCTGACCTTCTCCTCCTCCTCCTCCTCCTCCTCCTCCTCCTCCTCCTCCTCCTCCTCCTCCTCCTCCTCCTCCTCCTCCTCCTCCTCCTCCTCCTCCTCCTCCTCCTCCTCCTCCTCCTTCTTCTTCCTCTCCTCTTGGCTACAGGCTCCCTGGGCACTCCTGTAGCAACCTCCCCTCTGTCCTCTTGCTGAACCTTATCCTGGCACGGGAAGATCCACGCCTGTAGCCCAGCCTGCCTGCCAAGAGCTCTCCTGGAGCCCCTCATGGTTTCTTTCTCTCACTGCAGCACACACCTCTTTCATCCAGCTTGCCATTCCATTTCCTTTCTCCAGCTCTCTTCCCTCCATGGGAACAAGGAGCTGGACAGCAAACCTACAGCATCTGAAAGAGCTTCTATGAATAAAGTGGGAATAATATTCCCTGTTTTGTTTCTAGCTTCTCTTCCCTGTACTTGTGCTTCAAATACTGTTTTTTCTTGTCATGAGGGTGGCAGTCTCTCTGATTTCCCCATGAGGGTACCATGGTGGTGATGGCTGCTGGTGGGTGCTGCAACCTGGCGCTGGGCACTCAGGGTCCAGGGTCCTGGCTGGGATCAGGGCAGCAGACCACAAACCCCAAATAACCAAAATGAGATGGCAGCACTTAATTTCTGCAGTGTTCATCAGCCAGCAGCACCCACCACCATAGCTTCCAAAGATCACAGAATCACAGAATCACAGAATAATGAGGTTGGAAGAGACCTCTAAGATCATCAAGTCCAACCTATGCCCTAACATCTCAACTAGACTATAGCACCAAGTGCCATGTCCAGTCTTTTTTTAAACACATCCAGAGATGGTGATTCCACCACCTCCCTGGGAAGACAATTCCAGTGCTTTATTATTCTTTCAGTGAAAATTTTTTTCCTAATATCTAACCTATACCTTCCCTGACGTAGCTTGAGACTGTGTCCCCTTGTTCTGTCAGTTGCTGCCCAGTGGATGAGACTGACCCCCACCTGTCCACAGCCTCCCTTCAGGAAGTTGTAGAGAGCAATAAGGTCACCTCTAACCCTCCTCTTCTCCAGGCTAAACAACCCCAGTTCCTTCAAACGTTCCTCGTAGGGCTTGTTTTCCAAGCCCCTCACCAGCCTCGTTGCTCTCCTCTGGACACGCTCAAGCATCTCAATATCCTTCCTAAATTGAGGGGCCCAGAACTGGACACAGTACTCAAGATGTGGCCTCACCAGTGCCGAGTACAGGGGGAGAATGACCTCCCTGCTCCTGCTGGTCACACAATTCCTAATGCAGGCCAGGATGCCGTTGGCCTTCTTGGCCACCAAGGCACATTGCTTGCTCATATCCAATCGGCTGTCAACCAGCACCCCCAGGTCCCTTTCTGCCTGAACACTGTCCAGCCACACCATCCCCAGCCTGTAACGCTGTAGGGGATTTTTGTGGCCAAAATGCAGAACTCGGCACTTAGACTTATTAAACTTCATACTGTTGGACTCTGCCCATCCATCCAACCGATCTAAGTCTCTCTGCAGAGCCCTCCTTCCTTCCAATAGATGGCACCAAGAAATGGTGCTTCCAGCTGAAAACGCCTGCTGGCCTGTCATAAACACCACGGGGTGAGGGTGATGTGCTGACCCAGCAGTGCTGCTGAGTGCCCATGCTCTGGGACTGTGAGCCTTGGAGCTGGGGTGTACAAGGAAGGGGAGGGGGTCCATGCTGCACAGGGTTCTGGGGCCAGAACTTCCTCACCAGTGGCATGAAAAAGCTTTATTCATGCAGGAGGTGATTTTATTTATTGAATTTGTTTATTTATTTTATTTTACAATTAAGGCATCCACTTCTGAAGACATTCTGTTTGGTTTGACTTGCAAGAGAGGAGTAGAGAAACCATATCTAAGATGAGGGAGGGCAATGGGGATGAGGCAGGAGTGTGATGTATGGGGTCACCAGACAAAAGTACTGGTGGATACAGACCCTGTTAGAGATGTGACCTCCATCTGATGTAGAGCAGTGAGGAGACCAACATAGTGAGATTAAACATCTTGTTTAGCTGAGGAAGGGAGGAAGGGAGGAAGGGAGGGGTCTGCAGAGGGGAGTTCAGGGCTTCAAAGAACTTGGTCTGGTTACTTGCCACGGTGAACTCGTTCTCTCACCGCTGGTCCTGTGTGGGGACTCTGCCATGTGGGAAAGGGCTGTTGAGTGCAGCAGGACATGCCTCCTCCCAGAGGGGGCTAGGACAGCGCTTCATCTTCCAGCCACCCAGACAGTGGGAGGAAGGGCTGGCAGGGCACGCAGGTCTGAGCGTCCTGATGTCTGCGCGGGCTGTGTGAAGCGCGGCCCTTGGCAGGCAGGCAGGATGCGCCGTGGCACGCGATGGCTTTGGCGGCACGCCGGTGCAGGGAGGGATCCCAAGCTCTGACTCAACATCAAGGTGCTGTGAGAAGCTCAGAATAAATGCAAGGAAGTTCTAAGTGTTTCATGAGGACTGAGGGTTCCTGAGAACAACCACTGGTCTGGAGGTGAGAGCTAAGGCTCCTCCTTAGCCTGCGAGTGGGAGCAGAAGGCAGGGAGGTGACAGGCCACACATCTCTATGACACATTCTGCAAATCACTTTCCCCTCAACCTGTCAGGCATCAAGCTGTAAAATGGGGATAATTATGATAATTGCAGTGATAAACTGCACAATTGGAGCTATAATTGTGCAAGGTCCCTCAGCAGGTCCCTTAGTGTTTTTTATATGTATGAAGTGTAACATCCAACACTTCTAAAGGAAAAAAAAGTCACCATACCAACAGAACCTGAATTGATTTTGGCAGTGGTCAGATCTCAGACAGAGGTTTGATTTCTCTGAAAAATTACTCTCGAGTGAGTGAGGTGGTGAGTTTGCAGAGGGGTTCCTCTGCTGTGTGAGAGTGCAGAACTGAGGCTTTTGAAGGAAGGTGGGTTAAAAGTGTCCTTTGCCCTGTTTCCTGGCCAGTTTTCCTCCAAACCAAAACTACTTTCCTTGTCTTTGGCCTGATTTTTAGTGATAAACTGTAATACCTTGTTTGTTTGTTAATTTTTTAACCCACACCCATACAGCTACATTTGGCACAGAGTAAGAGGGGTCAGTGAAGCCTTAGGAGAGTTAATTTTGCCTCCCTGGGTATGCTGGTGAGCATACCCAGTCCTGAAGAGAAATCTGAATTTCTGGGATAAAATATGAAGTAAGTGCAAGGAACTGCTCTAATGAGCTGGCACATGTGTGTATTGAAAACTGGACCAGAAAAGCGTTTGTGGGGTGAAGGGGGCGATGACACAGACAAGGCTCAGGGCCTGAAGGCAGACCTGTCCCATTTCCCTTCTTGCTGTACTGAGTCATTTCAGCTCCTTATCCCTTTGTTGGTCAGGGGGAGCCTTTTTTGGGAGCTGACTCGAAAGTATGTGAACTCGGATGCCCGGACAGCATCTGTTTCTGCTTGCCGGGGAGGAGGGAGCTGCAGGTTTCCCTCCTTCCCCCTCTCTTTGATTCCCCCACTCCCGGTCCCCTTCTTGCACTTCAGCAGCTCCAGCCCGCACTCTGCAGAGGAAGGCAGATCCTGCAGTGACAGAGTCATGTTGGAGGGCAGGAAGGCGCCTCGCAGCGAAGGACGGGGCGAGCAGAGGCAGCGATTTACAGGAGAGGCTGCCGGTCCCTCCGCTCCCGGCCGGAGCCCGCTGGGCGCCGGGCGAGCCGCGGGCTGGTAGAGCAGCGATCTGCTGCCCGGCACTCCGCTATCTGCCGAGCCCGGGGCAAATCCTCCCTCTTCCTGCCCCATCCCCAGCCCTGCTGCCCCAGCTCCTCTCCCCGCCTTCCCTCGCCTCTCGCTCGCACACGCACACACACGCACTTTACTGCCAAAAAGCGTCCTCCGCCCCCCTCCTCAGCTAACTTCCTTTCAGCTTTTTTTTTTTTTTTTTTTTTTTTTTTTTTTTTTTTTTTTTTTGAGCTGGATTATCCTAGGATTTGTAAAACGGGGGAAAGGAGAGAGCGACTGAGCGGGAGTCAGGACAGGAAGCTGGTTTCTCATTCCTCCAACTGTCCAAAGCAGGAGGAGGGGAAGGGGGGGAGCCAAAGAGGAGCCTTGTGCAGAGACTCTTCCCCAGTCCCTTTTCATTAGTCCGTTTGAACTTCCAGTCTCCTCCGAAAGCCAAGAGGAGGACGACCAGACTGGGACGCCTTCTGCTGGAAGTGGCGACAGCGCGACTGACGAAGCCCAGAAGGTGGCCGTGGAGGGCCCCGGGATTGCGCTGAGGGAAAAGCCGTCCCCCCACCATCTCCTGCCCCCAACTTGCCAGCTCTGATGCGGACATCCATCCACCACCCACTTGCCTCTGATGAGAACCCTTCTGGGCTCAGGCTATGATCGCTGCTGCTGCGGGCTGTGGAGCCTCCTCTCGCCCTGACCTTCTTCTGCCACAGGAGCAGCCCAACATCTGGTGGGGATTAATGTTTACTTCTCTGGCTGGACGCTGTACGGGACCCCCGATGTTGCTCCCTGGGAGCGGGACACGGGCGGTGGTCTGAGGAGAAGAGCAAGAATTTTGTCGCCCAGCGTGAGGCCGGGGGGAGGGGGGCAAGGCAGGAGGGGGGTGAACCTCTTTTGGGACTAACCTCATGAAGAACAAGGGAGCCAAACAGAAACTCAAGAGGAAGGGAGCCGCGAGCGCGTTCGGCTGCGACCTGACGGAGTACCTCGAGAGCTCTGGGCAGGATGGTAAATGCTTCTTTATTCTCCCTCTGGTTGCAGAAAAGCCAAGCGCGTGTCCCCCTGTTCTTCCTGGCAGGACTGCAAACCAGACCTTCCCAAAAGCTAAGGGTTAGACAACCTGGAGCTGATTTATCCCCGGGAAGTGGAGTCACTGCCCCGTTACTCACAATGAATGAAGGATCGGGAGGTTGCTTTGGTGATGCATCTGCATGACCCTTGCATGAGTAGTGCTCTGTGTGTGTGGAAAGGACTGGGCTGGGGTTCTCAGGCTGCCTAAGTGTGTACAAAGACAGCCCGACAGCAGTCGTGATGCCCTCTCCCATCTGCCTGGCAGTGGAAAGGAGTAACAGGCTTTTAGGGAGTCAGGTTTGGAAACCTGAACTGTGCTAAGTATTGCCTCCTCCAGGATTTCAAAATCCACCTTAAGTCCATGAGACTAGAATTTTGGAGGACTGTAGGGAGGAACTGGACTCCAGTACAGTTCCCATGTTGTCCTTGGACTGTTGGATGGAGACAGGACAGAGACTGGGTTATGGGGTGGAGTACAGTGTGTGGTGTAGGAGACATCTGAGCTAACACATTCACCATCCTGCACGTTGGCTTTCACTCCTTCTCCTCTTGACCTTCATTCTCCCAGCTCAGAGAAGAGGTAACTCCAATAAAATATAGAGATCCTGAGTTTGAAATGGTCAGTCCTTGATGAGGGAAGGAGCAGTATGTTTTTTCTTAAAGTGGGTTGGATGACAAGAGAAGTGGTTGTGAGTTTGGCCAGCAGAAGGACCTGCCGTTTAGCAAGAGGAAAAAAAGAAATACATGCCTGTTACCATCCATGATGTTAGCATTATGATCCAAATTTAGCATTATGTTCCAGTTTGAATTGACCAATTTTACCAATGTCAGGTTATTTCAAGGAAAAAAAAGGCTTCTAGCAGCAATGTCAGCTTTGTACAGGGAGAGCTGTACAATCAGGTCTTTCATTTGCTGATGAGCATGGCTGATGAAGTGCGGTGTGGAACCGCACTGGCAGAGGGATGGGCTACATAACAGGAGTACTTTCCGCTGCACAGTGAAGAGGGCAGTAAATGTATCACTGACATGAAATGTTACATATGTGCATTTGTTTAGGTATGGGGGAAAACCAGCCATTCAATTGCATTGTGGGTTGTCTGCAACAGGTACTGGATCTTTCAACTTACATAGCTCTTAACAGCAACTGAATTAAGTGTCAAAAATTAACAGACTTAATGAGCTGATGTCCCTTTGCCAGTGTGAGGTGCAGACAGATAAATTCCATCCAGTGCTACCATGGACCTCTGTGGTGGAGGAACTCTTTACAGGTGTTTACAGGAGCACTGGAAAACAACACAGGGAAGGTGGGCGCAGGCAGTATATTCACTTGAAACAGCAAGGGAAATGTTAAAGGCAAAATTATACTTACTGCAGTTGAAATTAAGCCAGACGAGTAAAATCTTTTACCAAAAATCCCATTGGATTTTGTAAAATGATTAAAAAAATTTTTAATAGTCTTTTGAGAACAAGAGGGAAGGACATTTTCTCAAATCTCATTTGTGGCATGGTTCACAGTTCCAATGTACTTATCTCTCCATGCTGAGGAGCAGTGGGGAGAATAGGAAGTTCCTTTCCTTTATGCTGTGCTGCTGTTTGTTCAGTAGCACATCCCATTGCCCAGTGCTGTGGGATCCAGAAATTAAAGACTCAGTTGTTGTAGGTTTATTGGTAAGGGTGTAAGTTGGATTGGAAGCTCCAATTCATCAGGACAAGGGAAAAAGAAATTAAAGTATTAGAGATATTAATTTTGTTGGTAGTAGGACTCTCAGGATAAATAGGAATGACCAAGAATGCTGAAGTGATGTCTTGGGGAAAAAAGGAAGGTTGAGATGCCACCAGGACATCATGAACTTGCAACCAAATTAGAAGAGCATTCAGGGTATGAGAGATGGTTGATTGGGGGAGAGTTGAGTTGTCCTGCTAAGAATTATTTCCAGTGACAAGTCAGTGCTCCTGTAAGCAGCAGGTTTTATAGGGGCATGAATCTGTAGCTTTCTCTCTGCTTTGTTTTCTTCTCAGTGCTGTGTGTTTAACTGGTGGGATGCAGTCTCAGGTTGTTCCCTACTAGGAAGCAATGAAGTTCTAAGACTGTTTCTGGTATCTGAGAGTGGTGAGGAGCAGGAGAGCTCTTTGGCTGCTGTCCAGCAAACATTTTATTGTGGGCCTTTCTGAAAGCAGAAAACACACCCAGAAGGGTTAACTAGAAAAGAAGATGCTGTGGGCCCGGCAGGACGTGAGTCATATTGGTTGTGCTTTCCGTGCTCAGGTTTGCTTTATGCCATGCTGCAGTGCCACTGTGTGCAACTGGAGCTGCACAGGCAAGGAGAAGCCGAGACCTGCTTTGCTGGTGCTCACCAAGGGAGCACAGGGATGGCCAAGGCTAGTGAAGACGATTCAATTTGGAATTTCCCCCTCTGGGTTAGTACATGACCTTTACAGTTAGAGGGTGCTGCACTACTTGTGCGATGCTTTGTGGAGGAGAGGCACAACCTAAGTCCCTACATGCTTGTGGTTGTTGACGAGCAGCTTGTGCTTTCTGTAAGGACCTTAGTCCCTGTGTTGTTGCCAAATTCCAGTGGAGAGAATTATATTCTGCTAAAGGTATCAGCATTTCCTCTCTTCCCATGTAACTCTTTAATGACTTGCTATATTTCTTTTCAGAGACGGCCAAAGATCCTGCTGTCTCCCTTACCAGATCCATGTACCTAAGCCTCTGTTAGAAAGAACTTTATGATAATACAATAAAAGCTGCAGCAGAACTACAAAGTATTTTAAAATGATCAAATAGGAAGACTTTAGCAGGTACAGTGAAGCAGCTCAGGAGCCAAAAACATGATACAAAGCTTTTAGCCCTAAGTTGATTCTTTCAGATCTGACATAGGTCAGTGGTGATGGGCAGATATGGATGTCTGGTGGCTGGTTAGACACTCAGATGTGTTGAATTTACCGTGTTTCAAGTCAGTTCCTGTCAGTACCACGTTTGACCCTACTTGGCCTTTTCCTGCTGGCAGTCTCTGCACAGACACTGGTCACACTTCTTATGGGGGCAGACTGCTATCAGTGCACACAAGCATTTTAAATCATGACTCAGGCCACAAAAACCACAACACAAAATCTCTGCTGGGTTCTTTGTCCGCTCTCCATTTTTCCAAAACTTCAGTGTGCATTTGGGTTATGTTTTCAAGTCTTTCTTTGGTAAGAGAGCTAGAAACTTGGGGAAAAATAAACTTCTCTTCCTTCTCACCATAATTATCAAACAATGGCTTAAATAGCAGTGTGTATGAGGACAATCTCACATCAGACATAAAGGAATGATGGCAATACCAATGAGGAAAAGTTGTCTAATTTTACGTGGTCCCTCCTATGTCACTTCCAGCACTGAATCCACACTTGAAGGCAAGAGATCTTTTGGAATATAAAAGCTTCACTAGAAAGCAGTGTCCATGCCCAGACTTTGGACATGGATAGGCGTCCATGCAGAAGGAAGTGAGTACTAATGCCCTCTACTAAAACTTTTTACTGTGCCAAACTTTATTGAAATATATCAGTGTAATGGGGCTAACAGATAATAGTCTTGAAGGATTAACATTAGTCATATTTTGCCTCTTGATAACCAGCTTGGTTTCCAGAGGAGAAAAATGCATTGTGCCTCAGCTGAAGTCAGTAGGAGTTGCACATCAGGCTCTCAGTTACTGTAATAACAACAGTGTAATTTTCTGGTGACGAATGGGCCCGCAGAGAAGACAAGACACAAGTTTGTGCACCATCTTTGGCTGGGGCAGGACACTCTGAACTGCTTAAGAAAACAGTCACAAGGAACAGTCTTGCTTCTGGTTATATCACGGAAGTATTGTAAGAGGAGGCTGTTGTAAGAGTCAAAGCTGTTAAAGTGAGAGGAATTAAATCAAAAGGAATTTTAATATTCCTAGTGCTTCTAACGGTGGGAAATTCAAGCTGGAATTTCAGGTATACAGCCAGGTGAAACTTCCAGTCTTTAAAAATGGAAATGCACACAGCATCTACAAGAATTGGAGTGTGATGGTAAAAGATAATCCAGTCTTTTGTATAGGAACCCCTACTGATCCAGATCTACCTTTGCTTCATATGCTTAGAGCCAGGTAGAACTTGGAAAAAGTTTGGAATGTTTTCTGTGTTTTTTTTTTTTTTTTTTGGTATGCTGGTGTCTAGATGTTGGGCTAAGGAGGTGCTACCAGGTGTGCATAAAGCCAAATCTCAGACTTGATGCCCTTGTTCTTATAGTGCGGGTCAGCTCTGTGTGTCTGAGATTCCTCTATTTGCTGGAGAGTTAAATTCTTCTGTTGTTGTACCCCTCTGTGGTTTCTTCCATCTGTTTCCTGCCTGATGTTGTCTGGTTGGGATGCAATGAGCTCAGCTTTTCCCCTCAACCCCCTCCCACACTCCCCACAGCTCCCTCAATGGCTCTCACTCTGAGCCTGTAGCACCCAAACCCCTTCCTACCTATTCATCTAATGCAGCTTATTGGCTTTGTTTGTAACTTGCTGTAGAAAAAGGGGTACTTCATTTGAGAAGTTTTGAAGCCACCAACTCCCTTGTACACAGGGAGACATGTGAGGAAGCCCTTACAAGTCCCTTGATTGTAGTATGGGAAAGGAGACAACAACATGGCTAGCCCATATGACACTCTTCTGTGCTGTGTGGCTGTGCAGTGGCTGCTTCTCCCTGGTCACAACTGCATTTGAATGAAAGAAAAAAGCAAAGTTTTCATTTTGTATTAGTGGCCTCAAAAGGCTGGTGGCTCTGGCCAGCCCTGGCTCCACAAGCAGGTTCTTAAATGCATCTGGGAGCGGCAGTAGGCAAAGACTTTGCTGTAGCATAGGCAAGCAGTGCAGAGGGAAAGCAGTAACAATAATTCAGCAGTACTGTGCTGGGTACAAAGGAAAGGTGGGCTTGGATACTGCTGGCTTGTTTTGGTACAGTCCCTTAAGCACACTGTCCTCTGCAACAGTGATTTTGTCATCATGCTTTTCACTGTGAAGCTGCCTTGTCCATATGTGACTGGATAAGGAGACCTGTCACTCAGGAAAAAAATTCTTGCTTCAAGAGCAGACTCCCTTTTGAGTCAATTATTAAACCTGCTACACAGATGTGAAACAGCTTTTCTGGGCCCTGTGGCTTTCTTTCTTCACCCTTGCATGTCTTTTGGAGTAGGAGCATGCTGGGATGAGCATGAGGGTGCATGCAAGTCCATAGCACAAGTAAGTGTGTGCCACACAAGGCTGCATTTGTGTTCACTTAGGACATTTTTTTAAGCTGCCTTTCCTGTAGTGATGTTTCAAAGTGAGGGCATGCCCATACTTTTGGGTAGGTGCTTTTGGTTAGTGATGCATGCAACAAGTCCTGGGAAAACTGCAGAAGAATCAAAGAAGGCAAAGTGGAGGAAAAAGACAAAGCTTTTATTTATTTGTTTTTAAAGTCCCCTTGGAAAAATGAAAATGCCACACGCTCATTTAATCTGCTGGAGAAGAATGAAGAGCTGCATTCATCCCACTCTCAAAATTAGAAACTGTGGCACTGGGGATTTCTGTCTCGAGAACTGATGAAGCTGAAAAGAAACCTTTTTGTGGAGCCAAATTACCTTTAATCTAGATCTTTCCTGACCTACCTTACTCTGTGGCTATGCAAACACTTGTCTCCATTCAAGGAAGGAAGCGGCAGGGGCTGGGAGGAGAACAGGACAAGAATGGCCTCTTGGGCTGGCTCAGAAATGCTTTAGTCCTCTTTTTTTTTGTGTGTGTGGTGTGCTGCTGGGGTCTGGTCTGCATTTTCACACTGCTGATATGCTGGGAAGCCACATGGCCTGCACTCTGTGGGGTCTGTTCCTAGCTCTAGTCATGCAGGCTGTGTGGATATTTAAGGCTGCATCCCCTCATCGTTGTGACAGGAGCAGAAGGGACAGTTGAACTCTGAAGTTTTGGGGGAAAAGAAGTGGGATTGTGTTACTGTACAGTGGAGGAGAGCTGTGGCAGTGGGGTCTGAGAGCTGAGTACATGTATTTGCAGTTGGAGGAGCTAGGCTGGGCCTTGGGAGGAAGACAGCTCCTTGGCCTTTCAGTGTCTGCCAAAGCATGTCTGGTGGACAAGAGATGAGCAGCTTTGCTGCCAAAATGGATACTGTGGAGGAAATTATTAATAATGCAAATTGTTGCATTTTCTTCACCCTTTGTCACAAGTGGTGCATCACATTTTGAGTCCCAGATACCAGCCTCTATGGCAACAAGTGAGAGTAAAAAGACACTGGGAACAACGGGAACAGAAGCCATCTGTTTGCTTCTGTTACTTTGCTGTTCCTTCTTGTTTTGGATTATGTTTGTGTTACTTCCTCAATCTGTTTCTGGTTCCTGGGACCTGGATTTTTGTGTCTCTGTGGCACAGTGTTACTGTTGTTTAACATTCATTTTGCAAGCTCAGCTCCTTGTTCTGTATTGACTTTCCATTGCTAGCACTGTGTGATTAGCAGAGAACTCTTGCATGTTGCCTCCTGCTTTACATTTCCCTTACTGAGCACTGCAGGAGGCAGATGTGTGGTTTGCATGCACTGAGCCCCACTTTGATCCTGCCTTCTCCCCCACCCCCTGCAAACAGCATGAATCACATCTTGCCTGCAGGTTTTAGATTAGGACACATATTTTGATTTAGCAAATGTTTTCTCTTTGTTGGTAGAAGCTGATTTCATCTGAACTTGGAAACCAAGGAGTAGGGACTCCACTGCTTGTGGTGTCACAGCTCTCAAAGATTCAGGGAAACAGCTGTAGTGGATGAAACACTGGCAGTGCAGGGGTGGATGTACAAGACAGGCTGATCTAGCAAGTGATGAGCAAGTCTGGGAGGTCTCCATAGGTCAGGAGTGCTTGGGTCCCAACCTTTGGTGTAGGCCTGGTTCTAGTTTGGAGAGCTCAGAAAGCATGCATCTGTAACTTGGGCTTGGCATAGATGACGCAGTTGTACAGCAGCAACATTTGCTGGCAGTCAGAGTTGTGCCAAAAATGTATGTTCCAGTGTTTCTCCTTTAACGGTAATAAGGGAAATGAAAACAGCCTGTCAGTAATGGTATAACCAGCCCTGGTCCGAAGGGCTGGGGTGGGGTGGCTGTCAGATTGACTGCCCACATCATGGCTTGGACTGGATCTCTGTCTGGAGGGTGATTAAAGGATGGAGAGCTACCAGCATCTGCCTCCAGTCCAGCACCACCAACAGGGTGCCAGATACACTTAGAGCTCTGACATGGAAACCTACAGATATCTTATTGAAATGCAAAGGCTGCTAAATAGCTGCACTGCTGGTTATTTCAAGGGCAACTACTGTTCCTAGCCTCCTACTAGTGGCTCCTTTCCATACATTCCCAGAGCCTCAAGCCGCAGCTGTCCTTTGCTCGCGTGCCAGAGCCTTCAGCTTCTCTGCTGATAACTTCAGTTAATGTGTTTTGCATTGTCAACAACAACATAAAACCCAAAACAAACAAACCGAACAAAACCCCCCCAAAAAACCCCAAAAAATCCAGAACAACAACAACAACAACAACAAATCTGCAGTATGTTTACAATGCACACAGAGAACAGTATAACATAAATTGAATTTTTTGTTAAATGAAATTACATTGTGCAACTGTGCTGACTGTATTGTTATAACTTTCATACTTAATTCAATAATGTAGACTCTGTTTTCTACATTTATCTGAAACCACAAGCAGGCTTTCTGATCTTTTGCACCAGTGTGATTGCAGATATGAAAGTACTTAAGACCTACCTTTTTGTCAGATGTTGGGCCTTTGCATACAATGAAGTTAGAGACACCAGTACTAACCTTCACCCTCACTCAAGTGCCAGATCACTGTGTGTGAGAGCAAGGAATTCAGTGCCTAACACTACAAATCTTGTGGCACATCAGTGCACAGGGGAGTGCCAGTCCTCTTCTGTTCCACCCCTCCTGCCTTGAACAGGACCCTGCAGCTGGATTAGATTCCCCATTTTCACCCAGGTTGGGGCCCTTTTGATTTTAACAGTGCACCAAAAGGGGAAGAGCAAAGCTCATGCTTTTTGCAGTTGCCTTCTGTTCCTCCACCTCAGTTGCTGTGTTCCCATTTGGGATTAGCTGCCTGGCCTAGGCTCAAACTATCCTTCTTCCATCCTGGTGTCACCAGCTGATGGCGTGTGTGACAGACTCAGTTCCAGGCAGTGTCAGGATGGCTGGATGGCTGCCTTGACTTAGGTGAGTTAATGTCCATGTAGGAAGAGTTATCTTAGCTGCAGCAGAAAATGTTTCAGAGTCCCAGAATTACTGAGCAGGGACTTCTTGAGATTAACTAGACCAAACCTTCTGCTCAAGCAGGGTCAGCTTGAGCCAGTTGCCCAGAACTGTGTCCAGTTGAATTTTGAATATCTCCACAGAATTTTGAATATAACTTCTGTGAGCAAGCTGATCCAGCCTCAGACTACCATCAAAGTAAAAAAGTATTGTGTTAAGATGGAGTCTCCTGTTTTTTTGATTTGTGTGTCGTGTAGGCACAACTGAGAATAGACTTGCTTCCTTTTCTTCATTCCCTTCCAGCAGGTCTTCATTCACAATGATAGATCCTTCCTGGCTGAACAATCCTGGCCTCTCCTCATGTGAGAGATGCTCCAGTCCCTTGGTCATATCAGTGGCCCTGAGCTGAGCTTGCCCCAATAAGTCCTTCTTGTACTGTGGAGCCCAGAGCTGGACACAGGACTCCAGCTGTGGGCTCATCAGTGCTGAGCAGAGGGGAGGGATCACCTCCCTCAACCTGCTGGCAACTCTGATGTTCTTAGTAATCTAGACAGTTACTAGCAGAGATTTTCCTTGGTATTTCAGTTTTTGCTGGCAATTCAGTCAATAAGTAATGTTCAATCAGGACATTGTAAAGGATCCTTTCTGCCTTGCTTAATGCTCTTTCTGGCCTGGTTAATACTCAGAAGGAACTGTCTTTACATAAAGAGCACCAGTTCTTTAATTGTTTTGGAATTTTGCTGCTGCTCAGCCCAAATAAATTAATTTATATAATACACTGCTATACTGCATCTTCTGAAAGCCGTGCAGGGCCTTGGCTTAATAGAAAGCCTACAAAAAATGCTTTGAAGTAGCACACCTTTATCAGGTGGTGTTTGTAAGAGGTCCCCCTCTCGTCCCCCAAAGCCACGGTGCACAGAACCAGGGCATTGTGGCCGAGCTCCTTTCTGCCAAAGCATGTCCAGCAGACTGGAGAGTGAGAAACTTTGCTGCCAAAATGGATACTGTGGGGGAAATTATTAATAATGCAAATCTTCCTTTTTCTCCACCCACTCTCACAAGTGGAGCATCACATTTTGAGTCCCAGATGCCAGCCTCTATGGCAACAAGGGAGAGCAGAAAGGCGCTGGGAACAAGGGGAGCAGAAGCTGTGTTACATCTTCAGCACGGGGATCGAGCAAGGGGAGGGGAAACTCACATCCCTTTGCAGGATTCTCAGCTGTGTCTGCTGCCCTTAGAAATATGCCCTGAGCAGCTGACTTGGGTTCACAGCAATTTATCTCCAGCTCCTCACTGCCCTCTTCTACACTCAGGGCTCAGCTAGCTAAATGCCTTTGGAAATGCTATTATCTCCTGTGCTCTCTGGGGCCAGGAGCAGCGTGGAGATTGTTCATCTGGAACAGGAGGCTTTGTTTAGTTCTATAAAGTACAGAAGAGTTAAGAAAAGAACAAAAAACAAATGCCAAACCAAATGCAAAACTCACTTTAAATCTCACACCCTTTATTTGCTCTTGCCAATCTGGGAACGTGCATGTATTTTATTTTGTCATGTCATTAGATACTGTCACATGAGGAAATGGTTAGAGGAGATATATCTCCATCTCTGGATTAGGGATTGAACATCCACATGGCCAGGAGACTTTCCTGATATAACTAAGAGCATCAGACAGGACACGGGTCAGTTTCTCCAATACAAACTTCACTTAAGGGATGCCCCGGCTGGTTTTCACTAAACACAGCAGCATCAATACTGCCTTTTTACCCGAAAGATGCTGAACATGTTCACATGTTCAGCATCTTTCAGGAGGCAAGCTGAGAATCCAGGCTGGATCTGTGCCTGAACTCACCATCTATATTCACTGGCTCATCAAAAAATGCTGATTTAGCAGACAGAACACTGGGAGGGGTGTGTGTGTGTGTGTGTCTGTGTGTGTGTTTATCTGCAGCTGAATATTTCAGTTAGGATATTTTTGATACATTGGCATTCTGCATTTACCATCTCAGCAGTGAATGTGTCTGTCAGTCCTGTTGCAGACAGGCAGCTTGGCAGCACAGCAGAGCCATCCGGCATGTGGGAAACCCTTTGCTGCACATGCAACTGGTGCTGGTTTTTCTATCCCACTCCCACTGTGGTGCTGCTGCCAGTGGTGGCAGTCACACCTCAGCAGGTTCAGAGGTGTGATCAGGCAGGGTGAGCTTCCTTCTTGAGCCTTTGCATCTGTGCTGCAATTTGTGTGAAATAAATAAGCTGTCAGTGGGACTGAATTGTTTACTTTCTTTGTGCAAAATCAGAGAGGGAAGCAGCTTCACCATTTTGCTCTTTCTGTTTTTATCTTCTCAGTATGCTCCAATTGGTAGTGCATTTTCCTTACATTGTTCTGGTCAGGTAATTTCAGATACATGAGAGGCTAAATGAGAACAAACTCTCTTGTGAGATTTATTGCATCTTCTGCTTCTAATCAAACCAGAAAAATAGAGCAACAGACTTCCTTCTGTAATCCTGTTCTCTCCATTCCAGTCCCAACTGGAAACCAGAAGTACAACAAGGAGGAATGCAGCAAAAAAAAAAAAGTGAAAACAAATGTCCTGGAATCTCTAAGAAGAGCATGGGGTTTGGCCTGAGGTGATAGCTCAGGGGTGCAGAGGGTGCGTGGAGGATTCTCCCTTCTCTCAGGTGTTTTCAGTTCCCTCTACTTAGCTGTTTTTTTTACCTCCCCCTTGTGCTACCCTCCCCGTCTCCCTCCATTCTGATAACTTTATTGCCAGGATGGCAGTATGCACACGTTGCCAAAGTCAATACATCAAGCTCTGTGCCCAAGGCAGGCTTAGGAGCAGTAAATGAGAAGAGCTGGTCTTGATCCATTGAGTCCATTGAGTCCATCATTCTTCCCTCCTGGCTCAATAGTGACTTACATACTGCTGCCTAAGGTTTGCTGTGTAAAGCCACAAACAAGGGCTGAGACAGGAAATTCAGTTCTGTATCCCAGTAACTTCAGTTTGGGGTCACCCTCCAGACTTGCCAGAACCTAGATAAGGAATGGAATCCCCTGCAGCCCTGTCTGTAGATCAGGTGGATATAGGTGGCCCAGTGCCTGCTGTCCTCCTCAGGGTGGCAGGCAGAACGCAGAGGTAGAGGCAGCCCTCCATCACTGCTCACAAACCTGCTTGAGGCGGGGAGGAGCCGATGTGACAAACACAAAGGAGGGCTAGGAGTCCTAATTAGTCCTAATTTCTATCCTGCTAAAACACCCATCTGTCACTCTGCTGCAATAATGAGATTTGAGAAGATTAACTGGATACTACTGAGGCCCCTCAGCATGGCAGCTCAGTAAGTGCGCCGCTGCTCAGCTCTGAGCCACGCTTGCAGCAATTACACCCCAAGCAGGTTTTTATGTCTGGTTAGTGCTTGCATGGGAGTGGCCCAAAAAAATCTGCTACAGGAATGGGGTGGGTCATTCAGAAGATGGCAAGTGTAGTATCAGCTCTGTCAAGTTGCTGTCTTGGCATCATTTGGGGAAATGTTGCCATTTGGGCACATGGTAAAACAAGGACCCCAATATTTGAAAAAAACCCCTGGTTTATCTTTTTCTTTCCTAGAGGACAGGGTCTCTTTTACAAATGCACATGCTGTGCTGTGTCTTTTCCTTTGCAGAAGCAATTTCTGCTGGAGCTAGGATTTGTTTTTTTATCCAGTGTCCTAAACTGTCACGTAGTGCTGCTCTGCTTGGCTCAACAGCTGCCACCTCCCAGCCTAGAGGTGGGTGGAGTGAGTCTTGTTTTTGCAGTTTGTGAAATATTTCAGGATGTAAGGCACTCATTAAATTATTGATGTTAGCTGTTGGGCATTAAACAGATGTGAACTGCAGCTCTGGATCCTAAGGGCTTCAGAGGCTTATCCCTGCTCTAATGATGGTTTGGGATTTTTCATGCATCTCTTACTACAGATTTGAACTCACTGCAGGATGGTGCAAGGATTTAGCAGATGGACAAAGGGTGACTGCAAGGCTTTTCTTTGCAGCATTATATACCTGTGAAGCAAATCTAATTGAGCTTTGGCAAAAAAAGGGGAAAGACACGTGCATGTTTTCTTTGGGAGAATGGGAAAAATTAGAAAAATGTGTTCCTGCCTCTTGACAGAACATGTTTGCAGGGTATGAAAAGATTTTGAATAGTTGTGATTCAAGGAACACTGCAGGTGCACCTGACATCAATTCTTGTGCTTAAGGAAAGATATTGTAGCTTGTAATGTGCCTTATTCTTATCCCTTTCTCCAGTCCTGCCTCCTTGAAAAGTGGCTGGCAGCAACAGCGCTGCCGACTTTACCTCGTGGTGATGGCAGGGTGGAGTCTGGGACTTTGAATGAAGCCCTGTCTGTGCAGAAACTTCAGCTCTTTGGCTGGGCTGTGGTGGTGGAAAACAGCGCCTTGGCTGATGTGGGACAAGGAAGGGAAGGTAACAAACGTGGCACCACGAGCTGTTGAGATCTCTGGGCAGCTTTGACGGCTGCTTGCTGGTTCCCAAGGAACTGACTGCAAACAGAACTCCATGTATGGCAGGAAAATCCTCCTAGGTGTGACAGGGTCCTGTGTTTTTGTTTGAATGGGAAGCATTCAACAGGCTTCTCCCTTCACCTCTGCTTTCCCACCCATTCTCCCCTCTCTGCTTCGGGGGCACAAAACCCTCCTGTTTGTTATGGGGCAGAAGAAGGGTGAGGGCCATCCCTGACCCTCTCCTCCCCTCTGCAGTTTGCATGGTAATTAGCTCGTCCCTACCAGACAAGCCTACAGCCCAACAGAGCGACAATTCAGATGCTGAACAATGTCCAATTATCCTAGCCCTGGGAGCAAGAGGCCACTCCCTGACACGTGGGCTCCATGTCCCTGGCCAGATGGCTCCTCAGACTCCCTTGGCTGGCCCAGTGACGCTGCTTGGGAATTTGACACGTGTCAGCAGTTTTGGCTGAGTGCTTTCGTGAGCTACCAGCAGGGAGTTGCCTGAAATATTGGGAAGAGCTCCATGTGCGCGCCGGGTTGTGCCACCCACTCCATGCCCTGTGCTGAGACAGGGCTGGAGGCTACAAGGGAACATGGGTGCTCACCTGTGGAGGGAGATTCTGCAGCCTCAGCTTGGCTACCTGTATCCCTCATCTGGTTTGGTGGCCTGCTGGAGATGTAAGCAGCTTAAAATCTTTTGCTTTTGTCTGCACTCCAGCATCTGTGCACCAGTGAGGGCTGAATTGCTCAGAGTGGACTTTGAACTGCATGAAGGAGGTGGCAGGAGTCACATCCATGGCAAGCTCTGCTCCTGCCACTGCCTGGCTCAATGAGAGACCTTAGGGCACTCCTTTTTCCACATCCTACCTCCCTCAGCGATTAAATGGTGCTGGCATCACCTTCTTTTCAGTGCAAAGTTCCCACTGTGGTTGTTGTTAAACGAGAAGAGCCCTAGTTGTTTTCATGTGCTGAAAAATGGGCTCCTGCAGCTCTGGGGAGTGAGACCTTGGGTGAGAGTGAGGACAGGAAAGGGTCAGGCTCACCCAGCTTGCCTGTCTCAGCAGGTTCCATACTGAGAGCCTCTGAGGTGTGAGGAGCACCAGGGTGGCATTACATGCTCTGAGTGCTTCTTTCTGACTTGGTGAGGCTTCTGCCCCAATACGTGACAGTTTAGCTTTGAAGAGAACATGACAGCCATTTACCATCTAACCCCTGGGGTTAGGAAATGGAAAAAACAATGCAGCATGGATCTGAAATAGCAGAAGAGATTACCCTAGACTGGAACTTGGCCAGGCTGCTTCTGCTAATCTTGCAAAAAAAAAAAAAAAAAAAAAAAAAGAAAATAAACCAAGCAGAAAAATATAAAAAAATGCTACAAAGAATTTCTGCAAGACTTAATTTTATAGTCTCTGATTTAAAAGGGAGAATATGCAATAACACAGCTTTCCCCTTGCACACCATGGGATGGGTTCATTACTGACTCACTGCCCCTTACAAGTTGCCTGCAGCAACTTTGATTGATTCTGGTTTTGGGACCAGGCCCAACCTTAATTTATGGATAGAAGTTAATGATAATGCATCCAAAGAAACAGCTGGGAGGAAAGAAGTGTGGCAGAGAAATGGAAAAGGACACTGGAGGAAATGAATGGGAAAAGGGAATAAAGGCAAAAGTGGTATGGAGAAAAGCATGTGAGGAAATTCCGACATGCTTGAAAGGGAGGAGGCAAAGGCTGGAAAAACTAGTCAGAGGGCAAAACTGACTGTATTGGAACAAATGGAGACTGCTAATGAATGGTGGAAGAGAGAGGGCTGTAAATGGGAAGAAAATTCAACATCGTGGCAGCTTTGTTAGTAGGGGTGGGACAGAGGAAGAGACACTGTTCTGGGTACAGACAGGTGAAGGACAGACAGGAACATGCTCAAAGTGTCGCCTACTCTTGTTATCCAAAACTTCTCTTCCAGATATTTACCCAAAAGTGAGACAGGGCAGTTGGTAAAAGAATAATTTCTGACTTGTTTCAGCCCTTGGAACAAGCTTGGTTTTATGAAGTGCAAAGGAGATGTCATTGAGTTACTACACTGCAAGTGATGTTTTTTTTTAATCAGCTAACTACATTTTTTCATTCCCCTTTTGGTGCCTAACTGACATTAAAATGAGCTTCAGTCACTAACTAGTTCCAAAGTCTATGCATGTGAACAAGAGCAGCTTTGCCTCGCTTGGATAAGCTCTCAATACTTAATGTTTAAATGTGCTCATCTTCATTGCCTGCTGAAGGATGCGTGCTTCAGCTTCCTTTGCTTTGGAAGCCTGTGCTATGAATCAAAACTTCTCTGATTTTACGGTCTCCAGCAAGGTCCTGCTTTTAGATCATTCAGTTCATCCCCCTTTGAGACACACCTGTGCAAGAATATGAATTTAGCCTGTAGTTTTCTTCTCTCTGAAATACATCAGTCATGTACTAAAATTAGGATACAGGTCATGGCCTGAAGTGTGTGGCTCAGCTGTGTTGGCTGTGGAGAACTGTGAAGGCAAAGAGATGATGGACTTGTACAGCAGTACTGTAGCTAGCAAAATGTAAGGAAGTTTGATTAAGTATGATCTCAACGCCCTTTTCCTGCAACACCCCTTCTTGTGTTTGCAAAGTGTTTGTTAGTGTCTCAAAGCCCTTAGTACAGCAAGATCCAGGAGTCAGAAAGACAAAAGAAACATAGTCCAGAAACCCAATTCCTGGACATATGCCTTTGAGAAATCTAGTGCACTAAAGGATTTTTTCTTTGGTTACTTCCTCTCTCCTTGCTTCCTCCAGCCTTTGTTATTCCCAGCAACGACTTTATTTACTTATTTGCTTCTTCCCAAGCCACTGGACAGACAGGGGCTTCATCAGGGAGCAGTTTAGCTGGAGTGGGCAAAACAATGGGGCTTTAATCAGGGTGCCTCCAGCAGCCACTGCTGGCCAGAGGTTTCTCTGAATTCCCAACATGGAACAGTTGCCTCTTTCATGAAGTGCCTGTGGGATGAGCACAGGATTGCTACACCCAAAGCATTTTCATACAGCCACAGCTCTCTGAAAGGAAATACTGCTGAGGACACCGCCTGCAACGCCCCAAGCTACTGGGGTGACCAGCATGAGAGAGTCTTTCTTCCAGGCCTGGGCTGTGTTTGCCTTCCACATGCAATCTGTGAAAAGCTCAAGTCTGGAAAGTGTTTAGGAAAGCATCTAACTTTTCTCTTAAAGGAAAAAAAAAAAGGAGAG
Organism: Passer domesticus; assembly: GCF_036417665.1. Taxonomy (NCBI): domain Eukaryota; kingdom Metazoa; phylum Chordata; class Aves; order Passeriformes; family Passeridae; genus Passer; species Passer domesticus. Next base: position 104,549,798 of record NC_087475.1, on the reverse strand, counting down.
AAAAATAAAAAGAGAACGTCAGGGATAAAGGAATAGTTTCCAGTGACTTGACGCAGTGTGGCCAAATTATTTGTAATAATTTCCTTTAAATTCCTTTTATATAGAAGGAATAAAATATGAAATCATGAATCAGGAAGCAGTCATCCTGCCAGCCAGTGACATGTACAGAGAGATCAGAGCAAAGTGAGAAAGACACAGAACAGCAGGAGACTTACAAAAACCTTTTTTAGCTCTCTCTTTTTCTTCCTCTTTTTGTTTAGTGTACACATTCATGTAGAACTAACATTTCTGACCCAAAAGAAGCTGCGGGAATCTCCTGCTGTTCCTTGTCTCTCCAATGGCAGCCCTAAACCTTCCTGTCTTGATGTGTCTCATCTGTCTGTGTTTCCTGATGGATGTTGCAGTCCCCAGATGTTTGGATACCTGATTCATCTCAAAGAAGACTGTGAAACATTAGGTATTTTTAAATACCCAGCTTTATAATTGCTTTGTTTAACTTTGCAGCATTCTGAACTCATATAAGGCAATAATAAAAATCACTGCTGTTTTCCTTCAACGTTTTTTGCCATTGCTGCTTTTAAATTTGTGTGCACACAATGGCTTTTGCCTTTGCACTAGCAAGGTTATAACATTCCTGTTTCCTGAATTCGTGTTTTTCCAATGGTTTTTTTCAAACCCTCTGTAAAGGTTCCTATCAGGAGTGCCCAGGCTTTTGTGTAAAGGAGGATGGACGTTACCCAAGTGCTACTAAACTGAAGTTAAGAAGTTTTCCCAACAAAACCTGAAGTCAGAAGAAACAGACCTTGTGCTTGTTGCCTACAAAGATCTACAGGCCCACAAATCTGACTTGAGTTGCATTTGAGTTTTGCATATCTCAGAAGCCTGCTGGATTACACTCTGGAGCTCTCTGGAGCCTTTGCTGTGTCTTAGCCAAAACGAGAGATGAAGATGCCTCTCTGAAGCCCTGTTCATTTCTTGAAGTTATTCTTCTCAGATTGCTCTGATCAGGGCTGAATTTGAAGTACAGACGCCTGACTTCAATTTCCCTGAAATACAGGGTGTTCATCTCAGGATTTTTATCTGAGTCTGTCTCTAGCTTGGCTCCAAGGGAAAAGAGAATAAATACTACAGGCCAGGAGACTGCAGATGCAAAAAATTATAGGCTTTAAAATGTCACTAGCTGAGCACATAATAGATATTCTTCACATTTTATGATTAGCTGTTGTGTTCTGTTGGCCAGTGCTGCCTTCCTGATGCAATTTATAAAGGAGTCTCAGGTCAGGGTGAGGCAAGCCAGATTCAAAACTGGATTTCCTGAGAGCCCCACTATCTTTTGCAACTCTTCCTTAGTTTTCTCTGAGCAGAACAAGCTTGTCTATGTACACCTGACTGTGACTCCCACCCACTTTACCATCTCCCCTTCCATTCCAGTCCAACAAGATATCATCCACCCAAATATCTGCTTGCATACTGCAGAACCAACTGGTTTGTGAACCAGGTTATGCAGCTGAATCATGCCATCATGCCCAGCATTTCAGATCAAGGGAAGTGCATCATGTGTAGGGTTCATACAACTGTGTCCCATCTCTGCCCAGAGCCATCTTAGAAACTGGGATGACCCAAATGCTCTGTGTGAAACCAGTCTCTACATGGGGCCATCTGTGCCCAGGCGACCAGGGCACTGGTCTTTAGACCTTGGCAGCTGTAGCTGCACTTCATGGATTTGTATTGATGTGTTTCCTTGCAACTCATTTCATCCCCTGCTCAGGTGGGCCAGAGGCGCAGCTGGCCTCACTGAATGTCCCCTGCCCGGCATCCTCTGGTGTATAAAGCTGTGGAGTAGAAGGGGATGTGCAGAGCAGTGTGACAAAGTTGGATGGAACAGGGCTGTACAAGCCAAGGGATCCAGTTAGGAGCAAACACCTTGTCTGTATGTTGTGCCACAAGCCTTCCCTAGCATCCATCCATGTGTCCTTTCAAGCACTCCGTACACAGAGTCTCTCACAGTGGGACACAAGCAGTTTAAAGGATTTTCATGCTGTCAGAAGAAGAGTGTCTTCATTTTGTTACTGTGGCTCTGAAAGGTTTCTCCAGCACCTTGCAGCCCTGTGACTTCTTGCCTCCATTTCAGCATGCTGCCTTTTACCACTGAGCTCCTCCAGAGGCCCAGCTTGCGTGGCACGGGGCCAACCTCTGACCTCAGTGATACTAGTATAAATCTGGGATACTGCAGCCAACTGGTATGGAAGTACTCAGCTCTGAATATACAGAAAGTATTCCCAGCCATAAAGGGGCTTATGATTTAGGTTAGTGAAACAGCAGAGGCAAATTCTATGTGATGGGGATACTTGCGAATCTCCCTTGTGACAAAGTGTTTCTGCAACATCCACACTTTTCCTGTTACTACCAGAGTGAGCCAATTAATTCCAAGGATGTCCAAGGAATGTGTCTGAACTCAACTGATGGCAAGAATGAAAAAAAGAACTAAATTTTAGGTGGATTTGTCAACAGAAGGTGGACTGTTGTAATTTGCTGCAGTTGACATTGAAGACAGTGGTGCTGTCAGCTCCAAGAGAAGTAGGTTGTGTTGGCCTAGAACACTTCTCAGATTGCTGAGAAACTCTTGGTGAGGCTGGATACGGATCAGAGGAGTGCCCAAGTTGAAAGCTTCGATGACAGTGTCTGTATAGGAGGTTTTGGAGACCTGGAGACAAGGCATTGTCTGTTTTGAGTGTGCTTGACACAGAATGACCTTCCTTGAATGAAACCAAGCTGCAGACAAATATGATCTTTTGTGAGACTTGCAGCAAAATTCCTCTTTGGCCAGGGTCCTTTTTTCTGTAATTGAAGGAAATTAATGGATAATGAAGAGTGGGAAAAAGCATTGTGATAGGAAAAGATCAACTGAACCTGAGAGATGCAGAGCAGAGAGCAGGAAGAGCCTCAGCTCATTCCTAAATTGGATCACATCCTTACCGTAATGCTTCCCAGGAAAGTGCAGTAGAGCAGCGTTGCTCAGGCTTCTTAGGCTGAAGCAGAGAACAACTGAAATGCTATTTCAGAATGACTGACAGGCCATGACCAAAACTTTGCAGAATATTGGTGGGCCAAGCATAGAGAGAGAGCAGGACAAAAGCCCTGGAAGCCCTGAAGATCTCCCTTGGTACAAACACTTCAGGTGGGCTGAGGAGCAATGCTAGGACAACCCTAGGGGCAATAACGGTGGGCAGTACAGGCTAAAAATGTTTCCTGTGATGGGGCAGAAAGAAATGGCCTGTGCTTTGTAGTTGCTTCAGCTGATTTTCCCCATTCCTTCCAAGAACTCTGCCTTGGGATGCTGTGACAGCAGGAAGACACATTTTGTGGGCAGTTCCCAGAGGTCAGGCAGAGCCTGCTAGGCTCAGCATAGACTCTCCTGCAACCTTACAAGGAGCAACATGGGTCAGGAAGGACCCAGGTCATCTCAGAGCAGTCCTGAGGGCATCTGAGGAAGTCTCTGGGGCAGGATATGCCTGGCCACCCTATTCCTACCCTGATACACATACCCTTGGATTTGAGAGAAGTCAGCAGAGCTAGAACAGTCATGAGATCCGAGTTCTGACAGCCCTGCAGTGAGTTGGCTCAGGAGGCAGCAGCAATGCATATAGCTGGAGTCTTCCTCCAGACAAAGCAGGGAATGTGTCTGGAGGGGTGGATGTCCATCCCAATATCCAAGGAGAGCCCTGAGCCCCCGGCATGGTTTTCCTGTCTGCCTGGTAGCATCAGCAGCTGCTGGTTTGGAACAGTCTGCACGTCCTTGTGCCAGCCAGGGCAGCTGGAGGTGGATTTGTTTTCTGTTGATTTCATGGCAGTGTTGCTGCTTCAGGCCACTGCCTTGGTGTGAGGAACAACAACATCCTAGAGGAGACACCCAGTGAACTGCTGACTGCTCCATGGCTGGCCAATCCGCATGCCCAGCGTGGGAAGTGGCCAGACCACCCTGACGGCACCAACAAAGCCATCATGTTTGCTGACATTTCAAGGGAACAGAGAAGGGAACAAGAGCTCGGAACAAAAGCTAGGAACAAAAGTCTTTGATGCAGTTTAGAGCTGCAGTTGGAAGATATGAGCCTGAATTGTAAATGCCAGATCTAAGTGCCTTTTTGCTGGGGAGGGATTTTAAACCTCCATTCAGGTCCCAAAGGTGGGGCTTGAGTCTGAATTCTAGGGAAAGAAAGTTATGCTGAAAACTGAGTGTGCTGTGAAATCAAAACAAAAGGTAAAAAAAAGAAAACAATGGGTAGCTGAGGAGATGGAGGAAGTCAGTAGACAAGGAATGCAAGAAGTGTGGTATAACCAATATGTAAACAGAACGAGGATCTCTTGCAAGGAGTTCAGGCCTCTCCTCACCCACCCCCCATCCCCAACCTCCCTTCCCTGAAATTATCAGAAATATTGCAATTTCTCCCTAGATGACCCCTTGATACACTCTTGCTGTTATTGTGGTATTCAGTAATGAGACAACCATTCAAGAGGAAGAAAAAAAAGAAAATAATTATAGAAGTGACACCAAGCCACAAAGCACTGGACCAATTCCAAGCATTCCCAGGAAGAGGGCTACTGAAATCTGGTCTTTTGGCACCAACTGACTTCCAAGACAAGCAACCTGAAAGGTTTCTCTGACCATCTGATGAGTGATCTCTGATTCAAATCTCCCGAGGTTTTAGCCTGTGTGTTTAGGTTTAGGGTAGAACTTTGTTTAGGGAGATTTTTCTGGTTTGATGGAAGCTTGGGGGAAATTGATCCTCTTCCAGAAAAACACATTTGTGTGAGTTTTCAACTCAACTTTCTGGGTTAGTGATTCTAACTAACAACAAACCAGTTGCAATTTCTGCATGCCAAGTTCTGAATTTTTAACAGTAAGTTTGTATTTACCAGGAGTTGAAATACAAGAAAACTGGCTCTTAACCTTAGGTCTTCCACTATCTCAGTGCATGACTCAGGCTGACAAATGATTTCTGTTTCTCCTGTTTGCACCTATGGGATGAGAATGATCCTTATCCTCTGTTAATTCATGACTCCTTGCCGAGGGCTTAGATTTTGCTGACATAAACAAAGCACATTTTGTGAGACTGTGCTGAGGTTTTATCCTCACAATGGGGGACGTGACATACAAGCAAGATTTCAAACGAGGGGTTTTTGTGTCCTGAGGGTTGAAAAGCAAACCATAGGATGCTCACCTCCTTTTTTCTATTTATTGACAAGAAACGCATGCAATATTCTGGACTTCAGCTTGCAAGGAACAGTGCTACCATCCTCAGAAGTGTACAGAGAGGAGCAAACACTAGGCAGGCATTGATGATGTCACTCAATGTCCATTAGAGCTGGTTCCTGTTTTGCACTGTGCTGAACTCCATCTTCCCCTACCACAAGACTTCCTTTCATCCAGAACTGGAATAAAAAAGGACAAACTACCCCTAAATAAAAATTCTCCAAAAAGTTTAAATACATTAAAAATAATGATAAAGGAGTAAACATGTTTCATCTTCTAAAAACAGCATATTTGAGTGTTTGGTGAAAAAAATTAACAGAATCCATGCATTCTGGTGAAACATTTTGATTTTGTGAAAGGCACACTTTCCTACTGGAAAATCTTTCAGCTGGATGATTTTCAAGTGGCCTTTCTTCCCACATGCTTTAGTATCCAATTTAAACTCCAGCTGCTGGCTGCGGTCGTCCCTTGCTGTAGTGAGTGCTGGCACTTATGCTTTCCTTTAACACAACAAACTCTTCCAGGGAATCTTTCTGTGGCTTAAAAGACATCACCTGATAATGACATGGGAAGGCTGGTGAGATGGTTTTGCCTTTGTCTCAGGGGCCAGTGCAGAACCATCCCATTCAGAGTAGTCTCCTGATGGATTTTGAATATCCAGGAAGCCTGCCTCCCACCCTCTCCCTGAGAAGGCAATTCTACATGATACTATGTCTCAGTCTTAGGAGGTTTTCCCTACTCTTCTGAGTATCCTCTCACAGTTTCATTCACTCAGGGCTACAAGCCCTTGATCGCCCAGAAGCAGCTGTTTCCCGCGATGTTGTGCCTCCCCTGAGCAGACCACTACTGCGAGCCTGTTTCTCTCCTGGTCATTGGGCCAGCTGTGCCTGTTTACCACCAGCACTTTGTTCTTCCTTGCTGGTTAATCCCTGTAGGTCATTAGAGTTTCTGCTCCTTTTCTCTTCCTCCTTCCCATATGCCACATGGTATCCTGTTTTCCTTGTAACTGTAGCCACACTGCAGGGCTGAGAGACTCAAGGATTTTTCCATTAATAATCCCCACGCCCTTTTCCTGGTCAGTACACTGCTTGAGAGGGATTGAGGTAATTCATTCACGACTAGCAGGCAGTACTTAGAGAGGGGCAGAGGGTGACAGGGAGATGTGGGCTCGGTGGGGTCTGTTTCTCCTGCGGGACCCTTCAGCCAAGGGCGGTTTTGCTCCCGCAGCCGCTCGTGATCCCCCATCCCACTGTCCTGTGTGAGCCCGGGCATGGCTCCAGCCGTGGGGGGCACACCCTCCATGCCTGGGAATGCTTGCCCCAGTGTCAGCACTGCAAATTCCAGCAGCCCTGGCCAACTCCTGCTGGGAGAATGTAGGTGGGCTTTTTTTCCTTTGCGTCTTACACGCTCACCAGCCTTTAAGATTTTGCAACTGCACCTTGAGTAAGAATTTCTTCTGGTCAGGAAAACTAAGCCCCAGTTCACTCTCTTGCAGCTCTGCTGGCTCTACCAGACTTGGGGCCACATCTGTTGACTACAATTGCATACAGCTGGAATAATTTTGTCCATTTGCCTCTGTGGCAATTTATGGACAGAGATTGGAAGTATAGTCCTTTGCTTAGTTACTGCTGTGTCACAGGAAGGCTACTAGGCCACAGATAGGAAAAAAAAGGAGAAAATCACATTATAACAATATATTTTATTTTATTGACTTACACCTGTGACTTATCCCAGAGGACCATTAGGAGCACTAGTTCTAGCCAGTCTGCTAAGGGACAGATCCTGTTCTGGTTATTGATGTGCATTCCTTAGTGAACACCCTCCCCACCCCATCCCTCCTGTTTGGCTGTAGTGGTATGGATGTGGTATAGAAAATGCTGGGGGGCTCTATTTCCCCAGTCAAGAGAAACCCTTTCTTGCTGAGGTGCATGTCGTAAGGGGACCCAAGTCCTTGCTCAGTGAGGGAGGCCATGGGACCCTTGTGGCTGAAATCCTGTGAAGGGTAGGCAGCACTGTTACCCTCTGGCTGTGCTCCTCACCCTCTGCCCTGCTGTGTGTCCCTGTAGCCACAGGCTCCACGACTGTTTCTTACATTGTGCAGCAAACTGCACACTTCCTGGTGGGAAATGGGACAACCCGTTGGCTTCTCTAGTGGGAGAAATGCAAACTTTGAATATCATGGGCTGGGGGAGGTCTGAAATGAAGTCTGGTTAGGTTTCCTCTTCTCTGCTGTGGCAGTGGCACACACAAGGGCAGTCTGTGGAGCTGAAGTGATTCAGCTTGGTGTGAGCTGTGTTCTGCACATTCGTCGCCCATTTTCTCCACTGTTGATGAAACAGCGCTGGCAGTGGTAGTGATTCCTCCATTTGAGAGAATAAAAAGGAAGGCAATAGTCTGGTGTAAAGGTCTTGGCATTTCCCACAGCTTATGACAGTGCTGCTGGAACGCAGGGGCTGTGGCTGTAGCTGTTCTATTGTGAGCTTACATTCCTTAGCAGTGGGAAATCAGCAGCTGTAATTAGTCTCTGATGTTCTCTGCTAATAAGTGATTTTCTGCTACTTGCAAATACCAGCATCCCTAAGACATAACTGTATTGTTTTGACCTCTTATCTCTTCTCCCTCCTCCTCATTGAGAGGGACCCCAGATGTTCTCCAAGACTACTTGGAAAAAAAACAAAAACCATCCACCCCTGCTCCTCCCTATTACATCTCTTTCTCCAGTACTTTTTTTTTCTTTCCCGGCCACTGGGTAGGAAAATGGTTCCTGCTAGTCCTCATGGAAAAGGACACAGATGCTGTCAGGAAGCCCATTTGCTTTAGGAGGAAGAGGAGCCTGACATCAACAGGAAGAGCTGTGCAGCAGAGCTGCTCCTGCCTCTGAGAGAGGGGGGCCTTGAAAACAATGTCAGCTCGCAGTTTAGGTCTGGCCAGCAGGAAACGCATGCACCCTGGTGTTTGCTGTGCAGAGGAAATGATAAGCACTACCTGGCCTGACTTGGAGCACAGATAGCATGGGGGAAAAAAAGAGAGGGGGGAGGGGGAGCGGGAAAATTGTTGTTCTTCGTACTGCTTCAGAGCCTGTCCTTTGGAAAATGGAAAACAAAATAAAGTGTGAAATATGGAATATATCAGGAATCCGTTGGGGGCTTGGAAACCGAGGAACACAATTGCCAAGTGATTATATTTACTGCTTTAGTAACTGCTTGATATTGGGTTTTTTCCCATTGTTGGCACTGAGAATGACCCTTAGTTTGATAACCCCTGGCATGCATATTTTTTGAGAGGTGAAGGGAGTGAGAAGCTTGTATCCCCTGTGGAACTGGGAGGATTTTTTGTGCAGAAAGACACGGGGACAGTGCTACCACTGGGAGCAAAAGGACCTTGTGAGTACAAAGAAGAGCGTTGTGTAGATGGATATCTTTCCTGACTTGTCCTTACTAGGTGAGGGGATAGAAGCCTTCTTGAGAAGTAAGGAGATACCATCATGCTGAATATTCTATTCAGCTTTGTTTCTTTTCCTCTCTTACTAGCATCTTTAAAAACAACGTTGTGCCTCCTTTTATCACAGACCATATGACAGAAATAGTTTCTATTTCTGATGCCCTTCCACCTCTGGCAGGCAGTTGCAAAGGTCCAGTCCCTGCAGCTTAACCTTGGAGAAACTATTCCTCATCCTCTTGGTGCATCTCAACAGTTGTGTGCTGATATCTTGAGGTGGAGGTGGACAGACACAAACAGCATGGCAGGAAACATTCTAAACAATCCTAGCCCAGCTCAGCCTCTAGAAGGCTGGGAGGCATTGTCACACCATCTGCAAATGTTGTTCTGCCTCCTTAGATGTTCTTGCTGATTCTCTCAGGCTCTGTAGAGCGAGCAAACTGCCCTCTTGCAACATATTTGAGCACTGATGTACCACAAGGCTGGCAGATGGAGCAGTGCTGTGCTCCCTGCTGTTTCTGCAAGAAGCCCTGAAGGAGCAGCAGCACATCCAGTTGTTTGAGCCAGGCTGCTCAGCAGCTTTTTCTTGAGCATTTTACCCTCCCTGGTGTATGGAAAAGAAAACAGGATCTTTGTGAACACGTCTATAAGAATACCCTTTCGAGTACTGCAGCCTCTGAAGATGAAAAGGTGTAGCCAATATGACCCATATCCCATGGGCTGCCCTTCTTAACTAAACTGCTGAGTGACACCAATCCACTGGGACTGGTTCTGGACTTGCTAATGCAGAAGTCCATGCATGCTTGAGGAACAGTCCCGCAGAACAACAGCTTTCCTTGGCTGTGGGTGAGTGCTTCACCCAGCAAAGCCTTCAGCAGCAGTAAGCAGGGCAATGCTTCAACAAACAAGAGGACCAGCATGTCATGATGTGTCCCCCAGACCTATGACATTGGCCTAGCATGACTTTCACATGTTTTGACTTTGTTAGGCTTTGACTGACACCTTAATAAAACCCAGCTATTTCTCTGAGAAGAATTTCCTGGTAATACACAGGAAACCTCACACATGTACACACACATGCAGAATTTTCTCCATGCTTTTCAGACACAGAAACTGAGGCCACAGACTGTTGTGATCATATACCATGGGCACTACTTAGGATGGGTAGAACAGAACCTTGTTTCACCAGAAAAACATCAGCAATCTGAGTCACCCACATCTTAATCCTCTTCAAAGAAAGACTGACCTGTTTTCAGCCTCCTCTGAGCAGGGTTGGCGGGAGCATTTCTGGGTGACCTTCCACTGCCAGCAGAAGTCTTAATTCTCCATTCCGTGCTGAAACTCACACCATCATTTTGTGCTCCTGTAAAGCTGGTGAAAATGCTTCTATCATTTGTATACCTCCTTTGCTAGCATTTGCATGTCACAGTAAAAGGTAAGAGGGTGTAGAACAAATTGACCTTATTTTGTGGAAGATACTGATGAGTCCAATGGGATTTTTTTGTATGAGTGTGTTTCTTTGGGTCAGGCCCAAGCAACCTGGCAATGAAAACACTCAGTCTAAATATATGCTCAGCAACTGAGCAAAGATGGAATGGAGTTGATGCTGCTTGGCTAGAAATTATAATGCTTGATTATTGCTAGTGCCTTTGCATGTTTGTTTTCAATCCAATTGACATATAAAGCCTTATTTGCTTTTTAGCACAAGTCTGTTTTCACTTGCCTTTCACTTCTCATTTGCAGCCGTTATGGGTTTGCATTTAGGCTCCTCATCTGTCTGCCTGTGATTTGTAATGATCCTCAGCGATTTTTCCTGCTCTAAGCTGTTGACTGTCTGTAAAACAGCCCAGTTTTACAGTTATTTGGAATAACCTCTGACTAGGAGAGCCCTAGAGGCAGGATCAGGGAGAGGCCTGAGTGAAGGAACATTGCTGCATAACCTGCAGTGTCAATCTGCATCAGTCCATCAGTGTGACAGAGGACAAAAGAAAAAGAAGGGAGAAGATATAAGTAAGTTCTGTGAGATTCAACTATGCCATTTTTCTTCCACATGAGAGCTTGGTCAAGGACCAGCTTCTTTGTTACTTTGTACCTTGCTGTTGAATAATAACTTGGGCTTTCAGTGGGGTGATGGACCCCCGTTCTCCCTTTTACACACCTGAGCTCCCTGCCACCCTGAGTTCGCTGGATGTGTGCTTTAAAGCTTGCGAGTGGCTGTCATGTATGCTTGTGAATGTGTGGCAAGCATGGAAGGAGAACCATCAGTGCTGGTGGACCTCCATCCTCTCCTTGCACATTTGAAGGAAAATTGCACATTCCAGAAATTTCTTGGAAAAGAATAGCAGAGAGAACTGCAGAGCAGCCCACTTTGCTGTAGCATGGGTGTTCATGAGAAAACAGCCCTGTTCCTTGCTTCATCCTGTCTCTTCTGCAGCCTTCCAATAGCATTTATTTGGGAATTAGTTGCTTTGTCACCACCTTGCCATCACCACAAAAGTGAAGTAAGGATCTGTTGAACAGTGAGACATCATCGCAGAGCAGCACAGAAACTGCAGGCAGATTCCATGTCCTCTAGAGATTGCTAGAGATTTCAGCATATGAAGATGGTGTTTGTGAAGGGCACAGTACAAAGGACTCCAAAACTGTTTAACTAGTTGCTGGTATTTTTCAGGTGCACATCAAGACCTAAGCACTCAGAATTTCCTTCTAACAGACCCAAAAGTCTGTCTTATAAAGAGAAACCTGGAATCCCTATTCCCTGGTACACTAGAGTCCAAGTTGAAAAGGACTAAGGGACAAACTAACGCTGACACTCAGGTAGGGAGCATTGATCCCTTTGAATTGCTGCTCTCCTGGTTCTGGGATCCTAAGAATCCCGTGTAGAGATCTCAAAGTGGCAAGGGAGATTTTGGTTTCTACACCCTTACAACAGTCAAGAAGTGTGTGTTAAAGCTTAGAAGTTGCCTCCAGGGTAGTTTTGGGACTGTAAGAAAATGAGCAGGTCTGCATCAGGTGGCAGGCCCAGGTTTAAGATGGAGACTGTACTTGTTTTTTAACTTTCTTCTGAAGTTCTTGTAAATGAAAACATGTAGATAAAGATCTGGTGAGAGGACGAAGAAACTTATAGAGTCCATGCAATTTTGTTGCTTTGTTGCTAGCAGTTAAGTGGGTTAGCATGGTTTACTTGGATTTCTATGCTTAAGAGGAGAGCAGAAGAAGAAAGGAAAGCGTGATACAGAAATCATGCCATAAGCTTGTTTATCGATCTGGATGAAAGACAGCAGACTCTCAAGAGACTTCAGATGAAGCCTACATTACTGGCTTTCCATCTCATCACCCAACACTTACCTGGGCTCTTCCCTGGCAGGCTGCTTCTCCCACCTCCCTTGAGCTGCAGCATCGGCATCACCCCACTTCAGCACTCCATCAGCTGGTGCAGCCTTTGCATTTGTTAGTGGCTTTAGTACATGTCACCAGAATTGAGGTCAATGGCAGAATTCCTGTCTTCCTGTCTTCCTATCATCACAGTATCTAGGCATTTACCAAGACAGAGGTCAATTCATTACATACAGCTTCAAAACTATTCTGATGTTTTCTATACTTACACCCGAGTCCATTTCCAGACACAGCATAAATTGTCCAGTTACTCCCATCTCCAGAATTATTTATCCGATTGCTTGTGATGTGGTAAACAAAATGCTGTACAATATCCACCCTAATCTGCTGTGGATCAGGGTTGTTAGGATTTGAATGGCTAGCTGAGGATGTGCACAGCTTATTGACCTGCCATGCAGAACCTGAGCCACTGTTTTCCAAGGTGGTTGTACCACAGAGTCATAAAAGTTAGGAGTGGAGATATCCTGTTCTGTTATCTGGTCTTTTTTTTTTTTCCAGGAAGTTCTCAGCAGGATGTTTTCCTAACAAAACTATTCTAGTATTTAGTACAACCTCTTTCAAAAGTGCCTGCATGACAAAATTTGCCAGCTATGTCAAGGTAAAGTCACATTTCAGAGGGACACAGTGACCGCTGGGGCTGAGAGTCAGCATTCAGTGTCTGCTTTGGCAGTGCTTTCTCTTAGGCTTTCTTTGATGTGTGCTGTCTATGAGCTGGCTGGGTCTGTCAAGGGCTTTTTCATTCCTGCTTCAAACATCACCGTTGTCAGATCTGCTCTGGAAAATCAGGTGTTCCTACATGTCTTATTTAGATAAGTTAGATGTAAGCTGGGTATAATATCAATGGGGAAAAAAGAAAATCCTTGATGGTGGTGCCATTGGCTTCACTCAAACTCACAGCTGAGCCTGCAGGTTGTGTTGAAATACGTGTGCTTGGAATCAGAAGGCCACATCCCAAACAGCACTCAGTGTTTCCACTTCCCACGCAGGCCATGGAGGGCGATGGCTCCCAGCATCTGACAGATTTGAGATCTGTTTTTCCTACATTTTTGCCCAGAAAATCACAACTGTGCACAGGACAGTGCTTTCATCACAGGGAATGGCTGTAAGAGCCTAAATGAGAGATGCGGGACTCCAGGCGGCTCTTCCAAAATGCAGTTTATTCCATGCAAGATGTTAGAGCAGTCCAGGGTCGTGGGCGACAGAGCCTGAGCCTACAGCTGTCAGCTGCAGCTGCAGGCAGGCCTGGAGACCCTGAGTTTAGGTTACAAATTCATTATATACTTTTCTTTGCTGAACATCTTAATACAGTAGAACCAATCTATACCTTAACTTTTATCTATAGCCTATCATAACTAATACAATTACCATATTCATGTTAGTATTCTCCAATCACTAAAGGTTAGTACATTACAGTTTAAGCTAGAAGTTGTTCTTCGGTTTTCTTGCAGTGGAAAATTCTGAGACCTTTTTTCTACTTGCAACATTTGCTGACTTGTTTGCCTGTGCTATCTTTCTGCTTGGTAAAAACATCTTCTTGTTTGAGGTGGGTTTATCCTTTGTTCTAAGTCATAAAAACCCCCGTCTAACTAACATACCCTTTGCCTCCTTGGTTATCCAGTAAGACTGGCTCAGCAATTCTTTTCTTCTATAGCAAAACTTGCTTCCATCTCTATTCCTTCCTCAGCTTCTACATTCAAAAATCTTTCTGCTAAGCATACATATCTGTGAGACTTTCTTGTCAAACTTTCATCCTTCCCAACATCTCCCCCGTTCTGATGAACAACAAAGATGCTAGAAACTGTCTTATTCATCATTCTTTGCACACACTGAAGTGCACAGGGTACTACTAACATAATTGTAATTATCACCACCAACACAATCAAGCCTAACTTACAAAGTTCCTTCAGCCAAGGTGCAAAGCTCCAACCATCAAACAAATTGTCTAACCAAGATGATTCATCTGTTGTAATTTGGTTAGCTAAATCTCTTAAGTTTTGCAGCTGTTTATGAACAGAAGCAGAATGATCAGACAAATTCATACAACACAATCCTTCAAAATCTTCACAACCAAGTCCATGTGCTAGTAAAAGAAAGTCAATAGCAGCTCTGTTTTGTAAAGTGGCATGTCTGACTGCCTCCTCATCTGTCAGCAAATCACTAATTATTGTAGAGGTGGCATTCACTTCTTTACTGAGCCAACACCCTAATTTGTTTAACTGTTTTAGTGCAATTGCAGAACTTAACTGAGGTAAAAAAATGCTTGTAACAATTGAATTTCCAGAGTTCCAAGGGTGAAACTCACTATCACAGTTGCTCTCATAATGATGCCCTAAGGAAGATCTTATTTTTCTATTTTTCTTTTTCATTGCTTTTTTGATACTGGGAGCAATTACTGTAAGTTGTCCCAGGGCACAAGGGCCACCGTCTAGTTTTGAGGGAATACCCTGCCAAGCCCTGTCTCCACATATGAGCCAAATTCCTTTAGGAAATCGAATTGGAAGTTTGTTAAAACGATCTGCATAAGGTTCATCATATATAAGAAGCTTAGTTTGATTACACCAAGAAGTCATATTGTTATAAACTGGGTGATAAGGAGTAACATTTAAATGTGGCCCATTTTGTCCTATAAAATGAAACAAATAACAAGTGTCCATAGTTAATGAGCCTAAAATTTCTAATTCTTGAAGATCAGATTTATCAACTTTAAAATTATCAATATAAGTTTGGTGTCTTGGGCTAGGAGTTGGAGAAGTGTGGTGATCATCATATGGCCAATATTTCTCAAAAGTAACATTATCAAAACCTTCTGGGAAAGGCACTCCAACTAAACAAGTTGAAAAAGGTTTATCAGGGCTAGTGTTAGATAAGCAAATGAGCCTGCAGACTTGGCTAAAGAAACCCAAACATTTGTTTTTGGTTGAGTTACAGGTAAAGCTTCACTGCAAAGATAAAAACAAAAGGTTAAAAGTAACATACACCCACGCAAATTATAATACAACTCCATTCTCTTCTTGAACAGTTTCTGGCAGACAGTTTTCTCTGGGTGATCCTGTGTAGATCATGTTTGCGTGCCTGTCTCTCGGCTTCCACTCGCAGGGTCACTGGCTGCTGCGGAAGCATCCACGGGCTTTGAGGGGTGGTACGGTTTCACGTTCTTTGCTGGAATCCACTTGAGTCCTGTATCTGTAGAAACACATGCAAACCCCTTGCCCCATGTAATAAGATCAAATGGTCCCTCTATTTTTCCTGATTCTAGATTTTTAATTAAAACTGGAGGGTGTTCCTTCAGTTTTGCTTTTTTGTTGTTCTTGAAATGTCTGTAAATAGGGGGATCTGGCTCTTCTGCAGAGCTATTCAAAAAGTTATAAACATACAAAGCCTTATTCAACTTTCTTTGAGGTGTATCCTGGACTCCCCCCCCTTTTTGTTGATCTAAAATGCGTTTTAGAGTTTGATGTGTTCTTTCTACCATTCCCTGACCTGTAGGAGAATAGGGAATACCAAATGTATGGTGAACACCCCAGTCATTTAAAAATGTGGCCAATTCTTGTGAAGCATATGAAGGACCATTATCAGTTTTGATTTCTTGAGGGACACCTAATGAAGAAAATGCTTGTGAAAAATGCTGGCAAACATGCTTAGCTGTTTCTCCTGTATGTACAGACGCAAAAACTGCTTTTGAAAATGTATCAATAGAGACATGGATATTTTTAAATTTCCCAAAAGAAGAGTACTTTGTGACATCTGTTTGCCACTTTTGCAAACTTTCCAACCCCCTTGGGTTGGTTGCTCCCGTAGAAGGGATAGGCTGAACAAGCTGGCAGTCAGAGCAAGCCCGTACAATGGCTTGTGCCTGCTCTAGGGAGATGTGAAAATCTCGTCTAAGCGCCTGTGCATTTTGGTGAAAAAAGGCATGACTCAATTTAGCTTGTTCAACAATGTTAGGTAAGGTAGCTGCAGGAAGCACAGAAGTGCAATCTTTAACGTCTCCTTCAGTTCCCTCTTCACATGCTGCTGATGCCAATGCATCAGCTCGTGCATTCCCTTCTGCCATAAATCCTGGGAGACCAGAGTGAGCTCTAATGTGAGCAACAAAGTAAGGATTAGTTCTGTGTAACAAAATTTGATAAAGACAGGTAAGCCAAAGACACAATGTGTCATTGCTAACATCTTTTAAAACAGACCCTTCAATTCTCTTAACAACATTAGCAACATATGCTGAATCAGTGACTAAGTTAAAGGGCTCTGGAAAGAGCTGAAATGCTCTTACAACTGCAGCTAATTCAACAATCTGAGGAGAACCCTCAACTTTTTTAACATCTTGCTCCCAAGATTTAGTGTTTTTATTCTGCCATGTAATCACTGCTTTGTGTGTTTGTCCTGACCCATCAGTGAAAAGAGTGACTGCATCTAAAGGTTCTTCACTGATAAGGGGTTTCTCTTTGTAGCACAATTTAGCTTTGATCAGTTTGTGTGCTGGGTAATGAATGGAGCAAACACCTGGAAAATCTAACAAGGCATAGAGCAAATCTTCTGATTTTTGCATGGCCCAATCAAAATACGATTTAATCATAGGTAAATAGATTATTTCAAATTCGCAACCTGCTATAGAGAGAAGCCTTGCTCTGCCCTTAATGATAATTTGAGAAATCATCTCTAAAGATGTGAAGATTGTCTTTGGTGACCTGTAAGAAAGAAAAACCCATTCAATTATCAACAAAGGATCATTTTGAGAGGAATCCCATTGGAAAATGAGGCCATACTGTCTCAGCGTTTCTCCTAGAACTGCAAGGAAAAAAGGTTTATGTGGAATATAGCGATGAGCTTGTCTATTTTTCAGAACATCGGCAATGTTTTCCAAAGCTTTGCTAGTTTTAGGAGTAGGAGATCTGGGGGATGATTTTTTGGCTCCCTCAGTGGTTGTTGGTGCCAGTGGCGACCTGCACAGCGATGAGATGCAGGTCCCGCTGCCTCTGCGGAGTCATCTTCTGGCTCTCGTCTTGGTCCTTTTCGACCTCCCTGGGTGCCTCGATCGCGGGCAGCACCCGGCGGGCCGCGGTGCCCGAGCCGCGGCTGGAGTGGCCTGGCCGGACCCCGCAGGGCTGCCGGCTCCAGGGAACCTTGGGCATGCCGGCGCCGCTGCACAGGTACAGGTGCCGGGCCGTGGAGGATGCTCTTGTGTAAAACTGGTTCTTTAATTTCGCGAGGGGGGATGGGAACCCCCATTCTGGGACTGCTGGGCTGCTGGAAATCTGATCCCTGTGGGGATTCTTCCGAACCAGGAGGCAGCGCCGGAGAATTCCCGGGGCTAGGTATTTCTTTCTGGGTTGAAAAATTTCCATTCCCGGGGCAAGCCCTGGCGTTATTTGGAAACATTTCTAGTTGGTTTTCGGGGTTTCCTGGCTTTGGAATAACGCAATTCCCCTCTCTCTCCGATATATCGTTAGTTTCGTCTGCCTCTCCTGCTGCATGGGCAGTTGCTGTTTTCTTCTCCCCCTCCTCCCCTTTCCTCGCGGTTGGAGAGGCCGGCTGGGCCTGCTCGGAGGGACGCGGCTGCGAGGGTGCGGGTGGAACGGGGCAGGGGCAGGGGCTCCGCGGTGGGGCATTCGCGGCGAAGATTTCTACAAGGACTCGGCAAGCGGGGAGAAGTTCCGCTGCTGTTTTGTCGCGCCGAGAGATAGCATTGTACAATTTAACCCCCACAGATTCCCAAAAGTCTCTGGTATAGAAGGCTTCAGAGTCAGCATTTGGGATACGAGTTATAGTCCATTTAAAAAGCGCTTTGAGCTCTCGCTTAGGCAAGGATTTTGGACTTGATTTAACTAATGATTTTAAATGCTGATACACATCTCTCCGAGGAACAGACTTATTCTGCCCCATTATTCCCGGTGCTCACCTGCTGTCCAGCTATGCAGCAGGCGCTGTATATAGAGGCTCCGATCCAGGCACTGTCCAGCAGCAGCTTCTGTCCGGGCCCCGGTCACCCTCGTTTCAGGTGCCTAATCCGTGCGGCCGCTTTTTACTGAGTTCACCGAGAGGTCTCTTACTGCTAATAAGTCCGAGTTTGCCAACTAAAACGTGGGCGCCACTGTAAGAGCCTAAATGAGAGATGCGGGACTCCAGGCGGCTCTTCCAAAATGCAGTTTATTCCATGCAAGATGTTAGAGCAGTCCAGGGTCGTGGGCGACAGAGCCTGAGCCTACAGCTGTCAGCTGCAGCTGCAGGCAGGCCTGGAGACCCTGAGTTTAGGTTACAAATTCATTATATACTTTTCTTTGCTGAACATCTTAATACAGTAGAACCAATCTATACCTTAACTTTTATCTATAGCCTATCATAACTAATACAATTACCATATTCATGTTAGTATTCTCCAATCACTAAAGGTTAGTACATTACAGTTTAAGCTAGAAGTTGTTCTTCGGTTTTCTTGCAGTGGAAAATTCTGAGACCTTTTTTCTACTTGCAACATTTGCTGACTTGTTTGCCTGTGCTATCTTTCTGCTTGGTAAAAACATCTTCTTGTTTGAGGTGGGTTTATCCTTTGTTCTAAGTCATAAAAACCCCCGTCTAACTAACATACCCTTTGCCTCCTTGGTTATCCAGTAAGACTGGCTCAGCAATTCTTTTCTTCTATAGCAAAACTTGCTTCCATCTCTATTCCTTCCTCAGCTTCTACATTCAAAAATCTTTCTGCTAAGCATACATATCTGTGAGACTTTCTTGTCAAACTTTCATCCTTCCCAACAAATGGCACTGTTGTGATAACCTTTGTGACATTGCAGGGGCATTTCCCACAGAAGCAGAGGGGAAAAAACACATGAAGTGTGTGACTTACACAGTGAATAAATTGTGCTGCCCATGTGGACAGGATCATCGTGGTGCCAGCCATTCATCCTTTCAAACTGTGTTTATGGCAGCTAAGGGAGAAAAGCCAAGGTGAATTGTAACAAGTTTGTTTGTTTTTAAGCCTGTTTGGTGCTGGTGCTGTTTACCTGTCTCATGATGTTCAAATACAGGTGTGTGTGTATGGAGGAGTTGTGGCAGCTTAGCCACAGCTAACAGCCAAATTCAACACTAGAATTTGAGAGTGAAATAGGTTTTGGCTTTTATTTTATTTTATTTTAAATTTTTTTGATTCTGTAAAATGAATTTAGTGCTGGTGAAAGTATGCACAGACATTCTGGAAACTGAAGCTCTTTGTCCTTGTAGCATTTATGTCCTGACAGGGCAAACCATCCCCTTTCCCAGCTCTGCCAATTTCATCTCTGAGCAGGAGAGACCCTCTCCATGGATTTTGGATGCTGTGGTCCCTTCTATCCCTGGCTGCTGCTGCTGTCAAGGAGACAGTGAAAGGAAAAGGAAATGCTACATGGTGGGAAGGCAGGATTTATCCTTAGCTGCCACTGGTTAGGGCTGTGCACTGGGAGAAAACTTGGTGTTGTGACTGATGTGCTGCGCCAGGGCTTGGATGAGCTGCAGGGAGGAGAGCACAATTTGATATGCTCTCAAGTGTTTCTCAACCAACCTTATGCCTAGTGAAAATTGGGACATGTCAGCAAAAAAGAAAAAAAATAGTGAATCAGCTTTAAAACTCGTGATTTACAGTAGAAAGTCAGGAAATGCAGAAAAATATCATATCAGAGATACTGATGTTCAAGTATGTTGCCATTTGTACAGTGTTGTTCCTTTCCTGTGATTAGGAGGCCAAGTGAATATATTAGTTTGTTCTGTTTCATTATTTTTTTGTACAAAATAACAACTCTCACTTAGTACAGACTGAAATACTTTTTAAAAGGAAGTATTTCCTATTTTGGTCATTTAAATTGAAACAGGAGACTTTTGACCTTTATTGTCATGGTATTGACATAGCATGATAGGAAGCTTGTGCTGCTAATGAGGGTAAATGAAGACAATTTTAAAAAATACTTATGTAAACCAAAATGATGAAATAAAAATGTCTCCAACTTTTTTTTTCTTTTTTGGTGCAGGATTCATAGTGGGGAGAAATGGAAAAAAATCCAAACTATTTCTGCAAGTCAAAAATCAAAAAGTTGTTGTTCCAGGTGAAATGAAAGGTCTGCATTTATCCTCCCAATAGCTGAACTAAAATTAAAATAAAATTAGAGAGGACATAAAACCTCTGCAATGTGGCAGAAACCAGCTACCAAGGAGGCCCTGAGCATGTCTGTCGCCAGTGCTTATCCTTACAAGGAGTAGTCTGAGAAAATAACAGAAGGATAAAGTAGAAAATTCAGTGTGCTGCTATTCAGTCCAGTTCAGTGCAGTGTACCCTGAGCACATGGCCCAGTCCAGGTTAGCTAACTTACTGTCTGACTGGGCACTATTCACACTGACTGGGTAGGGTGTCTGACACAGCAAGCTCCTCCCTGGGGTCCCTCTGTAGCCCATGGAGACTCAGAGATTCTTCTGGAAGGTGGCACTGAAAGTCACAGGATATTGCTTGCATTTCCTGCTGGACCAGCACCTTCCTTGCTCTTTGCTGGCTTTGGTGGGAGGCCAGGAGGCCATCCTCCCACTGGTCACTGGAGGGGATCACTCTCTCTTTTTTTAGTGACCTCTCCAGCTTGGGCTGCTTGGGAATCCAAAATGCTCAGTCCAGTGCCAGAAGAAGCCTCTGTCAGGCCGGCAAAGAATGGGCACCTTGCTTGCTGGTGGGTGGCAGCACCATGGCTGGGAAGAGACAGGAGAAGGGAGAGCCAGCAGTGCTGGAATTTCAGTGCCCACTGCTGCCACTGGAAGCTGGGGGGATCAGAAAGAGAGAAGTGGTGTCTGACCCAGCGAGAGTAGCAGAGAAGTGTAGAGGTGGCATGGGCTGTTGTCTTGGAAAAGACCCTGGTGAAGGTGCACGTCTGTGTACACTGGACTTGGAGGTGATACCCAGAGAGAGTGGAACGAGTTACTGCGACTGCCCTTCTGGTTTATTTTTGTCTAGGGGAAGAGAAGTATTGTCTTTTGTGTGCAGAATGTTTATAACTCAATTTCCCTTCTGACTGATGCCTTGCTCCACGCTCTCTCGTCCTCCTCCATCTGGTTTCTATTGTAGTTTTAAATGAGGACAGTTTGGCTGTCTGGCAGAACAAGCGGGGTCTGTGTGACACCAGCTGCCCCTTCCAGCTTCTAAGACTCCTAAGCTTCCAGCACAGTGTTAATTATAGGAGTGTCAAGATTGGACTCCCTGCGCCCAACTCCTTTCTGTGCCTGCACGTACAGCCCCTGCTGCAAATCCCCATCCACATCTGATCTTCCTTTGGGAAACACCCAGCCCTGTGATTTACATGCTCTGTGACTCTGATAGAGACCTGTTGTAAAGCACATGCCAGATCCTCTACCTTCCTGCATTTAGGGTTGATCCCAGCCTCAGTTCATCAGGAGCCACATCTGAAATAATCCTTCCAGCTCAGAAACTCCTGGAAGCAGAAGAGAGCTGCTCACTGTTGCTCTAACCTCACCACCCCCAAAAGCCCAAAAGGCTAAGCTTTGTAGGAGATCAGAGCTGCTCAGGAATGCCAGAGCTACAGGTCCTGCTCAAAGAAAACATTTATTGTGCTCCAGTTGCATACAAGTGCTGCATTTAGGGGCTTGATTTGCAGGAAGTCAATGTAGTCCCTTCACCTCCAGGGATCTGAGGTCAAGGTCTGTAATTTTCAGTTGCAAGTGAAAAGTGTCCTCTATGGGATTTTTTTTTTGGCATCACAAAACTGCCACAAATGTTGGCATAACTGACTGTTTCTCTTCCTATGAGCCAAAGATCTGGTATGGCAGAAAATCTTGTACATGATGAGTGAAGGGCACTGGCAGAGATATGTGAGAAGCCCAGGGCTGGAAAAGCAAGTAAAAATGCAGGGCTGCAGTAAGAGATGCTGGCAGAGCTCAGTGTATATTGCCTATTTAGAATCTATAGGTTGTCTCTGCTGTGTAGTTTTCACCCACTTTTAAAAATGGGTTGAATTTTATACATTTGCTTCAGATTGTTCCCCTCAGGCCTCTGTTTTTTGCTTATCAACAAAATAGGTGGATCCTCAACAGATAGATCTAGCCTTCTTTTCTTCTGTATAGGGGGTGTGCTTACTTGCCTGAGGCCTCTTGACCTAATTTACTCCAAGGAAACTTAGAACTCGGCCAGAAAATGGTGTGATTTAATAGGTCTTACTTTCAAGAGGTCAAATTAGTCACAACAAACATCAGTGTCTAAGTTTTTAGTTGGTTTTCTTATTCTTAATACTGAGGTTTTAAAAAGTATCTAATAAAGCATTCTTTGTGCATGGACCCCATATTTTGGCAGCCAGGCGCCATCATATGAGGCTTGTCTCCATGAAAGACTGCTAACCTTTAGACAAATCTTGTCATGTGGCTGTCGTGACCAGATATGTTTTCTGTTCAATTAATTCTTTTTTTGGGTTGCGTAGAGTTCAGTGGTTTCTCTTCTCTCACCCAGATAGGTCTGAGGTGGACGTGGATCTGCCTTTCATTTTTGCTGGTTACTTGTCATTTGTTCCAAGAACTCTACCAAGAAGGAAATTTTAATATGCCATGTATGCATAGCTTCTACCATAAAGATGTTAAAGCCTGATTTTCTGGAAATGGAGATGAGGCCTGAAGTAATTTGTCTTTCCCTTTTTTTTAGCATTCTCATCATCATATGATCTGAGTTCCCTACTGCAGTTCCAGATAATCAAGACTTACTCAGAGATAGGAAGGTCCTCTTTTTTCGATGTGTCACTTGGACTTTTCTTGGAAGGATATTAAGGAAATTTAGTACTTTTTTTTTTTTTCTTTTTTTTTTCCCCCTCTGCATTTAGCCTGCATAGGAAGTAGGTGTTGCATGCACTGAAAGGAATGCTTCCCAAGTTTTTTCCTTTCTGGACGGCTCTTCCTCTCCCAAGTCTTGAGGAGAAAATACCATAACTCTGTGACTGTTATGGACAAAGCTTTCACTCTGTAGAATTCACCTGTTCTCTTTGCAATTCCATGGTTTCATGAACACTGCTGTAGGTTTAGGGCCTCTGCCATGAGCTCCGCCCAACAACTTGAGGGTCTTGAAAGTCAGTACAAGGGCTTGGAGTGTGATACATTGTGACCAATGTACCCATGTTATGAGTGCCTGCTCAAAAAAAACCCATAAAGTCAATTTTTCCCTGCTGTTTTGGAGAAGCTCCTTTGGCTGAGAAGAATTATTCTGTTTGGACCCTTCCAAGTGATCACTGAGACTTTGTGTACAACTGCATTTGGGTTGGCCAAAAGACAAGAGAAGGGACACACCAAAGGATTTCTTCTTTACCTCCCTCAGCAAGTCAGGAGGCAGAAGGGCAGCACTGCCCTGGCTGACTGGCTCAGTAGCAGTGTGTTCCTGAGGTGGGTGCAAGCTTGGAGCCCTTCTCCCCAGAGCCTGTGCCCTGCAGTGCTTGGCAGGGACAGGTCCACTCATGATCTGGCTCTGGCCTCAGTGGCTCCCATGAGAAATAATAAAATAATGAAAAATAATAACGTACCAACTGTTTTTGTTCAGGCTGTCGTTGGAGGGCTGTCTTTGGATGCTGTCTGATCAAGCACATGTTAATAATGTCATTACAGTCCTGAACCTTGAGCAGAAGGACTCAGGGAAGGTCCAGCCAAAGGCATTGTCTCCGGGGCGTCACAAAGATGCAGTAATTGCTATGCCTGGCTTCCCAGTCAAATCTATGGCTTAGCTGGTTTTCCTCCATACAGCTTTTGAAATGTGCAGTGCAGCAGAGTCAGCATTACAGCCGGGAACTTTTGACTTGTGCATTTACTGACTTTTGTGCCTATGGCTGTGTGAAGCATTGCATTAAATACACAGTAGTTTCTAGCACCTAATAAGGAAGGGCTTTCTTACTGTTATTGTTATAGCTTGGGTTGTTATAGTACTGGGGACAGGGAGCCTTGATCTGACCAAGAGAATGGGGGGTTCTTATACCTATATAATGGGGAAAAAATTAAACATATACTTTAGGTCCAAGTCTGGATGTAAATGTTGTGCCTCAGGCTCCTCTCAGCTTTAAGACTGGTTAAGTCTTTGTCTAGTTATGTTGATGGAGTTCTTTTGAAGCCAATGTCAGGTTTTGTCAGTGTGCAGATCTAGTCAATATTTGAACTTTATACCCCCTCAGTGGGATTTATGAGCACTAAACTGTGGGTATGTAGGCTTATATGGAAGTGTGAATGCTTCTCTGATTTTTATCCAAGCCAATGAGACCTTTTGGCACAATTCAGCAAGGCTGGAGCTCTATACTGAGGAGAGTGGAGGTTCCCAGGACCTCATGCTTTACCACATGCTTTCAATTAGAATGAAAGAGCTTATTTTATTTTTTTTATTTTGGAAGAGAAGGGAAGAGAGGGAAACCCTACCTTTCTTTCTGCTATGTTACTGTGACTTCAGGGTCAGTCATTGTCACATGTTAATGAGCATTGCATGGCACAACCACAGCATATCCTCATGGCCACTTTGCAGGGGTTATTTTTGATTTGCCCTGTATTTCTTTCATTGCTGTACCCTTCCCTGCATCCACAGAGAGCCTCTGTTGTTTTTTCATGGAACTGTCTCCTCTGTGGTGACTTGTGGGAGCTGTCAGTGTGTATTCACTGGACATCTTGCTTTGCTTTCCTCTCGTAGTCCCTTACGTGCTGAAGAGCTGTGCGGAGTTCATTGAGACTCATGGCATCGTGGATGGGATCTACCGGCTCTCAGGAGTGACGTCCAACATACAGAAGTTGAGGTAAAGGCAACGTTTGGGAGTGTCAGAGGGATTCAGGGACATTGCTCAGTACCTTTTTGGTGTTAGTCCCTCAGGTACAGACTGCGGCCAACGGAGCTTCAGATGGATGCGGAAGATAAACTGTCTTTGAAGTTGCTAAAAGGGAAAGACAACATTTTAGGGATTAGCCCAAAAAAACCTTTATCTCCCTCTGCATCTCTTAGTGGGAAAGGCAAGGAGGGTCTCAGCGAAAATACTGAATTGCTCTCTCTCACTTTGGGACAAAGCAATATCTTCATATCATTTTGAGGCCCATTCACTGTGTTAGGGATAATGGAGACTAATTGAAACCTCAGGGCCTGAACTTGGGGCACAATCCGGCCTGCAGAAACATCTCTGCTTTCCCATTTGTTTTTTCTCTAGTTGCAAATAAGTACTTAGGGTGGAGTACTGGCCTGCTACAACTCTTATCCACCCATATTGTTATGCTTCCATGTTGTTTCAGACAAGAGTTTGTTTCTGACCAATGCCCAGATTTGACAAGGGAAGTTTACCTCCAGGACATCCACTGTGTGGGGTCACTCTGCAAGCTGTACTTCAGGGAACTGCCCAACCCTCTCCTCACTTATGAGCTCTACAAGAAATTCACGGTAAGACCCTTGGCTGTTCTTGCTCCTCTCCAGAAGCGTGGATGTGCTGCAGATTCCTCCATGACAGCTGTTTGGGATTCACTCCAATGTCCTGGCTTCTGATACATCTATCCATATAAACATTTCTCGGTGCTCTTCCCTTCTCATCTCATGTTGGCTCTCTTTCCCTGTCCTTGTTTCTTTTCACCATTTCATGTTTACTTCTCTCAGTTTGTCTGCTGTTTCCTCCCCTTCATCTTGCTCATTTTTTCACTGCATTGCTTCCCCGCTGCCTCTTTTTCCCCCCATTGTGCACCTCTTCCCAGCATGACTAATTCTCTTTCGTTTCCTCATTACTGTCCATCACTGAGAGTCTTCTAGGTCACCTGGGCTTGTGATCATAATCACAGGGGTGTGGTTTCCTTGTCCCTGTCCCTCCAACTGTCCCTGACACCTGCACAAACTCATTGTCCAGCCCATGTGTAAAGCATCAACTTTTCTGCATCTGTCACATTTTTCATACTGTTTGTAGGGCTGCCGATGAGGATACTGGTTATGCCTGATATGGCATATCAGGTCCATCATGATCACATTATAAATACAAATGGCAGAGGAAAGTGGCAACTGGCCAAGCAGAAATCTCTAACTTTGTTTAAAGATATTACAATTCAAAGAGTAGTTACTTGATTCTGGAAAACAGCCATAGATTATACATGGATACAGTTGGAGCTTAGGAGCAGACTGCGGGGGAGCAGAAATATAAGACCACAAAGCCTGAATTTTTAAGAGACTTGGCTAATTTTGATGACAGATAATATTTTATTAAGAGGTGGCACAGCAAGCTATGCTTGTTATTAAAGCTTCCTGTTTCTTAGCACTCTAAATCTACTTTCATTTTTTTATGACACCAGCAAATTTACATTCCATCATTGGAGGCTGAAATCTTGCGTGCTGAAGGTATGCACTTTCAGCTAAAAGAATTTACCAACTTCTTAAGATAACTGGTGTGGGGGATGGGAAAGATTGTTTTCTCAGTGTTAGAAACATCCGTCCTTTGTTAAGAATTTCTGTCATCCTGCTCTTTCCCATTTGCTGGGAGGAGGCGGCAACAGCCATTGCCAAAAAATGTCAGATGTTGCAGAGAAGTTCTGCAAAATCAGGTGTTGCTGTCTGAGTTGCTTCTATCCCAAATCAAGCACTTCCAAGTGACACTGCTGTGCCACAGGAGGCACTGGGAGAGATCCACGGGATCCTCACAAGGAGATGCTCTCCAAAGTCTCCCTGTTGCCTGTTTTGGGAAGAGGTGTCAGTGCAAGGGGTGCTTGCTGTGGGGCAAAGCCAGATGGGACCAGCCAAGCAGGAACTTGCTGTAAGAAGTCAGGTAGCTGTTAGGGACGCGACTCTGCTGGGGATTTTGGGGTGGGAGTGGCTCACTGTGCTGCCTGACAGCTGTGCAGTAATGTTAGGCGTCTTGCTGTTCCAAACTTTAAGTAAGATTGGTCTTTGTTTCGAGGTGATGTATAGTCAAATCTTCAGGGAAAATCCTGAGCAGATTTGAAAATCCTGTATCCTCAGGATATAAGGATTCTGAGGGTATGGGGTAGGATTGCTGGAGACAGGATGAATAGGATCTTGAAAATACAGGGCATCATTCAACCATTCACTGTAACTGATGAGTCTCATTCTTGTTGGAGCTATTTGGCTGGTGTCTTCCTGGCTATCACTACTGATTTATGGAAGAAAAAATGCTCTAAAGGAAACATTAAGATTTAGATGGAAACTTCTTTTAGGAAAGAATGTTTGCTGAAAAGTGAACTTTTGGGATGATGACTTGCAGATTTTCAGTAGATACATTTAGTAAATAGCTTTATTCAAAAACAAAAGGGAAAACATTTCTGTAACAGTCTGAGTGTTTCTTTTACAAGTACTTTCTAAAGAAAATGTTTCAACGTTGTATCAACACATCTAACTTACATAAAATGTCTTTCAGAAAAGGGTTAAACAGTTCCAAATTTTAATTATCATTTCTGTAACTAATGTTTGAGTGTGATGCTTTTGGTTAACCTTGGACAGTTGTTTTCTAAAATTTTATGCCAGCTTCCCAAAATATTATCACTTTGGGCTGAACTAAAGAATTTTTTTTCAAAATCTCTGGCTTTTCAGTTTTTCCACTTAGCCACAAAATCCATTATTCAAGTGAGCCTGCTCAGAAGGGATTTATAATTGGTAACCCAGCTGACAGGAAGCACAGTCAGATACTAGGAGGAAAGAAAGAAAAAAGACCAATTCCCCAAGGAGCAGAAAACCCACTAGGAGCGTGTGTGTGCGTGGGGTGTCTGAACAGGGAACAGTGGCAGCTGTATCTCAGCAGACGAGTGCTGGTAGGAATAAAGAACACATGCTAATCCCAGCCTGACTGAGCCAGAGCTGGCTCTGAGCTGGGCTAGCCTGCACTTTGAGTCACCACAGTGATTCAGAGATTTCTGTCTAAGGAAAGTCAAATTCTTAATGACTAGGGAAGGGTTGTCCTTTTGGTCATCACTATGTCAAGTTCACAAGTGTAACATCCCAGTCATGACCTCACTGGCTATAAATTTTTGCCAGATGATTGCCATCTTGTATCCCAGTGATGGATGGCTGTTTCTCAGGACAGATAAGTTAACTCTGCTTGGCTTGTTCTAGCCTGGGCATAGAGGGACCAGCTCTAGGATGCCAAGTTTACCTTCTCTGTCTGGACTTTATTCCACTTGTTAACCAGGGCTCATGAATTGTGCACTCCCAGAATCACTAGTTCAGTTAAATAAAAAAAATCTTAAATGGCATAAATTCATACTATGATGAACAGATGTGAGAGAAATGGAATTATTGGTTCTTCCTTGAATTCTGTATTCTGCTGCTTTTGGAGGGCTCCTCAGGTCGCAAAAGCACAGCTCGTGTGGGTCAGACATGTGGCTCGGAGGAATGAACAGGTCATGACCTCAGAGAAGCTGGTATTCACTTGCTGTCTAATCATTAGGTCTTTGAGAACTGGAAGGTTAAATATGGGAATGAAAATGTGCACCAGGGGAGAAAATATTGTGTACAATCTAGTTGAAATACTAATGCTTTAAAGTTTTTATTTCTCTCAGTCTCCATCTTTGGACAAGGCTATTCAACTGGAAACATAGTATTAAGATTGCAAGAGCACTTATGCTTCAGATTTCTGGCTTTTTTTTTTTTTTTTTTTTTTTTTTTTTTTTTTTTTTTTTTTTTTTTTTTTTTTTTTTTTACGGCACCACAGACACATGTAAAATCACTAGAAGGAGTTAACCTGCCTTTAATTTTGGCAAACCAAATACATGTGCATCTCATATATACCTAAGTGGTGAGCTCACTTGTTTTGATCTGCCATCACTTCTCTGGCCTGGAAGCTGGCAGTGTTCGGTTAGCTGATGGTTGCCGATGAGAAGTGATCCGCAGGGAAAGGGGCAGTGACAAAACCAGCGGTGGTAACATCATCACAGGGGGTGCTGCAGTGCCTGCTGCAGGAAGATGCTTCTCTAGCAGTGGCTGGTAATTTCAGGTTCATGATGTTTAAGCGACGGGTGGCTTGGGAAGGGTTGCTTCCTTCCTTTCCTCCCCTGGCAGTGCTGACATCTGTCTGGAGGCAAAGCTTGTGCTGGTGGTGTGGGTCACAGCATCTTCCTTTGAACTCGCTCCAAACTCCAGTGGCAGTCAGGTGGGTAGGAGGAGGTTCCCAGACAGTCATGCACTGTTTGAACTGGCTGGTGGCTTGTCCTCCCCCAGCACAAATATTGAAAGGGAATAGCTGAACAGATGAATGCCAATGCAGTGAACTCCTAGGAACGCTGACAAAAGCTTCTCATGGCTCTCTGAGCTCTTGGTCTGCAGAGATTTTGCTCAAGACTGAGATGTATGACTTTGATTCTGTCTAACCCTGAGCATAAGAATTTATTAATCTGCTGGGCAGGGATTCTGCTAAGCCTTCTTCCATCATGAAAGATGCAAACCCACAAAAATAATCCCCTCAGCTATGTTGTTATGACAGTCAAAATATTGTTTATTTTGAAGAATACGGAACATGCATATCCCAAATGTTCTCATAACACAGCTTGAGAAACATGTTTTAACAGGTTATTTTTGGGAGGTGTCATTGCTTTTTGCCATTTCCATTATTTTCACTTCTCTCTTTCCCCTCTCTTTTTATTTCATCCTTCATTACTCAAGTTAAAAAAGTGAAAAGAACCAAAAAATACCCTATGAAAAGCAAAGCAAAACAAACCAACACAAGCCAAAAAACTCCCTGTAATTTGTAATTGAAGGTCTAAGTCCTTGATTGCCCCTCTGCCATAAATACTGACCACCATGTCTGAATGTCTGGGCATGGTGTGCTGAGACATGGAATAACAGTGCAGGAAATCTCTGCAGTGCTGGGAACACAAAGAAACTTTTTCTTCCAATAGCTCTGTAGGGTAACAAGAGAGCATTCCCTCTGAGACAGGGTGTCTCGTGTGATCCTTCTTATCCCTCTTCCTTTTCCCCTGAGTCCATTGCCAGGGTGTACTGTTTCCTTGTGTCCCTGCAGGAAGCAGTGTCACGCTTCCCCGAGGACGAGCAGCTGGCACGAATTCAAAATGTCATCCAGGAGCTGCCACCATCACATTACAGGTAAGACTGTGTCCACAGAGGTGCTGAAGATCAGCGTGGTGACCTCACCCTCATCAGGGAATATTGCCTGAAATAGCTGTAGGATTCATTTCCAGAAATCAATTTCCAAAAGCTGACTCACCATTTCCAAATCTGGCAACAATTTATCTGGCATTTAAATATCATTGAACAAACCTTTGTTAGAGACAGAACAAGGTCTCCCTGCTGCAGTCTTACCATCCTCCTTCCCCAAGTATGACCACTGGGCACCCTTGGGCAGCGTCCTGGGTGTGGTGAGGAGATGATGATCTACTGGAGGTGCCTGAGCAAGAGCTAAGAGCTCAGCCTTTGCAGCATCCCATTCCCTCTTCCCATCTCCCGTGTTCTTTGCTCCCATCACGCTAAGGATAGTTTGGTTCATGCCCCACCCTTGGCCACCCCAGAGCTCAGCTGTTCAGGTATTCACTGCCATCCCATGCAAATGTTGATGCTGTCTCCTCTGCCCCATGGACTCTGTTGTGCCATTGCAGACACCTGGGGAGGGGACAGGGCTGGCTCTGAGCCTTGCTGTCCCAGCAGGCAGGCACTGGTAATGTGACACATTTTTCTTTCTTTGTGTGAAACCACTGCAGAACGTTGGAATACCTGATCAAGCACCTGACTCACCTGGCTTCCTTCAGCAACATGACCAACATGCACACCAGAAACCTGGCCTTGGTGTGGGCTCCAAATCTCCTCAGGTACAGTAGAGATTCCTCTAATCCAGAGCACCATGCTGAGTTCCAAGGGGAGTGGCAGCATCTGAGTCTAATGACCTGAGGGAAATGCAAATACAGGGAAAAGATGAGCAACTGAAGGGAAGAGCATAGCAGAGCAAACAGCTTTTCTTCCAGGTTGAATAATCTAAGGGTTTACTGCCAGCGTCCAAGGAAGCTTGTGGGTTTGTGTGTTTCTTATTAAAAAAAAGGTTGTTATTTGCAAGTTGAGCATAGATTTAGAAATGAGGACTTAACTCATCACTTGGGAATGTTAATGACATTTTTGATGGTGCCAATGCTTCTGCAGCAGGGGAGTGAGAGACAGCAAGGATCAGAAGGGAGAAAAACAGGGCAATAATACTAGAGACCTGATCCCAGATCTGCTTGTGCAAAATTGAGATGAGCTTGCTGGGCTTGAAATGGCAGCCAATGTCAGATCTCACGACCACCAGCTAGTTTTTCATGTTTGTTATGCCTGGCACTCTACTGTGAAGAAGCCTGGATTAGATGCAAGCAGGGGTTTGGCTGCAATGTTGTAGAGCTAAGCAGAACAAGGAAAAATAGCATCTGGGAAAAAAAAAATTAAATATTTTGTATCTTGTCAAAAATTCCCTTTCCATCCATCCAATACCCCTGCATTTAGAGGAATGAGCTATACAGGGTGAGTCCAGGACTGCAGTTGGGCAGGACAGCAGTGATGGCAGAGCTGTCAGGGTAGCCCTGGGCTGGCAGAGAATATTGGCTAGAGAGGTTGCAAGCCTGAAAAGCATGCTCTAAAGAGTTATCTCACCCTTCTGAATCCCAAAAATGGCAGAGCAAGTCCTGAAAATGAATCAAATGTTGACTCCATTGAATATCATAATTTGGGCCTTTACTACTGAGACATTTTCATTCTAGCATCTGTCCTTGTCAAAAAAAAAAAAAAGAAGTCTGTTTTTCCTTTGCAATCTTTCATAAGTACAAGTCCCAGGAGGAAAAGAAAGGAGCAAGCAATGCAACTGCAGTCTCCTCACAGGGTTATCCTCTTGGCAATGCCCCAAGCTGTTATCTAACACACCAGTCATTAACTTTACAAAGGATCCATTGCCCAAAGATAATTTCTTCAGCAACACTTTGGCATGTCAAGATAAGGAATATTCCTTTGCTGAGAGCAAGATTGAGAATGTGGGAGCACAGGGTGGTCAGAGAAGAGACTATTGGGGCACACGGAGAAGTATTGAAAAAATTGGCATGCGGAAGACCTGAGCAGGGTCTAAGGGACTTCACTGAGAGGTGATTGAAGCACTGAGTAGGGATCTAGAAGCAGCCTTTGAAAGCTCCTGTGTTGTCTTTCAGGCCCAACCTTGAAATAGCTAAAATAGGAAAAAGGGAGAAGAATGGCACTTGAGAGTCACAGTTTTACCTGCTGAAGAATGCAAAAGCCAAGTGGGGAAAATAACACATTCAGAAAAGGAAGTAGCAGAAGTGGCAAAGAAAACAGAGAAAATAATTTTTAAAAGAGTTAAAAGACAAAGAGAGAATGAGGGCCTGTGAGGGAAGGGGAGGAAGAGCAAGAGTGGGGAAATCATCTCTGTTGTCTTGCTTGCGGGAAGAAATCTGGTCTGTCCTTGCCAGGGGCTGTGTGTGGCAATGCTCACTACTGGTACTCCTCTTTCCTCATGCAGGTCAAAGGAGATTGAGGCAGTTGGCTGCAATGGGGATGCAGCTTTCCTGGAGGTGCGAGTGCAGCAGTTGGTGATCGAGTTCATCCTGAACCACGTGGATCAGATCTTCAACAACAACAGGAAAGCCAGCTCTGCAGAGAACATTGGTAGCAATCTCCCTGAGCCACTTCCCATGTCACTTGCTATGTCATTCAGCTCTCCCTTCAACTAATATTACAAGCACAGTAACCCTTGCTATCACCACAGACTTCCCCAAAGGCACCTTGGGCCCAATATCTCATTACTCCTGTCTTCTTCATCCCTATCTTCAACATTTTCTTTTTCAATACTAGTGTCCTTTAGTGTTTTCTCAGGTTGTCTTATATCTCACCTTCTGCATGATCTCATGTGGCTTACCCCTTTCCACAAAAGGAAGACCGCCTGATTGATTCTCGGTCTAAGCTTTCTCTCTAAGTCCATCAGCCACAGTTTCAGCTCTTCTGTCAGATTCCCCCAGTTACAATTCCTCATACCAATAATACCTGCCCTGCAGCCACTATTTCCGCCCAAGTCAGAGGTCACACTCCCAGGCACTCCCAAGAAACAAATTAATCTTGTGCTCCAAAAACTTATATCTTGTTTTTGAGAACACTTTATAAAAGAGATGTATTTTTTTCCTTGGGACATCAATAGTTTTCAGAGATGCTGATTTTGCTGTTTAGTGATGGTCTTGTTGGCAAGGACTGGGAAGTGAGAAGGCATGGATCCACAGTGACCTCACATAATTGCAGAAATATGCACCTTCTCATTTTACACACTCAAAAGACTTCTGATACCTTCAGTACTCAGGCAGTATCCACCTTTCTGCTTTGTAGCCCTGTGCCAGCTCATTCTGCCCATCTTTACTGTAACAGGGCTTTGCCCCTGCCCCCATAAACAGACATTTTCAGTTCTCTGGGCTGTCAGTGAGACTGCTTTCTGCAGCCCTGAAATGGATTAGAAAGTTAAAGTGACGCTCGTTTAGAACAATCCCCTGTCCTGCAACAAGACAAGGAGAAAGATGTGGAAGTGAGAGAAAGAACTAGGCACTAAATTGGGATCAGCAACTGAACTGCTTCAAAACTGGGGGAGGGTGGGGGCAAAATGGAGGAAGGGAGTGAGGGAGGAGTAAAGGGAATGTGTGAATCCTGGTGGTTTTCAGAGACACCTCCTTCACACAGAAGTGTCTGCAGCAGAGGAAGCAAATCCACACTGCACAGCCTTTGGCTGGCAGGCATGGCCCCTGCTGGGAATGTACTCAGAGGGATAAGGTTGCTGGGGAGCTGAAAGGCTTATCTGACAAAAAGCCTTTCTCCCTGCACGTGCCACTTCTTTCCCCCCTCCACAGGAGATGTTCCAGTCAAATAAAGTCATGAAGCTCTTGCTCTCGTCTCTCCTCACCCCAGGCTGGAATGTATTGTCTTGTTTTTCAGAGAGTGCATCAGTTGTGAAAAGTTTGACCCTCCCCTCAGCCTCCCTGCCAATGAAACTGGTGAGCCTGGAAGAAGCCCAGGCACGGAGTCTGTCTGCATCCCATCCTGCTCGGAAGGAGAGGAGAGAGAACAGCTTGCCTGAAATCGTGCCTGTAATTGGTTCCCTCTTCCACACAGTTGTTGACCTTCCCGACAGCAAGTAAGTGCCAAGAGGAGAGTAAGCACAAATAAAAAAGTGCAAGTTCCCCAATGTGATTTGGCACGATCCTTTTGTTAACGTGATACCCCCACACCTGCACTCCTCTGAATCTACTGCCACTACACAAAGAAAATTCAGTGTCCTCAAAAGAGGCAGAGCTTCTCCTGAGAAGTATTTCAGGTGCTGGGTTCATAGCTTCACTAGTTCTCATCTCTCCATCAGGGCAGAACCTCACAGACCTCCTGCAGGAGGAATGAATTGTCTTTGCATCCTTGTGCCAGCTCAGAAGTTGGCTAAATATGGGATGACCGTGGAGCAGGTGGGGCACAGCTCATCTACGAGTTCCACCTACTGGTGGTTGGTCCAGGGCACACCTGGTGCCACTGCCCTGCTCCAGATTCTTCATTCTCCTGGTTCCTCTGCAATTACAGCCAAGCAGCAAGGCTCATTTTCACTCCCAGCATGGAGAGATATTTACATAGTGGCACCTATGCCACCTATGTCTATGCCAGGAGAAGAGTCTGATTTCAGCTGAGGTTGCTGCAGTGGTTGGCACAGCTGCCCAGAATAAGTATTTATCTATTGGTCTATCTAAGTGGTTAATATATAGCCACTCTACTGCCTGGTTCTGATAGATTATAGCCTCTGCAGCAGGAGGCTCATTAATCTACTGACCCAGAAAGCACCAGAACAAATATATTTATTGGCACTTGATATATTAAAGCAAAAAGGAGTCATCTAACATAATACTGGCAAGAGGACAACCAGTTTAAGACAAAAATATGTATGTCCCTCTACAGTCTTCTCCTTTCTCTTTAAAGAGAAAAGTCCCCAAATATTAATCCCGTTTGTAGGACTGATTTGTACTTCTCTGTGTATTGATCAGAAAGAGCAGAAATAAGGGGATAGAAAGCACAATGTGGAGAACAAGACAGGGAGCTAAGGGAATTCTTGCTCTGAAGGAGGG
This sequence comes from Passer domesticus, assembly GCF_036417665.1. Taxonomy (NCBI): domain Eukaryota; kingdom Metazoa; phylum Chordata; class Aves; order Passeriformes; family Passeridae; genus Passer; species Passer domesticus. Next base: position 104,514,661 of record NC_087475.1, on the reverse strand, counting down.
GAGATTGAAGGAGGAGTCAGAATGAGAATGAAAGTAGTGAAACAAGGATTCACAAATAAATATGTATACAATAAAAAAAATGCATTAGGACAAGAAGCTTCTTTCTGCAAAAGCAGGGATTTCCAAAGAGACATGGGGAACTGGTGTCCGATTTCCTCTGAGGGTTATGAGAAATTGATTTAATTCCCTGAAACCTCCTCCTGGTTGGTTAGTACATTATACTTGCATATGAATATATAACACCTGTGATTAAATTAAGGTTGGCCTGAGAAGCATTAATAGCAAGTTTTCATTAAGGAATCCCTTTATTTTTGCCATAAGACATGGTTTTTAAAGCATAACTTTGTGCACTGAGAAATGGTACCAGTTCCATCAGTTCCTTGGAATTTATCATATATTGTGTCATTAAAATCTGTTAAAAAGGCAATTTTTCTTTGCTTTATTGCAGGATAGTTTGAGCCTTGATCTCTTTTCTGGAGACAAGCATGGTTGGTTGCTCAATCACCGTTGCTGTAGCATGATGCCAGAACCAGCTATCTGAAGGCTTAGGTGTCTTTCCATCCATGAAATAGTTAAATCAGCAGTACAGATAAATCACTTACAGCGTGACTACTACCTATGTAGACAACAAGGGTTGGTTGTATAGCTATGCTTTAGAGTTAAAAGAGGTGTGAGAAGAAAAAATTGGAAAGTGTTGAGGGGAGACAGCTCAGAGGCCTTTGGAGAGTATTAAAATGGCAAAAGTCTCTAAGGTTTGGTGACCACCTGAGCCTTTTTTCCTTCCAGGAGGAAATTATCCACCAAGTCCAAGAAATGGAAATCAATATTTAATTTGGGCCGCTCTGGCTCAGAATCAAAGTCTAAACTGAGTCGAAATGGGAGTGTCTTTGTAAGGGCACAGAAGCTTTCTGGTAAGAACACATTTTGCAGCTGAATATTTCTCTCTGAGGCTTTCTCCTGTGTTGTTGGTAGCATGGGACAACCTGTATCCACTTTCCACTAATGCCATAGACTTGAGATAGTCTAATGGGGTTGTGCTTGTTGCCTGGTTTCATGCACATCTCATTCTCCTGTGACGGCAAGAAACACCCTTCCAGGAGGATTGGACAGACAGCTATAGTAAATATTGTATTTTGGTACCTGATAAATAGGCTCCTGTTGTGCAGCTGTCAAGTCTGGGGACTAGGAAATGCTGTGTAGGTTTGGATTAGTCCATTGTTCCAGCCCAGCCTCTGTCTCCTGAGGCTTGTTACATGGCACTGGGTGAATGGCTGTCTTTCTAGGCTGTCTTTCCAGGTTGTCCTTCCACAAAAGGACTTTAAAAGAACCAACTGCATTCAGTATCTTTGTGAAAAACAAGGCACCAGGAGTGCCTTCAGCTCGGGCTCTCAGCACATTGAGGGAAGCCATTGCTTTTGCAGAATTTACAAGAGAAAAGTTGTGTTTTCTTCTGGCTGTAATCCCAAGTTCTAACCTCTCCTGGGCTGCAATCTCTTAAACACTCTGCTTCCTAGAAAATCACATGGCAGTGCCAGTTCCCAGTGTTAAGAAATGATGACTCAAGCTCTAAAAATCATGAACTTGACTCAAAAGTAATCACATTCTTAAAAAGAAAGCATGCCCTTTTAATTTGAATTAATAAAGAAATATTTTGCATTTATATGTTCCAGATTTTTTTAGTATCTCCAAGTCAGGGAATTATTTTCTGTAGGGAGATGAGGGTGGATTTTTTCTTTATATAATTTCATGACTTCAGAAGCTGGTGTTTGGAGGCCCACTGTCTAACATTGTAAGACTTCAAATAAAACGCTTAATATTGGCAACATTAGTTACCACCACATATAAGAGAGGCTGTATTTGGATCAGGAATGAGTGTGAAGCCAAATGCTGGATCCAGGCTGGATCCCCTGCCTTCCCCATGTTTTGCATGTACAGATGGCCTCACACAGTGTGGCCATGACAGACTTCAAAATAGCTCTCTATCCTATTTTGATCATGGGATCACCTTCTCACTTTGATAAGGAATACTCTGTCCTAAAATAGCGCTTACCCAAGGAGGCCCAGGAATGATGGCAGCCCCAGTCATTGTGGAGGGTGAGCCTTGTTCCAAGGACAGTACTGAGTGACAGGGGGCTGGACATTTTCACCAGCAGGACACACAAATGCACAGCCTTGTGCAGAGTTTTCAGCACTGAAGTGGTGCCTTTCTGTGCTGCCGTGTTACATCTTTCAGTGCTCTCTGCTTACAGCCTAATGTGAGGGAGCAGATGAAGTGGCTGCTGAAACTCAGCACATGGTTTAGCACAGCTTGTGTCTGTGCACACAGATCTGTAAGTCACATAAAATGTGACTTACACAGCTCCCCATCTTGAATTCTGTTCCTTCTGGAAAGCGGAAACAGTGCTCAAGACATCACGTCTTATGAACATAAAGAGTAGCCAGAACTCCATATAAATGTAAAAAGTAGCTGGAGTTTCTCCTGTGCTCATGTGAGAGTCAGAGCCAGAAGCCTCAATTATATAAACAAATGAAGTTCAACAAGCCTGCTGACTTTCTGCTTTACCTACTTTGTGCAACTCTGTAAACAGCAAACTTTACTCCCAGACATTTTCCAGATCTCCATGGACCTTTTTTGGGCTGCCAGAGACTAACTTGTCTTCCTTGCCAGCTACATTTCCCCACCTCCCTTCCCTTTACAGAGCAGTAACAGTTACAAGCTTCCAAAACCTCTCAGGAACAGACCTGTAGAGTGTATAGTAACAAAGGACAGCTTGTTTCTGGACAAGCAAGTCCAGTGAGGATGGCCAGCAAAATAGGTCACTCACTGCCCTCAGAAATTTCCCAGAGTTCTTGCTGGAGGCAGGGTATGCTCACATCAGCAAAAGAGCTGGGAGTGCAACGTAAAAATAACCCAACATTTGCTATCAGGAATGAGAGGTGATAAGACATTTATGTCAATTTAGTTAAAAAGTCCCCCACAGCCAATAGCCTGACTGAGTCGGGCAGGGGAGTGGCACATGATAGCTTTGGGGATGCTTAACTGCTTCAGAGTGGAGGTGGTGTTGACTGGCTGGGTTAAGTATAGCTCTCCACATGTCCAGCAGGTGCAAAGCTGTTGTTAGCACTAGCAGATCCCCAGCTGTGTGGACAAGTGTTGTGGGTAATAAGCCATGTGGTGTAGATACATGGGGGAATGCTTGGAAATGGAAAATGTCTGCCTGGCATGCCTGTCTATATGTATGCAGCCTTTGATCTTTATGGGCTGAAGCCTGCAAAGCCACAGGATCTGATACCTGCTTCTAAAAATCTTTTTCCACAGAAAAAGCAACTATCCGGCCTGCAAAGAGCATGGACTCGTTGTGTTCCCTGCCAGTGGAAGGTGAGACATCCATAGCCTGCCTGTACGGTAAGGGGGAAGGATTGCAGCTCTGCATTTTCAGCAGCATGGATCACAGAATCACAGAATGGTTTGGGTTGAAAGGGACTTTAGAAATCTCCTAGCTCCAAATCCCCTGCCACAGGCAGGGACACCTTCCACTATGCCAGGTTGTACCAGCACTTGAGCAAGCCTTGAATGCTTCCAGGGATGGGGTGTCCACAGCTTCTATGGACAGCCTGTTCCAGTGTCTCACCACCCTTGGTGGATGAGCAGTCTGTGCCTATCTCATCGTGTTGTGTATCTTTGTGTACTTATGCCATGGCTGCTGACATGTGCCCCACCTCTGTGTGCGTGCATTTTTGACTCTTTTCTGTGTTGTTTATCTCAGTGCATCCATGTGAGAGTTACCACTGTGTTTAGCTGCACCTTTATTGGCAGTTGGACTGCTTTGGTTTTTTTCTTGGTTATTCTGGGCACAAAAATCCCATTTGTAGGTGAAAAAGGCCTACAAAAAGGTGACAAAGCGTGGTGTGTGCATTGTGGGCACTATGTGATAGCCATAGACTTGGCTGCATCTGATGGAGAAGGGTGTCTAATAAAAGTCTGAGCTGATTTCCACTGCTGGGCATTCAGTCCCGTGCTATCTGCCTGTTTTGAAGAAAGCCCTAGGGCTAGAGCGTAGAAAGCCTTCAGTGCCACTTGTCTCCATCTCACATCTGGGGAGATGTGAGTGTTCAGCAGGGCAGGACTTATCCCTGGAGGGATGGAGGAGGGCTTCTCACAAAGGAAGTTTGTTTGCTAGTTCTCTGCTTCCCACTGACTTGCTCCTATGTTCCTGTCTCTAGGGGAGGATGACAAAAGCAGGTTCAAACGGTCTGTGACTACTGGAGGATTCTTTGTTCCCACCAAGATACGGACAGGAGGCACAGGCAGCTCATATGACCTCAGCAAGGAGAATGAGTGGGAGCGGGAAGGATCTGCCATGGGGGCCAGAGGAAGTTCAGAGCTGGGTGGGGAAAGAGGTCTCCCCCGGACACCGCAGGTGAAGTCAGCCCCCGAGCAGCTGAAGGTTTTCCGGGTAGCAGAGGATGCTGAAAACGAGCAGACTTCAGCCAAAGGAGTGCTCATGTTCTACACCTCTGAAACAGCCACTAAGTCAGGCTTCCCAAGCAGCCTCTTTCCCTTGGAGGCCTCTCCTCATCACCAGAGGAAAGCCCTGAACATCTCGGAGCCATTTGCTGTCTCTGTCCCACTGAGGGTATCGGCAGTCATCAGCACCAACAGCACACCCTGCCGCCTGCCCACCAAGGAGAAGCATTCCCTTTCTAGTCTAGAGGAGCTGTCTTCTCTGGTGGAGAGCACGAGCCCCTCTGCTCTGGAGCCAGGGACCCACACAAGGACAGAGCAGGCAGCAGAGCGCAAGGAGAAACAGCCAGGGCCAACTCTGCCATTGCCAGCATCCAGAGGTAAGTTGTGTTAAGGAGGGGGGTATGGATCCTCAGCTGGGCTGCTGGAAGTGACCTGCAGCTTGGTGGTGTGGAGGTTTCTCCAGCTTGAGCTTGTGGCAGGAAAGAAACTAACCTATAGCTGGGTGGGTGTTGATAGCAGGTCAGGGTGGTTCTTGTTGCAGTAAGGAGCCTGGGTAGGTGGGTGACCTCGCAGAAACGTCTGGTTGTGCCTGGAGGGAGCTCTCTAGCTTTGTTAGTTGGTGTTGGCTCTTGGCAGCACTGCTTTGTCCCAGGGCACAAGTTTTGCGTCTCAAGTAGTTACATTAGTTCATGTTTCTGATCCAGGCTCTCATCCTGAGGAGATGGTGGCAGCTGGGAAACCTGAGTCCCTAGAAATGCCACAGCCAGCAGCAGAAAATCAGGAGACATGTGGGCAAAGCAGCTGCACAAGCAGCACCAGCAGCCCCCAGCAGTCCTCAGAGCAGAGTCCCACTTTGGAACAAACACCAGCTTCAGAGTTCCATAAGGGACCACTCCCAGCAGACAAAGCAGAGCAAGGACAGCTCAAGATGAAGGATGTCTCCTCAGAAAGCAGCTGTGACCAACAGGAGATTGAGATGGCTAAGACAGAAGAAGGATCACACCTAAGAGACGTGGTAAGGAAAAGGCATGAGAAAGGTGGGGGACCATGTCGTGGTAGTGACTGGGAGGTTGTTTAAAGTTTCATTGTGTGTCTGTAGTTGTGAAAACTACGTCTGTAAGTTAGGCCAAGCAGCACCAATAATTGACCATGAACTGATTTATTTCACTTCTGTGAAATCACCATGTGGTGATTTACCTTTATGTAATTACCTACTGTCCCCTTTTGGTCATCTTTTCCTGTAACTGTAAAACTTCAGTCTGTACCATCTGTCTGCTCTGAGACTCTCCAGATGTGAGACTGTCCGGATGTCTGAACATTTTGACCCGTGGTCTCTGAATTCCCCTTCTATTTTTGCTGTCCCATTTGTCCTGGACAGCCTGAACAGTCCTTTTTACTCCCATTCTCTACACACAATTTTATTTTTTTAATTTTTACTATTTTTTGCCTTCTCTTTATCTCTAGCAAAGCCTTTCCACCAAGTTTCTTACAGCGATACTCATCTCTGGACAGCTATTTAAAGATCTGTTGGCATATCTCCTTGAATAGATTATTCATTCGAGTTTGTGTGCAGTTTGGGAATGCATATTCTCTGGCAAGGCCAAGCGAGCCTGAATGGGAATTGCTGAGAAATGGGCTGGAACATTCCATCTACTCATTCAGCTCACTATTTCAGTATGTCTGTCCAGGCCTCCTTTTTGGCTGCACCTCAGACCTTCTCCACCATAAACCCACTTGTTTATAGATGTATTCTCTTTCTTGAACTGGTAGCAGTCTGTGTGTTTGTGTTTCTGTACCCATGAGCCTGCTCATCCAGGAGCCTGGCTATTCTAGGAGGGCTGTTTGGGGAAAATGGAGGGGTGTTTACTGGGAAGTTGTGAGCTCCCAGGTGATGGCATTTTTTCTGTTTTTCAGACTGAGGAGGACTCAGTGAATGCCCTTCTAGAACCGCTGTGGCCAGAGATACAGCAGGAACTGAAAATCATTGAACCTGAAGAGGAGCTCTTGCTCTTGCCAGCAGCTGTTCCCAAGACAAGTCAAATTTCCGAATCCTCCTCTACAGAACAAACAGATAGTCTTTGCTCTGGCCCAGGGCAGAGTCCAACACTTGGTGAGCAGAAATCTGAAAGCAGAGCATCACAGATAACTCAGGTGCCTTTATTTGGTGCCAGTGGCATGGAGCAACAAGACAGCCTCCCCAGCCTCCAGTCTGATGCAGTTGCAGAGCAGAGTGGTGCTTCAGCCCTACCCAAACTGGGCACTCTTCCCACGGGCTCAGCCACCCCAAAGAACCACCAGTCAATAGTAGAGAGCAGGAGTGAATGTCTCACTCCTACCCCAGACTGGAAGCTTCATGGTCAATCAGAATTTAGTGAGACTGCCACTAGTGATGGATTATCTTGTTCCAAAGGAGCATGTCCAGAATCAGGGAAAGAAAAAGATGGCACTTACCAGCTCCAGAGGGAAAAGGATGGTCTTACCAGAGTCCAGACTCAGAAGGAGAAACATGAGATAATGACTACTGATGAGAGGGACACATTCTCCTCCAAGGCACTGAGTGGAGCTGGAATGCAGGAGGTGAAGGAAGGCAATGCTGTTAGCAGAACCCAGGATGCTGCTGACCAGGATGATGAGGATGCCTGGACAGATAATGTGCAGAGCTTAGAACTTGTGGAGCCTTGGGAAGATCACCAGTGGGTTACAAGCCCTCTCCACTCCCCCACCTTTAAGGACATTCAGGAGAAGATGGCCCAGGAGATTCACCCACAGAGCCAGAGAGCAGAGACAAGCCTTTCTCTCAGGCCGCGGTTCAGTCGCAGCCTCTCCCTGGACAGTAAAGACACAGTGCTGAGTCTGTGGACTACCCCATTCTCTTTCATAGATGCCACTGACCAGCAGCAGCCATGCAGTGACATTCTACATTCAGTGACATGTGAGCTGTCCAAAACACAACCCATGTCTACTTTGGGCAAAGCGATGCAAGATGAGAATGGCCCAAGTCCTCCAGAAGAACCTTCAAAACCTGAGTATCCCCTTATCAGGGAGAAAGCACCAGGTGAGAAAGCAGGACCCTCCAGGGACTCTCTTTTGGAGACAGAGGGAAAGAAATTGCATGTGAGCAAAGAAAGCCCTTGGAGCCCAAAGCTTGAGTTGTCTTTGCCATACCAAAATAGCCCAAGCAGTTCTTCAGAGGCTAAGAAAACAAAGGAGGAGTTATCCATCTCTCAGGACACTGCCCTGGGAGGAGAGACTCTCACCAAAGCATTGTGTTCTGCTGCTGAGTCACAGCTGAGTAATAAAGGTGAAGAAACACCTCGCAAGGTAAAGACCAGGCCTTCATCCCTCAACTTGGATTCACTCCTCCCAGCCCCAGATTTCTTCACATTTGAGAGCCTGTCCATGCCATCTGCCCCTGGGAACCTCCTGTATGGGCAGAAGGAAGTAAAAAGCAGTGATTCTGTTCCATCCCTTCCTACACACTGCCCTGCTGCCACTAGGGGTGTTCCCTGGGGGTCTCGTTTCAATGCCCCCGTGGATCTAGACTTGGATTACCTGGCAGTGGCCCACGCCACCACCGGCCGTCGTAACTCTGCCCCTGTCAGTGTGTCAGCAGTCAGGACCTCCTTCATGATTAAGATGTGCCAGGCTAGAGCAGTGCCCGTGATACCGCCCAAGATTCAGTACACCCAGATCCCCCAGCCCCTGCAGGCTCAGAACACTGCTCCAGCCACTGAGAAGAAGGAATCAGAAGCCAAGCAGGCCATCAGGCAAGCTCCCCGGGTGGCATGGAGCCACCTGGAGGCCCCCAAGAGCCCGCTGACAGAGAAGAAAGCCAAAGCAGAGAAAGAAAACAGTGACCCTGCTCAAAAAGACTCAGCCTGCCCTTGGCATGGCAGCCTGGGCTCTGCACTGGAGCCATCTCAGTCCAGCCATCACCCTGCTCTGGATGCCCCTGTTCTGCGCCGAAAGCGCACCTCTGGCGGGGAGACAGCTGGAGATAACCCACAGTCTTCAAAGATAGAGAGGCCATCAGGGTTCTCCAAACCCTCCTACAGATCTAGGCCGGGGAGGCCCCAGAGTCTGATTCTCTTCAGTCCCCCTTTCCCCATCATGGACCACCCCACGTGCTCAGCAGACTCCAGGGTACTGTTGTCACCCATCAGGAGCCCCACGCAGAGCACCTCGCTGAGCCCCATTTGTGGCGATCTGTCCGACCCTGCGCGGACAGCGCCTGAGGGGGTGACGCTGAGGAACAAAATGACCATCCCCAAGAACGGCCAGAGACTGGAGACCTCTACCAGCTGCTTCTACCAGCCCCAGAGGCGCTCTGTCATTCTGGATGGACGAAGTGGGAGGCAGATTGAGTAGCAGCTGCTCCTCCTATTCCTTTTCTGTGGTGGTTGGAATGGGAGTGTCCAAGACCAACTCTGTTGCCATTTTGCTGTTGTTAAAACTATTCTGTGCAAGATGGACCTGAATCCTTTATGGTTTCCTGCAAAGCTTTTGCTATGGAAGGTCATGGTATCTTTGTCTTGCTTTTCATTCCCCTTGTTACTCCTGCCTAGTTCCTCTCTGTCTGTTTTTTTTTTATGGTAAGCCAGTCCCAGTGAACTTGCATTTCTCACACCTGTTCTCTAACAAGCCCTGTGAAAGTCTCATCCTCCCTATGGAAAAAAGGAAAGGTAAATCTCTGTATAATTACAATTTAGAGCTGAGAGGAAACATTGTTACAAGACACTGCAGCTCAGGGTGTAGGGGCACAACATCTGCTGAGGAGGTAAGTCCAGATGTTTGGGAACTCCTGCCATTGTTTCCCAGACACCAATGAAGGGCTTTCTGATTTATGTAGTGTAAATAAACAGTGCAGGAGGCTGGGGATAGCTGAAGAGGAAGGTTCAGCTGGCATGAGCAAGTCACACAGGGCATGAGACACCCAAGGATGTTCCAGTGATAAACATACAACTTGAAGACGCTGCCTCCAGCTCTCTCCTTGCATCACAGATGTGCTCTTTCCAGCATGTGCAAGGGCTGGAATGAAAGCAGCTGGACAGGAAATGCCTAGTTGTTCTTTCAGTCTTCCAGGTCTTGCTCACTGAGTGCTCAGTCTCTCCTTGCTTGGGCACACAAGATGGGTGTGGCTGAGGAATGAGTGTGCAGCTGGCTGCCCAGCGGTAGAGACCCCTCAGGCTGAAAGCAGTGAAAGCCAAGGCAAGGTCACACCAAAGGCCAGTATCAACTATTTTCATCATGCTTAAAGCCAGATGACACCTCTGCAGCTGTCTCCAGCTGAGCTCCACACTGCCAACAGCAGACAAAACCAAGATGATCTTATCTCCACGTCCTTGGGCTATTGCCCTCTTGCACCCTGACGGACATATCTTTGACCCTTGGTCTTTCATTGCCACTGTGTGGCATGTCCCCAGGTGTTTCTTCTCAGTTTAAATTTCCTCTCCTATGATTTTACACTGTTTCTTTGAGAGTGTGGCTGGTTGCCACCTCCCTGGACCTCAGTGCTTTCAGATTGATTAAGAGTATGGTAAAGAGGATGATTTGTGGGACTGCAGAACAGATCATGAACAAGTCCTGAGAGGGATATTTGAAGTGAATTAAGCTCTCTCCTGAAGGAAACATTAATGTTACAGGCAAATACGTGTTCAGATATGCAACAGCTGCCATGGGAATAGAATTAAAGCTTCCTTTATAAAGCCTCTAACTCTGCATTCACCACAGGCTCATCTGTTGCCTGATCTATGACTGTGGGTGATGGTAAAGTCAGGTACAGCCTGTGCTGTCTCTGCAATTTAAGTGTCACTGGTGACTAGAGAGGAGACAGGAACACAGGTGTTGCTGCCAGCACTGAGATTGTCCCTGTAATGTGCTTGCAGGGGCCATCATTCCTGGAGATGTCTGAGTCTGCAGGCCCTCAGGTGGGTGTGATGGGCTATAGTTTAAGCAGTAAACTGTTAGGAAGTGCTATAGCCGCCACAATGAGTGTCAGCCAGAATTTCCCAAAAGATGTGTGTTTAGGGCTTTGTTTTATGAAGTACTGGCAATTTCCAGTGGTTAGTAAACTCAACCCATGAGCTCCTAGTCTGTACAGACTGTGTCACTTTATTAGTGCCATTGTGGCTGGAGGGCCCAGAGCCCACCCCCATGCAGTGCTTTCTCTGAACTCTTTCATTGCTAAAGGAGAGATATGCTGGACTATTTTTGAGAAGTTATGGATCCACAAATGCAAGGAATATATCTTCAGCAGAATTTTCTCCTTCCATTTCCAAAGGGAATGTTAAAAACAAGAGGGCTTTTCCTTGTCACGAGCTGCAGTCTTTGATCCTCCACACTGCACTCTTTATTTGTGTACAGGACCACATGGGAACAGAGCATAGAACTAAGTCTGTGCTGTCAGTTTTTTTAAGGGAGATTATTAAGCCAGATGAGAGCCTGGAGTTCTTGTTTGGGTCCATGTTCTTTCACAGGCAGCAGCCTATGCTTTACCTGGGCAAGCTGTGGACAGCAGGCCCAGAATATGCAGCTTCATGACAATTGTATTATTCTACTCCCAGACCATAATATGCCTGTGCAGCCTCTTATTAAAACTAGGGAATTTCCAGTCCTTCATGCTCCTCATAGTTAGCACAGCTCCACACTGCATATACATGTCACTGCCTCATGAGAAAGCTTTTAATCACCATGGTTGGGTTATTGACAAAGCGAAGGTGTGATACAAGGTATTGTGGTAAGGCTTTAGAGGAAGTAAAAGTTGTGGAAATGATGCCCAGGTTTTTTGGCATCAACAAAAGAGTTTACTTTGGACAAGGACTTATAGTCTCTCAGGTCCTAGAAGTTTTGACTGCCAAGGCAGCTGGAAGGGAGCTAAAGAAGCTCACAAAGTAATGCATCAGAAGGAAAAGAAAATGTGATGAAACCTTGGCATGCTGCAACCATTTTTTTCACCTTCTTATTCTCATATAAGCTGATCTATGAACAAGAAATGAGGTCTGGCAATTTGTATATAATACACTGTCTCAACTCTTAACAGCATTCCCGTAAGTAATAGCGCTTTTGGCATAAGGGGTGAAACTCCTGCAAGAGAAAATTATTAGAAATCTTTACTTGATATTAAAGATCAGCCTCAACTAAGATCTGTATCCAGACTATACTTTTTAAGGATGTTTCAGAATTTGAACTCAGATCTGGGTCCCGGATTTTAATTAAGCAGAGATGCTGCAATGGTATCTCTATTTTGTAGCTTGATCCCATTGCTTAGCTACAATTTAATCTCCAGCCTTCAGCTGATCTATCCAGAACAGTTAAAATAAAGCCCCAGTCCTGCAGAGATGAAAGCATGTTCTTAGTTGCAAGGTGCCCTGTTGTTCTCAGCTCCAGATTCAGCCTTCTGCAGAGTCTGTAAAGTTTGATGATAGATCCATGCTGATACTGGTACCTGCAGTCAGCTTGAAGGACCAGAGCCTGGGAATTGGACAGGGCCAGAAGAGAGATGCCACCTCCCATTGAACGGTGCTGGCTGGATGGCAGGAGATTCCTGAGATCCAGCTTTACTAAGCTATCCCCAATGTCAGTTTCAGGATCAGACCTGATCTCTTCAAGAAAGGATTTTCTTCTTCCTTGTGTTTTTTCTTCTTGGTTTTGGGATTGGTTTTTATTGGTTTTCTTTGTTTGTTTGTTTGGGGTTTTGTTTCTGTTTTTCCTTCGTTTATCTGTGAAGCATTATGAAGAAGGGTAGATTGGATTTATGGGAGATGAGTCTGGCCCAGGTGAGCAAGCTGGTTTTTCTTGGCATTATTGAAAGGACATTCCTAAATAGACTGGCTCATCATCTGCAGCTCCACAAGGATCACTTCAGAGACCCTGCAGTACATTTGAATTCTCCTGAGACTGAAAAGTAAAGGCTGTTGCCCAGTTTGCAGATGGCCCTAGTATCAGACTTGACAAAGTATCACCAGCATGTGTTGCTTGTGGGCTTTTACAAGTGGAAGAAGAGTGAGTAAATTTCATTTATTCTTCCCATGTAGTCAGAGGGTTGGTGCAGCTTCTCTTAAATGTAGCTCAGAGTGAAATGGCTGAGCTGGCAAAGGTGAAAGGAGGGACATGGATAATGTTAGCTCATGTGGGAGCTGCCTCACTGGCAGGAGAGTAAACAGAAAATAATTTACCTTATAAACCCCAGTCCTCTGGGCTGTTCATCTCATGCTATCACTGTAGAAAGACTGAAGTACTTATTTTTTCACCTTTAGAGCTTCAGAGGAACTTAAGTCTGTATTAGAGAGCATCCATGAAGTCTGCAACATTTCCCCTCATCCAACATCCAAATGGTGCAATCAAAATATTTTTTCTTTCTTTATGGATTCTGAAACACCTGTAATGGTGAATATTTAAAAATAAAAGATCATTCTATGTAAATGTATTAAAAAAAAGGAAATGTAATTAACATGAAGGAATTGCCTAAATAGTATTTTACACATCTGTGAAACTTGGGCTGATGCATGGAACTGATTTCTGCTGCTACGTTTGCAGCACTGAGAGTGTGAGATCAAGTGGCTTTTGCCCACTGAGTAGCTAATTAGTTCTGGTTAATCTGTGGTGGGCAGAGGCCTGAATGTGCCTTGCTGAGAAGGATCATGTCCTGGGAAAGCAGGGACAAGACCAGGGGAGACCAGAGTTCAAGGGCTGATTTAGCTTTCCACCACAGGTTTCTCCCCAGGCCTTGAAAATGCAAAAAAAATATACAACCTTTCAAGCATGCCCAGGTTTTTCAGTTTTCCTTTTTGCTTCTCTCCATCTCTGGAAAAAAAAAAAAAAGAATAAAAATCTCCAGGGATGGGGAAGAAGCTGCAGCTGCTCCCAGTTCTGTTTAACCTTTGCTTGCTCCTAACTGATGTAAAGGCTTACTGGTGATAACTAATTCTGCTCCAAGCAAGGAATGGAAAACTTCCCATTGACTTCGACTGGAGATGGAGTAGGACTTGAACAGCCCCAGAAAGGAAGGATGGCAGAAGGCAAGAACTTTCTGAGGGCTCCAGAGAGCAGTCCAGACCTTGGATCTTGTGCTTGCAGACACTAGTCCCCTTTGAATATTATTTGCTGCCAGGTCAAGAAAAGGGCTGGAAGCTGGACACTATGAAGAGGACTGTCTCCATCCCACTGGCCCTGGTTTTGTGATTATTTTTCCTGCTAGCTCTGATGAATTGCCATTTTGTTAAGCTTTTTTCTCTGTGTGGACTTGCCTGCCTCTGTGCGTGATTGTTAAAAAAAAAGAAAGGAAGAAAGAAAACAACAGCCACAAAAGAAAGATGTTTTGCCAGGTCTCAGCCATGAGATTAAACTGGAGTTTTTATAAAAACAGATCTGTGCCTAGTGATGTGTGGAACATCTCTTTTTTTTTGGGTTTGGTTTATGAATACAGTGCAAATGCTTTTGTCATCCTCTGACATGGAGTTTGAGCCCCTCTTTTATTTTGTGAGTGGCCTGGGCACTGATCTGTGTTTGTGTGGGCTTTGCTGGTGGGGACTGAAGGTTAGGCACTGACCACACACTTTTCTGATTGGAGGGTATGGAAGCTGCAGTTGCTCTGCAGCTCTGAAAATGAAATGAGAGCTTGGAGATTTCTGTAGTTACTGGTATCTGAAATGCTTTAAAAATTGTAAGGATAAAATAATATTTTCTTTTACCATTGCTAGTTCTACCAGGCTGAAGTTTCAGTGATGTGCAACCATGTCCTCCTATTTAGCACATCTCCAGCAGAATTCTGCCTTGCCTGTGATAATGCAGAGCAACGCAGAGTAGAGTATGAAAAAACTTTGTGATCCCAGTTCTTGTACAGCAGAAGCCAGGCTGGAACAGGAGAAGTTACTATGAAGGCTACTGGTGCATCATGTATGCACTTCTGTTGATTTGTTAAAGACAAGCAAGAACTTAAACAAATTATTAATTTAGTTTCTTGGCTCTCATTGAGCCAATCTCTGAGTTGTATCGTGGAAGTGAATATTGTTATTATGTGTCCCTTATTCCATCCTGGGATCAAAGTTAGGGAAAAAAAGAGGGGTGTTTTGTGCTTGTAGCTTCAGTGTATGTGTCTGCAATGCAGCTTGATCACTGTTCTCTCTGAAAGGCAGATGAATCATCAGGTTAAATGCAATACTTTTTTTCCTACTCAGCAGCTGAACTCAGGGCTTGACTCCCATTCCTACCTCCTCCATGACTTCAGTTTCCCTTTAGGAAAATGCCTGGGGTGTGCTTCCTGCTTACCATGGCAACTGGCATACAAATTGAGAGAGAGAACCATGTTTGTTGAACTCTGGAATTGTTGTTAGCCAGAGCCAATTATCAGTGCTGTATGAGAACCAGTATTTTCCCATTCTTTGTGCCACAGGGTCTCGCAATGACTTGGCCATAAGGCAAGGGGAGAATCTCAGACTGCCCCACAGCATTCCCATGGTTATGAAAATTAGGTCAAAGGGACACTGCAGACCTGCTCCTGCTGCAGTTGGCACTGTGCACTGAATCAGGGTGCTTAAACACATGGCAGTGCTTGAACACTCTTTCAGCCAGTTTCTTTTGCCTGCCTGACTCAGGCAATGCCCTGCGTAGGTTGTATTGGAAGCCACAGCTACAACATTTTGGATACTTTCAGCAAACCAAAACCAGGATTAAGCAAGTTCCCAACCTGGCTGTTAACCAGGAATCAACCTTACCCAGCACCAAGGAGCATTTGACACTGGTGTCTCGTGCATCCCTACTGCAACACAGCAGTCCAGCAGCTCTGGGCAGCAGGACATCCCACTGGGATCCCACTGGATGGGGCTAAAGCTCAGCTGGCAGCAAAGGGGAGGCCGGCAGTGCAGGAAAGGGAGACTAGCACAAGGCACCACCACCAACAAAAAACAGAATAATAACAGCCAAGATAGAGAAAGGCAGTGAGATTTCTGAGTTCATTTTCCATTTGGGCAGGATAAGCTATGCAAAGAACGTGCCTCGCCACAAGGGTAAAGGATGAACAGTTCCAGTGTTAAGGATTAGAAATTAATGGGATCTGCAAAGCTCAGATCTGCCCAAGGCCTGATGCCCTCAAAAGTTAGACACAGTGTGAGTGTCAAAACTTGAATGTTTTTGCCTCACTCCATAATTAAACATATTTTCATATGTCTTATTAGCAAACTGCAGTGTAAGATGAGCTACATTTTGCAAACCTAGACAACTCCTAGGAATTATGTTTGCATTTTGGGTCCAGATCCATCTTAAAATGGGACCTGTTTTCTTCCATAGCACATCTGCTGCAGAGGGTACATTTCTCAGTCATTTAAATTCCTTATCTGAAAAGACCAGGAATTATTTGAATTCAGTGAGAGGAAATGACTTCAAAAAAAACTTTGTAGCTGCTTAAGAAAGAACCACAAGGCACATAAACATGGGAACAACCAGAACTGGAGAAAGGAGAATAACACACATGATGATTATTCAACAGAGGAATTTTCTAGATAAGTGAAACCCAAAAAGAAAAAAGAAACCCAACACCCAACAGCCATGAGATTAAATTGAACCAGTCAAAGGAATATCAGGTAACATTTTCTTTTCTTCTTCCTTCACACGGATCAGGAAGAAGAAATCAGAAAAAAAGTAGTGCTCACAAACTGCTTTGCTCTTTTTTTTTTTTTTCCACTGTGAGATAATTTACTTTAAATATCAAGGGTCAGACAGTATAAAAGGACTGGGCTGGTTATTTACAGGATGTCTTGGATTTACAGACTCCAGCCTCTGTGCCAGCCACAGCACCCTGCTGAAGGTGAGCATTGTTTTGGGAAAAACAGAGAAGTCCTGCATTGGCCCACAGTTAGCAACAGCCCTAGGTAGCCAGATAAGCTCACTACTCAACACTTGTCTCTCTTGCAGGGTTTATCCCAACTGGTGATCATGCAAGAACTGCACATGACCTTGCCTGTGATGTAATTTTACCTTGGAAGTAAGTCAGAAACACCTTCACCTTTTTTCCTATTGAGGATCAACCCTCGGCCGTCATAATCCACTCCTCCCAAAGCAGGATCTCCTAAAGATGCCTGAGATTGCAGGGAGAGCTCTTGCAGGAGGTTCCCAGCATACCACACGTTGCAGGGGATTTCCCCAGTTGCCAAGGAGGGCAGGGCTGCCAAAGGTTGGGAGGAGGAGGATTCATTTAGGAGCTAGTTTTAGGTCATTGGTCCCAATGAACATTTGCTTGGCATGAGTCCCTGTTGTAAGGAATGTGAAAAACTAAGATGCCAGGGCAGTGAGCAGGAAAGGGAATAAATCACCCGTGTCAGAAGATTCAGAACACCACTGTCAGCCTGGTTCCTAGTTTTCCCAATGAGGTGGGTAGCCAGAGGTAAGTATGGAACATAATGGTCATTGTATGTCATACATTAACCAGCAAGGTAAAGAAAAACAGGGTCTGAAAGGGTCTGTGCAAAGAGGTCTTGTGCAGAAGAAGTGAGGGGAAAGAAGGAAGGGGTAGGAAGACTTATTGGAAAAATGGGGGTTGAGGCACAAGATACACAACGGCAGCCCCACAATGCCCCATTGCCTGAAGGAACAGACACCTTCAGTACTGCCAGCAACAAACAGTCAGCAGTGTGAAAAACACCAGGTTACATTCCTGTGTGCATGGGAGGGAGGCATGTCAGATTATTTTTGGATTGGAGGACACGGCACTCCATCAGCTATGAACAGAGGGTGCATCTCAGCCAGACTCTTGATTTCTCAGAGCTGGGAGTATTGTAATAAGTTAATAATCTAAAAATACATTTGGTAACTGCATGGGAGAATAGAAGTGTGCTTTTATTGCCACGAGAGAACTGTGAATATTCACACCTATAGAGAATAAATACACAGAGCAAATCTGCAAACAAACCAAATGACTTTCACCTGCAGCATTTTTTTTCTTCATCCTGTCTTAGCAGGATGTCTTAGTCCAGCAGTTCTTATGCACACATGCATGTTGCCTGCTCTGAAGACCATGTAAATCCATGCCTTCAGGAAGCAATCCAAACAGCTGAGAATGGCCAGGATTTTTTTACAAGTCTCAGCTGACACACAAGCCTGGTCACCTCCATTCCTGTCACAGACTCCATTCTTTCCTCACCCTTTCCCTGGCTCCCCAGGTAATTTCAGAGGCTGGAATCAACCTTCAGAAGCACGCCTTTTTCTGATTTTTCAGCAGGATTTTTCATGACCCCGATCAACATCATTCTGTCATCAGTCCAATCCTCTCCTTCCCCCTTAGTTCAGGCAGATAGACCTGGGTTTGTCTGGGTGCACTGTAGAATGTTTGGCACTTCTGCACAGATCCACCACTGCCTGGATCACTTGGTCAGCTTTTATTTTTTTAGTACACAAATCATAAAGTGCAATGGGAGGAAAAGGCTTAAGAAGCAGAAAGCAAATTTGAAGAACACAAACTGAATTGACTTGAGCTGCCATTTATGTAATAGGTCAATGGTATAATTTGCAACTGGTTGGAACAGTTAATACTGCAATAGTATAATTTAAAGTATTGCCAGTTTCTCTTCTCCTTCAAAATCCTGCAGCATTTTCCTCTATATTTTTCCTCTATATAAAATGCATTGCTGTAATCATACCACACTTAGATGGAGCAGAAAGGTCTGAAGCAAAAGACCAGAGGAGGAAAATAATATTTGATCTTACCTACTTCTGTGGTCCTACCGTTTTCTCCAGGCAGAATGTCCAGTGATATCCATATTCACAAGACCGTACTAGCCTCTGGAAAGTCCCACAGCCAGGTGTTTCACCCATTTGCAAAGCTGCTTGAGTTTCAGAAAAAACTCAAGCAAGAGGCCCTTATGCAGGAGGGCAGCTATCCACGACCAAAAGTTATTGGAGGCATTTGGCTGAGCAAGGACAGAGTCTCTGTGCCTGCCATGTCCTTCCTGCTCCATTTCTCTCCTCTCTGCTGTTGCAGTTGGCAGGAATTTGCAGTTTCTGGCAAGTAGCAGAGAACCTAGTCATTGCCATTGCTTCCTAACTTTGGCAGATGCTGATTCTCTTTAGATTTCTTTACATTTAGGTATTACTGTAGCTTTCAGCAGCATAAACATAAAAACACCCAATCCTACTTATGCCTTGTGAAAGCTGACCTAGAACAGAGCTGGACGGAATTAAAGAATAAAGTAGGTATTTATTAAAAGGCCTCAATGGATCCACTTTGGGCAGTACAAGAACCCAACCAGGGCTACACCCAAGATGAACCAAAATGGTCACAAAAATGGACAGCTGGTCACGGGGTCTCACACATTTCTTAAGTTCTGATCCATTTGCATATTGGAGTTAATTGTCCAATTATAGTTTTAGGTTATAAGTCCCATCTTTTCTTTTTTTCTCTCTCTTCAGTCCACATTGTTTATGCTCTTGGGCCTGAAAATTGGGTCGGCTGTCCTTGGTCCCAAGCTAGAAAAGGAATTGTTTTGTCTAGATATTCTGTGAAGAGAGCTTAGCATCCCTTAATATGAAGTTCAGAACTACACACTAAAGCAGTACAGAGTCTGAAAAATATAAGAGCTAAAACCTAAGGCATCACTACCACCAAACCTCCCCCTCACCCCCTCAAGAACCAAACCTTTAACACTGACATACACAGTCTGCATGGTCAATCCATGACTCAAGGCTCAAAATTTCCTTATGGAATTTCTCAGAGTCCAGAGTTTCCAAGACAGTCACCACACCACTGAACCAGGGGAGTGGCTAATCCATGAGGACTGTCAGTTCTGAAGGCACAGTCATACAGAAAACTCCTTCGGTGTTGCAGGGACCCAACCTTTCTTCCTTAATCACTTTACCCTTATATCTGCCTCCTCCTCTCCCTCAGCACTCTGGCAAGGAACTATTTGGCTGCTGAGTTTCTGTAGCTGCATCTTGGTGCTTTAGCATCTCTGTTACAGGATGTTAAAGCCCGTCATTGTCCTGCCCTACGTGTCCCAGATGCAGACTTTTATTATTTTCCCTTCCCAAAGACACAATCTTAAACAAGAGAAAAAATTCACTTACATTTCTTTTTAATTAGTATTTTGGTGAATATACAAAAACAAGGAATCAAGGCAGACGGCAAGCATCAGGACATGAACCAGTACCTCTTTGGAAGAGGCTTCACCCTAAAACACTCTGCAGAGGAGCACACTTCTCACAATACATTTAACTATTGAAGCGTTCACTAGGAAAGACACCAGCTCAGTCTGGGCCAAAGTAAACAGCCTTTATTGAACTGAGTGAAAACTGCAAGCACTGATGCAAGGACTGGGTTTGGTTCAGTTAGCTCCTTGCTTGCATTTTTTCACAAGAGTTACTCACTGCCATTATTTGCCATTTGTCCTACCTGATCCAGGGATGTGGAAGGGGAGTGACACAGGGAGTGTGACCACTTACACACAGGTAGCTAAAGCAAGAAGCACAATAAACCAGGAGCATGGGACAGCCACATTTGCAAAGGCAACTACAGCACAGAACCCCCTGTGTACTGCACAAATTCTAGCCTGTAGATGTATGAAACCTTGTGCAAAGTACATAACAGCTTTCTTGAAGGAGTTGCTTGTTAGCAAGTGGAGCTTTTCCTGGACAGGCACTTCTGAAGGTAGGAGCACATGCAGTAGTTTCATCAGTGACAGGAGGTAGGCTTGCATATAGGCAGCATATTGCTGAGGAGCGAGCTAGCCTTTTATTGGGCTTGACTAGCAACAGACTTTCTGTCTGTGATATGATTTTATTGCTGACACACTTAAATGCTCAGAAAATTTGCCTTATTCTAAGGCAAGGGTGACAGAGACCAGCAAGAGAAGTTGATCAGTAGAATATAACAGAGAGGTCTGCAGTCTTTTCCCTTGCAGCATCTGTCCTTATTGGTCACAGGAAGTTATAGTTTTGCTCACATAGACCTTCCTGAAGCGTTATAATTTAAATTCAAACTAATTTTAGAGAGACATTTTTCTGGACCAATTGTGTATGGACATTTTCTTTTCTGATGTCATCAGAGAACAAACCAGATCACTTTTTTTCTCATCTTATGCTCCAGAACTTCTTGCACAGTGAAAGAAGGATTGTGCTTCAGCCAGGAGGCATTAAGGCTGCAGAACAAGGGCAAAGCAGGGACAAGAAGATTCTTTCCTGCAGTCCTCAGTTCTTTGTGTCAAGTTTTTGGAGGGGCGAAAGTATATATGGGAGAGGTAGTGGGAAAACTTCAAATCCTCCATGGCTTGAGGAGAATGAAGTGGGAGACAAATGCAGTTTCACATGGCTCTTCAGGACAGCACTGAGGACATCAGGCCTTCAGTATTCAATTCCAGTCCAGTAGAACATGGTGCCAAGGAGGACGCAGAACTGAAATGACAACACTATTTAAAGTTTCTCTGCCCCCCATTTCATGCTCTCCACCCCTCCCCCAGACCCATTTAGTCGTACAGGTAGGAGAGAGTAAAAGAAATTCTTCAAAAGCAAAGTCTGTTCAGGCAGAGGATCTTAAAGTTTTTTATCTGCACAGAATCTACACAGCAAAGAAAGAAGATACGTGCAGCTATAACTATTTGACTGTATCACTCTGCTCACTGGGGATTATCTGTCATGAAGCTGCTGAACCCTGAGTACTGAATACACTCATACAAAATCTTCAAACTACAAACTCAATTATCCATCTTGATGATCCAATACCCTTCACAGAGAAGAATCTGCAAGCTGTGTTTGCTGTGTTGTATTGCTGAGATGCCAGCAGGTCACAGCACACCATGGCAGGCTGGAAGGCCATCTAATTCCTCACCTCTGGAAGCCAGAATGGAGGCAAACTTGTAAATGTAGCCCTTAGTGGTGCAGGCTACAGTCAGATTTTTGATGAATGAATGACGATAATCGATGGACATTTTAAATGCGTCAGTCCTGTCATCCACCTCCACCCAACTGGGTGTGGAATAGCAAGAAAAGAGAAGAGGAAATAAATGCAAATATTAAGTACTTACAGTCCAGCAGAGGATGGCAAAGCCAAACCAGGCAACACCCCAGGCATGTGCATTCACTGGCCCAGAAATAGCATCATAACAACCCTGAAAGACAACCAGCAATGACTCAACACCAGCAATGAACCTGCACTGCAAGGTGACAAACTTATCCACCCCTGAGAGAGACTGAGGTGGCATGGTGGCATGCTCATCTGCTACTGCAAATTGGGTAGCTCAGAGGACCTCAAAAAACCAAGCCAGAGCTACACTGCTTATTGATAACTTGCAGATAACCTACCTGTTTCTGGCTCCAAAGACAAAGTAGACCCATCTCAAACACTTCAAGGACAACTTGCTGTGCCATCCACTTGCCAAGTACACTTAGATAACCAAACACAGCTGACACAGAACTGACCTCCAGAATCAAGAAGCATCAAGAAAATTTGGAAGCTTGAATGCCTTCTAGAAATGCAAGCTAGTGCAGGAGCTGATGCTCATGACCTAGCAACCTAGTGAATAGGACATAATGATCTACTGAAAAGTTCTTCCTTGAGGAGGAGAACTGCTGATTTACCTACTCATATTGTATACTCGCATTTTTGGGCTAAGTTTGATTTAACTACTGTCCATCTACGTGTTAGAGATGTCGCTTCTTATCAGTGGCTTGGGAGATTTCTCTCTCCATCAGGAAAGACTTTATCCTAAAAAAGATTCCTGTCGTGTTCAGCAACATGGTCAGGACTCTACAAGCATTTCTTCTCCTCCAGAAAGCTTTTGGACACCTGTAGCTTACAGTGAAGGAGAAAGGCTATTCATGGCTTTTTTTCCCTTCCAGCAAGCACTGATGTATGCTAACTGGAAAAAAGCAAAGATGATCTTACATTGCTGTTATAGTAGCCAGACACTCCAAGTTTGCAGCCATCAAGGTTGACAGGAAGCCCGTTTGCATCCAGGACGCAGCACGTCCGTGGCCAGGGGTAGTCGGCATCGCTGTGCGTGAGGCGGAAGGCAGACGTGTACTCCTGCCAGTCGGAGGGGCCATTCACCCCACAGCAGTGGTTCTGCAGGGACAGAGAAGGGAAGGGTCTTTGTGGGCCCAGGTCACAGCCCTGCACATGCCAGGACACTGGTTAGGCATTAATCACAGATTTATGGGGGAGATTTTTGAAATGCCTGCCTTTGACAGTCTGCCGTCTGATAAATGAGCTAAAGGGGAAGTGTGTCAGAACTTTATTTAAGGTTCAAGACAGATGCCATCCACTTTATTATCCAGCAGCCTCAAGGAGGACTTGAGATTCCAGGCTTGCAGAGCATTTTGTAATTAGTGACTTTTCAGTGTTGTTACCTGACGCATGACTTCATCCCACGTCTTTGTGATCTCATTGTCACTGTTATTGGCTGGGTCTGACTTCTGATATCTCTCCAGCATTTGCTTCAGGAAGAACTCTGGAGTCAGCTACAGAAAAAAAACCAACCAAAAACAACAACAGAGAAAAATGCAGAAACTATGTAAATAAGTGGCCATGTAAATCAAATACAGTGTTATTTGGGGAGGGCTTGTTTTCTTGTTTCAGAGTCCTGCTGGAGAACAGGAATGTTGCTTCTCCTCTGGTTTTACACATGAGAATAAAGAGCAGGATTTGAGGAGCAGGAGCAACAAAGATGAAGATCTCAAGCAGGCACTACTAGATATATATCACAAGAGCTGTGCAGAAGCTATGGATTGCATTTGGTATGTTGGAACTAAAGCACCACAAATAATTTCCCTCCCCATAGTATCTCCAACAATCCATGTAATCTTTCCCTCACTAATAACACTGCCTGGGGCAACGCTGAAGATTTGTCTCCTCTGTGTATGATAGATTAATCAGTTGGTAGCTGAAAGACTAAACACTTTATTGATGATTCAACTAACCCATGCTATTATTTCCTTAACCACAAGGTGTTAAACATTTTAAAATGTTAAAAATAACAAAACTATGTTAGAAAAAAAACAAAGCTATTTCTTTGATCTGAATAATGATGCTGGAGTTTTTCCTTGTGGGGTTGTCTTCTGCTCAGCAGTAGTCCTGTGAGTTTACACTGTATTATCATATTTACTACGCTGAACAGGGTGACTGTGTGCCCTAGAATTTGTGTTTCCTAGCAAAGTTAAAAGAATACATGAGAAAATAAATACTCACTGAGTCTTGGTGAGTTGCTGCTGTGATGCAAGAAGCCATTTCAAATGCAAAAGTGATCAGCATCAGAATGATGTACTGTGGGAGAAAGAGAGCAGAATTAGTTCTTGGAGAAACAGTTCAGCATTGTTTTCAAGATTAAGCCGGAAACCCTGCTTGATGCCAAGGTGGCCAGGTATCGTATTCCCTCTCACCCAGCCTGAATGTTCTCATAGCCCTTCCCCGTGCTTGTTCCTATTTGCAATCTGCTTTCTTGAAGGTGAATGATTGGAATTGTTCTCCATCTCACAGACAAGATTTCATCAGAACCTCATGGCATTAAGACTACCCTGCCTCCACGGAAAATACTTTGTCCTTTTCTTTGTTGCATCTCATTGGCAACCTATGTTTGTGTCATGTGTCCTCCTTTCACTTCCACTTACCAGCTCTAAGCTTTACAGCAGGAAGCTGTTCACTCCTAACAGGAGAGATTGTACTTTGGGGAAAGGGAAGGTGCAGCTTAGGGCATCATTCAGATCCCCCTGATTTTTCATAGTCAGATTTCCTGAACACTCCTTCATTGTGAGCAAAGATCCCTCATGAAAACAGATTACAAGGCTCACCTCTCACAGTCTCCTTTACTCTTTTGTTTCCCTTTCCACCATAATCCCTTTGACAGTTTCCATATTTTCTTTGGAGTTCTCATGGATGTGTTCCTCCTCCCACATTTTATAATGTTCTTCTCTGATTTAAAGCATTTTTTTTCATACTTATGCCAGCTTCTGTCCCTTGTACCCTCTCATACATCCTAAACCAGAGCCTTGGCTTTCAGCCAAGACACCAAAATTCAGAGTTAAGGGAATTCTGTTTCCTCAGCTGTTTTCTGGCATATTCCCTGGCTCAAGAGTTCAGGTCTCTGAGTGCCTCTTGTCTAAAACAGACACTCTGCAACTCCACAGTAATCCACAAGAGAGCTCATTTCAGAGTTTTCATCTCTACCCTTCATTAATGCAAACACCAATTAAGTTTTGCCAATGCCATACTAAATGACTAAGGAAGACATTGTACAGAGATTTGTCTACATCTTAACATTGTCTTTGGCTTATCCAAAGCTCTGTCCCCACCCCTGTAATTTCTGCCTGCCTGCTGATGTCTTATGTTCTTCATTGCACCCATATTTGGTATCCTGACACTAATGCCTTGTGCAGAAGTCATTACTTATCAGCTCCTAAACTGAGCAGTGTATGACAGCTGAAAAGCAGTAAGGGGTGGGGAGAAACAAGGATCTAGACCACATCCCAGCTATATGTGATTGCACAAGTGCTCCCACATTGCTTCAGGGCAAGGTCAGGGTCAAGCCAGTCAAACCTTCACTGTGGCTATCTCCATTTATTCCCTCAGCCTGGTTCAGGAGCTTCTTGGGCATGAATCTTCACAGGAGTCACCTTCTGGGACATCACAGCCATGATCAAGAACCTCTGGCTCCTTATCAGTATAAAAGTTGTCTTTGCTCATTGGTTGTTTCCCAAGGTGACCAGGGACACCAAGGCAGCATTTGTTCAGTTTGGCAGCAATAGGAAGGTAAATTTTGCTACACTTACCACTAACAGCAAGGTCCTGCTGGCCTTGATGACTCCAATGATACCAAGGATAGACAGGGCAAAGAGTGCAAGGCCAACAAAGATGCCAATCCAGGCAGCAGCGTAGATGTCACGGTTTTCTGTGGCTCTCAGCAGAGGGTAGGGACCGTGGGGGTTAGACACAACGTAGATACACTCTGCTGTCAGGGCAATGCCACACATCTGGGAAGCACAAGAAATCTATTAGTTCAGGGCTCCCCAAAGAAATAGCAAAGACAGAAACAGGTGTAGACTGCTTTCCTTTAATTCAGCTTCCTGCCAAGTGGGAGCTACCCGACTCCCTCTGCCCAGCTCTACAATCTCTTGTATTGGAACTTCACAGAAGAATTGCAGGCAAATCTCACCCAGCCTTCATCTGAGAGGTCAGGCCTAGGACTCAGGATGTTAAGAAAGAATGAACAGAACCATTCCATCACTATATGGAGGGAGGTGGCTGGAAAAATGTTGGTCTGCTCCTGCTGACAGTTCTAAGGCTTTTCTCCTGGCAAAAATCTTGGTATTGTGGATCTGCCTCTCCTGTCCCTTTCCCACCCAATTGATAATCTAGGAATCTCTCCTTATCCTCTTCTTTCATGCGTTACTGGACCGTGTATGTGTGGACTTCACAAATGAAGAGGGAGAATTGCTGTTTTAAGAAAGAAAGCCTCCACCCATACTTGTTCCACTTC
Source organism: Passer domesticus (assembly GCF_036417665.1). Taxonomy (NCBI): domain Eukaryota; kingdom Metazoa; phylum Chordata; class Aves; order Passeriformes; family Passeridae; genus Passer; species Passer domesticus. The sequence goes on along the minus strand of NC_087475.1, from coordinate 104,488,744 downwards.
ACTTACCCCAATGACCACATTCCCAAAGACTAACAGACCCTGCAAAATGTGTGTGCAACCATCACTTTTTGCCATCTTTAATTCTTCATGCAACCTAGAAAACAACAAATACAGTCTTCAATTAAATCACCGGTACAATATGCTTTACTCAGAAACACAAATTATCCATGAGGAGAAGGATAGACAGAACTTGCCAGCCTGTCCGTACACCTCCCATCCCTTGCTTTACAGTAGTTCCAGAGGAGACCTATCCAGGTATTAATCTGCTAACTCAAACTCTCCCTAATACTTGAGCTACAGAAGACTGAGACCACTTTGGGGACAGCTGGTGTCTTCAGTTCCCTTTTGATGAGGATTTTCACCCTCACAACAGCACTCACAACGACCTCTGCTCATGGTGTGTCATTTTTACTTGGCCAGGAACAACAGCTACATCTGGATGGAGAGAAAACAAGTTTAGCACCCTCACCTCACCCCTATTCCAAAGAAGGCAGCGTTATTCCAGGGCATGCTATCCTGGGCCATTTTGACCAGCACCACCATGCTTTGGCTGTATCCCACACACACCCACAGCACAGGGCTTTGCTACGAGCAGCCCCATCTCCCACCTGTGCTGGGAATGGGAGCTGACTCCCCCAAGCCAGGTATGAAGGAGGAAGAGAAGGAGGGAGGTTGCAGCTGGTTCATGGAGCCAAGGCCAAGTAGCATTCCTACTGAATTCCTGAGATTGCTTATATCCTGCAGTCTAGAGTCAGGTGCCCTGCATCAAATTCATCCCCTTCCAGAAAGAGCAGCATAAAGGTATCAGTCAGAGGTGTGAAACCTCTTGGAGAAAGAAGCTCAGACACCAGAGCCCACCAAGTTTTTCTTTCCAAGGGATGGAGCATGTGTGCATGGAGAGGGTAAAGGGAAAAAACCCCAACCCTGAGACAACTGCATTTACCAGGTGGTTAAGAAAATATAAACCAGGAAAGAAAGGCTGCAGTGAGCCCAGCTTGAGCAGACAACAGCAAAAACTGCTTGAATTTCCTTCTTCTGCCTGAGTACTTGCATTTGTGCCTCTGTTTTGCTGGGGCCACTGACTTCCTGGTTCTTCAAAGAAGATGTTGGGAAATATGAGCAGACAAATCTGTCAATGAAGGGGAGCTTTCTGAGGAACAGAGCATTGTGAGACCTCTCTAACAATGCCACCTCCTTCCTCCTCAGCAGCTGCCTTTTTTGGGGTATGCAGGAGTTCCAACAGTGAAAAATGAAAACCAAGCACTTCCCACCACTCTTTCTGCAGTGGTTTGAGGATTAGGCATGCAGACATCCTCAGTGCTCTCATCATTATATTGGCAGTGCCTAAGTATTTTTGTATGATAGCATGTGAAGGAATTTTTTAATAACATGAATTTTTTAATGTATCCATTATTTTTAAGTTGAGAAGATATTTTTAGTCCCAGCCAGGTGTTTGGAGGCCAGAACCAGTACACATGAAACTGTATAGCTTTGTATTTGAAAATGGCAGGCTCATGAGGTCAGCCTCGATCTCTGTCCCTGCCAAACTTCCTGACAGGCCAGGGTGTCCAGGGGTTGTCTTGCAGGTCAAATCTGAGTCTGAGCAATGCTCAGCCATGTACTCTGTAACACAACACTGCAGAGTCTGCCAAACCTAAGATGAATCCTGGTTTCCCACTCATCTGAGAGCTGGAGAGACCACTGCCTGGCTCATGGATCTGTGTGCTGCAAACTCCAGAGATGTTAAAAAACCCTTTAGTTATTGCCATCTAAGGGACATCACAAGCCAGGCAGCAATCCAAAAAGCAAGGAACTCTTTCCTGCCTGAACACAGGCACTTGAACTCTGACTGCTACATGGAAAAGTGGGTCTGCTCCAGCTGCATTGTATAAAGCAAGGTTGAATGTGTTACCCTGTTCAGTGTAACAACAGCACTGACACCTTGTACATGGGCTGCCCATCCAGCCCAAGCTCTTTCCACAAGCTGGCTTTCTTCTCCTCCTTGGCAGGCAGAACCTGGCTCACTCCTGTCTCCCCTTGGGCAGGTATTGTTGCAGTTACATTAGCTGGAGAAAGCAAGCCCCTTCTCTTGGGGTGAGTCCACCTCCAGTGGGTTACTGTGGTTGTGAGGAAAGCTGGACAGTCACCACCACAGGTATCAGCTGGAAAATGACAAGTTTCCAGACAACCTAAGGAACACCTTAACTAAGTTCAATGGGATTGCAGCAAAGGGGGAAGCAGAGAGACCATAAAGAGCAAAAGGGACGGAAAAAAGGATGTACTCTAGACCTAAAAAACCCCACTGCTGCCATATTTCTATGAATTATCCCTCTGCCTCCAAGTGATTGGTGCCAAAAGAGCTCATTTCTTGGTGTCCACTTTATTAACCTGTGCCACATGGGTCAACCCCTTGTCTGACCTCTTCTCCCTTGCAGGTGGTCCAGTATTACTGTCAGCAACGAGAGACCAGGCAGGTGCTCCAAGGCCATGACAACAGCTGGGCAGCTGGAGAGCCAATCCTCCAACGTGTCCCAGAGGAGAAGCTGTGGGAGATTGGGAGCTTTCCACTGCTCCTCATGCCTCGGAGATGAGCTGCGTTTAGCAAGAGCGGGTTGCACAGCACTAGGCACAGGTGCACGACTACAGAGGCGAGAGGCAAACTTGGCTGATGTGCCTGAAGCAGGCTGTGCACAGAGGTGACTCACAGGCACCTGCGGGTGTGACAGTGGTGGGCAGCCCTCCTCCCAACCCCCAGAGACACAGCTGCCAGCAGCTTCTGCCTGCAGACACAAATGCATTTGGAGGTAGAGAAGCCTTCTTCTTGAGCTTGTTAAAATTAGTTTTATGGCCCAAATGCATTTTCCTGGGGCTTCAAGGAAACCCCTGAGGACACTGGAGCTTCAGCTGCAACCTTTATCCAAAACTTCCACTAAGAAGGCATCCAGGTCCTGGAATTTCAACCTTGACCTGGTGTTCCTCGGCACATCCTAGAAACCTTGCAATTTAGGTAGACCTAAGTCTGAGGTATTCAATTATCACTACCACAGACTTTGCTCCATGCTCTAAGCAGCTTTGGAAAGGTGTTTGTTGCTCTTGTTGTACCAAAAACCCCTGTGTCCCTCCCGAGGCACATACTTCTTACTGTTCCTGACACTCTGGTTACAAGCAGTACATCTGGTTGTAACTTCTCCCCTCTCCTCTCCCCTCACACCCCCAAAACACTCCTTACACTCATGGGGGTCCAGCTGAGCCTGCCAGAGCCCAGGAGAAGTGGTAGCCTTCCCTGCCCCTGGTACCCCACAAGCTCCAGACAATCTATTATTTCCATGCCCTTGAAACTGTCTTGACCTCCCCTCACTTCCTTTACTCTCAGTACCTCTGAGACCCTCAGCACAACTGTGGGAGATGAAAAGGAAGCTTCTTTCTGCAGAGGCTGGCTTCTGCCCTTGTGGTTTAGGTGATAACCTCACGCAGGCTTTGAAAGGACACTCTTCTGGCAACAATTCCTGTATTCAAATGGGATTTGGGGTCTGTTATACACCCCTCACACACATGGTGCTGATCAATCTTTTGAAGCCTCCACACCCTGTTTCTATAGGCTGGGACAGGATTTCAGTGGCCTTACAGAACTCCCCTTTCTTAGCCTAGCCCTACTCCATCTCTAGCAAAAAACCCCCAATGGATAATAATTCATTTGGCATTGCCCAACACAGAATCAGGTGGCATTTTGATTGCCTTGTGTTTTCTGCTAGTTGTCAAGCACTGTGACAAAGGGATGTCCCAAAACATCCCTGTGAGCATCACTGGCTTTATACGCTGCTCCTGAGGTTTCTCATCATGGTGGTGGGGCTTGCAGGGGCTTCACATCGTCCCTTGCTAACTCCCTTTCCCTCAGCGTCCCTGCTCAGGGCGTTGCATTCTCATGCCCTGGTGCAAGGAGGCAGAGACAAAGGATGCATTTGTTTTATGACTCATGGGCTCTGCCCGCCTCGGCTGAAGGGCTCTGCACCACTCGAGCGCAGCTGAGCAAACCCGGCTGCTCAGCAGCAGAATCCTGGTCCCTGCCCGCACAGCCCAGCGGGCAGAGCCTGGACACCACCCCTCCTGTCCAAGCCCAGCTGGAGAGCATGTCTCTACAGGCAGGAGCAAGATGCCCGGGCTAGCCCTGGGGTGCTGATGGAGGGAAGTCATCCAGGTGGAACTGCTGCCGGAGGGGATGTGCCAAGGCCAGTGCCAGTGCCTGGGAAGCCTCCGTGAGCCACAGACCTGCCCACACCCAGACCTCCTGTGGACACCAATGCCTCAGCAATAAACTTACTTTTGGGTTTTTTTTAAATTGTTTGTGATGGAAAATTTATCCCCTAAGGGGCTTAAAAAGAAGGTATTTTCCCAGTGCTTGGGATACCTTGAGAAAGCACAGTTTTTAAGAGGAAGTAATTTAATACGTTAATGATGAATCGCTTGAACTCCACTGTAAGAAGCCGAATGTTTTACAAATGTCAGTTCATCGTTTGTTTACTCATTTCAAAGCAAACATCTCCAGTGGACACAAACTCATACACTCCTCCTGCCCTGCTGGACTTTCCCCAGTGCTCCACCTCTGACAGAAAACTTGTTGTGTGCTAGGAGTCAACCACACTCAGAAATGGAAGACACAGACAATTATTTTATGCTACCAGAGGAGAAAAATAAAGCAAAAACATAGCTCAGCATCAAGCAGGGGTCACAGACTAATTAAGTTTCCTTTCAAAGAGACTGCTATGAAATGAAGCCTGTGTGAACAGTGGTGTGGCTGGTAAATCATCATCAAGGATAATTACCTCGTAAGTAGAGCTGGGAGGTAGGTTTTTCCTCTCTCCTTTATTAATTCAGCACAGCCAAAACAAGCAGGTTTTTTTAACTTTCCTATTTTCACAAGTGAGGGGGAACTACAAGATTCGCTTCCTCTACAACAATTTTTCCTTTTTTTTTTCTTTTAACACTCAGATTTACAACAGATTTAATTTTTCCATTCCCTTCTCCCCAGTCTTTAGGAGAAAAAATATTAAACAAATTAAAATAGCCATAGAGAAGACACAGCCTGAGGTAAGAAAAATGAAATACTTAAAAATTTCATGCAGTTAACCTTAGTCAGGTACCAGACTCCCACATACCAAACACAGTCCAGGGACTAAAATTAAAAAAAACATTGAACATAAGAGCTGTCTTTTCTCTTAATAGACACTTCTAGCTCACATGCCTCTTTAAGAGGAAGACCATGACCAAAGCAAGGCACTCACCGCTCTCTTCTTGTGATGCTTCTCGGCAGAAATCCCAACCCACCTGCAAAGCTGAAAAGGCCCCTTTCTCTCTCCTTCGCTGCTCTTTAAAGAGCCCAGTTTGCTGAGGAGCGTGCTGTGTGATTGGTGGGGTGCCCATCACATGAGGAAAACTTTTTTTTCTAGCCAAACCTGTTCCCCGGTCCTCCTGGGACCAAAGGGTGTCTCTGTGATTCTTAGATCATATCGGAATGCCGTTGTGCTGAAAACACAAAGCTTTAAAGAATTTCTATTATTATACTCTCAAAAGGGTGGATGAGTGAGTCACTCATACGAGGCACTTGAACTTTAAAGAGGATGGGCAAGTTGGAAGGACTCAAGTATATGAGGATTGCTGGATCACTGTTTGAACATAGGTATAAAAAGAATGCACTGAATGCAAAAATAATTTTAATGTTTTAATTTAATTACATAGCACAGGAAAGATCCAGTTGTTTGGGTTGGATCCATTTTCATTTCATTCAGCTTGGGATTTTTTTTGGAAACAGAAGTGTAAGTGTTGGCTACTCTGCAGGACACTGTGGATGACATGAAAAGTGGGGAGAATATTTCATTTCCTTGGGCACTCTGGATTTTTCTTGTAGTCAGTCCTATTAAGACAGAGCAAAATCAAGAACAGATATATGTATTAATTGGCCTGTGATGAACTGAGAACAGCTAAGGCTGAGGAACACAACAGGAATGTCTCTCACCTTCCCCTCTCACCCTCATTCCAGCACAAGTTTGCCAAAAGTCAAGATTCACATTACTGGTGCCTTGAACATGTCTCTGGCAAAGCACAGGTGGTTGTACTTTTAGTTCTTTATCGGCTGATGCAAAAACCAGCCAAATAAATAACAGGCTTGGGAAGGGTAATGGGAGTTCCATGATATTAGAGCTCCTCACAAGTCAAAAAACAAGCATGAAAATAACATGTATATGTCCTATCAGTGGCCATCCTGGCAAATATTTTGTGTGAAATTAGTGAGCAATTGTTCTAAAGTCTTATGGATGCCTTGGTACTGTAGACAACTGAAGAGAGATCCAGCTCTCCCATGAGGTCTCTGTGAGATTTAACTGTGAACAAAGGACAGTACTTCTGGCATTTCCAGTTCCATGACAGCCATAAGCAAAAGGAGACACAGCCATTGCAGCCAACCTGATCTAGTAGAAAGGGACAAGAAAATAGTCCCTCAGGTCCTCAAGAATACAGATGCAGATTTATCTAGACTTAAATGACTCAGACCTCTTTGCCCACTAATTTTGCTCCCTACAACCCATGCTATCTATTTTGGTGCAGTTGCTGCCCCATATTTTGGCAATGCTGGTGGGACCAGGTGTTTCACACCAGCTGGTGTCCTGGGCTCTAGGAAGGAAGGCTCACATCATTGTTGTTGGACACTGAGAGCAGCTGGCAAGGGAAAAAGCAGTGCATCCGTCTCCTGAGCATCACAGTTGGGCTGATCTTGGGGCAGTGATTAGACAAAAGCCTGCCATGGTAAAACACCCCATCTCATCTCAGCTGGGAGGAGAAAAAAAGGCTGAAACTGTGGAAATACTGTCTTGAGAAAACAAGACGAGGAAAGAGAGGAGAGGAAAGAGGAAGCTGGCAGTGAAGTTCATAATCTTGCAAATCACCATCACTGAAAGTAGCTGCTGGGAAAGAACCCAGGTGCAGCTGAGCTCTCGCAGCTCTGTAGCCCCGTCCAGTACACTGCAAAAAGCTGTCAGAGTGAATCCTTGTTTGGGCTGGAAGAGTGGGTCAGGCTGGACTGGGTGGTTGTCACCCTTCAGCTGCCATCACTATTTGGCTCTCACAGTTTGTTAATCTGGTTTAGAATCTGGGTAAGAAATTTTTTTTGTGATCTCTGGAGAGAAATTTGATATAGGAAAGGAGAGGCTTGGGATGAGGGTTTTGTTTGTTTCTTTGCACTTCTTTTGGTGTGTGCCAACAAAGTCAGACTATGAGTTTACATGAAAGCCTGTGCAGAACAGAGGGTCAAAGAGAGGCCTTGTCTGGGGAGGGAGCACAGTGGGGCTGACAAGCCAGGGTTGGGAAGCCCCCGTTCCCACAGGGGTACCTCCAGTGGGGTGCCTAAGGCTGCTAAAGCCTCCCCTGTAGGACTGTGTTTGTGCTGGCATACTTCAGATGGACCAACACTTCTATACAGCCAGATCCATACATTTGTGCAAGCTCTTGCTCTTGGGAAAGCTCCAGACTGCTGAGTGTGCACACCCTGCACAGGACCATACGTGTACGTGCACAGGTACAAACCCATACACGTGTGTGCTTTGTGTATCCAGTCACATATGTGCACACCTCTGCTGCCAGTAAGTTAAAGGCAAAGTGGAACTTGGGAGTGAAGACATGCTGCCGTTTGGGGTTTCTTCTGCAGGGATGGTCAGATGTTGAGGCCACAGCCTGGCCTATTTTCAGATGGAGGTGGAAAATGGATTTCTCAGGAGATCTATCACTTGGTTGTTGTAATGGGCTCAGTGGGTGACAGGGCAAAGTTAGAACATGTCTGTCACAAAGTATGCTGTGTTTATTCAAAATTGCTGTGGGAGGCATGCTAGAGGACACCCAAAGCTGCTGAGAAGGGCTGATTAGATGTTGTGGTTAGTTCCAGTATGCTGGTTCCACTCTTCACCTCTAAGAATACTTTCCTGCATTCCTGAATCCTTTGAGTTTCTTCTCTTCATAGCATGGAAATAATGATTTAAGGCTGAGATAATATGAGAGGGAGGAATTAGGGAGGGAGCGAGCACACAGATAGGAAAAGGAGCTTGTGTTCAAAGTAGCAGACTCCCAGGAGTCATCTCTGTGACCCCCTCATATCAGTGTCATGACGGAGCCACTGCCATCCGTGAGCAGGAGGCTCCTGACTGCATTTGCAGTGTTGCACAGTAAGATCAAAGCTCACGCTTGAGGAACCAGGCTTGGGAAATCCCTTTTCCCTACCAATGTGGCTTCAGTGTTGGCCAAGCCCGTGCTCCCATGCACAGGTTCAGCTTTACACACTGCCTATTTGTCCCAGGGAGGGGACTTTTTAAATGATTATCCCCTCCAGCATATGGTGGCAAGTTCATGGCAGCACTGCTGGGAGTAAAGCCAAGCATCCCTGTTGCAGCGTGCTGCAGAGGGGCTGCCACCTTTCCTGGTAGAGTCCTTACCTCATTAGCTGAGTCAGTAAGCTCCTCCTTGAGGGCCCTGCTCCCAGTAGCCCCAGCCCCAATTCATGCCACCCACCTTTGCTCCTGCATTCCCGGGAGGGCTGTGAACAGCTGCTTCCCAGTCCGCAGTTTGACCTTCCTTCCCTGGGCCAGATTTGGGTTTGAGGCTTGTGTCTGCCACCCAAGCCCTCCACGTGCCATGGCTGGGAGCCAGCTCCTCCTCGGAGTAGAAGGGAATTCCTAATGGCTGCCTCCTCTCCCATCTCAGTGCATCCGCCCAGGGGGTGAGGATGCAGGCAGTGGGGGACAGATGTCCACTGTGCCTCTTGGGTTTGCAGCTGGCCTGGCCTCCTGCCAGCCTTGCATCCCGCCTCCCCAGTTGAGTTGTGTGTTTTGCTACAGCTGCCTCCTCCTTTTGGCATAATTTTTGCCCTTTTTTGCCACTTCTATACCTCACAACCTCAAGAGAGAGGAATAACTGTGGGGTGCAGAGAATAAATAAGTGAACACCACCTAGTGAGATCAGGGGAGAGCAACTCTGTCTCTGAAATTGTTTACCAAACAGTGCTGAGTGTGGGGAGACAAATGGCATACCATGAGCAACAACCATGGGCTAATTATAGTGGGTTAGGATAAACCACCGGGCCACTGGGCTGGCCACCCCAGCTAAACCTGCAAACATATAGGCTGAAAAGCAGAACTGCATATATACATATTTAGTATGATGTGGAATGCAGTCAGTAACTTCTGTCTGAAGCCTCAGCTGCCTTGGTGGAGAGCGTTACAGAGAACACAGATACAAGCAATGCTGGCAATGCTGGGGTTTTGTATTTAGCAATGAATATGGCATTGCACTCTTAATTCCTAAGAAGAGTGCTTATATGGCACACTCTCAAGGACTGGGTTTTTTTTAATATTTTGGGTTAGGAGAGTGAGGCACCTTATCTTTCCAATTTTGTAGGGTAGCTTTATTCATGAGCTTATAACCACGTCTGTATTTTGGTATCATTAAAACTTGCAATTTTGGGTAGTTGCGTAAAGCCCAAGCTACTGCAATCATGAGATTGCTTGAAAATTTGTACTTTTAGCCTTTCAGAAGAGAATGTTTCTCCTGAATGTCAGCAAGCAGAAAGGACAAACAACTTGGAGAAAGACACTCTGTCTGGTAAAGAACTGAGGTCAGGCAGGGAACTGCTTCCCCTGGGAGGTTTGGGCTAGTATTCATAGTGATATTTGCACGAGTGGTAAAGGCAATAACAAATTAAATCTCAGTACTCTGCTGCTAACAATTAGACCAGTTGCTCTTGCTCCCTTCCTCAGTGGTCTCAAACCAAAAGAATAGAGAAATAGTGGATTCTTGTAAAGATTAGTCTCTATTGGCTGCTACTACTGTTAATAAAGGAGACCCTCAGGGTGTCTTCTTGTACTCACCAAGGGCTCTAAATTGTACTCATTTGGGCTCTAAATCTCATCCTAAGGATGTCTCTTACTCTGCTGACTATGAAGGGAATTTGTAGGAGAGCCTCAACACATGCCCAAGGCCAATATCTGCAAAGGAAAATCCAGACCAAAGAATCTGCATCTTAGAGCTGCTGATCTCATCCAGGTCTTTCAGCAACCGACAGGTCACATTTTTGTATACAGAAGTACCATTAGATAAAATAAACACGGAGGAGCATGGGAGAGTGCAGAGGTCAAGCTCTGCCCTGACTCCTTGACCACCAGCAGGAGTTTCTCCTGGCAGGGAAGGGGAGCCAAGCCCAAGAGTGACGCTCCACGGCCAACACCCTTGAGGGCATAAAGGGGCCAGTAAAAGGGACATGGTGTTCTCTTGCATCTCATCTTCAGATGAGGGCAGGGCAGCTCACTCTGAAGAGGAGCCTGGCCACAGACAACCATAGAATCACAGAATCATAGAATGATTTGCATTGGAAGAGACCTTAAAGATCTAGTTCTGACCCTCCTGCTCTGGGCAGGGATGCCACTCACTAGATTAAGTTGCTCAGAGCCCCATCCAGCCTGCCACTGAACACTTCCAGGGATGCAGCATCCACAATTTCTCTGGGCAACTTGTTCCAGTGCCTCACCATCCTCTGAGTAAAGAATATTTTCCTAACATGTAATCTAAACCTGCCCTCTTTCAGTTGCAAGCTATTGCCTCTTTTCCATCACCACCTGCTCATATAAAAAGGTCCTTTTTATAAGTCCCTTGTACTGGAAGGCTACAATGAGGTTTCCCCTAAGCCCTCTCTTCTCCAAGCTGAACAACCTCACCTCTGGCAGCCTGTCTTCATAGGGGAGGAGCTCACAGGGAACGCTACAGGAGGATAGAAATCTCATTGTGCCTTGGCAAATGATTGCCTGGGATTTTCAGAGATCTTTGGCAGGAGAAAAGACTTTTGAGAAGGCAGAAATTTTCTGCTTGCCTTTTAGATAGCTTCTCTAAAAGGCTGTCCAGGGAAGAGCTGCTAGACAGTGTCTCTGTATTGTTCTTGGTTATGAAACCTGGCCTCTGAAAGGCTGCATATGTCAGTGTCAATACAGCCATTAGGATGTGGTCCCGCTCCCAAACAGCCTTGGCACTATGATGGTCCTTTACTACTGTTGGTTCAGTTGAGTTTTCCCCAACAGACTGGGAACAAGCTGTTCTGTCTGGATCTAGTGACTGCATTGTTCTTGTTGATGGTTAAAAACCTCTCCTCCAAAACCCCCTCTGTCAGCCATGAGCCACAACATGCTTCAAAGAAGCAATCTTGTTTGGGAATGTTTACTGCTTGTTTGGAAGGGGCCAAAGAAACTTGTTCACATTGATTCCAGGTTATTATTGAAGAGTGTCTGGGGATACCTCATTCCTCCCGAATCCACTGCTTGCCTCCTCTGCTTTAGCTGCATCTGATGCAGGAGGCCACAAAGGGCTGGCAGTGGAGCACTGCCATCTACATATGGTTGCCTGTCAGTACCCAGTTTCCAACACACTCGCTGCAAGCCTATGTCTCATTTATCTCAGCATTTCCACCATCCACCTTGCCAGAGGGCTGGAGCACCTAGCAGAAAGAAGAACGACAGCCAATTAAAGCTGCATCACAAGAGTCTTGGCAGCAGGAGGAACGGGAATAGCAGAGGGGTGTTGGCTGGTGCATCACCGTGATGGAAATAAATAGCACCCGCCTGGGGCGAGTTTATAGTGCTCCCGGGGTGGCAGCCTCTGCCTCGGCAAGGGTGTGGTTGATGTCTCACACCGACTCACTGCTTTAACAGAACTGTGGGCACTGTCCAAAATTCTTCCACTGAAACTCTGTCAAGGTTCCAGTACCTAACGGGAAACTACCCTGAGAAATCTGTGAGATTCAGACCCTGCCGTGCACCTGGGGTCTGAGCCAGTCAAGTCTGTACCGAGCTGTACCTGGGTTTCAGTTTCAGGTGGACGATGGATGAGCTTGTGCTTTAGGCCATCTAGCCCTTCTACACAGGTATTTTTGCCTCTGCTTGTAGCTACTCCATGGAACGTAAACTCAGGCCTCTGAATAGCCTTTAGCAAAGGCTCAGCCGGTCTGTGCTGCCCTCTCATGGGCACACGTAGGCAAGGTTATGTTTTATTCTGGTTTTTGGTGTTTGGTTGGTTGTTTTTTTTTTAGTTCAAGATGCTTTTTAACCTGCTACTCCAACACCGTTTTTCCACATGTGAATTCTGAAAAGCCAGGAAGGCTTAGAACAACTACTAAGAGGTCTGTGGAAGCTAACTAGGAAAAGCTAGCTCAGCTTCTACCTTTCTAAAGGGCTTTGCTCTTCATTTACAAAGATTTAATCATCTAATGGGGCAAAACATAGGGAGCTATGGCTAAACTTCTCCCATATGTGCTGGTATCTGCCAAGGCAAACATGTATTATCATCATGGCTTCACACCATGGTCAAGGAGTCTCTCAAGATAGTTCTCTTGTGCTACCAAGGATTTAGATAACAGGGTCAAAAGCTGGGTTTTCCAATGGGCAGTGCTTGCTTTCAATACTGTGGGGTTTCAACAAACTGGCAATGCTGTCCTTCACTAATCTCCTTAAAAAGAGGCAGGATACTATGCTAGACCCAAGGATATACTTATATATATTGTATAAACAATAGTGGGATTGATCTGCTCTTCAGAGGGACTCTGGTGTTCCTGATGTTTATGTAAATTTGAGACACTGTTAAAAACCTTTGAGTCTCTGCCTGCATACAATACAGCCTTCTCCCTAATGTCTACTCACCTGTCTAAACTCCAAAAGCTCCTCAAGGTGGGAACTGTTTTTCTTCAAAGGCTGGTATGACCTGTTTTTTCCATTAACAAACAACTGCAGTATTACACATGCCTTTATTCACCCATTTCCTGTTTTATGCTAAAAGTTAAGCTGAGCAACAGGAAGGAGGAAGGACAGAGGTCACCTCTTTTCCTTACAAACTCCCTAACCCTAACATGGATCCTGCCTCCCAGTTAATAATAATTTTTAAGGCTGGACCACACGATTCTAAATAAGGCATTTGCCTTAAAGACTTGTAAACTTATAATGAAGTTTCCATGGCAAGTGTGAACTGAGAATTGCACTCCCGATTGCTTCCCTTTTTATTTTGAGAACTGCACTAGATAGTTGTGCACCTTCCTAAGTCTGGCTCTGTGCAGCCCTATGTTCCTCCACCTATTTTCTGTTTACTGACAATGAAAAAGATGCTCATTTTGGTCTCAAAGTAACAATGTCAAAAAAAAAAATTAGTCCATCTCATTGTTTCTTTCCTGGTATTATTTCACTGCAGTTTATGACATGACACCACCAGTTTCTCCTTTTTTGTGCCCTGGAAGACAGTTTACCCCAGACTCCTGGATGAATAAGCCATGGAGATGCCCTTCCTAGTGCTTGAGAACAATAGGGTCTGTGACAAAAGAGGGTGAGCTATTCCCATCTGTGAGAGGAGTTGCATGGGGAATTGAGATGATAGCTGTGAGTGAGAAGAGCCACTCCATTCATTCATACCAGAAATTTCTAAAGCAGACCAACTACTGGGGTGTCCACAGTCAGTTTCCAGTGTTGAATTATGTATACAGAAATCTCTTGCATCTGCTTTGCCTAAATTCATCTGTTCTGCAGTGACATTCCAGCCTTTCTCCAGGAGATGATGAATGACTGCTCATCCAACCTATGTCTCTTCAACAACTCAAAGTCCTTCTTTTAATTATTGTATGTCAAACTGTGGCCATGAGCTCTTGGTGATGCTGCTACATCAGTGCTGTCCATAAGGACAGTCCCCAAAAAAGGAATGCAGCCATGGATAATAATGCCTGACCTTAAGGAAATGTTTCTTCATTTTCTCCTGCATTTCATCTGGATGAAAGAATGGTGAAGAGAATCTTTCTCGGGAATACAACCTGGAGGCATGTCAGACAGGGTTTGATCAATTTGCCTCAGTATATTCCCTTTCCAAGCACTTCCACATTCTCCAGTCTTCAGCCGGAGCTCTCTTTAGCTAAGCTCTTTGCTGGACTTTACCCAGAGGTAATTTTCTTCCATTTCAGACATGAAAGCAGTTGCTGCTGCCTACTATGAGTTCCACACGATTGTGAAACTTTGAAATCAATGGCATTTAACTAGCTTAAAGTTGGTGTTATACAGCAGTGATTCATATCCAGTGAGTCACAATGAAATGCCTCATGCTGAAAGCAGCTGCCCATTGAAGGGAGATCTTGCCTGTGACCTCCACCTAAGAACCAGAGCAGAGGCTGTGTGAACTTTTCAAAGGATTTTTAATCAGCTGTTACAACTTTTTTCAGCTGTTACCACTTTTTTTTCCCCCCCATTGGTTAGAAGCAGTACACAGTAACTGCAGTATTGCTTGGGGCAGCTGACTCTTTTCCAAGTTCCATACAGAGATGGCAGAAAAAAGAAACTGATGTTTTGGTCCAAGAGACCTATTTTACAAGGACTGCACTTTCTTCCTGATTGGCTCCTCTGCCTCCTGCCTCTGGAGGAGCACAAGGCTCACAACAGAAAGAGTCTGGGCACCATAACACCATGCCATTTGGCAGATTAACTGGGTGTTGCACCTCTCTGCCTGTCCATGGATGAACAAAAAAATCTCTTCCTTGAAAATAATGTGTTTTCTCAGTACCCAGCTCATACTGCAGAGGAATCATCCTTGGGAACTACAAACTACCTCCAACTTCCACACCTTCCATTTCATGACTTATCCATTAGAAGTACACAGAGATACACAGGTGTGGTAAAAAAACCCAAACCACCCTTTCTAAAAGAATGCACTTCAGTGTACAGCCATTTCCCTTGTGGAGGGGAGAAAGAGCAAACAGTAGATGTTAGTCACGTTGCTTAGCACTCTGGAGGGCATTCAAATGTGCTGTGACTAGTGTGCTGTAAGGACTTATATGGAAGAGTTTCGGTCACACACGAGGAACTGCTAATTCCTTCTGAGCACTCAAGGCAAGAAATTTAATGACAGTTTAATGTCATGTTGATAAATGTCCATTTACAAAGACGAAATAAGGATCCAATGGTTTTGGAAAGAAATTGTGGAAAAGGGACAGTCACTCTGGAACTAAGACTACAGTAAAAGTTTCCATTTTAATTCTAACTTTTCATCTTTTCTTCAGCACAGAAAAGCCTTCTTGTACACAAACAGCAGTGCCTCAATGTGAAGTATAATTTTTTTCTAGAGGTAGAGTGTATTTATCAGAATAAGTCTGAAGCAGATAAAAAATACAGCTGTGTGACACTACCTTAAACACTGTAATCTGCAAACATTCTGGAGGATGCTTTTTTGTTTTCATAAAATTAAGTTTGATCATCTGAGAAGCTTGAGGTGAAGGAGGTGACATTTCTCCTTAGCTCATGGAAAACACCCCAAGATTTCTGATCTAAGTCCTTGCTCAGAGATTATATCCCCCCCCACCCCAACTGTGAATTCTGAAGGATTTCCCTTGGCCCACTGCCTTCCCCAGTCTCATGCCATCTACACACGCCAACTCCAGGCCCACAGAACTTGTCCTGGGTACCATCTCATTCACCTCTAGAAAACTGCTCCTCAAAGGACAAGGACCTTTCCTTAATAGAGAGAAAAGAACAGAAAACACTGTTTCTCTTTTCTGAGAAACAGACAAGACTGATGCTCTCTCTTATGTGTACTGGGGAGGAATTCTTGCTGCCACACAGCAACTTTGTTAGCATGAGATGAGGTGGCCAGGCCACCAAAGGAAAACTGTAGCCCTGAGATTACTGAGGAACAGTGGGTACGGCCTCTCTTGCAAAACTTCTGTCATCTGTAAGAAGACTGCTTTCCAGCTCATTTCATCCTGCCTGAGAGAGGAATTAAGGATCTTCCCTTGCATAACTCCCTTAATGCTGACATGAAGTTGAAGGCATATACTTATAGTCTGAGAACATATTACAGGTCAAAAGCTTTTCGTAAGCAAAAGACAAAAACAAACTGCAATACCCAAATGACAGAGACAGGAAATACACAGTGAAGGCTGTACCCCAAGGCACCCTAATCCTGCCCTGCAACAAAATCAAAGACATGTCAGCTTCTCTGTCTCCTGGAACAATGTGCTGACAAATGACCAGAGATGAGAAGGCTTCAAACACTGTCTTCATCTTCCATACGTTTCCTGTTCCACAGAGATACATTAGGACAGGGCATGTATGCATTGTTTTTCAGCCTGATACATTTTTGGTCAAGAATTAGTCAGCAGATCAATCTCAAATTTTTCCAGTTGCTGGAGATAAGTAGGGATTGCAAAAGCACCTCACTGCTGCAATGGGACATAGATGCCTAAGTCTACATTAAAACTCTTATAAAACCAATGAAGATTTAGTCTGAATCTTGAGCCATCCTTAGGCTCACAATAACCTTGAAAAACTCCCTTCCCTATGAATGACAGGGGTGCTTACCTGTTTTCAGTCTTGAAACACATGAGTTAACTGATCCTTTCTGAGAAACTCACATAGAAAGGAAACTCATCTCACACATGGAATTTGTATGCCAAATACTTGCCCTCTGTTATTCCCAGAATTTTGGCACCCAAGCTGTGCTGTGTAGAATGATACAAACCAATCATCATACATTATTTTTTTAAAAAATAGATAGATGGAAGTTTTTATGGTGCTCTCTTCATAGCCATAGAAACAGTCATTTGGGAATACACCACCATTCATTAGGAAATTAGAGTGCTTGCCTAAAAAAGAGAAAAGCCTGTAGTGACATAAAAACCCCTTCTGGCATCTACTGCATATAAGACAATCTATTAAGCCAAAATAACAGTATGCTCTGTTGCACATTTTCAATAATTGTCAGGCAAGAGAGAACAAAAAGAAAGAAAAAGGGTTTTTTTTACAGCGTAGAAGCAGACACTTGGATAGTATGAAAATAAGGATTGTAAGTGTTTCAAAAATCAAACACAGTTCAAATAATGTGCTTGCGAAATGTACCTTGATTCTTAATTCTCTACCAGTGCTTGGTTTTGGTTTGTTTGCTTTTATTCACCTCCCACATACCTGAGTGACAATGTCTCCTGAAAGCATAAAGGGTGTGTGCAACTGTTGCTTTACTGTTCTGGTTATACACTGTACTTACAATGATACAGGCAGGGCCACCCCAAAAAGCAGAGTGATCAGTGTCCAGCAGGGATGATTCAGGGTGAGACAGCTGTATCCAGTGTGTGGAAGAGGCAGAGAGGCAGCTTCTTGCATTAGAGGAGCTCTGGGGGCAGTGGGAAAGCCTGGACACAAGCTATCAAAGTACGAGATAGGCATTGGTGCTGCTGCTGCATAACTGGACACAGTAAGCCACCGATGCAGCATGAAAAAAGAAGGCTGTGGGTTGTCCAGGGCTGCTTTTTAACTCTACTTGCTTTTGTCCTTGCATTGTGTGAGCTGTGAGGTTTCTCTGCACAGAGAGGCAGAGTGTGGATTGGTCAAAATATGAGATTTATGCATTTATATGCCTAGAAGTTCAGCAGACCTGCCTCTTCAAGATGTGCCATATATGCATGCAGATCCATGCACACTTAGATCTCAGTCTGTGATTCCAAACCAAAACTTAGCTGCAGGATTTAAACCCGGGGGAAGCACAGACATTCAAAACAGAGAAACGAGGCAAGAGACAGAGAAGCAGATCTTTTCCAAGTTACTGTTAATGACTACATGGTGCTGTGAAGGCATGGTGTGGCAATACCACGACAGCAAGGTCAATGGGGGCCAAAAGGAGTGCACAAGCCCTCTTCTAGAAACACCTACACATCTTTGTTCTATTCCGATAGTTTCTCCGGTTCTGCTTGCCTGGCATTTATCATAGACTGCACCTGGGCAAAAGGAAAAGGAAAAGAGTCATTTGGGAGCTTATTTGCTTTCACACTGATGCCCAGAACTTGCCATTCCTCTGGAGGTTTTGTGCTTAGTACACCATGAACCCAGCAGCAAACCTCAAAGATGGTGCCTCTCCTGACTGACTAGAGGGCAATGAAGGAAGACATTCACTCTTTTACTCTGTCTGCTTTCTTTCTTCTAACCTCCTCCTTCTCCCAAGAAACAACCCACACTTCTAACACACTCCCAAACTATTGTCTCACTTCACTGACTTTGTATTACCTCTGTTTTAATACCCTTCAGGATCAGCAGAAAAGCTCTCTTGAATAGGGGGGTGTGGGCAGAAAAAGTGCTCCCTCCCAGTCTGGAATAGAGGCAGCTAGAGAAGGTCACAAAGATCTCTGTCATTAAGCTTCCCTCACCTCTCAGGTAATTCCAGGGCACGTTCACTCCATTGTTCCCCCACCCTCCCATACCTTTCCTTCCTCTCAGAGCACACATGGTCCCTTGTACCCCAGGCACTCTGCTGCTGCCTGCGCTTTTCTTCCTCCCAAGACAGTAGGCACACAATGAGAGAAACAGTCCTGGGCTGACCATGATTCTGGTGTGCTCAGCAAAGCTGGCCCCATCCCCACAGAGCCCCAGCAAGGCACCCTACCTCCAGCAATATGAACTCCAAGGGGTCATCAGGCTTATGGATCAGCAGTTTTTCTGTGATCTCCTGAGACAGAGACAAACAGGAGGAAAGAATTATTGATCTTTGGATAGATGGGTGCCTGCACTTCCTGTTCCAATGCCATCTGCATTATAAAAAGCAAGAATCTCTTCAGACACCAAAATATTATCTAGGATCATTTTCTACTGCTTTTTCTTAAGTCTATACTTAAGACAGCACAGGACAAGGAGGGGTCTGGGGAAGGGATAATTTGGTTCAAGCCAACTTTAGGCCAAACTCCTGATGTAAGCATCTGGAAGGAGATGAGAAATATGTATTTCACCTGAAATATCTGTAGAATTTTATGTTCCTCCACATAATTCATGGCAACTTGATAGGGGTCTCCAAAAGCCTCTGGATTCTCCAATGATTCAAATGTAATCTCTGCTGCTGACAACACAGTCTCAACGGTGTTACTGCCATCCTGTGTGGATTCGGAGGTGTGCATCTTGACTTTGAAGGCTGAAGTTCACCCACAGATGAACTGATCTCAGGTGAGCTTTCCCTGGATGCAGACTATACAATGAGCAGGAAGTGGTGATCAGAACGTGGTGGCTTTTGGCAGCCAGCTGGTCTGCAGACACTGGCAGTTCCACTACAGATGGCTGGGCTGCAGATGCTGGTGCTTCCACGCCGGGTAGGTCATCCAGTGATGGTGGGGATTCAACTGTAGGTGTGTGGTCCTCAGATTCCTCCACTTCAGATTCTGAATGATCGTTGAACCCTTGCTACAATATTTAGCAGATAAAGAACAAAAGTATTTTAAACATCTACCTCCACAGACTAGACACAGCATATTACTCCATCCTCTGCAAATATGCCGCAGCCACACTTAAAGTATGCACTAATGGGGTTTATTTCTGTGACTGGCCCCACCTGCACCTTCTGTATCATCACAGAAACTCTACTTAAGCTCCGGCCCAAACCTTCATAACTGGTCTGAACTATGCAGCAGTTGTATCTGTGCGTGATCCCCCTGACTAGTTTTCCTAGGGTGAGTCTGAGTGTATATTCCAGATAGCTTTGTGTCTGTGGAAGTCCCTTGGATGGATCCCAGACCCGACTCACGACCTTTCCTTGCCCGTGACTCCTGGTGAGCCCTCTTACGTTCACACTGCCTGTACTGTGGTTGTCCTCAGCTGCTGCCTTGGTGCAGCTCCAGGTTTGGTCCCTGACAGCAGCAGCTGAAATTTGTGCAGGCTTTAGGCGTGTGGGGCATGGACACAGCGCAGGCCCCTTGAGCAGCTGCCCGTGGCCTGCGCCGTGTCCATGCCCCACACGCCCGTCCCTGGCCCTGACACTGAGGGCGGGCAGACTCGCCCTCTTTCCTTCCTCCATCCCGAGTCCCGCTTGCTCCGATGCTGCCGGAGCGGGGTGCTGGGCGAGGACCGAGGGGGAGCAGGAGCTGCGCTCACCCTCCTGGAACTGGGAAGGAGGGTGTAATTCCAACGGGCTGTTGGCAACGGGCTTCGCTTCGGGCACAAGGGAGGCGGCGGGCGGTGGGAGGCCGGGCCGGGTGCAGCCAGGGAAGCTGGGGAGCGATTCCCGGCGGGGGCTCTCCCTCACCTGCCCCCGGGGCTCTGCCTCACCTGCCCCCGGCTCTGCAGGGAAGGGCAGGGGGCGCTTCGCCCCCCGCCCGCGCCGGCTCTTTCTGCCGCTCGCCGCTCGCCGTAGCCAGGCAGAGGTGGGTGGGCGCGGGAAGCCGGGCGGTTGCCGGGGTAACGGCCGTCACGCGCCTCGGCGCGCGGGCGCTGAGGGCCGCGCGGCCATCTTGGGTGAGGGCGGAATTGCGGGGCGGAGTTCCAGGGCGGGAATCCCGGAGTTCAGCGGTGGGAAAAGATCCACGAGCCCGGCCGATGACCTAGCGCCACCATGGCAGCTAGACCATGGCAGTAAGTGCTGTGTCCAGTCTTTGCTTAATCATTTTCAGGGACGGTGACTCCACCACCTCCCTGGGCGGCCCATTCCAATGTCTGTTCACGTCTTCTGCGAAGAAACTCTTCCTCATGTCCAACCTAAAGCTCCCCTGGCACAGCTTAAGACTGTGTCCACTTTACCTGTCGCTGGTTGTCTGGCGGAAGAGACCAACCCCCGCCTGGCTACAGTGTGTTTGCAGGAGGTTGTGGAGAGTGATAAGGTTCCCCTGAGCCTCCTTTCCTCCAGGCTGAGCATCTCCCAGCTCCCTCAGCTGCTCCTTGTAGGACTTGTGCTCCAGACCCTTCACCAGCTCCGTTGCCTTCTCTGGACTCTCTCCAGCACCTCAGTGTCTTGTAGTGAAGTGAACCCAGAAATGGGCTTGATTCAGAAGAGACAGGATTTGAGGAGTGGCCTCCCCAGTGCTGGGTACAGGGGAACAATCGCTGCCCTGGTCCCACTGCTCACACAATTCCTGATACAGGCCAGGATGTCACTGGTGGTGAAGGTGTCACCTTCAGCCTGGCCCTGGCTCTGGTTCTGGTTTTGGTTCTAGTTCTGGTCTCGGTTCTGGAAAAGGACACGTCAAATAGCTTGTACAGGAAAGCAGGGAAGCAAGAGGTAGGGTAGTAGAGTGCCAAGAGAAATATTTCCATGTGCATTGATGTGAGAGATACTTTCTCCTGTCCTCAGTTTTACTCAGATCCAGACAGTTTGTGTTCTGTGTGATGAACTTCATCAGAAAAAGCAAATAAACAGACTGCCAGTTTTCCCCAAAGAGGAGATGAAAGGATAAAGATAAAAGCTCTGCTGGGTTACCACAGTAACCAGCTTCTGACATATTCTGGTTCATGCTCCAGTCTGACAAGAGCTGGGTTTGAAACAACTGGCTGAAAATGCCATGGGGGCTTATGGGGATGAGAGAAGGGAGATACAGGACTTCAAAAGCTGTTCTAAACTTACAGGTGTCACTTCCATTCAGAGCGGTTCACTTTGTGTGTGTTTTTCAGGTTATACCATTGGCATTTTAAGAGAAACAGCTGCCTCACTGCTCCACTACCAGGTTCATGACAGTGCTGTCCATATCCTCAGCCATGCTGACCACTTAGATCATCTTGCACTGGAGCATTCTGTTTGCACTCATGGGATGTCAGGTCATTCCCTCTCTGATCCCTTCTTGCCTCTCCTCTTTCTCCATGTGACAGTGATGGTTCCAGACAGCACGGGACTGCTGGCTTTTGGTAACTGCTGATACAGTTTTATCTGAAGGAGGCATCTTGATATCCGTTCTGTGTTAGGATGGTTGTGTGCTGAGCTGTCCCAGAGCTGTGTTCTCCACAGCATAACTCCCTGCAGGACTTCTCCCATGGGTTTCTCCTCTCTATCCTCTACTGGACGGGACTAAGCAGTTCTCAGCTGCCTGCTGGCTTCAAATAGTGTCGTGCTGTGGGTAAATCTCGAGCCCCATGTGTTCCTTTCATCTGTGCCTCATTGGTAAACAGCAGATCTCTCCATTTCCAACCCCACTGCCTACTGCAGGGATCTGGCTGCTGGGTCTGGAAAGCTACGATTTTGCACAGGGAAGTAAGATGAATGACTCTATTAAATAAACATCACTGCTCTGCTTATTCTTTCAAAAGAACAGATTAAAAAAACCAGAAGATGCATTTTAAATGCATTAAAAATTCTGAGCAAAATAATGCCTTAAATACAATGCTCATGTAAGATAAATCACACGGCTTTTTTCTATAGAGGCACATGGAAAGCAAAAGCATATTATTATATCATTATTTATATGGCACCATATGCTAAGTCTGGAACTTAAAGACTTTGAAATAAATAAGAAAACACCAGCTGCAGATTAGCAATACACTCCTTTATTGGGAGTCACTGTGTAACTGTGGCTATCATTCCTGCTGTTAAGTTAAAACTTAAATAAATTGTCAGAGAAATAAGATAGCCATTAGAGATTCAGTGTCTGTCTCCTGGGGACGCTTTTTCTAACAGCTGAAACAAAGACATGCTGCTGGTTTTGTCCTATCTCTGTAGTAACTCACTGCATTTGTCCCTGCAGTATCGCACAGTTGTTCGGTAGAGATGGTTGAGCTGCTCACTATAAATAATGTTGGTTAACAATGCGGCCCTTTTTGGGTTAATAAATTATGCTCAAACCACTCTTGAGCCTCTTTGATTGGTTTCTTGCAAGTCTGCAGTGGAGAGTTGGAAGAAATCACTTTCCACAGTCTGTTTGCTTTAAATATTTCTTCTTATTTTATTGAGCTGTAAATATACGTATGTAATAGCCAAATCCTGAAAGTGCCTATCTCAAATTCTGGTCACCTCATCTGCTACTTGAAAATCGTAATGAGATGCATGGAATGAAACATATCAGCAAATTTAAATGTCAGTGCTTAAAGGGGCAGAGGGCCTTGATCAGCACCAGGCTGGGTGATTTGTTCCTCTCCTTTGTGTGGGATTTGCTGTCCGGAGCTGATGTTGGTGGTCGGGGCAGGGAGCTTACCTGCCGCATGATCCATGAGCTGCAGCAGCGCAGTCGATAGCCACACACGGGGCCTTGCTGTTCTCTGTACACTGCAGCCCCCAAACTCTCTGACCTGTGCTTTTGCACAGTTGCACCCAGACATAGTTAAAACCTTCCTGAGCTCTGGTGAACAAAGAGCAGCTTTAGGTCACGGAACAATGATAAAAAAAAAAAACCAAAAACCCAGGCTGTGAGGCAGAGGCTTGGGGTCCTTGGAGAGACATCTCTGCTCATCTGTGGGGGTAATGAGGCTGCCCTGCACGTTGGTTCCTTACCTCAGTGGTGGGTTAATTGTTCTGCTCTCGATCCAGATCAGTTTTGAGAAAAAAAGCCAGGCTGGGAGGAGAGCAGGTGTTAGTGCAAGAGAGTGGAGAAAGTCAGCTCCTGTGTGAGGTACAGGGCAAGGGGAAGAGAGATGGCTGGGGCTGCTGATGTGCATCTAGACTGCTCCTGTACCAGTAAACTTTGATGTGGCTGTACTTCTGGCAGCGAAGTTGAAGAGGAGACACCTGTACCCAGGTGTCTGCGCTTGCACAGGTGGCTCTGACCGTTTGTGTGCTGGCAGATGCAGCTCTTCCCCCAGCACTTCTGCAGCTCGGGCTCTGCCCGCATTTCCCAGCAGAGAGCAGCAGAGCCTCGCAGCTGCTCGCAGGGCCTCGGAGTGCGGCAGCCTCCGAGACCTGGCAGCGCTTGCCTCCGCAAAGCCCAGCAGTAAACCTTCGCTGAGCTCGCAGGCATGTCAGTCCTGTCAAGAGCATTGGTGTGGGCAAACAGAAGACACATGCTCTCAATAGCGAAGATTCGGGACTTTCCTGAAAACCAAGATGTTTGCAGACATCAGTGAGACCTTTCTTGAAGGGATGCTTTCTGAATTGTCTTTCTGCTCAAAGTTTCCCGAACGGGAGTGCCTCCGGTATGGCTTCATAAAGTGGGGGCAACAGGATAAGCAAACCTCTTTCATAGATGACCAACACGGACTAGGTAATCCATCAAGGTCTCCACCAGTCCAGTCTTCAGCAGTGCAGGAAAGAGATGTGTTATTAGCTTCTGTGTTTGGAAATACTTGCTTTGAGAACCTCTTTAGCCTACCTTAGATTTAACCCTTTCTGTTAAAAATAAAGTTTCAGCTGACTATTTTTCCCTCATTTGTAATATTACCAAGAATGGTACTGGAGATTAAGATGAATTAAAAAAAGTGGGATAGTTTCTTTGCCCAGGTGTCAAAACTAATTAATCGGTGTCTAGTTTAGATGACATTCTCAAGGATAACAATGTTCTCTGTTTTGTAATTTACCTGCTGTTCCTATGGCAGTTAAATAAGTCAAATTTGGGATTGTATTAGAAGCTCCTCAGCAGTATTAACTGGGACTGGTTTGTCATTCCTTAACTTTCCCATTCTAGTTCCTGAAACTATTATGGTTTTATACATTCTCTTGGAAAATAATCACAGACCTTCTGGGAGGCCCAGTCCTTGTAGGGCAGAGGGCTTAAGTTTGGTCTCACCATCACGTGGCATGAGAGAGAGGGGATGCTGTGTTCTGGCTGAAGTCCACAATGAACCTTCAGCCAATCCTGTCTCCATCAGCTGTGAAACCCCAGAAGGAAGGAAGGGTCCAGATGTGAAGTTCAGCTGAGGGAGTGGTGCCTGTGGAGGATGCTGGGCATAAGGACAGCAGCTGGGTACTGGGAAGACTCCAGTTTGCCTTTTTGCTCCATCCTGTGAACACTGCCTCATTGCTGTGAACCCATTCCTGGCATTGGAAAGGGAGGCAGGCATGATACGGAACAGGATTTTGGAAGGCAAATGTATCATGCGGTGACAGCAAGACCTTGGATAACCCTGTCGGTATGTCCCTCTTGAAGAGGCTGTAATCCACAGATGGTTGTGAGGGGCTTTCTGTACTCCTCAATGCCTTGTGGCCAGAGAACCCTCTTCGCCCTCTCTTCCCCACACCCCCTTATTTGGCCTGTATGCCAAGCTAATTTAAAACATGATGCAGACCACCTCAGCCCTGGGGTCACTCAGCTGGCCTCTGCAGCCTCCCACGCTCACCCTAGGTAGGATCTGTCCTTCTTTATTGGTGTAAATGATACTTTGTCTCTGAATCGTAGCTGAACATGGGAAAGGTGCAATTAGCTGCTGCAAGGAGCCAGGCCTGTCTGCCTTTCCTTGTTTAACAGAGGCTTTAATTAAAGACCCCCTGATGCTAGAAAGGCACATTAATTATTCATCTGAAAACATTTACATAGAGTCCCCCGTTTCCCTTCTTCAATAAATTATCAGCTTCACATCTCCATAATTCATCGAAATGACTAAAAATACATTGTCTCAGCCTCCATCACCTCCCTTTTCACTTTGTCTGTTCCAACTGTGATGGGTTCAGTATCTTAATGTGAAGGTCTCCTACTGCTCTTAAGTAAAAAGGGAGGATGGAATACAAGGGGGAGAGGGAAAGATTTGTCCCCTGATGGTAGTCATGCAGATGGCAGTAATTTTTGTTTTTTTTCTTTCCCACAAAACTGGCATGATCCTGTGGTTTGACAAAGCTCATTGACTATTTCTAATAAGGAAAAATTCACTGAGAGGAGGAGAAAATATGTTTCCAGGGGCAGAAGAGGTCTGGGTTTAGATGTTTTCTGTGCTAAGATGTAGACAGCCTGTGTGATCCTTAGCCCAGCAGTTAATCTCCCTAGATCATCTCTGTACCTCACCTGTAGACCAGGCCAGCAGTTCCCTCTCTGCCTGGTAGAGGGATGGTGCTTTACTAACTACAAGCTGTTCTAATATAGGTGTGTGAAAGAGAAAAAAACATATAAAGTTAGGCAGAGGGAGAAGTTTTGCAGCAATTCACAACAAAGATGTCACTGCAGGCACAACTAAGGGAAAATTCACTGCAAATGGTTTTCTCCAATGCATTTCACTTTGTGACAAAGTGAACCATCACATGAGGCAGGAAAAAACCAGCCCTCTGAGGACTTGTTTACATGGGGAGTTAAGACAAATTAGTGTGAGGTGTAAGGCAATGTGCAGAAGTTGAAGTGCATTTAACCTCTGTGTGCGAGCTCTGATAAAGAAGAAGAATGGCATGGTTCACTATGGGGACAATTAAACAAAAGCAAAGCAAAGGTCACTTTATCTCCGTATATCCATGCAGGGCTTAACATGCTTTCCCTGCACTCATTTCACATTTTAGGTAATTTACCTTAACTTTCAGGAATGTTCTAATCTGCAGGGATTGGAGAAGTGCATGCTCCACCTGGCTCTGAATAACAACTGTTCCTGGAAAACCTGGAGCAGTCTCAGTGCCTACAGAAATCAGACCAGATGTGCTCTCCTGGGAGCATGGGGTTCCAGATGCTGCAAACAGGTGATCTTCTAGGATGATGGGTGGAAGAAGGCAGGATGGATACTGGCAACTTCCTTGGCATGTGGTCAAAGAGGGCATTAGAGAATGAACCAGGAAAGAAATGTTGACTGCAGAGGGCTTGACCCACTTACCTTTAAAAGTTCAGTGTTTTCAGAGGGAAATGAAAAGGTTTATTTTTGGCCCTGAGCACACACAGGGGCTAAATCTGAGACTAAAAATGGGGTGGAACTATTAATAAGAGAGTGATACAGTTATCTGAAGCATTACTTTATTGACTTCTGTGGGGTTTTTTCTTTCTCTTGCCCTTGTTGCTGTTTTAGATGGGGTGTCTTGGCTCAGCAGTGACATGGTGACAAAAACCTTGTCCTATCATGAGGCTATGTCTAAACCTTGGGCACTGCAATCTTAGAGCTGAGAGACTAGAAGCCCTTCCTGCATTCAATACATTGATTACGTTTCCTAAGATAAAATATCATCTATTGCTTACCAACTAAATTATAGTTCAGATTATTTTATTAAGGGATGTGAATTAGCATTCTTCTGGATGTAAGAGAAACATGTTTTTGCAGGCAATAGTTGAAAGCTCCCATCCTTTTCTTCCATCTAAACAAATTGGATTAAAATTTTCTGTAGTGAAGTTTTTTTAGCATTTATATTATCCATAGAGACCCCTTAAAATTATCCAGACAATGGCTTTCATCCAAATGTATGTAAGTATCAGTCTTGAAATACCTCACTCACAATCCAGCCTTTGCTGTTAAATTTGTATTGGCCTTAACATGCTTTGAAGTAATAATCAGTGCTGTGTCTCCAGAGGGATAGGACAATATTTAATTGGCTTAAACAGAAGGAAGATCTCGTTAGACATTAAGAAGCCTTTACTAATGGTACAGTAATTAAGCACAGGAATAAATGGCTCGAGGCCTTCTGCCTGTAGAGAAGTTTGGATGAACACACTGAATCTTGTCTTCTCCCACAAGGAAAGCAGAGATCATTCTTTGCAGTTTCTTTCAACTGTGTTTTCTATGATTCCACAAATGTCCACAAAGTTTTCTTGGCAAAAGTGGCAATAGCAGCATTTTCATTGCCACCACATTGTCATTGAAAATGCTGCCCCATCAGTGCCCCAGCGGAAGAACAAGCTGAAATAACAGAATGCCAATGAGAGCATCCTTTCTTTCCAAGCTGGCAGGAGCAAGTCATTCTGGAAGGTGATGTACATCTCCCATAACCCAGGCTCCAGCTTCCTTGGTTGAGCCAAATTGTCTTCCCTGCTTGTCAAATGGGAGAAGTGTTAACACTGTAATTAGAAACATTAAAGCAATCAAAATGAGCATACAGGCATAATTAAGGCACTATTGGTTTATGTCCCCTGCAGGCATTCTTTTAGAATAAATGACTTTTTGGTTTAATTTAAGCCTCTTCCAAAACATCACTAAAACAAAGGGGCAAAGGAGTTTCTATCCATATATTCACCAGTAAAACTACTTAGTTTTCAATCTCATAACCTAGTTTATACTGGTAAAATTTCCCTGCACTGACTAAAAATCAGAGGGTATTGCTGAATAAAGAGCTTAGCTTGAGAAGAATGAGTTGGGTCTGGACAACAAGAATCAAAGAGGAGCAGGAGAGACTGCACTGGCTCTGGATCAAGCCCTTCATAAAAGAGAAATTGGATGTGCTGTGCCAGTTGGACATGATATTATGAAAGTGCCATTTTTTCCTGAGAAGGAAAGGTACACAGAATAATTAAGAAGGCTGGCAGAGTTTTTTCCAACCTGGGTGGGTGAATAAAGGAGAGATGCAGATCAGGAACATCAGGTGAGTATGGAAGAGTTGCAACTCTTCTGCCTCTCTGTAAGTCTAGAGTGGTCTTGTGCTATGAAAGAGGTGGAGCCCCATTCACAGTGCTCACTGGGTTAAGCCTTGGAGGGGTAGATGCTCAGCTCTGACTTGCTGAGGCTGAGTTGTCTGCAGAAACTAGCCACAACTTTACTAATTGAGAAAGATGAGCCTAGCACTGTGTGCATGTATATGTGGTGTGATTTGGGTGCTGATGAAGAAGCAAAATTGGCACCCATTAGAAAAGTTCTGCCTCTTGGTTCCTCATTCTACTATGGGAACACTTTTTATTGTGATCCTGGTAGTTGTAATGGCCAATTCAGCCCAAGAAAAGGGGCTCCAGGTTACCCAGGGGTCAAGGCAGGGTTGCCTGCGCCCAGTAGCTTTGTATAGAATGGGAATATGCGCATCCAAATGTGTGAATATTGTGTCTTCAGCTCACAGGAAGGTTGAGTGACTGGAGAACTGGCATGTGGACTTCATTTGAGGTTGATGTTAACCTTCCCACTGGTGGGAGATAACAGGGTCTACTGAGTATTCCTAATGGTCTGGGAAGAATATTCAAATTTGACCATCTCTGCAGGGATTTGATCTTACAATATGTTCTCAGAAATATCTTCCTTGTATCCACTCTTCCCTGTTTTAATGAACTTCAGGTCTTTGATTTATCCTCTGATGAGATCCCATGCAAACCCTCAATCTGTCTGGTGTAGGCAAGAAACGTAACAGAGCCAGCTAGTGGTGATGCAGATGGAAGGACATGGCCACTCTCTTTGAAGACCTGCCTTCCTGACAGGGTTAACAAGGCCTGTGTGAGCACTGTGGGGTCACTGTCCCACTCATGGCTGGTCCAGACTCAGCTGTTTACCCATAAGCCAGAAGAGTGACAGCTCCACAGCTGGCATCTCCCACCACCAGTTCCTGGACTTGGCTGCTGTGAGCTGCAGGCTAAACTCATCATGTGTTCCTTCATGCAGGTAACATGACAAGCAACAGGTACTACAGGATACTGCTGCAGCTTCCTGGTCCTAGTACTACCGTCACAGATACCAAGTACCATCCATCAGAGTCTGAATGTTCCTGTGCTGGACAGCTGAGAAGAGATGGCAGCATAAGCCACAGAGGTAAATAACAGACTCTGAGTCTGAATTTCATTATAATTCTCAGGGATGCAAGAGGAATGTTTTGGCTCATATCTCGGCACACACATGAAGACTAGAACTGTGGAAATGAAGTTTGTCTTTGCTCACTCTAGCTCTGGATAAGATCTCTGCAGTCACAGAGTGACTGGGGCAAGTAGCTCCCTTATCCCAAAGCCTTGCCCTGTTACTGCTTCCCCTGCCTGCTTGGCTTAGGTAGCCTGGGTTAGGATTGCTGAAGTTCCTGGACAGGGAAAGAAGCACAAGAGAACCTTTATGCTGTAGAGTCTTCTGCAGCATCTCTGCAGAGGGGCACAAAGGCCACTTCTCTACTTTTTTTTGTCCCTGTCCCCAGTGAGTGTTGCCACAGCTGACGTGCCATCTGTACTGAGCAGACTGATGGCCCTTTCCCTTGCCCTCTGCCCTCTGCAGAGGCAAGGGGCTGGCAACTGGCTGCAACAGACGGGCAGAAGGACAAGGTGAACGTCAGAGGCAGCACCAAGAAAATCCATCTGAAACCTTGCTCCATATGGGGAAGTACAGTTCCAGCTGTTCAGCCTTTGGAATAAGCTGGTTCTGAAGCTGCTGCTACCCTGGCTGTAATGCTAGGCAAGCACAGCCCCATCAGAGTTGGTGAATAGGGGGAAAGCAGCAGGGGTAGCAGCATCATGCTGGTACAAGGAATCTCGTGATGCTATTGCTCCCCATGATTATGCTGTTAACAGCCATGCAGGGTGGAGTTTAATGAGCAAAGGTAGATGAGAAAAGGAAAACAACTGAGACAAATGATGTTTAAATGTGATGGCTCATTAAACAAAAGCTCTCTGCTATGTTTCTTTCCTTGGTAGCAGCAAAAGGGACAATGGCCATAAGTAAAAGGCAACCCACTGACAACAGGAAGGATTTATAGAAAGCAACACACTTAATTTAGCTGCTCCAGCACGAATGAGAAAAATATTTTGCATCAAGTAACTCAAGTGAAGGATTTTGCAATGTCTTTGTATGAGACAGAGTGCTCTTTTCTGCCCAAACCCTAGGAGCTTCTTGCTATTTGAATATCAAGGACAAGTCCTGCTTTTCTTCATATCTGAATTCTTGTTGTCTTCAGCAGATGTTTTGAAGTGCAGAAGTCAGTGCAGTGTGAGCTGGCGGCCTCATATTAATGTGTCAACTATCTTGGCTTAACAACACCTGCCTGTGGGGGCCTTGATCCTGATACTGTAGCTTTTACTGAACTGTAGGCCTTCACAGATTTTGGGAAGTTAGGCTAATCAATTCTCCTTCAAAAGATAGTAACAGCTTCAGTAATGTCCTTCCTGACAGATGTAAAACTACTTCCCAAAGCATCTATGGGCTAGAGGCTCCACACCCCCCACAACTCAGCAACTATTCCAATGTTTCATTGTCATTATCCACCTTGTCAGTGTATTGCCCTCTTCAGTCAGGACATAGAGGACAGACTATTTCCTCCTTCTTTGGCAAAGCCTTACTATCGATTGTGTAGTAGACTGCCTTTCAGCTTTCCAACGACATGTGAGAAAAGATCTCCATAATGTTCATCTGTCTTATAAGGCAAATGGCTGCTCTGCATTTGTATAAATCATGGAACTGTGTGTGATTTTCTGCCTGAAGAAAAAGATACAGTCTATCTTACTGAAGTTCCTATTGTGTTATTTATGAAACTGGTGAAGGCAATGGTCTTCAGGCATGAAATACCTGATCCCCATTATGCTCTTGACCTGAGAAGTTGGCCCTGCAATCCATCCAACAAGAGGGGAAATGGGTCCCCAGACTTCTTTCCAGTTCAAAATGTGTCAGGAATGAGAAAGACTGAGTACATGATCCCTTCTGATGTTAGGATATCTTGGATAGCAAGAGAATGATATCTTTACTGTTCTTTACTTGTTTTCTGCATAGGCAACTCAGCCTTATCAGAGATTACATTGTCCAGTACTGGAAAATTTAGTAATGGATGCTGTAGAAAGTGTGCTACTAGGTTTCTCCATAACAAAAACCAACAACTTCAGAGCAGATGCAGAGAGATGAGATTTAAACCCCCTATTCACTGGCCTTTTTGAAGGTCACGTGCCAAGGAGCTAACACAGATTCTGGTATTCCTGGTGAAATGGTGGCGCACAACAGTGGTTTTGTTGGTTGTGTTCTGCACATGGTTGTGCTGACATCGTAAGCCACAGTAAAACAGGTAACTTTTTTCTGTCTGATGTAACAGAAGGTCTTCTGTCTCCAAATGTCATTTGGTCCAAGAGGGATTATTGAACTTATTTGAAAGAAGCTTTCATTAACACCCTCTCTGTTCCAAGTGAGGAGCTTGCTCTATTGTACATATTCACAAATCTTGTGGGAAGGCAGCCAGCAAAATGCAGTGTCCATACAGAAACTGCTTATTGGTTAAGAGATGGCAACTGTGTGGACAGGAGAAATGTTGCTGGGACCATTTATCTACAGTGAGGAGGTTAAACATTCAGTTCTCACTTCCATACCACTTCCTACTTAGTGGAAGTCAAAATGTTGCAGTTGAACAACATCTCATTTTATGCATAGAAATCGATTATCTGATTGATTGCCCTCAGACTGGTTTTTGTTCAAAATTGCTGAAGCCCCATTACCTGGATGATTTGAGTCAGAGAAATTAAAGTGTCATTGATTATGATGTTATAAGGCAATCTGAGTCTGCAAAAGAATAACCTACATATTTGATATCAGGGCATGTTGTGTTTGCGATTGACACTTTGAAGGCAGATACCTAAGGCTAAGCAAGCTACAAGAAAAACAGACCACAACAATAGGGCAAGGCCAACTGAATATGCAGTGACTGGAGAATGTTTCACTTTAGAATCTGGCAGTGGTTGAATTTCCAAAACTTCTTACTGACAGCAAGATTTACCTCGAGCTGCATTGCTAAAATGCAGGTATATGGAAAGCTCTGACACTGCAGAGATCAGCAGAGATCCAGTCAATGCAGGAGATGTATTGGAGAGTTGTGCTGCTCTTGTTAGACACAGTAGACACAGCTGATGGGTTGAATGGCTCTCCAGAATCTGCAGCCTGCATTGACTCATTTTCTGTTGACTGAAAGCAGACATTTGGCCCCAAAGTCACATGCAGTCCATGCAGTACCTACAGTCCAGACAGCCACATCTCGCACCGTCTGTGAGTACACACAGTTCTTCTCACTCCTGAGCTGCAAACCTCACCTTGGTGTGCACCCTGTCAGGCAATAACAAAAGCAAGCATCTGGAAAAGATAGTTGCCAAAGAATAATCTCCAATTCCTTGGGAATAATATCAGTTTAGTGTTTAAGACCAGTTCTTCCACCTTATTTCACACCATAAGGATGTAGAAAGTATTTGGAAACTAAGTCTTGAGTCGGAATATCTTCTGAAGCATATTTTCACAAAACATTAAATCCCAGAAGTCAAGAATGTGTAAATATATATATAAATGTCCTCCCCCTTGCAAAAGGGAAACCTTTTGCCCACCCTGTCTATCTTATAAATGACTTCTTCTCCTGACTTTGCTCTGATGGATTTCCTAGAGTTTTCTTATTTCTTTCCAGGTGGTCTCTCTCCAGTTTCACGTCTACTGATGACCACATTTTCTTCCTGTGTCTGTTGAAGGCAATGACCACTATATCTCCTCCAAAACATCTCCCTGTGGGCAGATCCAGGGAGCTTCTCGTGACAAAGAGCAATTTGATGTTCATACACAATATGCTGGCATGTAAACCCCCCAAGGATGACCAGAAGAAATGGTACCTGACTGTCTTCATAAATTTCCTCAAGTGCCTGGTGGGTACAGAACATGCTCTTGCCAATGACCTCTGAGATTGCAGTTAAAATTAACCTAAGGCGGCTAAAAAGCAACTGGAGGGGAAGGATGTATTTTATGTCAATTCAGTCAAAAAGTCCTCGGAATTAGTTGCCTGAAGTGTTTGGGAAAGCTGACAAAGTATAATAGCACAGAGACTATTTTCTTGCTTCTTAGCAAAGACAGCATTAATCGTCTGGGCTTAATATAGCCTTCCACACGCCAACTGGGTGCAAAATTATGGCTGGTATTAGAAAACCACTTACCATGTGGACAGGCTTAAAGTGCAATAAACTGTGGGGTGTGGATGCAGATGGAATATGCCTAAGGACAAACAGTGACCTTGAGAATTGTGTGCCATGTCTCTGGAGATATAGTGCCTCTTCATTATGAACCCTGACAGACATGGAGCTCTTCATCAGTGGTGGGGCAAGGAAGGATTTAGATTTGGAGCCAGGACTGAATTTTGCAGTCCGTGTATATCTAGAGATGTCTGAGTGTGAGAGATTTACTGGAATGGGTTGTATACACCGTTATAATATTTGTATTCATAATGTATAGGCCAATATACATCAAGAGTGTTTCAGAGAGAGAATCCACAGCTTTGAATGTTTGCATGAACAGCATGCAGAGAAAAAACCATCCTTTTCTGTACCCAGCCTGGTTTGGTTGGTGTACCTTCTGCCAAATAGTTATCCTTATTTTGATAGAAAAGGAGCAGAAGTATGGCTGAGTATCTCATCTGAGACTTTGTGTTAGCACTTGAAGAACGCAGAGTGTATCGAATAAGGTCAAACCCTTTAACAACCTGCATTGTAACATCTGTACAACACAGCTTAGAGATTGTTGTTCTGGTATTACTATCTAGTAAAGTGGGCTCAGTGGTGCAGTGCTTATATAACACTCTTTTTTCTGTGCATGAATTGTGTCTCAATCCTGTTTTTCTCCCAGCAGATTTTCTTGAAAGTTATTAATAAACAATTTTAACTAATAAGTTTCAGGTCTTGCAATGCATTCTTGATTGTTCTATCTGTAGTTTGCCTCCTTGGTTACACAGCAATCTCTCTTGGTGGTCTCTGATGAGGAGATTAATTTTAAGAGCATGACAATAAATATACTATCGTTAAACATTGTCTTTTGGACAATGTAAGTCTTTGCTAAAATTAGAAGACATTCAGCACAGTATTTCCTCAGTTATCCAGTACTGTTGTATGTCAGTGACTGACATGCAACATCATCACACAGACTGAGTCGAGCAGAAGGCTGATTTATGGATCAGGATTTTTGATAATCAACCAACACTAGTATTTAGGTAATTATGTCTGTAAACGATGTTGTGACATCTCTATCTTACGTGTAGTGCCAGTTACCGAGACAGCTTCTTTTTATAACTAAAATATACCTTTTCCTGCCTGAAAACATTATGATAATTGTGGGAATGTCTCTTATTACTGAGCCACCTACCACTTGATGAAAATTGCAGAGCTCAACTTGCGTGAATTAATGCTGAAAGCACGGAGGAACTGGCTATGGCTCCTCATCTGACTACTGGAAGCATGAAAGGTGTGGCAGCAGGGCTGGAACTGAAAGAAGCAATTAAAAAGAAGGGGAAGTGAGAACATCCCAGCATTTCCAAGTGTCATCTGCTCTTGTTAGTGGGCAAGTTGACTGCCACTGAGACCCACTAAGCTGAGGGGCTGATCCGTGTCTCGCCTTCCAGCTGGGAAAGGAGGCCCCCAGGAAATGGTTGTATATTATCCCACTGCTTTGCTATTGTACCTATCCAGAGGTAGGAGCATCCTTTGCTGCTGCACACACTGGTGCAAATCCCTCTCCTGGCCGCAGCCAGGAAGGGAGAGTTGACTTCACGAAAAACAGTTGCTGTGCACTTAATGTGGTGTTGTTACCAGATATGTTGGTTTTTAGTTATACTGGGGATCCATTTTACTTCCCAGCCTGAAACTGGGAAGCATAGCTGTGCTCCTCACTGCTAGGCCACCATTTGGGCTGTGAATGGAAGGTCAGCCCTGGCTCCAGACCACAGGCACACACTGATCTCTGACCTTCTCACAGGCAATCTTCCAACAAACTGTGCCCCATGTTCAGATTTGGGGAGAAGTAGCCTTAATTGTGTGCCAGACTTCTGATGCACACCTTTCAAAATCTTCTGGGGTCTATCTGAATGACTAAATAACCAGGCCCAAGGTGCTTGCTCTGAGCTGGAGTGCTGTAGCTGTGCTGGGGTTCATCTGAACCCTGGCGGTTCAAGTCACTGCTTCTTCCACTGGATGATACCTCACCATTCCTGCTTCCTTCTCACTTTTTCCTTCCATCCCTATGGCAGGAAAGACTCCTTGGCTTTTAGGTGGGGGTAGGTCACGGCAGATGTGTGTTCTCCTTTGAGACTTGCCCACTGCTTGGCTTAATTAATCCTGACACATTGCAGTTGCTGTTACGGAAGAAACGTCAAGAGAAATTAGACCAGCTGGTAGCATGAAAACTGGGGAAGTGTGGTGCCTCACTTTCCTGGATAAATCTGATTTGCTTTCCTGGCAGGGGCTGTGGGGGACTGTGAGGAGAAGAGTCTGACCTGTGTCACCTGCTTGTGCCACAGTTGCTTTGCACCAAGATCCAGTAAAAGGACATCAAGCACCTGTTCCCCAAACAAGCCAAGTAGGGGATCTAACCAGCAGCAAATGGCATGCTGGGCTTTCCTGAGAACTAGGACAGCCCTGGGGTCTGCCTTGGCTTAGGGTCCTGCTTACCTTTCTGAAGCGTAAGGCTGTGAGGAGCTCTGGGGCTTTGTTGAGCTCCTCAGGGAGGAGACAAGCACTACTGAGTTGCTTCTTTATCTTCTTTTATTCTATCTATGAGCACCTTTAGCAGCTGTTTCTCACCATTTCCTTCACCTTTATATCAATTTATTTAAACGTTTTCATATACCAATCAATTTTGTGAGATTTATCAGCAGCTTTCATGCCTTTTTTTCCTTAGAGTAAGCAACTTCATATTTTGATGTTTCATTAGACCATCACATCTGAGCTCTTTCCTTTCTGCAGTGATCTGATTTCATAAAATGAGAAGCCAGTCTAATAATACACAGTGCAGCTGCACAATGTGGATGCTTTGTGAGTGTGTATTTCCCCCATATGAACATCATCTCCTCTGTGCTCTCCGGTGGCACATCAGTTTGTAAGTGTACAGATGCCACAAACCTGGAATAGAATTGCACTTACAGAGAGCTGGCTTTAACACTTAAATATGGCCCAAAGTTCAGGAGCATTTTTTGTGTTGTCTTGGGGATGCATGCAAGTAAGATTTCACCTCTGCTTGATGATGGGCAAAAAAAATCTCTTTGTTCTACCAGACAGGCACTTACTTGCCAAGGGCATGTTACTCATATTTAAATACTAAGAACAAGACTTTGCCATGGATGGTATCTCTAGCTTGAGAAGCTCAGAAGTAAGTTTGGCTTCTGGTAGGATAAAAGGGATGTTTTTCTCCTGTTTTGAACACATAGATTGCACATCCTGTTGTGGTGTTGAAGATCTCACTCCTGATTTCTGTGCTGGGCTCAGTGCAGGAGTGCTCCTCTGGGACTCTTCTAGGGAGTGGATCATGACCTGTGTGGCACCAAGAAGCAGAGAAGAGACCAGGGACTCAGAGAGAAGAACAGAGAGGAGGAAGAAGAAGGATGGTTTTGTGAGGGCCATGCTACTCCTTAATGGACAAAGGCCTGCCTGCAGCAGATGTTTTGGTAGCTGTGATGGCACCATCAGGTTCTTTGCATTGCCCCAGCAAGTTCCAAGCTCAGGGGTTGGTCTAGACACAGGGCTACCCAGGTGAGGAGGTTATAGGAGGCAGCAAGACAGTCACTGTCTTTTGTCCACTATATCTAGTTGTGCAAAAGAAAGCTGAACTATTGTTGGCCAGTGAGAGCCGCTCTGATCTGCAGCAATTGGTGCATCGTGGTTGCTGTGTGTCCACCAGAGCTCAGCTGACCTCTGAGAGAACAGTGCCATGGTCTTGTGCATTGTGTCCCTCATCCCCATCCTACTCCGTACTCCTCAAAAGGTCACAGCAATGCTTGTTCTCTCCCTCTTGTGCTCAGGGAAAAGAAGGATGTTGTGTTGTGTTGTGGAAGACTTGGTTTTCGGAAACAAGCCCTTCTTTCTCACTTTCTGCTTGATCTGAAGCTTACTGCACATATCCAATGTGTAAGAGGGCAAAGGGAATGGGATTTGGGGGCTAAGGGAAGCATGGCTTAAATATCAATCCCTGTCCCCATGTCCTTTCATTTTTCCTTTGCTATATCACCTT
Source organism: Passer domesticus (assembly GCF_036417665.1). Lineage (NCBI taxonomy): Eukaryota > Metazoa > Chordata > Aves > Passeriformes > Passeridae > Passer > Passer domesticus. The sequence goes on along the minus strand of NC_087475.1, from coordinate 104,451,266 downwards.
CAAGAGGTCCTAGTCAAGAGTCCTAGAGATTGCTGGACTGAGTGTAACCAGGCTGCACAAAATGCTTGTGCACAAACCTCAAGCTTAGCTCACATCAACCATTCTGATAGCTTCAAGTAATGTGTTGAATCCATAGCATGGATTTGGGAGGTTCCTGTGGACTGGTCTCCCAGCAGTGCTGTGCAAGCGCCATCCCTGCAGAGGCAGGGTGACGACACTGAGGTACATCTGCTCTTCCACTGGCATGGCTGGACCTAAGGGAAGGCACCTCTTCATTGCCTGAGGCCTTTCTCACTCACAGCCTTACCCTGGTTTAGTTAAAGCATCACAATCCTCTTCCTGAGCTCTCTCATGTTAGTCTAAAAGTGTTTAACATCTGCTTTTTAATTAATAATTTCCTTACAGACTTAACTTGGATCATCATAAGCTTTTCTCAATCCTGTAGAGTGCAAGCGAAGTCGGGAGGGGCTTCAACAAAGTGCATATTACACAAGCACAATTTTATGGGTAGGCAAGCTCTGATCAACATGACTGAGGACATGTGAATATTCACAGCCATTAAAGTTAAAATAAATACAGTGTGGGTGACCTTATAGAGTCAAACAGTCAATTCAGTAGCAGGAACTGCTGTCAGTGTCCATGAACAAAGAAAGACAATGTTCCTTCAAAGAGATAAAAAAGTATATTCAGTCTGCGTTATTCACCCAACCATAGCTTCTTGGGAAACCAAGCTGTTAATGTCTGGTATGGGAGAAAGCAAAGCAAAAAGTACAAGAGAACTGGAAACAAAGTATTTTTTTATGTTTTAGCTACTGGGACTAAACTATTAAATGTGTTTTCTCAGGATGGAAGGATGTGAGATACGAAGCCCTCAGGCACGAACAGTGGTACACAAAGATACATCTGGGCCTTTTCACTTTGGCTCTGAAAGGTGCTCCAAGGATGGTTTTCACTGGACCCACACGAAGGAAGGAGACATTCCCCACACACCCTTTCCTGCAGGACTGCAGATAGTAGGAATGGAAGGACTGGCACCTCACTGTGTTGGGAGAGAAGACTTACTGATGGTTCTGCTGTCCTCATACTCATGCTCTTGAATAAACCACTAGAAGTTAACTATCATTAGTGTCTCAACAAATTACAAAAAGGTTTGGGGACCTGCTCCTTTGGGCACTTTAGTAAACCTGGACCTTATTAGACATCTTTTAGAAAGTCAGCAAAGTCTTTGCACATTTACTTCAATGTTATTAATTTACAAGGGCTACTCAATTAAGAGAGTCCACCAACTTGTAAAACTTTACTTATTTACGCTGCTTCTCAGCGAAGGATTTTCTCAGAGCGTGATGATGATAAGCTTAGGCATTACAAATCCTCTTGCTGCTTTTGTCAACAGGCAGCCTGAGAGCATTAATCAGAGAGATGCACGCTTCCCAGCAGTGGCTTCGCTCCAGCTCCCTGCCGCTACGGGGTACGGCCCTGTGGGGCACCAGCTTCCCTCCAAGTCTGGAGGAGCTCTGCACGCTGGCATTAACTTTTTCCAGGGCTGGGGACCCCATTTGAAAGGCAGCAGGAAATTGGGATGCTTATCATGACCACTTTTTAGGCAGCAGGCAAGACAATGCGGTGTTTGCCTCAAAGCAAAGAATTCTCCCCAAAGTGTGCATTTTGGCTCAAGGCAATTTTCTCACACCGTGCATGTCTCCAGTGAAGCTTCATCAGGGCAAGATGTGGGGTTCACTTGGGCTTCAAAGGGTGCTTCAAATCACTTTTCAGACAAGTGAAAAATTGCAGTTCAACTTACTGCTGCAGAGAAGGGAAATGAGAGTGCAGGGTGAAGAGTACTGGGAATATTGTGACCTCCAAGCCCTCCAGATCACCTTTAGGGATGTCCCAAATGCTCCTTGTTTGTCTAGGAGCCTCCAAGTCATTTCAGGCCAAGTCAGTTATGCAGCTCTGTGGTGCTCACACAGCAAATGTGGTAGGTAAATGCTGCTGCTACTCCTGGGAGGTGCTTGTATACATTAATGGTATGAGGAACTTGGCACGATTTCTGCCCTGCCCCAGCCCTGGGTGTTATTCTTCCCTCTGTCACTGCTGCAAGTGAGATTTAACAAGGATGATTTTCTCATTCCCGATAGTTACTGAGATTTTGCTCTGGGCACTTGATGAATCCCCAGCTCTCTGTACAGACATAGTGGGTGCACAAAGTGTGAAGTTTGAACCCAGCAGGCAGACTGGGACAAGTCCTTCCTCCATTATGGATTCATTGAGATGGTGCTGGGGAGGGTGAATCAGTCGACTAACTGCTATGGGAAAGAAAGCCACTGTCACAGGCTGTGAGATAAAAGGGTAGCATCCATCTGCCTGAACAGACAGATATTAGACACATGGAGAGTTTGACACAGGTTGTGTAGCAGTGAATTATTGTACATTTTGACCCTTTGTCCCGTGTCTGCCTCTCTGGCCACTTGGACTTCTTTCTGTGTTATTCAAAGCATTATGCTGTGTATTGACATTTGCCTTCTTTGAAAGCTGCAGGGAGAGGATTACCCACTGCTTTCCTACATGGAAAATGCCAATAATTACATTGAATGCTGTAGGTTCTTCCTTCACTAGGAGCTGCATGGCTTCACAACCATGTCATAAGCGTGTTGATAGTCTTTGCTGCCCTGAAAGGGTTCACATCTTGAAGCAAATTGATTTCCCCTCTGAGTTAGCATGAAAGCAAAGTTTTTCAGCTCTGACTATTCTACAGGTGCTTGTGCAAAATCTAATGAATGTGTTAATGTGCAATGCAAGGATGTTGCTAGGAAACTTGTGAGAGCTAAATGAGGAAATGCTGTTAATAGAGGCAAGTGGCTGGGCCTCAAAGTTTTCCTTTGCAGTCCTGCTGATGGTTATTATTATATAAACAGGGCCAATTGTGGCACTGTGTTGGGTCATCCTCTGGTGACAGCAGGTCTGCTTTAAAAGCCGTAAAAGTAAATTTTAAAAAGGGTTGACTCTTATGGGTTTTGATGTTCTTCCATCCCAGATAAGCTTTACTACACTATCTGCCTCTGTAAAGGGTGGGCAAGTGCCTTCTCTCACAATGTGCTGATGAGGACTTTGCTCTGCCTTGTTTCACTGTGCCTATTTGACACTCACTGGTGACCGATCTGAACCAGCCTGTGCAGACCTGTTTAAGCCCCAAATTGGGGCAGTGCTTTCCCAGTCAGCCTGAAAACTTTTGTGAGCTCTAGAGCACCGAGGGAAGTGATTTTTGCCTCTACTTTTTTCTGTCTCCAGTGGGTCTCTTGGAGTTTAATTCAGCTCAAAGATTACATTGAATGAGATTTTCTTCTCCTCTTTGTGGTCTTAAAATGCCTATAGAGCCAATGGCTGCACAGTTAGCAGTGACTGCTAATATCTTATGTTTGGAAGAGACCAAGAAACTTTTGG